>NW_023998416.1:579787-630493 GCF_014805625.2 Glossina fuscipes
TTATTTGGATAGACACACTATATAAAGCAAGTCTGTAAAGTTTGACGAAATTCACGAGATGTCCGGCTTCTAGAAAGAAAGATTAAACCTTTGAAAGATTGTAATAACCGTGAAAGTGATTACGTTCGAAATTTTTTTTTTGTTTGTTTGCCAAGAATAATTAATTAATTTGAGCCGTAACGGTAACTTTTAATATCTAATAAGTGCCAAGCAAACAAATTTTATTCCTTGCTCGAGATCTAAACCGTAGCGTCGTACTGAGCCCAGTGCGATCAACTTATGCAGGAAAGGAAAGAGAAGCTTAAACGAGATATTTTATCAAACGCAAAATGAAAAGAGATATTAAGCGTTAGCGTTTTCTTCTCGCTAAACGATGTCAACTGCGGGGAAATTTAATGGTCCAACAAGTGTATTTTCCAACCATAATCTTGAAACCGTATTACGAATATGTTACGTGCACATGTCTCCAATTGACTTTCTGCCATGAAACCATGCGTCCATAGGTGCGTGCATAGGGAGTGACGGCACATATAGGCTCCTTGAGAATGATTAGTCTTCGAGTGCCAGATAGGGATGCGTTATGTGAACCCCCAGGTCCATCTAAAAACTCTGCTTTTTGTAGGTTAAACAGCAGTTTGCAATGCAACTCGACAACTTGCGGCGATTTAGTCAATCACAAAAGTCTAGCTACCAGGCCGACGCAAAAAGCTGCTGCGTTTAGTAAGATTTGCCTCGTAAACCTTGATTTGATCTAAACGACGTGGGATAAAAAAACGAAAAGCGAAGCTATCTGCATTACTCGCGTGAACATAAAATTTTCGCTACACAAACTGACGCCCATACCTGCCTCTTCCGTATAAATGGGGAAAACGGCAAACGGAAATGTATTATAAAGCCAGTCTCTATTCGTATTCCCATGGCGTCGTAGCTTTTGTTATGGCGACATGGCAAATGTATATAACGAATAACTTGGCCCTTGCTCCTATTCAGAGAATTTTTAGTTTGTTATTTGTGGTTGGATGTTTTGACAATACGTTGTTGAGAAAACTCGAGTAAAAGAAATAGAAGTTTGGGTCAGCGCACACAAGGTGGTAGATATTACCCCTTAAACGCTCTTCATATTTCTATTCGTATTAAAAATTTGATATAACTTGGGGTGGAAACGTAGTGCTCTTGGCTTATCTCGCGTTTTATAAAAATACTTTTTACCAAGTTCTTCCTATCATGCGTAGTCTTTAATCCTCTTAAACACTGAGATGAAGTGCTCAAGCAAGTCTCTTGAACACCTTTTCATGTAAATTACAATAGAAAGAGTTGATGAAATTATACGTATTTATTGCACACGCACACATCCACGTAGGAAAATACATAGAGACGTGTATGACGTACATGAAAGCTTTTCACATGTACTTCATTTCTCTTCTCGGCTATAATTATAATAATAAAGTTAACAATCATTAGATAAGAGTTTGACTTGTCTTCTGAACATGCAAACAACATTTTAATAGCAATATGACTTATGAAATATATGCAGCAAACCAAAGTTGTATGGAAATTTTACAAAAATGAAATTCTCTTTATTATTATGATGATGATAACGTTGGCGCTGGTAGGGCAGATATAGGCAGCTAGTCAGTTATTTGCAAATAAAACAACAATTAAAGCCG
This sequence comes from Glossina fuscipes, assembly GCF_014805625.2. NCBI lineage: Eukaryota > Metazoa > Arthropoda > Insecta > Diptera > Glossinidae > Glossina > Glossina fuscipes. Next base: position 581,455 of record NW_023998416.1, read on the forward strand.
AGATAGGCGGATAAGTAAAATTGTAAATAAGAAAAAAAAAAAAAAAAAACGAATATATATTCACTTTTTATGTATAAACATATATACATATGTATGTACGTTACTCTACAATTCTACATCTTTGTATTCTCTAAAATGCATTTGAATGACAGAATGGCATACCTGCAGGTTTGTGTGCATATGCTTGTATTAACACAAAGTACATTTGTCAACTCTAGTGCATAGACATATAGAAGAAGTATGTAAGTGCTTATATGTGTCTTTGTTAAATAAACATCCTTGACAACTTATACATATTCACATTTTACAAAAATGTGTGCTGATGTTTTATAAAAACTGCAAATGTACAAATTCTTTTTTTTTTTTTTCGTCTCTTTCTTCTTCTTCTTCTAGTAAATAAAATTAAAACGTAAAGTATGTTCAGTTCAATGAAAACTTTGTAATTGTAAAAATCTATTAAAAAAATCTTTAAGGAAAAAAATCATGAAAGTAGCAAAGTTGTGAATAGTAGAACCGTGGATACCAGCAAATAAGTAACAGATAGCATCAAAACACATCTTCTTCCCAAATTATCACAAATATCTAATCCAAAGTCTTTCTATGCTCCATAGTGTTTTCCATTTCCAATTAGCGTATCCCAATTCACCTTACATGTACGGATAGATCCCGATAATTCATCTAGAAAGGTTCTGAATGTTCCTTAAAGGAAGTGTAAGTGTCCTCATATGTTTTCCTCAAATGGAATTGATAGCCTCAAGATTCCTTTTCACTGTTCTCGAAAACTGGACGAGAACGTGTTGACGAAGCATCCGCCTGAACTCACACGCTACAGATACTCTTGCGTATTGCTCCTGAATGCCTTGGAGATTATATATCCCACTAGAACATAGAACTAGCAGATCTATTGTGCAATTCTTATGTAATGTAACACATTAGAAGAAATTCTTCTTCGCCATTACCTCAGCTTATGAAGTCAATCCTCTACATTCTGTTTTCTCAAAATCAGAAATCAGACAATTTAAGCATGCCGTAGTTTCAAGCTAATCCGTGGAGTCTTCTTTACTAATAAATATGCTTAAATTTTCTTCAAGTGACTCCATGTTTGCCGCACCCTACAAATGTATTATAAATGTATAGATAAGTTGGCTTTGTCTTCGATACCAATTTGATGAATACCGTTATGATCGAGGAACAAAGAAAAAATATTCTCTTTTGGAAACCTATTCCTCGAAGTTTATTGAATAATTTATGGAAAAATTTTTGAATTCTTTTTTAAAACTTGAATGAAAGTCTTTCCTGGTTTGCCAAAAACCTGTTAGTATCATAAGAGAAACTACAAAAATCCTTTTCAGCGTTAAATACAATTGCAAGTAGACTACAGAAAAGATGTCGGGATCTTAAAATCTAATATTCTCTATGTCCAAACGTGTGAGAAGCATTCATAATTGATAATTCTTCGGATGGTTTTCTCTGCAGTTAACCAAAAACCGTATAAATGCCTTTAGTTGAACAAACATGACAAAAGGACTCTTTCGACTCGCGCTGAACTCGAAGCAGGTTGCAACCATTTCAATAACATTGGAATGAAATTCATCATCTTGCATTAAGGTTGTCTATATATATATATATATATAGATACAAAATGCAATAAAGCAAACCAGACATTTTAGGTGAGCTTATTTTGAATGTAGCCCTAGATCGGGCGTCTTAAGGAATTTGATAATGTTTAAGTTATGGACAACCACAACTTTCGGGTTGCCTCGAATATTGATTGACAAAGGTTATGCTATCTATTCCGTCAATAAATAAAAAAAAATTATTTGCAACTGATGAGTATCTAGAAATCGACCTATAGCATAACTACTAGTTATTATAGCGCCTTATCGTATGAGTGAATACGAATATTTTTGAAAAGAATTTTTTTACACATACATTGAGAACAATTTATTTTCCCCTATAAGGCATATAACTTTCATAAATGTTCAAGTTTCTTCTCTTTGTCAACTGTATGCTTATATGCATACATACATACTTACTGAGGTTATAATTAAAATGCACTTTCGAATATGAAAATGAAAAAGATGAAAACTTGTTGTTGATATTGGTACTTCGCATAACATGAGCCTGAACAAGATTGTGTAGCCTGCGTACTCAAGTGAAGCTCTTCTTATGCCAATCATTGCTTTAACCGGTAGAAAAGGGTCCTTTGAAGATAAACATTTCGTGTATATTACAGATTTACAGCTGGTACTTGATCGGAGATAAAATGTGAATTGTTATTAAGCCTTATTAGAAAATTTAAATGTTAAGAATAAGTAATCCTTGTGATGAAAAAAATGCATTTTCAAGTTAAAGGCAGAAATACTCTGCAGAAAGAAAGGTCTATTCTCAGCTACAATTTTCTCAAATCTTATACATGCCGTCGCCACACGAAATTTTTTTCCTTTGGTTGAAAGAATTGGAAGTCAACATTTTTTTAAGTTTTCAATTTCGTCAACTGTCGTGCAGAAATTTAGATGTCTAAGGCAATACGAGTAGCTAGGTAATTAAGGACCGTGACTAGCAAGTCAGTATTCCTGGGTTCAAATCTCAGTGCGGAGGAGTTTACTTTGGTCGTAGCTATGATGATTGCTCTGTCGGTGAAGGCATAACACTTACCGATTGTCCACACAGACCGACTTGGCTGCGGTCATCTCGCTATTTCATTTCCTTTTTGCACTTTTCCTTATTTCTGGCCGTCACTGCGTTACACGTATAGGGGACATCATCTAAGTGATTGGTCATTTAAAAAAATATACACATTTTCTTATTCGACTGTCAAGTTTGATAGTGGGCTTGAAACAACTACACGATCTATATTTAAAAAATTTGAATTTTTCAATAGATCAGACACTGGCGGCAAACGTTTACCGCAAAATGGTTATGATCCGCATACTTACAGTCGACGGAATTAGCATATAATTAACCCAGGATAACCTTTTAAGCTCTGTGTAAAAATGATTCTTAACAGACCATGTTTTGCATACCTTAGGTAAACCATTCATAACCAGATCGATGTGTATTTTTGTAAATTAGGATATAAAAATTTTTCCCAATCCACTGACAATCATGACTGGAAAACGCTTTTCGAATAAAAAGCGGAATATTTAGGCCACCAAACAATCCTTTAGAATTTCGACAAATGAATATTGATTTGGAGTTTGTTCCGAATATCTTAATATGCTGAAGTTATTTATCAGAGATGAACTCTTAATGACAAAGTTGAGTCTTTTTAGCCCTTTGTTAATTGACTTTCTGTAACCATCGCAAGGCAGGTAGGTAGTCAAGTGATCATCTAATGAAAAAAACCTTTTCTTTATATAAGAATACAAAATAAAAAAACGAACTTGGATGTATGCAAAGTTGATAATAGGACGTTAACAATACGTACCATTTTTAAGATGAGTGTTTAAAAGGATGATATCGCATTGTATGTCTTTCTTTCATAATTTTTTTCCTCTTTAATGATCCCTTAAATATCATAAACATGCAGTAAAACTACTTACAACTCACAACTATTTAAAATTTTGGTTTGTGTTTTTTTTTTCAAATTTACGTTATTCGAACTGTCTGTAACTTTAACTGACTTCGCTTCTTAACCGATTCACTACAAATTCCAACTCTACTTAATTAGTTCACATCAACCGTATTTTAAGCCGCTTTGCAATGGATTTCTCAAGAAAAACACTTTTTTCATTTTGTGTAAATAAATTCGAAAAAATAATTCAAATTATTTCGCTCTTACAAAGTAATATCATCCCTGAAGTGCGTAATTTCAATATAATATATAATCGAGAGCAAAATATGCAATTTATGTCGTTTTTTTACATATGCATATTTATATTTTTATTTATATATTATAGTTATAGTCGAACGATGGAAACAATACAATATCAGAGATGTAATCTTTAAACAATAAATACTATAATCACTAAATAGAGTTAGTAGATGAATAAAAATAATTCAATTTCCAATTTTCTTCTTTTCATTGAGAAATTTTGCATGGCACGCGTTTTTTATGAGGAACGCAAATGCCATTTAAGATCAGCAAAGGGCAAGAATTCTTCAGCGTTTATCTTGACAATGCCATTTATCTAGCGAAAGCAAAATTTCATTGATATGATTTTGTAATTCATTAAGACCAGTCACTAGACTGGGGTTACTAGATGAAGATGCAATTACAAAACGTTGCCAGCGATCGGAAAATCTGATCTTTAATAATTTTCATATCCATCACCGAAGGATTTTGTCAAAACATTTGCAATGCCCACAAGGAAGCCGCCACAGAGACCTCGCAAGGTATAGGTATTCTTCAGTACTAAGTCTGAATCGATTTAAACATGCTGTGTGTCCCTCTGTCCGTGTGAGTAATTCTCCTGGCCGCAAAAAAAATGCAGCTATTGATCTCAAATTTGACAGAACCATTGCATGTCCCTCCTCACGGGTTGGTACTGAAACGAGGACAAATTGATTCATGCCCACGCCACAATAAGGCGTAAGCTGTTTCTCCATACAAAAATTATGTATTCTTTGCTTATCACTCGCAAATTATGAGAGACAGAAGGGTGAAATTTTCTACGCTTGCTTTATTATTCATGCAAGAAAAACAAATTGAAGAAATCAAACGCGTCTACACAAACTTATAAGTGAACAAACTTGAACATTTTTTTTCACGTTTTCTACGCATAAGGTAAACGAGACAAAATGTTGAAAATTACTCTGTGCATATCTCACATGAAGAATATATTATTGGTCTGAAATGTGCGAAAGACTCATGATAATTCTAAACCGAATAACGCGGATGTGACGACGTGGTGGATTAATCACGCTTATATAGGTATTAAATAAAAGGGCTTGGAGTGTAGAGTTAGATAAGACAACGGTGATGGGTCTAAAAGATTCGATTGCGGCCAAATGTTATTTTGTTAGTTGTTTTGTTTTTGATGTGATCAATCACTCATGGGATTTCCCATATTCGCGTAATGCCGTGACTTTCGCAAAGAAATGGGGGAAAAAAAAAGAAAAGCAAGGTAATGGGTGTAGCCTAGTGGGCTTGTGCCCAAATCGGGAAATGTTATGTATTTATTATTTGAACACTCATTGTAGCTACGGTCAAAATAAATTTTGCCGCATTGAGATTTGAGTCAGCAAATACTGACTTGATAGTCGGCCTTCTTAATATAAGAATCTCTGTTTGCCATACAGATGCCGAATTAGATTGGCAAGTAAATTAAGTTTGTAAAGTCGTCCATCGTGTTGCACTTTGAAGCAACGATCCAATAACTTCTAGTTTCTACGAAGTACGCAATGATACGATAGCGTTGCTCGTGTGTGGCATTTGTTTCTAAGCACTTGTTTGCTTGTTTCTATTCCGCAACGCAAGGTTAGCTTCGTAAATTATTCTTTTAAATGTTTTAGAAAATGTTACCAGTACACTAAATAGTCTAGCCGTAGTTAATAGATGAATTAGCTCACAAGATTCTTTGGTTTATTCGATTTAAATTTGTTGTTAGCTCAGTGCATTTCCATCGTGTTGATTCGAAGTGATTCAATCGTAACATATTATTAAAAATTAATGCTAAGCAAGTGAACCTAACGACGATAAAAGAGATCGCTGCAAAATCGAATAACTAACTACAACTGAACGTTAGGCGTTTATTGGAAATTCTTGCTAAAATTTTTATCCGCACCAAATTTGCTTTTCGATTTGTTTGTTTGCGTAGAAAGATTGTAGGCCGATGTAGTGAAATCATTTTTTTTTTTTTAAATATATATAAACGTTTGCATAACCTAAAATTTTTATTCGTTTTTCTATCCAACGCTACTTATCGTACAATAGCATATTAAGTGATATGCAGCAACTCAGAAAGACCTGAGGTAGATCCACATTTTATTATACCAACCGGTTCAGAATCCCTTTGTTTATAAGTCTGTCTGCCTTGTCCTGTGTTCATCCCACAGACCCCAATTTTTGAGATATTCTGACAAACTTTACTACGCTTGCTGTCTTGTTTTGTTCCAATTACGTACGCCATTGAAAATAGTTCGGATGAAATCACTTCTCAAATAACGCCTTATTTTGAACAGTCGTTCTGGGTATAAGTGTATTAAGCAAATTTCCACAGGGTATTTAATGTCTAGTGTTTTTGCTTGTTTTACTATGTTATTCCAATCGACATTCAGATGACGTTATTATTGACTCGAACGTGTACATGCTGTCCACCAAGCTATGGGCGATGTATTGATTAAAAACATTTAATAAATCAAGTAAGCTTGCTATAGCTGGAGAAGGCCAATTATTAAATACCTTGTAGCATTTTAATTAATTGATAAATTTTAAAAAATCGCTCACATACTCAAACGCCAATCTAATGAACTTAATTCACTTGTAGATGATTTTATTATTTTCCAATTGCTTCCGTCATTACAAAGCACAAATTAGGAGACGGATTTTCTTTCTTGAGAATTTCTCTGTATAGTGCGGCCCATAAAATAGACCTTAGTGATCCAAATTCCATGCGATGGATTTACTAACAACAAATTTTCATCATGAAATAACAAAAATCGGTATATAAAGCCTCCCTTATCCTTAAAACCCTTTTACGGGTCGGGGTCCAAAAAATAAACCTACCTTGCCCAAATTCGATAAGGTTAATTCTCATATCAAATTATCATTACGAACGAATTTTCATCAAGATATATTGAAAACGAGGTCTTCTCGTCATATAAAGAATCAGTTTCTCCACGAACGATTACATGGAAAGGGATTCAAAAGATTGCCACGTCCGAACTAAAGTGTTCACACAAGTTTAACATGCCGAAAAACTATTACTAAACGATTTTTGTCCCGAAATTCTCACAATTACAATATATGTTCTTTTAATGAACAAGTGATACGATCCAAGGCGTGTCAGTGGCACCAAATTTCTTCAAAATATATCGAAAATTGCAAACTGTAGGTAGGACAGAAGAATACGTGGACACGCATCAGGCGGACAGGCCGACAGATAAGCTTAATTGTGTATAGTAAAAGGTGGGTCCGAGTGGATGTTACAACCGTTTGCACAGAGTTAGCGTACCCTGCACCACAAGTTGTGCAGAGTATAAAAACAAGTTAAATCTTAAGCTGCTGCAAAAATTTATACAATTTTTAAAATTTGTTATATATCGATCAAAATGTCCACGTCAAATGTTATACATATATATATATATATATATATATATATATATATAAATACGCTTAAAGTTAAGTAATATGCAAAAAAGCAAATCAAACATTCGAACTTGCTACGAACGTGCTCTATTTTGTAGGGGATAGAGGATATTCGAAAATTTATCAAAAGTCGAGTGCTACTTGTATTCAAATCTATTTTATAGAATTTATTAAAGTTTCACAATTCGATGCGAATTTTTCGATTTTAGAAATTCAGAAAACAGAAGACAAAAACATCCAATAAATGAAAGGAAGGAATGCTTTGAGTGTCTTTTAAAGGAAATGATGAAAATGAAATAATTTGGCCTCGTGCTTACTCAGCTGGACAGAACAAACGATAGAATCTATCGTTGAAATAAAGCGAAACTTCCTTTATGAAGCTTTCCCCTAAGCAAATACTTCATTGACAAGTAACTAAAAACACATCTCATAAGCGATGAAACCATTGTATGTTTTTATTTTTGTTAGATGTTGTTTACAAAGATAAAAATTTATCTTTGTTTTTTTTTTTTTTTTTGTATGCATGGATCAATTTTTAAATGCCTTGCACTTAGAGCGATGAAACTGCTTTTTGAATTTCTTAGTTCAATAAGAAAGAATTGAAGATTAAGTTTAATGGCTCTAACATGCATAACTAAATTGAATTGTCGTCGTACATGTGGTTTGTATTACGAATGCTTTTTAGACATTAGACATTATACTCAAAGTTAACAGGCCTCCTGTTGTGGTCGTAAAAATCACTTAAACTGTTTCTTATGTAATGGTTAAGAATTAAAATAAAATAAAAATGAGATGAAATGCGATGAGGAGGAGAGTACAATAAGATCTTAACATTTGCTAAAGTTGAAACAACATTTGCTATCATTGTTAAACATTAAAAATTACAAGGCAACAACGTTTGCCAACACCTACCTACACCTGCACAGCTGCACAGCTGCACTTTTACGTTAATGTTCAAGAGCACCTTGCACACACTCCTTATTGCATCTACTAGCCAAGCAAATAAACAAAGAGGCAAACAAACAAACAAACAAATAAATGAAGTGAGCAAAAAGCACATACACATATATATGCACAACAACCATCGTCACCCAGCAGTTGTAATATAAATGTAACGATTATGCACTCGCACCTACTTCCAGGCACATTCGCCAACATGCTTGGCTAAATGGTACCTTCCTCTCTGTTTTCCTTTTTTCATTTTTTTGTTTTCTTGTTTTTTAAATGTATAAGTGCGCATTCTTGTAATTATATACATTTAAGTGCCACTACTTTTAATTGTTCACTTTTCCGCTGTTCCTTTTGTTTTCCCATTTTCTTATTTTCTTACACCCATCAGCTAACACCTTATGCACCGCGTTCTGTCACTGTGCACATATGTATACATTATTTTGATATTTTTTAAAAATTTTCTTTTAATTACTATAATTTTTAGAGTTTTGCTTCCGTTTTTTACTTTATTTTCTTTTTTATTTATTTATTTTTTTGTTAGTTCAATGTTGAGGAACATTGTGGGTGAGTGCGCGATAATGTGTGTAAAAAGGTATGAATATGTGCTTAAAAACCAATTAATTTTGTCTGCAAATTTTCTACAAAATCTCCCCGCCTTGCTGCTGCTACTGCTATAAGAGTGGCCCATCTAGCACATTTTTTAGTTAATGAAAAATAAAGTGTGTGTGAAACGTACAACACAACAAGAACTGTTCTTTTCTCTTTTTTTTTTTTAATCATTGGGTAATTAAATGGCTTGCCTTCAGAAGAGCTCTTGTAAAAAATTACAGAAAAATTGTTCGCTTATCCGGTTATGATCTGTGTACTCTACAGCGTTTTTGGTAAGTGAATATTAAGTTTGTGCGGATGCATGCGACAGCTAGATGGACTTAAGATAGATGTTCTTATCAAGTCCGAATCACTTCCGGTTGCGGTTTTTCTTTTTTTTTTCTTTTTCGTTGTTTTGAATTTGTGTACACACCAATAAATTCTGGCTCAAAGTAGAACCATGGAACCGTAGACCCATGTTTCCCCATATAAAGCTCCATTGTGACAATAAACAGTCATTTCATCATAAAAATTGTTGAAAAGTTATAGCTTAGCATACGACATGAATATAAAAAATTTGTGCTGGATGGAGCCATTTATTGAATGTTCTCCCATGCATACGTTCACACGAAAAGAGGAACTTTCTTGTATAGTAACAATTTCATTAAGTGAAGTGCTGCAAGATATATACAGCAGACAATGCCCATCCATAGCTTTTTAACTTGTTAAGGTTAACGAAGCAAAGCGCATCAAAGATATCGAACACAAAGTTAGTGTTAGGTAATCGCATCACCTCCGCGAAATGACGATAAAGTATAGATTTTTACTTTCACTTTTACTAATACAACCACATTTGACCTTTCCTTGATGGTATCCAAATGGATCAGAAATCCTATTAAACGTAAAAAATATATGCCCTATGCCCTCTTAGGGGAAAAATCTGTACCAATTTAAAAAAAAAGCCATCGGGAGGAAATTCGAAAAGGTTAGTTATGCTTTTAACGATCTCGCGTTAACGAATCGCATCCTTATTGCCATCGAAGTGTGGATATTTTAATAGTATCTTTTTTTTTAGTGTCATCCCTAAAATTAGGTAAAACTGGTAATACCAGGAAAATGGAAATGATTACCAGGTCAAATTGAGCAAAAAAAACTTTCAACTTGCACTAACTATGTCTTTCCAATTTATTAATCTATGGTTTTTGTTTTTATCACGCTGTCTTCTTCAACTTACCTTAAATGTCACGCTTAAGTATTCATCAATAAAAGGAAGAAAACGTTATAGCTTTTGACTGATGAAATTTCTCATTATTGCTCGTTCATCAGACCGTAGGCCCGATATATGTCTTTATTAGTATCATCTCTTGATGAGTACGAGCAATCAATTGCTGGGATGGGATCGATGAAATGCCGACTCTTAACTTATTGCCGCTCATTTTGAGATCGGTGATGACGACAACAAAGTTGGATTAAAACTTCAGAAGGAAATTAAGTTAACGCTGATAGACAATTTAACTATTTATTTTTAATATTAAGAGTATAAGATGACCATTGCAATCATTTCTATATACACTCACGGTACTTACGTTAATTCGTTAGTTGATTAAAACTGACTTCACAATCAACCACAAATCCTTTCTTCCCCACTTTTACTTCCCTTATAGCGCCCTTTACCGTTAAAGAGAAGACAATGCATTGGAAAATTCTTGTTTAAGCATTTGTGCATAGTGTTGTTAAGGTTGTTATTCTAAAGGTCTTACGATAAATCTTAAACAAATACAAACCTCGAACTAATGAATAGCAAAATTCTGCCGCTCAGCCGCTTATTTATCCAGATTTTTTATAGAGTTTTAAAAACTAACTATGCTCAAATTCAAATTTAACTTTTAAAACTACTTAGAATGTATGTTAGGTGTAAGTGTCTGGAAGAGCAGTAAACAGCGGAGAGCTGATAACAAAGAGAAAAACGAACGAAGTGACGTTGCAGAGAAACACAGAGGAACAAGGAGTTGATCACTTAGTGGAAGTCGGCGCGTTGTCGTTAGGAAGAAGTAGTCGGATCAAGTTGTCAAATTCTCCAGTCGTCAATCCATTTTGCTTGCTTTCATTTTTTCTTCACACTTAGTTAACCATGAATTCTAGACCCTAGTCTAAGATCTTTAACTCTGATAATAACGGTGTTACCATATTCTACATGCATACCATAAATTGCATTTTTCTGAAGAAATCTTAATAGCAGAGAGAGAGAGAGAGAGAGAGAAAGAGGTAGATGTTCAAAATTTGTTGTTTAAATTTTTATAAAAGGAGTTTTATAAAGGTTGCAAAAATTTGCTGTATATATCGGGCTTCTAGTGCCTACCAACAATTGGATTAAATTGGTTAGCTGCGTTGATGATTTTCTTTTTCTATAACCCACCACTCAGGGCATGTCCCCTATACGTGCGTTCACATTGATGGTTTCTGGGCAGAAGATTTCTTTTATATCACATCTTGAACGATACGAAAAATCTATGATGGGTTCAGCGAAAATTATATCTTCCATTATCTGCTGATCAAGGCCTGATTTAGTTTTATTTTTCAAGGCATTCACTTTTCATTCATCGAATAAGAGATATGTAGACAACTAGCAAGAATTTTATCGTCGGATAATTTTAAACCATTCGCCCATTGTCATTCTTACCCATTGTAACATTTTACCTAACTTGATAAGTTCCCTCATAAACAATAGCAAACAAGTATATATATAAACGTATATGAAAAATAAATATTGAATATTAAAGATTGTTGGAGAAATGTGATGTGACGATATAAACTCTGGATAATGGAATAATAATCATAACAGTAAATATTATTAAATAATTAATAACTGCATTGTGTGTTTAATGAATTAATCAAATAAATTAAAATTATTTATCTATAATTGGAGAAATCTATGAGGCATGAAATTCTATACATATCTGATAATGGTTAACACAGCATTTATAAAATGCCAAACGACAAGCAACCAGGCAATAGGTTAACCTCAATTGACAGCTGAATGTCAAAATGCCCTTTATGCATTTCTTTCCCCCCCTCTCTCTCTCTTATTTTGTTTAATTAAAAAAAAAAAAAAATGGAAAAAACGAAAAAAATTCCATTTTTATGAAAAATAAAAAAAAGGAATGTTTAATGATGTTCTCGCTTTACCACAAAATGAATTGAAAGGGGAAAATATCGTATGATTACCTTTATGATTCGGATGTGCATTCATATTTACAAGTATATGCACACACATGTCAATTCTTTACGCCATCACCTGTACAAAATTCTGACAAATACACAATGCCCGGTAAATAAAAAAGATGAAAAAGCAAATGTAAATCTCTCAAATGTCAATAGGGAGGAGAATATTATGAGTACGTGTAAAGGTTTACGAGACTGGTAATGCTTTTATGTATGCATGAAATTTTTGAATTGTTCTATTCTACGTGTTAAGCACTCTACGCGCATAATACTTTAATAAATCCCCCAGATGGTATACATTTATCATGATTGAAGGCATAAGGCGATCCTACATAGATAAAGAGCAATATGCTTACTTTATCAGAGAATACTACTTGAAATTGGGATTTATAGAAAAGTTGAAAACACGCCTTTACATCGAGAAACCGAAATCGCCCAAGTGAAAAGATTGTAAACCTCAGTCGGGATGCTTTCCACTCTGCTCACAGCTTATTCCAGAGGTGCGAAACTGTGCGACACCGTGCAGGAAAAAATTCCCTTTAAGTATTATTCTCCCCCACCCCCACCAATGCTTAACTTCCCAAGTGAGGATCGAAAGAAAATGATAGTAATTTCAGTCTTTAGTAAGAATTCCGTTGCCTTCAGCAGAGTGTTCGTGAAATTTAAGCTTAATCGCATTTAATGACATAGAGACAGACACTGGTCCCTAAAGCACAAGTAACGTGCCAACTAAAAAAAATACTAGAAATGTCAAAAGAATATGCAAAATGGTATGCTATTACAAAAAAGAATAGACTTGGGTCATCATTTCCGGAACAACGGCTATTGTGTCTTCCAAAATCAGATCAGAGAAACATAATAGCCAGTCCTAGTTAGCTTTTCCCCCTTTGGGCGGGACACCAAAAAGTTAGACTTACTTCTTCTGCTCCGTCGGCAAAGCTACATAGTATAGCTCCTTAAATAGAAAACTTGAAGAGTTTATTACGAGACCGACGGAGAAGACTTGCGCTAGCTTCTCGCTTATCCCAATAACTTGTAACACGAACGGCACTTCAGTCTGAAAAAACTTGTAATCACTCCAAAATGAAACTTGTATGAACTCATGAATGAAAAAGAGTTTCCATGTCAGCTAATACAGGCGGCCGTCTGTAATAAAGAAAACAGTCTTAGTCACTATTTAGCAGGTGAAGGCCTACAGGTTTCTTAGTTATTAGCCACCTATGTATTGCTTAAGAGTACTTCGTTGCGAATGAAATATTGTTTATTATGAAAAGGAATGCCGTTCTGCAAAGGGGGAAATCAAACTTTAATTGAAAGTTATCAACGACTGTGATTTGAGTTTTGATTCATTTCTCATTCGTTTTCACACGTATTACTACACTACTACTACTATAAATTTGTTTATCGGAACACCTTTAAAAACCATATGGTTTAAAATTTCCCTGAATCAAAATCAAAGCTTATGGTATATATTTTAGTATCCCATACGATCTTATGCGTACTTCTAATGATTTTCAAAGTTGTCCATATCACATCTTGACTGACAGAAGTTTCATTGTACTTTAAGCGCCGACTGCATAGCAGGACCTAAGAATTTTCGAAATAAGTCTTACGTGGCTCTACTTTTAAAATAAACCAATCAAAAAAATTGATAGTTAAGTTAGCAAATGGACAAAATACTTACTAGAATAATTTATTCTAATAACGAAAACATTTGGAAGGAGCTTCATACTTATAGATCAAGAAATGGTTGCCTAATGATTAGAAATCAATATTGGAAGACGAGATTTGTTCAAATCATTGTAGTTAAATCCCGGGATAATAGCAAAGAAATAAATGTATCGGAGTAGATATTAACAGATCGTATATTAAATGTTTTTAGATCCTGTGAGGTCCACAAAGATCATGCGTAAAATGTTTCGTTTGCTTTCTTAATGTTTTTGAATTTCTCGATTGTCATGGATTAATTGTTCTCGCCATAAGTGCTCCTTAAGTTCTTGTCAACAAATAAGAAACGTCTCTTATACCCACCATGAAAAAGTTTTACAACAACTAGTTTACAAAATTGTAACGCTTAGAACGAAACTTAACGCTTTAGAGCGACAATCCCTTTCAATGAAAAACGAATCAATTAAACCCTTTATGGAAATCATGTTGTTTTATTTTTTTAATTACTTCGGGAATCCTTACGCTTGTGAATTGCTTATATGCATCCAAAAGGCTTTTCTTTATCCGCAAGGTATTTCTGATTCACTTTGAACCCAAATGTGAATGTAAATATGTACGAAAGTGTAACATGTCCTTTTATTTCTCCTGTTCTTTTTATATCATCCGTATTCAACCTGTTATGTCCTTGAATAAATGTTGATTATATTTCTGTATATAGATGAATATAAAATATAACAAAGCCAAATAAAACTGCATATATATATATAAATATATATGTAAAATCGTACACCTTTTATGTATGTAGCAATGTATGGATATGTGTACATCGCCTTTTCAAATGTGTTGATTTATATATGTTTTTAGTAAGAGCTGCGTATTGAAGTGTAGACGAAAAGGGATTTACCTGAAATACTCTCATCATTATACTGCTCATTAAATAAAATAATTTATATGTTTTTTTAATACTTCTTCCAAAGTACCCCTAACTCAAGGATTTTCAAATTAATTATAAAAATATACTAAGATACCCTTTCATGTATTTCTACTATTTTTTTGTGTTTTTTTTTTTTTTTTATAATTAAAAATGAAGAGAATAGTAATTAAAATAATATGAAAAATAAAAGAAGATAAAACAAAAGAAATAATTCAGAAAAAAAGGGAATAAAATACAAGTTCCATTAAATTAAATATAATATCATCTTACAGATCTAAAAATTTTATAATTGGAAAAAAAAAAAACACATTCTTTTTTCCGAATTACAAGTAATTAAAAGTTTACATAGGTTTTATATCTAATTTAAGTATAATTATGTAATAAATTGTACGGCTAACATTTCAAGTCTACTCATACGATTATTTTTTATGAAATATGTATCGATTAAACAAAAAAAAAAAAACACAAACACACACTTTTTATAATAACTTTCCTTCAACTGTTATGAACACACAATATCAAATTTCACACAAATTTAATTAAAGTTCGAAAACCATAAAATTATTTTATAATAGAATTTTCAAACACTGCAATGGTTTGACAAGTGCGATATAATTTACAGTATATAAGAGTAAGTAATAGTGTGGGTATGAACTCAAACTAAATTTTGCTCAAGCTAGGATCTATCTTAACGCGGCTTTCAACTCCAGCTATTAGTTTGTGTTCTAAAAGTACTGTACTTACGGTGTGCTCCAGCTCGAAACATCAATTTTCTCTTTTTTTAGAAGTTGGAAGTGCTTTGCAAAAAATCCTCTCATGGAATTATAATATGGATAATAAATTTCTCAATAAGGGAAGCTTTCTCATCGAATTTTCGTTTTTATTAACCGGATTCCCTTTGACAATATTTTGTAAGTAAGTAATGGCGAGCAAACTTTCTGCAAATAAGCTGACGTCTTACCTCAGGTTACTCGTAAGTATTGGAGTGTTTTTGATCGCAACCATTTAAAGTTTGATTTATAAGCGAAAGCTGAGAATCAATTTAAAATTTTTAATTTTTCATATTCTTTTTTGTTACCTTGAAAATTGCAACAACAGATAACAGATATACGAACGGACGATCGTAAAGGTATCAAGCGAGTAATGTATATATGCTTTATTAAATCCCTTACGGTTATATCTTTCACGGAAACATTTCCAACCTTGGTTGAAATTGTAAGAGACACGTATTTTGAAACTAGAGTAGAATGTTCTAAATAAAGGATAGAAAATAAAAAATATGCTGACAAAGCAGTAGAAGACTATATTTCAAAAATCTTGACCAATTTTCCAGCTTTCTTGCTTAGATGTGAGATTGTGGTTGGCCGCCCCTCTTGCTCTCTGTTGTTCATATTCTCAAAGCAAAAAAAATTCAAATTTAATTTTAAAAATTAATTTTATAACTAAAAGTTGCTTGAGAATAATGAGGTAGTCCTCAAAAAAGTACGAAAATATAGCGCCTGTGGTTCCGAAAGCAAGCGTAAATAAAATAGAATTTTGATTGAGATTAGGATCAATATATTTTTTAATATATTGCTTACACCTTCCCGTCATTAATCATTCAAATGTCCTCCATGGGACTTCCTGGAAGACTGAATCCTTTTGAGGCAATTAGTGACGACTTTTCAACACATAGTTCGGCCCAAACTTGACCGACTTTCGTTTTCAAAGCAACAAGAGTTTGTTCGATAAGTTCGATCCTTTGCTTAACCCCTTAAAAAGAAAACTCTATGGCGAGAAATTGCAGGATTTTGATGACGACTTCACATCAACAACGGAGAGCACGATTGCCAAATCCTCGGCGACACTAACCGCTCGTTTGCTTTTATAGTTGTTTGGCGGCAATCACTGTTGTGATACCTTTCGTGGACGCGCCTTTTTTCATCCCAGCACAACCACGGCGCAGTACTCGCCGCTCCTCCATCGGTCTACGGCTGCAGCGCCACTACAGGCTTCATGGCATCTTTCGTAAACAATGTTTTTCTGAATCCGTATTGGATATCCGCAGAGAGAAAGAGAGAGAGTAAGAGAGAGAGAGAGAGAGAGAGAGAGAGAGAGAGAGGGAAATAGAGATAGAGAGGGAGATAGAGATAGAGAGAGAGAGAGAGAGAGAGAGAGGTACAGAGAGAACCTTCCTGTATGGTCATTTCCAGCTTCTTTAACCCTCTAACAAATATCTTTAGAAACGGTTCACGTCCTGTCATCTTCATCAAGAAGACCGAAAGACCGCTGAAAGGTGAAAGTGATTCTGCCAAAAAATTTAAAGTTTGAAATGGAGTTTGATTGCTTCAGGATTACAAATTTTCTTTTCATTCTTTCGTCCACATGCTGTACGTACGATTTTGTCGAAACAAAAACAGTACCATTAAGGGAAAGAGAATGAGAAAGAAATATTTCAAGAAGGCCTGTCACACGACAGTGAATATTTGAAGCAGTGGATAATCAAAATATAATCTGGATATTAATGTCCGACTTATTTATCAGAACGAGTCTAACTTTCCATCGAAATTGAAATGTTTAAAATTTATTGTACTAAGTTAACATATTCCAAGGTTTATCATTTAAACGAGTGTAACTGTAAATTGTAACGCACTTTTTTATTGTATAAAGAATATCTTTAGCAACTATTTTCAAAATTCAGTCAAAATCAGTTGCCAAAAAATTGTAACATAAAATTTATTTTATTATTGATTTTTTTTAATTTAATTACTTCTTTTACGCAAAAATATTAAAAAATTTTATCATAAAAAAATTTATATTCCTAATAAGTAAGTGTTCGTTTCATTTAAAAGCGAGTGAGCCAACAGTTTTTCGACGATTTTTTCTTCTTTTTTTTATTGATTTGTTTTCAAAGTAATTTTTTATGTTTAAAATTTTTTAGTAAAAATAAAACTTTTGCCAATGTTTATAAAAAATAGCTATTTTTATTAAAATAAATTTTAAAAAAATAATTTCGTTCTCTTTTATCTTTTTTCATATTTTCTTTAAAAAAAAAAAAAAAAAAAACGAACCAATATAAAATAAATAAACATTTTTGGCCACTCGCATACATATTTATATAAAAAAAATGAAATGTTTTGGGACTTTTTACAAAATGCACTACGAATTTTTGATTTTTGCGTGATGCCTCGATATGTATAAAAATAATAAAAAAAAATAAATAAATAAATAAAAACAACAATATTACATAATACTTTATATAACCATTCTATTTCTCTCTATTCCTATATTTATTGTGCCTCTGCGTGTGTTTGTGTGTGTGTGTGTGTGTGTGTGTGTGTGTGTGTGTGCGTTGAGTCTGTGTAATTATTTTTGAAAAAAATATACTGAATACATATGCATTTATATGTATATATATACATATATATATATATATAATAATAATAATACAATGAACTTAATCAACAAACTGAACGTGTTGTTTTATATACATTGTGTTGGGTGTTCGTTCGTTCGTGATAAACTAAAATAAAAAAAAAAAAACATTTTTTAAATATTTACGAAATTTTTAAACGTCATGCCATTCCTTCTGTTATTAATTGTTCATGTGGATGATTATGGTTAACGAAAAAAATATTTTTTTGAAAATATTACAAAAATACAATTACATAAATATCGTAGAAAAAAAGAGTGAGTATTTTTTTGATGGTTGCTTATCAAATATAATAAGATTGTTTTTTGAAACTTTTTTCCAATATTACAAAAAAAAAAAAAAGTAGGATATTAATTAAAATAAAAACCATTTTATTAAAACTTATTAATTAAGAAATAAATATACTTTTTTTTTTATACTTTTTTCTTAAATAAAGAAATTTTTTGCGTAGCCTCAATTGTAGCACCAGAAGAAAGGATATTTTTTGCATTATTTTCATATTTTTTCTATATGTTTGAAAATTTTTTGTGAATGTTTTTAATGTACTTTAAAAGGAAAAAAAAAAAACAGCAATAAATTTTTTTTTATTTTTGGTGATGTGATAATGGTTTTTTTTTTCATTTAACATTATAAACTATTTAGTTAAGGTAGTTAAAATAATTGATATTATTTAGATAACTATCTTCGATACTATTGTAAATTTTAGGTATTTTTATAGTCTCACCAAACTTAGGTTAAACATTACTTTTAAAGTGAGACTTGCAGGTATTTACGGATTTATATATAAAAACGTTAAGTATCTTATGTAATTTAAGATCTTCTTATATAAGAGACACCTTCAGTGAACTTCCTTGTTAATGGCTTTTCTTCTCTTCGTACACTTTAAATGGTTTAGTGCCTGGAGATCCTCAAGATGTGAAGGCAAATTCGTTAAATTCAACTTCAATACACGTTAACTGGAAACCTCCTCTTGAAAAAGATCGTAATGGTATTATTAGAGGCTATCACATACATGTGCAAGAAGTCCGTGATGAGGTAGGTCGAACGTCTTCCCATTTAATATTTCAAATCTTTTTATATTCAATCGTGTTTTTCAAACTTTTTATTTTCATTAGGGTAAAGGTTATCTAAATGAACCTCTTAAATTTGACGTTGTGGATGCCTTGGAATTTAATGTGACGGGCTTACAACCCGATACTAAATATTCCATACAAGTGGCGGCTCTTACTCGGAAAGGCGATGGCGACCGTAGTGCTGCTGTCATCGTCAAGACACCAGGTGGTGTGCCGGTACGACCTACTGTTAGCTTAAAGATTATGGAACGCGATCCGACTGTTTCAATAGAATTGGAGTGGGAACGTCCTGCTCAAACCTATGGTGAATTGAGAGGCTACCGTTTGAGATGGGGAGTCAAAGATCGTGCTTTAAAAGAATTGCTAATGGGTCCCCACGAAACGAAAAAGCCTTTCAAAGATCTTGAACGCGGTGTCGAGTATGAATTTCGTATAGCCGGCAGTAATCATATCGGTATCGGCCAGGAAACAGTTAAGATATTCCAAACTCCTGAAGGTGTCCCAGGCGGACCACCTTCAAATATTACCGTGCGCTTCCAAACACCAGATGTAGTATGCGTTACCTGGGAACCTCCCACGCGAGAGCATCGCAATGGCATTATTACTCGCTACGATGTTCAGTTTCATAAGAAAATTGATCACGGACTGGGTTCGGAAAGAAACATGACTTTGCGGAAGGCTGTTTTTACGAATCTAGAGGAAAATACCGAATACATTTTTCGGGTGAGAGCCTACACTAAACAAGGTGCCGGGCCTTTTAGTGAGAAAATTTTAATAGAAACAGAACGGGATATGGGACGTGCTCCTATGTCAGTTCAGGCTGTAGCTACCTCAGAACAAACTGCAGAAATTTGGTGGGAACCGGTGCCTTCGCGTGGCAAACTGTTAGGTTATAAAATTTTTTATACGATGACAGCTGTAGAAGACCTTGATGAATGGCAAACTAAAACGGTTGGCTTAACGGAATCTGCAGATCTGGTAAATTTAGAAAAATTCGCTCAGTACGCTGTGGCAATTGCAGCTCGCTTTAAGAATGGTTTAGGAAGATTAAGTGAAAAAGTTACCGTCAAAATCAAGCCCGAAGATGTTCCATTGAATTTACGCGCCCATGACGTTACTACGCACTCCATGACTCTGAGCTGGTCTCCGCCCATTAGACTGAATCCTATTAATTATAAGATTTCCTACGATGCCATGAAGGTTTTCGTAGATTCTCAGGGCTTCTCACAAACGCAAATCGTACAAAAACGTGACATTATCTTAAAAGCGTATGCTAAATCGCACACTATCAATGAGCTAAGCCCGTTTACCACCTATAACGTTAATGTAAGTGCCATTCCATCGGATTACTCATATCGTCCACCCACCAAAATAACTGTAACTACACAAATGGCGGCACCTCAACCTATGGTCAAGCCGGATTTTTATGGTGTAGTAAACGGCGAGGAAATCTTGGTTATCTTACCGCAGGCCTCCGAAGAATACGGCCCTATTTCTCATTACTATTTAGTTGTGGTACCGGAAGATAAATCTAATCTTCATAAAAACCCTGATCAATTTCTCACAGAAGATTTACTGCCGGGGCGCAATAAACCTGAGCGTCCTAATGCCCCTTACATAGCCGCCAAATTTCCTCAGCGTTCTATTCCTTTCACCTTTCATTTAGGTTCTGGTGACGATTATCATAATTTTACTAACCGTAAATTAGAACGTGATAAACGATATCGAATTTTTGTAAGGGCAGTTGTGGATACACCGCAAAAGCACTTATATACTTCTAGTCCGTTCTCGGAATTCCTTTCACTGGATATGCGTGAAGCTCCACCCGGGGAAAGACCGCATCGACCTGACCCTAATTGGCCTTCTGAACCCGAAGTTTCCGTGAATCGGAACAAAGATGAACCTGGTATGCTATGGGTGGTCCTTCCGGCAATAGCAGCTTTAATACTTTCCACTACATTTATTATCATCTATGTAATTAAAAGAAGACGCCAACCATGTAAAACGCCCGATCAAGCAGCTGTTACGAGACCTTTAATGGCGGCCGACTTGGGTGCCGGTCCGACACCAAGCGATCCGGTCGATATGCGCCGTTTAAATTTCCAAACACCTGGCATGATATCGCATCCTCCAATTCCTATATCGGAATTCGCCAACCACATAGAACGCTTAAAAGCAAATGATAATCAGAAATTCTCGCAGGAATACGAAAGCATAGAACCTGGTCAACAGTTTACCTGGGATAATTCCAATTACGAATATAACAAGTCGAAGAACCGTTATGCCAACGTTACGGCTTATGACCATTCGCGAGTTATTCTACCGCTTACGGATGGTGTGGTTGGTTCAGATTACATTAATGCCAATTATTGCGATGGATATCGCAAACATAACGCCTACGTTGCTACGCAGGGGCCTTTACAGGAAACTATAGGAGACTTTTGGCGTATGTGTTGGGAATTGAAAACAGCCACCATTGTAATGAT
Organism: Glossina fuscipes; assembly: GCF_014805625.2. Classification (NCBI taxonomy): domain Eukaryota; kingdom Metazoa; phylum Arthropoda; class Insecta; order Diptera; family Glossinidae; genus Glossina; species Glossina fuscipes. The sequence goes on from NW_023998416.1 coordinate 603,041, forward strand.
GACTCGTTTGGAGGAGAGAACACGCATAAAGTGTGATCAGTATTGGCCTACACGAGGCACGGAAACGTATGGTCAAATGTTTGTCACTATAACCGAGACTCAAGAACTGGCCACATATAGTATACGTACTTTCCAATTGTGCCGTCAAGGCTTTAATGAGAGGCGTGAAATTAAACAATTGCAATTTACGGCGTGGCCTGATCATGGTGTACCCGATCATCCAGCCCCATTTTTGCAATTCTTACGGCGTTGCCGCGCTCTTACCCCACCGGATTCGGGACCGATAATTGTGCATTGTTCAGCAGGAGTTGGTCGGACTGGTTGCTATATTGTCATTGATTCGATGCTTGAGCGTATGAAACATGAAAAAATTGTTGATATCTACGGTCATGTTACCTGCTTGAGGGCGCAACGCAATTATATGGTACAGACTGAAGACCAATATATATTCATACACGATGCCATTTTGGAAGCCATCATTTGCGGCCATACCGAGGTGCCTGCTCGTAATTTACACACACATCTGCAAAAATTATTGACCACTGAACCCGGTGAAAATATCACGGGCATGGAAATTGAATTCAAGAAATTGTCAAACGTTAAAGTCGACTCTTCCAAATTTGTTACCGCTAACTTGCCGTGTAACAAACACAAAAATCGCTTAGTACACATTCTACCATACGAATCGACTCGGGTATATTTAACTCCGATTCATGGCATCGAAGGCAGTGATTACATCAATGCAAGTTTCATTGAAGGTTACCGTTATCGTTCCGCCTATATAGCGGCTCAAGGACCTTTGCAAGATACCGCTGAAGATTTTTGGCGGATGTTATGGGAACATAACTCTACCATAGTTGTAATGCTTACGAAACTTAAGGAAATGGGAAGAGTAAGTATAGCAAAGAAAAACAAAAGTTTTTTTTTTTCAGTAAAAAAAACTTCATTTCTTGATTCACCATTTAGGAAAAATGTTTTCAATATTGGCCTCATGAACGTTCGGTTCGTTATCAGTACTATGTTGTTGATCCAATAGCTGAATACAATATGCCACAATATAAATTACGTGAGTTTAAGGTAAGCTTGAAAGTTATAAAATATAAAAAATCCAATATGAGAAAAGTAGCCTTTGCTTGTGGCGCCTGTGCACAAACTTGTGTTCGAGCATCGTAAATAATAATAAAAAGATTTATCTGAATGCAAATGCAAATTTGTTCTGTTTCCTCTGTTGCTTTATTTTTTATTTTTATTTTTTTTTTTACTTTCTTTTTTCACCCGCTCTCGTTTATTCATAGGTAACTGATGCACGTGATGGCTCCTCACGCACTGTACGACAATTTCAATTTATTGATTGGCCCGAGCAGGGTGTACCGAAGTCAGGTGAAGGCTTTATTGATTTCATTGGTCAAGTGCATAAAACAAAAGAACAATTTGGCCAAGATGGCCCCATTACGGTGCATTGTAGTGCTGGTGTTGGTCGTACCGGTGTATTTATTACCCTAAGCATTGTGCTGGAGCGTATGCAATACGAAGGCGTGTTGGATGTTTTCCAAACGGTACGCATACTGCGTGCTCAGCGACCTGCCATGGTGCAAACAGAGGTAAGTTAAACGTTGACAATAAAACAGAGTACTTTTTAAATCAAAGCATTTTTTTTGTTTTCTATTTTTCAGGATCAATATCATTTTTGTTATCGTGCAGCTTTAGAATATTTGGGCTCATTTGATAATTATACGAATTAAGTTTATATGTTAACTGTTGAACAGTTTTAAGCAAAGTTAGAAACAGTGTTTTAAACAAAGTAAAAAATTAAGGACTTTTTCTTTTTTTTTTTTTCTGTTATTGCCAGTTTTAAGCTTAGGACTTAAAATATAACACAATTAACGCATAATCATGTGCATTTAAAAGATGTTTAGCAACTATATGGTAGCAGAAAAGTGTTGACCAAGTTGCGGAGGAAGTAAAAAAGTTTTCTAGCTGATTAATTATGAGATGAGAATAACAAATTTTTCTCACACTCGGGTAAAACTTCTTCTCCAAGCCTGTTCATAACTTGGCTAACACTTTTTCAGTATAGTTTTTTTTTTTCGTTAAGTTATAAATTTTTTTCTTATCGTATTATTCTTTTAATATTTTCCTTTTTATTATTACGAATGTGTTTTATACATACTTTTGTAATTTTTACTGCCTTATACATGGGAATTATTCGATTATGTGTGAATTCTCTGCCCCCTTATTACATGTAGCACTGTCGCTACCTATTTTCTAATGTTTGCTTTCCACGCACACCGTCCTGCACTACAAATTTTACATTGTTTGCCGCCATTTAGCGAGCACTGCTTAGAAACGTCCTTTTTCTTAAAGCTTTATAATTTCAATTTGCTCTCATCCTCATCATCATTTGTTTTGTAAAGCACCGACTAATCAAGTCGTTAAGAAATATTAACTTGGAATAAAATCGTAGAAAAAGAATTAAAAAGAAAGAAGTGTATTTCGTGGCCTTAACCAAAAGAGCATCAAGACCAATTGGAATGTCGAGGCAAGGGTTTTGCTTTGTAACAACGAATAATAAAAATCAAACCTAATATAAAGAAATTTTTTCTTGTATAACTAACTTTGATCAGTTCCGACTTGCTTTCTTCAATTGAAAGTAAGTAGGAAAGACCAAACGAAGAGTACACTCTAAAAAAAGGAAAAATACATCCCTCTAGAAAAGATACTGCACGCCTTAAAAAAATGCTTTTGGTCAACTTGAAAAATTGTCGATTTGACAGTGAAAAGCCACAACACACACATGCTACAAAAATCGTTTGACAGTTTTGCACTGATTTGGGTCAATTTTCATTTTTTGGTTTCTAACAAATTTTCGTGATAGTTTCTTTCTTATGGAACGATTTTGGATTTTGATCTCCTTTGTAGTTACCTATTTCCCATAACTACAATGTATAGGAAGTGCCCTCAAAAACACACTTGTAGCGTTAACATGACCGAACTAGAACAATTTCTCATCAGGTATTTCAATTTGAAGCGAAAGAAGTGAATCCCATAACAGAACTAATTTTTTGAAGGCTACTTACTCCTACCATGGAAGTAAAGAAGGCTCTTCCCGTTTACATCTTTAAGCATAGTTTTGATAGTTTTCGCAGTTACCGTACAGCTTTTGACAGGCAAACCTGTGCCGAAAACGGAGAGTTTTCCAGGTGATTGTGTTGGCATTAATTTCAATAATCAGAAAATATATATAAAAAAAAGAAAAATATCTTTAACTTAGCTTTTATTTTTACTGTTCGATGATAAAATGCAAAAGTCCGGCCTCGTCATTCCAGTTGGTCTTAATGCTCTTTTGATTAAGGTCGCGGAATATATTTCTATTTTTTTTTTTTTTTTTTTTTAATTCTTTTTCTATAATTTTATCCGAAGTTAATATTTTTTAAGGGTGTGATTTATCGGTGTTTCACAAAATCTGTAGATAGGACTTATGCTCAACCTTTGCATAGGTTCTTTTCTTTTATATGTATTTAAAAATATCCAACTTTATTTTTCAGTAGTTCTTTTTTGTATGAATTTACTTTTCCCGAAAGGTGGAAAATAAGTTTTTTCCTAGTCATTTTGAATTTCAAGTTCGATTTTTTCTAAACACTCACGAGATTTTATGTACGAGCACATAAACGTAACTTCTCTCTCTATCTCTCTATCTCTCTCTCTCTCTCTCTATAATAATTCGCTCTCCGTTGTGATGAAGTTCGCCCTATTTAATATAGAATGACGACACATAATTTCTCACATTCGACTCTCTAAGCCAATTGATTTTATATTCCCCCTCAAGGTAGTTGTTAAAAACTTTTCGTGGCACATAATGTAGCGGCATAGAAAAAGTCTGTTAGCAACGAAGAGAAAGTTTCAACATAATAGGCCCTAATGCCGGTAATGCTAGTGCAAAAAATCTTATCTAATCCATTTCGAATTTAATTATGAATCGATCAATATTGTATATCAATCAATTAAGTAAAATAATTTCTTTTCTAAAAACTTGATAATCTTCAAAAGAGAAAGTCAGCAATACATTCGAATAGGCCAAAGCGTATTAACTATGAAATATATATCTCTATCGCAAAAGGTAACAATTTTCAACGTTAAACGTCGACTAAATTATCAAAAATGTAATCAAACTATGCATGAAACCGTAGATGGTATGATCTTTGCTTTGTTGCAAAGATCAATGAAAGACTATTAACGTATTATTAAGACGAGAAACAACTTTAAACGAAAAAAATTAAAAAAAAAAACAAAAAAACAAAACTTATATTCATTTATTTAAGTAGAGGAATTCAAAATAATTGTAAATTAATACAGATGTATGTATGTATTTTTTGTATAGTAGTTAAAGATATTCTTGTTCGAATTTTGTACTCGTTTGCATGATTATTTCAGAATCTCAACACAACAACATGTGCAGTCATTATTGTTCATTTTATAATTTATATATGATATAATTTTATTAAGTTTTTAGCTTTAATTCTTAGATATGTTTTAAAAAGCCATTCTAAATAACTGTAAACTTTCCATTTTCTACTGCCAATATTTTATACTTTTACTTACTTACTTACTTACTTACTTAAAAAAGCAGCTAAATATACATTTTTATATTCACTTGAAAAAGTCCGCCCGCTATCCCCTTAACTATACATATATATTCATTATTATCGCGAAAAGTGAAATCATTCTTGTCTAGTGAATTACGATTTGCAGCTATCATCTAGTAAAAAAATCTCGACTTCAAGCACAATCGTCAGTTTATGATCGAAAATCAGTATACGTCACAGTGTCAGCCAAGACGTAGGTATTGTATTCCGTTCTTTTTTCTTTTTTATCTTTAAAAAAACTGTTCAGCGCAAAAGTACTGTCATATCGTCCAAAGATGTGATATAATATATATCCTGTTTACGATATGTTTATGATATATGTGACAATACGTACGATATGCGATATGCGATATGTATAGGATTTTTCATATTATGCGCCTGATCCTTTTACTAAACTAAGACAAATAAAAATAATAAAATTTTTATAGATTGTGGAAACCTTCATTAAGGAAAAAAAATATGATTCATCATATGCACGCCATGATTGCGTTTACAGGCATTCATGCAAGTATAAAAAATTTCGATTGTGTTTTTTTTTTTTTTGTACGTTAACTCATTTAATCGTTCCTTATTATTAATCCACTTGCGTATTTCGACTTTAATAACTCAACCTTCCATTGTAAGCTGCAGCTCTGCGTCCTGAAATTGACGTGTTTACTTTATTCAAAATAATCCGAGCAAGAGTCGCAATGATTTCGAAACTACCTCTGTATTTTGTTCTGAGTTTATCATGAACAGAAATATTTCGCCTAAGTTTTTTACTAGTCCTTGAATTGTTAACTTATTTGAATGATTTGGAACACCAGGAAAAAAATCATGAAAAACATTGATCTTTACAATAATTTTGAATGGGTTTAACGCAATGTTCTATGTCTGTACGTATTCATGGTTAAAATTGCTCATCATGGCAATTGGCAAATGTCGGTATGATGATATTCGAAGATTGTTTTCAGAAGGTATTTAGTAACGATATCTACGCGCAAAATTTGAAAACCTCTATATACACAAATCTACATATGTACATGTGTATAAACTGATTATTCTAAAAATTGATCCTAGTCGAGAATAAAGAATATCACTACGAAAACTGATCCGCTCTCGCGTACCTCAGATAGTCGGCAAAGTAACTATAGTGTTCTTATTGATTTTATTGTATGTATCTTATTTTTGACATGTTAATATAGTGAATACAAAACAAATAATTTTTTAAATAAAATTTTCTTTTCTTTTGTTATTTATTTCTTTTTTTTATCGAAATTAATTTCAAGCAGTGAATTTTAATTTTCAAAAGACTCACGAAGTTGTTTACATATTCTTAATCGGCGCGATTCCCTGATTCAGTCAATCCGTACCTCTCTTTCAAAATTGTAAGCAAAATGGGAAAAGATTTGAAATTAAAGCTTTATTTAGGTATACGTAAGCCCATTCCACGAATTGAGTCTGAAGATTGGCAGAATGTGTCCGCAAACATGTCTTCAAAATACGCAAACAACGCACAATATTTTAAAAACTGCAATTTGCCAGCATAAGCACATTGGGTGACCGTATAAAAGAACGCATTTTAGTGCTCTACAATCCTTATTAAGGAATTAAATTACTGTAAATTTTTCAACAAATTAATTTTTTAAATATTTCTAGAATAGCCTGCGTATTTCTATGGATACAGAAATGTAGATTAAATGGTTTTTTTTTTTTTAATTTAAATGTAGACAAGTTATGCTGCGTGCTGTAGAGTCCCTTAACCAGTTGACTGTGTTGACCTATTTAGCGCTAAATGCGTATATGCGTCAAACACAAAATGTATATAACATGAAATGAGTTTGTAATGAAATCATTTACTAAAATGACAAAAATATTTTCTAAAATACAATATTATGGCAAATACACTTTCATAATAACAAAACTTGATGAGGAGTCCCAACAAGGATAAGTCACGTTGCTGGTGTACATCTTCCATCTGACTTTTCCGCGTTAAGACTAGATATTTTACATAGTTGTTAATAGGGATGATATTGCCATTCAGAAAATAATTGAAGAAGAAGAAGTCTTACTTAGCGCGAACGTAGTATGCGCAGATTTTTCAGCATTTATTTTGATAATTCACTTGTTCTGCCAAAGCGAGATAAACTTGTCACTTGAAGGATATGTTCATGAGGACACTAGATATTTCGTGTGCATGTGCCACAGTTAAAACATTACCAACGACCGGAAAATCTAAAGTCAAAATATTATAGAGTATTGGACACGTCGTTGAGGCATTCCTCCTTAAATATCCAAAGTCAAGTTAAAAATGTCATTAAAGTGATTGTCAACCGCGGCGTTGTCAGGAAAAGGAAAAACTGAACTTTCAATAATAACTGAGTTAAAAAGTGTATCATTAGTAGCGTGCTGGCGTTTCCTATGAGCACCACTTTCAGCAGAAATTTTCACCTCAATTTGCGGTTTATCTCATTCCTGTAAATATTTGCAGTGCAGCATATATATATATATGCATCGGAATTGCTTGATTGGTTCCGGTAGATACGTTATTTTGTGCTTCCGCTCCATCGTTCGTGTTTGAGTTGCCCGTAATTAAGAAGAACAAAATTTTTTGCAAACATAAAATCTCACTGTCATACTACCATTCATTCATTCATGCATAATGAAATTTTCAGTAATCTTCATCACCTGATGGAAAACTAATTCTAAAGAAAGATGTTAACGCATAATAAAACAACAAGTTTTCATTTTTTCCTTATTGCTTGGCGATACTATCCTATCTATTAAAGTTTAATATTTTAATACCTAGTGTGCTTCCTAGTTATGCATTATTTATTTGTGCTTATCATTGTGCAGAGATTTCAAAGTTTCAAATTTCAAAAGAGAAACATGAGTAAGAAACAAAAACAACCTTCCAAAGAAACTTTAAACAAACGTAAGCGTTCAGGTTTCTCTTCTATTCTTTCTTTCGAATCAAATTTATGATTATTCAATAAGTTCATTAGCATGGTTCAATAACTTGTGTTCCAGATGATGTAAACTCCAAGATATTCTTATCCTTATTTTATTTGTTTTCTTTGAAACTTTTTTTTATATCATTTGTTAAGTAAATTTAAGTGAAGATGTATTAAGAACGATTTTAATAATAATGTAATAAGTAAGTTGTACATAATCTACTTAATACTTCTTTGTAGATACATACATGAAGTTTGCAAGCAAAAAAAAGGCGAAATTTTTATATTTTCAATGGCTCGTAATACAAAAACAAATTTTACTGTCATCTAACTTTTCTTAGCGCAAAAGCTTTCTCCGTAAACACTTTCGATATGTCTTTAGTTTACAGTTTTTAGCATTATAAAGATTTTGATTTTTATTAAGAACTAGGATTTGTTTTTCTACTATTCACGCCATGCGGTGGAAACCTGAAAAAATTACGTATCATGATCAATTTGACTTGAAGGGCATTATGACTGAGTTATCATCACATCACTTAACAAGACTCCGACCTGACACACATGTAGGGCAACACAATATTGACAGATCGATTTGATTTCTGGATAGGATCGGCCTTTAAACGTTTTATGCCGAAATTTCACGACATTCTGACAATTAGTTTATAAGTTGTTTACTATTGCTTTAATGATGCAACATGTCAACAACAGTCGAATTCTGACGATCAGAGCGCTTGGCATCGCCGATGTCCATGCGACCGCATTTAAAACACCTACAAATTATAATATTTCCGACAGTTAAGAATCACCATGACATCTTTCAATCTGATGCTGATTATTAAAAGAATTTTTCGCATCAAAATGCAAGGTTTGATTATATTATTATTCTATTCTTTCGAAAATAACAAAAGTAGCTGAGGGACACTACAATTGTAATTTGTAAACTAGTTGATAACTAGATGTCATGAAATTTTGACATGTATATTTTTAAAGGCTGATCCTATCTAGAAATCATATCGGTCTGTCTGTCAGTAGCGGTGCCTTACATGCGTTAGATGGAAAACCCATTGAAAAATGTACGATCGAATCTTTAGCTCAATAAAGCTGACATTACTTTTAAATCACCAAATACCAATCGTTTTTAAAAGACAATCACCTAGAATCTACCTGAAGGATAATCCTACTTTTTTCTATAATTTCTTATCGTTTTAAAGGATTAACGCTAGCTTGTTTAGCCAGAAACAATATGCTTTCCAAACCGATCTTATTAATATGACGAATAATTAATTTTGTCAGTTTGTTTAATTTTTAATTATTTTACTTTCCACGTCGCCTTCTTAATTTCTATATGCAGATGGCGATTTTTGTTATCAAACAGCTTTCTTCACATAAAAGTGAAAAGCAAATGATCTAAATAAGTCGTTAGCATTATAGTGATTGATCAAGTTCAACAACTCATTTCCCATCAGAGCCTTTTCGAGGACTGAGAATAAATTTTACCCATAATCTACATTATCTACATGCATCTACTGAAAGTATGTAAAAGCATTTTTTAATCCTTTTCAAGTGGTACTAGCGATTAGACAAGCTGACACACTGTATATACTTTTCTTACCATACATTCTTTCGAGAATGCATAGGGAGCCTTGTCAATATTGTAAGTGATATCGTACTTAAGATTCCTCTTACTGCCTTCTTACCGGCAACCAAGCGCGAGAATCCCCTCGTCGGCAATTCTTTCTTAATCAAGATGTAGATAAGCATTACTTTGTGTAGTTGGGTTACAATCTCTACACTCATTGACATAGATAGAGCACCAATAGGCTCCCCAAGCCGCCTTTTTTCGCTTTAGTTGCTATAAATCATCATCTGCGACGTGCTGACCTTTCGATTTAATGCCTTCCATGGGGAATAAGGGCCCAGGTAACCAATACGAGCTCCGTACGAGGGGACAGACTGGTTAGTTCGCAATTCGTAACTGTTACATTTACACTCAAAGAGGGCTATGTTTGCCCTCTACGGTGCCTAATAAAGTTCCCTATAATATTCACTTTTTTTTTTGTTTTTATGCTCTAAAGGCAGTTACAGTTGAATAAAAATAGTCCTGGAAATTTCAATTAAATTTTAAGTTTAAAAATATAATCTTTTTGACTTGCGTAAACTTCGTTTATATACGTACGTAAATATATATATATATATATATATATGTTACATAAATAATTATAAATATAAATAAATAAGAAGTTAATAATTAGTCTTTTCTTTTTTAGAGGTGTACAGAGGAAGAGAACATAGCGAAGAAAAGCTGCTAAACAATAAAAAGAAAGCAAAAATATATATAAAAAAAAGAGTATATAATCCCTTAACCTCTAAAAAAAAAAGAAAAAAATTGTAAAAATCTTGATTAAAGTAGGTTCCCATACGAAAACAATAAGAAAAGAATAGAAAAGTAATTAATACACTGATTATGTATAAATACAATAAAAAAAAGCAAAGGAAAGGAGAAAGAGAATGAAGAAACATAAATATATATATATATATATATATATAGATATATATACACAAATGTAGCTAATAAATGTTAATTGATATGTAACTTAGCCTTTAGTTCTAAATACAATAAAGAAAGATGAGATTAATGAATAACCGTCGAGAACTGCGTAATATGTAATATTTATATAATCTATAAAAATAATATAAATCACAATGAATAGGAGTATAATAAAATTATATAAACAATTAGATTTATAAAATAAATATGTATACATTATTATACGCATATTATACGCATGCGGGTGCAAAAGTAAGTTTTAAACATTCGGTTACAAACACAATAAGGTCTTGGTTGTAATAAATTTGAGTTTTAAAATTCATTTAAATTTTTATATCTAAAACTACAAACAAAAAAAAAATAAATAAATAAATAAATACATAAATAAATAAAAAACAAAAATTTTCGGTCTTGTAAAAATTAATAAAATTCATTAAATTTATTTATAATTACAATATAAAAAAAAAAATAATAAATAGAAAAAAAAAATGAAAACTAATTAGAAAATAATTGAATAAAATTGTAATAAATGAATTGAATATGAAATAAAAATGCTAAGTAAAACTATCGAAAAGTATATTAGAGATTAAATAGAACAAAATATATATATTAAATGCAGTTATAAAATAAAATGAAACAATAATATATATATGCATAATGTATATGAATAGAAAGTAAAAAAGAAATTAATAATTCAATAAAATAAAATAAATGACACTAATTGGAATGTTAAAAAATGTTGTGAAGGTAATGAAATCTATATATAATAAATAAATCAAAGAAAATAATATTTAAAAAAAAATGAATGGGCTTTTGAATCATATCTGTCTGCATTCCTTTATGCAAGCAGCGAGAGTCATCTTGTTTTTTTTCGCAAGCGAGAAGCAATTACTTGGAGGACGTAATGGTACACAAACATATACATATGCATACGCATACATTTACAATCAAGAGACCGCGAATTTTGTTTAAACAAAGAATTTCTTCTTTTTGTACCCATCAGGGGGAAGAATTCATTTTGTTTGATGTCCGCCTGTCCAGTTGTCCTTGTGTCCGTCTGCCCAACTTTGGCAGAAATATTGCAAGTTCTTGCACTCAGGTTAATATTGCAAATGGGCGAAATTGAATAGAACAGAAGCTCGCAGTCGAGTCTGATGAATACAATGCAACAAATTCGAGTTCAATGCTACTAACACATCCTGCACGTGCTTTGCCATCATTATTCCGTAATTTTTTTTGTAAATTGTTTCAGCCCACTTGCATCGATGATTGTTGTAGCATTCCCTGCTGATGGTTTCGTTTAGTTGGAACAACTCATGCTACGCCACATCCGTTTGACCGCCCACGAACATTCAGTTTCATACCTGATGTGTAGACCTTCCACTTCTTTTCATTGATGCCTTGAAAATAATATGTCACTTATCCTTCGCTTTGAGATAGATAGTATCTAGCTTTTCTCGAAGGGTTCTGAACAAAGTGCCCACATAAAATAGCTTCTTGCTGGGAAGTTATATCCCAATATCCTAGCAATTGATTTCGAATATCACTAAGAGAAGTTTTTGTGCCATCCACCATAGGATAACGGTAAATTCATTTCCTCTGAACGTTTGCAACATCCAAAGAAAGGCTTCAGCGATCCTGTGAAGTAAATATACTCTCGATCAACATGAAATTTTGACTTACTTTAAATATTGTATGTTTGTCTATTACTTTTAATAATGTCTGTGATAAACATGCTCTTGGTTGTAAAAATGAGGATATCGGGTTAATACAGATAAGAAACAAAAGGGATGAGATAACTCGCGGTCGATTTCTGCTCTGTAATAATAAAATTTTGTAAATTCTTCGGGCGATTCTACGGTACATATACCTGTACAAGCGTGAAAGAGTTTGCATAATAAACATAAACCACGTTTTTGAGATTCTTGTCTTTGCTAAAAAAAAGGATAATTTGCTAAGGAAAGGGAGAGATCGAATAAAATTTGAAAACATAAACACATAGAATGAACTAATTCTTAACTTGTGCTCGCAAAATCCAGAAACAAAAGCTAAAAAGAAAATCTAAATCACGTCTCTGGGTCGATATCATTGCTTAATACTTTACGAAGGAAAACCAACTTGGTCCCAACTTTCTACTTATCACTCATCTCCGATTAAGTTATAAAATCAGCTAAAGTCCACAATTAGCAAGAAAACAGACAATATTTTCCTTTTTTCTCCAAATTATATAGTGATACCTTTAGACCGTGAAGGTTCCCCCTTTCCATATGAACTTAAAAAATGTGGTTGCATTTAATATTTATTTTTTTAATCAAAGCGCTTCAATGTCACTGCTGTCCTCTTTTTTTGTACCCACTGTAGAGAGCTGTATTATCGAAGATTTGTAAAGCCTTCCGGAGATCTTTTACGATGTACACAAATGGATGGACCTTCGCCGAAATTTTGCAACTAAATATTAACCGAAAAGCTAGCGATGAGCATGTCGCCCATAGACCGTTTGACTTTTAATAATTACGCGCAGTAACTTTAAGAAAAGAATGTCAAATTTCTTTAGAGCTTGTGACCGCAAACTAATTAGTCTGTGAATTTACTTAATCCTCTTTGGAATGCCATAAGTCGGAGATTAGCTAAGGGCTTAAAAATAAACTGAGAAAAAAAAAGCAAAAACAAATTGCGGTAAATGCTTTGTTACAAGCAGGTATAAAAGCTCAGTTATTTAAACTACGGCAGTCATAAGCTTGTCGAAGAGTTCATTAAAAAAGAAAAAGAAAGAGTTCGAAAACAATGTAAAAGGTTAAGAAAAATCATAAAAGAATTTTTTTGCTTCACATAAACTCAAAAATACTAGGCGTTGCATGAGCCTATAATGGGACCTGAAACATATGCGAGTTATCGGAATAAGTAATTTTGCACTTTAATGAAACTTTATATGAAATACTTGTTAAGCGTTTTTCTAATTCGCATTAAAGCTCTTTTGCGCCTAGCAATGAAAAGCCTTACTTGGGTTGGAATTATCCTCTGGAATATCAACATATGGTTCATCAACATTGGCGTTCATTTCCTGTACCACCGATTTACTATCATGTCTTTCTCTACATTATTTTTGTATTAATGCTCTTGGGTTCTTTATTCGGTAATGGCTTAGTTTTATGGATATTCTTAACGTAAGTTTTCATATTACTATTGTATTAGCAATTACTTGATCCTTTTTTTTTTTTTTTTGCATTTATTACAATTAAAAATTAGTTCAAAAAACTTGCGAACTCCTTCGAATTTATTGATCATCAATTTGGCGCTTTTTGATTTGACTATGGCAGCAAATATGCCGCATTATTTAGTCAATACGGTTTTGGGCTATTTTCCAGGTGGAGACTTGGCTTGCGATATATACGCAGTACTAGGTGGCATTTCTGGTACTGGAGCCGCTATATGCAATGCTCTTATAGCCTACGATCGTTACAAGTAATAAACTGATTTAATATTAATACTTGTCGTAATGCGAATCTTGGACACTTATCATCCACTCAGTAATATATTAGTTTTATTTTTCTATTTTTAAGTAAATAGAAGGATGTAGTTGTGGACATGAGGTAAAGCATAGATAGACCTTAGCAGCTTTAAATGTTTTTGTATCACTAAGAATTTCATGCCTTCAACTCATTTTCTATTCCTGGGGGAAGGATCTAATGTCATAACCATTGATAATCTCACTTTACTTCGTTGTAAGAGCTATTTGTTTGGTATTTAATTTTTTTTTTATTACGAACTTTTACTAATATTAATAATATTTTATCCTCTATTATCCTTTGTTGGTGGGTAAAACAGAAAATTGTTTTTTTTTCATTTATTTAAAATTTTAACTGAAATTTTTCATTTACAGAACTATATCGAATCCCATTGATGGCCGCTTAAATTACTTTCAAGTTTTTTTATTGATTGCTTTGTCTTGGGTATGGAATATACCCTTTTCAGTTCTACCATTTTTTCATATGTATGGCCGTTATATACCAGGTATAGATTTTTTACAGTTTTTTAATTTTTTTTTTATTGTATTATTTCCAAATTCTTTAGAGGGATTCTTAACCAGTTGCTCCTTTGATTATCTGACGGATGACGAAGAAACACGCTATTTTGTTCGTGCTATGTTCGTATGGGCCTATTGTATACCTTTAATAATAATTTGTACTTCCTACACGAAACTATTCTTTCATGTACGCGATCACGAGCAAATGTTAGCTGAACAGGCCAAAAAAATGAATGTCAAATCATTATCAGCAAATTCGAATAAGGCGGGTTTAAGCGTGGAACTTCGTATAGCTAAAGCATCAATGATTATTTACCTGTTGTACATTTTCGCTTGGACTCCCTACGCTACAGTGGCTTTATTGGGAACTTTCGGTTATCAGCAGTTGATAACTCCGTTTGCCTCGATGATACCTTGCTGTTGTGCGAAAGTGGTATCTTGCATTGATCCATGGGTCTATGCTTACAGCCATCCCAAATTTCGTGCGCAACTAGAACAAAGGGTACCTTGGTTGGGGATACGGGAGAAAAATGCTTCATCTAATGCAACCCTTTCCGAATCAAACATGAACGAAGTTGATGTCAGTACATTGTCCGCAGTAAACTAATGCTTGAATACTTTTAGAAAATATTACGCAATGAATTAAAAAAGTTCCAAAGATTAAAAAAAAAAAAGTCATTGTAAAAAGTCATAAAGGCTTCAAAAATCAAAAAAAAAAAAAAAAAAACTGCTTAATAAAAATAAAGCAAAGAAAGAGTAATTGTTTTGAAAAGATATCTTAATAAATTTACGTTATTCGAATTAAAGGGCTTCGCTTTCTAGGCAGCAAGAGAGCTTTCTTTATCGAAGAAGATGAACTAAATTTCTGTCTTTATAAACAAAAAGCTTTTTACATGCACACATTGATAAAATAACTTTCGCTCGCGACGAAACCGATAGTTAATAAATGTTTTTTATTGCAGCCCGTAAGACTCTCTTTCGTGGCCATCATTCATGTGTAAATGAAAATGAAGCAAGAAGAAGCAAATTTTTATTTTTAATTATTTGCAGCTGTCAAGATCCGAAAGCACCAGCTAGTTCTTCTCTCCGATGAATAAACAAACGAATCAAATATTGAGGAAGTAACGATCCATACATGTAGATTTTATTTTCTTCTTTTTTTTATTCATGTATTATTTATGTATATCGGATGTGTACTTATATTTGTTTCTCTTATCAAATGTATTAACAAAATGGATATAACGAAAAACGTTGAGAAATACAAATTTAAACTGAAAATATTGACGCTACTTTATTCCTTCTTTGTGAATACGTGAAGCTAGAAAAAAAACGAAATTCATCAAGCAGTGCAGAGTGCTATCAAATACGTGAAGGAAATCCAGTCAAATGGAAAGATTACTTTCAGACATATAATGACTCCCCTGTTATCGTAAACTACTAAGAAGAACCCGACGAAAGCTTAGGACGAAAACAGAACAGCAACCCAGTAAATTATGTTTTGTAGTGTGTTACAAGTATATATTTAATCTGAAATAAAAACAAAATCCAAAAGCCTTCATAAAATCGTTGTCAAAACAAAATAGACTACTCAGACGTAAAAATTTTGCGTGCATAACTACATTAAGTATTGCTTGTGTTACCGTCTTCATCGCATTTGTTCACAACTGAACGTGATTAGTTGAAATCAGTACCATCTTGTTGAGTAATTGAACCCTTATCATGTGCACATTGAGTTTTCAATAAGGTATCTACTTTTTTTCTTAGCTATTTATATACGAATTATTATTCAATTATTTATTTATTTCTATTTTTTATATTTTCTTTTCTTTTCGTTATAAGCTTAATACTAATTTTAAGAATAATTACTATAATGTTTACTTCAAAGAGTCAATAGAAATCGGCTGTTGATTTATTTTAGTTGATTTTCATCCGTGTGTAAATAAATAAATAAATAAAATAATTTATTGTATTTCTTCACCGATAATAACTTGCCTCGAATGCTTTATCAATTTTTTTCTGCTTATCTTTAAATTTGGAATCTATGATGAGCTAACGAAACCAACTGTGCTTATAATTTTCGAAGCATTGCCATATGGAAAAAATGAAATTAATATTACGGGTATTACGTGAGAAATTTTTACAAAAATAAGAAGAGAACCTTTTAATATACCTTATATATAGCCGTGGTTTGAAAAAGATTTCTAACTAACCCCGACAAAGGCAAAGAACGATTTTTGCGTTTTCGTCTAATATTTTAAATTAATTTAGTCTACATATTGTTGTTGCATTTGCTAACGAAAAAGAAAATAGTATTGTGAAGTCAATGTAATAAAGCCTTTTTCGCCTGCATTAGATTCTTCGAAGCTTTGACTTTGGGTTAAGCGAAAGCACAGAAATTTTTGTGAACGCTTTTTGAACGAATGGCATTCATTCCATTTTCCTAAAAGCTGCTTCTATGATACACAATTTCTAAAACAAACTTGATTACTTGCCTGAGCACTACTTGTAAGGAATTAAATTTGTTTAAATTTTTTCTTCACCTACGCCGTTTTGGTTCTTCTATATAAGAATAATCAGGAACAATACGGATGGAAGCATCGGTGTATTGTATCGATAGGCTCTGGTATTTGTCTCTGACTTTTCAAATTTAATCTTTTTAGGGCTTATCGCTATGTGCTTTATTGCCTATATTCGATAACGTTTCATTTAATATTCGCTTCAATCTTTTTCATAGAAAGTACAAATTCTGAGTAGATTACTTTCATTGTATCCACAAATTTATTAGCCCTTATACAAAAGTAATTAAACAACTAAGCAGTACTACAGTGTTAATCATTATTCTTTACTACAATTTAATCAAATCCCAACGGAATAAGTTCAAAGGCTCGATAAACTTTAGTACAATCTTCCTACTGTTTTCAGGCACAGTCATTACACTTAATAAACAAACTGCACACATTGCTAATAAAATAGTAGAAAAAATACCAGGTGTTTACAAGACACTTGGTAATAACATTGTACTTTCAGTCTAAGATGGGGACAAGAAAGCTATCTCATGCTTAAATATTTATTTCTAAGCGTATACAGATAGTTACATAGATGGATTTCTATTAAGTTACATGCGCTATTTTATCTACCAATTGTGTGCATATTACATCGATGTTGTGAATTCCTAACACGATAAATAATTCACAATAGTTCATCATCTAATTTATATTCCCAACTTGGAACTGAATTATATTCATAACTACTACTTTTCAACTCAAGGTACTAAC
This sequence comes from Glossina fuscipes, assembly GCF_014805625.2. Classification (NCBI taxonomy): domain Eukaryota; kingdom Metazoa; phylum Arthropoda; class Insecta; order Diptera; family Glossinidae; genus Glossina; species Glossina fuscipes. Next base: position 620,464 of record NW_023998416.1, read on the forward strand.
GAGGCCTCAAGGAGGCAACGTTGTGTGCCTACAATAACTGACTGTTATGGCTTTTTATGATGGAGGAAAAAGCGAATCTTCTCCTTCTCATATCAATCCCTTCAAACATACATTCCTCTTGCTTTTTTTTTTTTGTTATTGCCTTTTACAGAGAGAATAAGTTCTTCTTTAAAACTAACGTACAAGCGAAACTGATTTTAGGAAGTAATTTCACACATGTTGCATCAATTAACAACTCAATGCAACATCAAATATATTCACATAAATGTTTATTGAAGTCATTGGTAATTTCACCGCGAAACTTAAGTCTTAAGTGGCGAATTAATGTAAACGAAACAAGTAAAAACATTATAATAGATCATGGGCCAACAACAAATAAATACTTTGAGTCATTTTGTTTATTACAGTTATATAACGACTCTTCAAAATAAAGCGTACAGAAAGTGCATTTTCAGTAGCGTCCGCCCGTGAGAAGCAACAATCACATATTGCCTTTGTTTTGAAACGTAAACAATGGGACGTGTAACGCAAGTTAGAATTTGCCACAAGAACCATACGATACCAGATTTAAGGCAACAACCACATACAGCACCAGATTTACAGCTACAAGCACACAAGTGCCGCTCCAGATTTACAGCAACAACCACATATTCGTAGCAACGAAATACATATGTAAAACAGCTGACGCTCTCTGCCGGCTTGCTATCCAATTTTTGTATTTCGACGCATGTCAAAGACGTATAGAGAGAGAAAAATTTTAAATAAACTAAGTTAACAAAACGGACAGTTTTTGGCAGCAAATTTGGCCAAAATCAATACAAAATTGCAATTAAGTGTTTCAGGGAAAGTTTAAATTAATCATTGGAAAATTAAGAAAAATAAACAAACGAAGTAAAATTTTGAACGAATTGAAAATGAATTATATAAAACCCTTTTGGTCGCGCTTCACAAGACGGTTTACTAAAATCCAGAATAAACCAACCAATTCTCCACAAACTAAAAATGCTATAACCCACCGCCTAAAAGAGTGGAATCGAAAGCTCAAGCAAGCAGGAGTAGGGGATAGAGAAACTAATATAAAATACCTAATGGAAAGTGCGATAAGTAAAAACTTGGTGAGGGTGTTTTGGGTAATGAGCTTACGGAATCGTCATTCTAAAATTTTGTCCTTACAGCCCTCATACGACAGTATAAAAGAATTAGAGCTTTCTGAAAAGCAATTAAACAGATTTGAAGAACTTTTCAAGATGCGCTGTGATCGCAGACCTTTGCAGCATATTGTCGGCGTATGGGACTTTAACGGATTACCGCTGAAAACGAACCCAGCAGTTTTTATACCACGTCCCGAAACTGAGCAATTTGTTTCTGAAGTTATACGGCATTATCGTAATATTTCAAACCCCATTGAAATGCTAGAAGTCGGTTGCGGTTCAGGCGCCATATCAATGGCTATGTTGCGATCTATACCATTTATAAGGTCTTCTACTGCGATCGATTGTTGTGATGATGCCATTCAGCTGGCCAAAGAGAATGCTATCAAATTAAAATTAAGCGACCGTTTCCAAGCCTTTAAGCATATGGTAAAAGAAAACGATTATTTACCAAGTCCGCTTAAAGGTAAAACGTACGACTTGATTATTTCCAATCCACCGTTTGCTAGAACCGATGAATTGTCTTGGCTATATCCTGAAGTGAAATGGTATGTAAAGAGTTAGTCGTATGTAATCGACACAACGAAATTTTTCATTTTCTTCTTTCGTATAGTTATGAAAATCGTATAGCTTTGGATGGGGGTTCGGACGGCTTAGTTGTGGTTCGTTTAGTACTACATTTATCTCGTTTTCATTTACGTAGTGGCGGAAAGCTATGGCTAGAATTGGGCAATGATCAGACACCTCTAGTGAAAACTATTGTAAATTTAAAACATGCAGAAAACTTGCGGTTTTTGAATAGTTATAAAGATCGGTACGGTCGTGAACGTTTTGTAGAAATTGAAAAAACGTGAATATTTTACTGGATGAAAACAATAAATTCTAAAACAAAAACGGTTTTTTAAGGAGAAAAATTATTATTCAAAATTTCCCGCGAGGTCATTTCAGAATGTCTTTTAAATACCAGAGGTTCACTAACTCTTATTAAAACCGAAGCAAATAATGCCAAAATAAAAATAAACAGTAATTTACTGTAAACCTCTTCTCTTAATAATTGTACAATTAATCGCATCTGGTAATGCCATTTTTCGTACAATTATGCTAAACATCAATTAATTTAAAGGAGAAAACCAAATAATCTTACATTGTTTTCGAGCAAGAACTTCTTTTGCTTTTTAAAAGCTTATATAAAAGTGCTAACGGATAATGTTAAAATCTTTCACGTTCGATACATTCAAGCTACGTTCAGCTACGAAACAAATCTTTGGAACACATCAGCACTATTGTGCACTGAATGACAATCAAAGTCATGGCCAAAGCGTGGAAGTAAGAAAAGCGTTAGAAGGATGGGACGAAAAATTGAAAGAAGCTGGCGTCGGTGACATTGAATTTAATTTAAAATGTTTGGTTGCTCATGTACTTAAAAGGAAATTCGTAAGTAAGAAGACGTCAACTTAAGATACTATTTCAGTAAAATTCTTTAGCTATGCGTTTTTCTTAAGTATGTTCGGAAAAAATACAGCAGGAAAATGTAGTTCTTTTACTCTGTGATGGGTATAAGAAGTTCGGTCACGACTGAATATAATTTTCTTACTTATTATTAATAAGAATTAAAATATTTTAAGAAAATGGATATACAGAATAGTTGAAAAGAAAATCTTTTTCTACCAAAATAAACTAATTTTTTTTTTCTTATAGAGTACGTTAAAATCTTATAAAACGGAGAAATTCACTGCCCAACAGCATTCCGAATTCTCACGTCTCTGCGAAGCCCGTTGTGCCCGTATGCCTTTGCAGCACATATTGGGCGAGTGGGATTTCATGGATTTAACTTTGAAAACAGCGCCAACGGTATTCATACCACGACCGGAAACCGAAGAATTTGTATCGAAAGTTATAGAAGAATACCGAAGTGTGAAGCAACCAATTGATATGTTAGAAGTAGGTTGCGGCTCTGGTGCCATATCCTTAGCAATATTGAATGCTTTACCTCAAGTTACAAGTACAGCAATTGAACGTAGTAAGGTAGCTACAACTTTGGCTTGGGAAAATGCGAAATTCCTAAAACTAAGCGATCGTTTCACTCCTTATAATCACACGACTTCAAAAAATAACTATTTACCTAAAGAGTTGGCGAATAGAAAATTTGATTTAATTGTTTCAAATCCTCCATATGTGAGAACAGAAGAGTTTCCTTTATTGCAACCCGAAGTGACACTGTAACTATTTCCTGCAGCAATTTATTAATACATTATATATCACAAATTAATTTTTGTTGCAGCTACGAAAACCTAAATGCGTTAGATGGTGGTTCGGATGGTTTGCAAATCGCTCGTTTGGTTTTCGATTTAGCTTGTCTACATCTTCGTCCAGGCGGAAAGTTATGGTTAGAATTGGGCAGTGAGCATCCACCATTAGTTAAAACCATAATGAATTTACAATACGAAGGCCGTTTACGATTCATTTCCGGCTACATCGATCAATACAAACGTGACCGCTTCGTGGAAATTGAAAAAGTCTAACATTAAATTATATTTGCCATCGTAGACTATGTATATTAATTTTTGTGATTCCTTTCATAGAGTAATAAATTACACTTTAAAGATTCTACAATATGTATATATATATTTAATGGCCGCGCTTAAAGTATCGAGTTTTTTAAGGCGGGCCCGTCTTTCTTCTTTCTTAAACCCGCTGAGATTAAGAAATTAAGGGCTACTTACATTCACAACAATACTTCCATAACACAAGATGAAGTCTTAGCTGATCGTTTAGGTTTAATGCCACTTAAAGCAGACCCCGACTATTTGATATCACTTACAAGTCAATTATGAATTTGAAGCTGAAAATAAATATGTGATAAAAACTTTACTCTATTTAGCAAAGTACATATATTGTATATATATACTATATTCTATGTGTAACGAATATACGCTTATTCTCAAAGCGGCACAATACATGCATAACAAATGAGAACGAATATACGCTTATTCTCATAATAAACTAACACAACACAGAAATAATAGTTTATAATATGAATTTTAATTTTTTGGTATTTTTTGTTTAATTTTTTTGTTTAATTGATGTTCTTTTCTATAATTTTTTGGTACAATCACTTCTCTTATTAAAAAATTTTTCTTTGTCAATTTTTCGCAAGCGCTTGCAAAATGGTTTTTGGCTAAAAAACCGTTAGCTGCCTATTTCTTTTACATCAAAATAAAGCAATAAGAAGAAGAAACAATAAGAATGTACGGAGAATATGTGAAGGAAGAACTCTTGGAAGGAAATATATCCAAACTAGAAAGAAATTGCTAAAATTTGCGGATGTGATCGTGGCACCAGCGATGCATCTAAGTGTAGGATTGTGCCACAAAAAACAGTAGAAGGGCTTGGTGATATCCCTGCTGAACACTCTGGGAGATTTTTTTTTTGAAGGTCTTTCTAATGACAGCCAAATTGTATCGTCATAACATTAAAGCTGAATCTATTGGCAAGCTAAACATTTGCGAAATCTTTTTGATGATGCCGACGTAGCAATGCCTAAAATTGGCATTGTGGAAGAATTCCAAGGACAGGTATAACTTTCTTAAAATTACACTAATGTTGCAATTAATACTAATGTTGATTTCGCTTGGTTGTTTTTAGAAACGCGATATAATATTAATCTCAGGAGTGAGATCAAGCATGGAGCATGTACTTTAGGATTAGGATTCATACAAAACGAAAGGTCAACCAAACTCGCAATTTCTCGGCCTCGTTGCCTTCTTATGATATACGGCAACCCCGACACACCTTTTTTGGATCATCATTGGCGTATGATCATAAATTACTGCATCGATAATGATGCCTACCTCGGTCATTTGCCAGCAAGGTTGTCTGACCCACCAACACTAGCCGAAGGAACAGTTAATACTCAAGATAATTAATTACTTTTGGCCTTAATATTCATTTTTCATTTTTTAATTAATAACATTAAGATAAGGTAATTGAATTACTTTTAATTATTGAATTAATTTTCAAATTTGAATATGTATTTACTTTAGTTTCAATTTTTTTTTGTTTTGTTTTGTTGTTGTTTTGTTTTATTGAATTAATTTTCAAATTTGAATATGTATTTAGTTTAGTTTCAATTTTTTTTTGTTTTGTTTTGTTGTTGTTTTGTTTTTTTGTTGTTCAATTTGTTAAATGAAAGTTAAAAATGTTATGTTTTGCGCCTTAATTTTATTTTTTATCTTAATTTTATTCTTTGTTTTCTGTTGTGCATTAATTTATGTAATTTATGTTTAAATATAAATGAAATAAATAGCTTTATTTATACATTTAATGGTTTTGATGGTTTCCTGATTGTTTCCGATTGTTCTTCCTTGACTTGGTCGCTTTTGCTCTTCTATCATTTCCTGCAGATGTATATATAGAAAATTTTCTTAGTCATAGATTCTCAATGTCATACATGCTTGAAAAATGTGTCAAAGGTTAATATCGAACATTTAAAATTTCTTGTATTTTACAAGTTAGCTTAGAACTAAACCGTCATAATTTTTAAACAACGCCCTCGCTAAATTCCCTGTTGAAAGGCAAGGCACAGAGTCGCTTGGTAAATGGTTGAGTGCCCAACTAACAACTTAAATGTTAACGCCAATCAGCTGTGTTATCTAACGGACCAAATTATCTAACGGACCAAATTGTAAGAGAACTACTTACATAAAATTTATGGACAATTTCGTTTACATTTTATTTATTTTCTCGATAAGGGTCGCAATTGTTAACTTACGTATTTCTTAATCGGATAATTCGTCTTGTTTGGCATTCATTCATATTAAACATGTAAGTGAAGGCAATTATTCACTTCGTACAATTTCTTTGTGCACTTTTAAAATGGCTTTGATTTTTCGCAAAAATGAAGGCGCCGAAAGTTGTTTATTTTATTACTTAAAAGGTTTCCATTTTATACCCTTAAGAAAGGATCAGAACAAGGTGTCAAGTTTATCGTCTTCATTTTACGTGGTTAATTTGCTTGAGCCCCAGAAACAAAGTTAAAAAATTTATGAAAACAAAATTCTAAAAATTGTTGGGAAAAAAGATCTCAAATTTTGTCCGAATATTCCGACTGACGTAATTGAACGTGACCTAAAAGGAACGTAAGCTTCTTTCTTGGTTTTAAACTCACCGTGAAAGGAAAATACTTAGGAAACCACGATACAACAATAGGCACAAAAACTTACTTGTGAACGATATTTGCACAACATTTTTCCTAACTATTTTTGTCCTTTCTTTTAAAGATACCCCAGTAATGAATTGAAGAAAAGTTTTGTATTCTTTTTTTTTTAGGTTTTCTTTTGATTTGGTTTCATTACAACTTCCACCAATTATTTCTTATATAAAAATATAATTGATTTATGTTTCCTTTGTGGAGAGAGACTAATTTTTTTATATTTTAATTAATTGATCCCCTTAATATATGTTTGGGATTTTGATTGGTTTTAATAACCTAAGTAATGCTAAAATGATGCTTTGTAAAGTTGTTCGTAAATGTATTTGCTTGCAGTAGCTTATAGTAAATATGGTACAAAATCTTAGCTCTCCAATATGTTATTAGATCTCTCTTTTATGTTATTATATATTATTGAGGATTACTTGTTGCTTTCCGAATGCTTTCATTATTCTTTAAAAGAAGAATCATAAAAACGGACATCGTATGATTAATTTAAGACAAAAATTAATAACAAAATACCTGGAAGTTCAGTAAATGCTTAAAAGCTACTATACTAGAACGGTCAAAGGTGAACATGCACTTGTTGAACTTAATTGAAATGACAATTGCGTAATTCATTTGGGATTAAGAAGATCGCTTCTTGCAGCTCACTTCAAAGAGATCAAAAAGAGAGCCCATCTTAGCATTTAAGCAAATTTTTTAACATATTTTCAATTTGTTCACTTAGCAATCAACACACAAGTTAAATCTAAGCCATTTGCAGCTATCTCGTTCTAAGCGTTTACTTTGCGTACTCTTTCTTTTACTTATTCACTCTCTTCTTTTTCGAATTGTTACTTATTAGTATCCTTGGCCCGTGCACACACACACACTTATACACAAATGGTTAATAGCTTTTCCCTTTTACTAAAGTTTTCTTCAACACATCTTCAAAGTTTTCTGTTCTTTCATTCACGGTGTTTTTTTTTTTTTTTTTCCAATAATTTTCATTCATTCACACAATTTGCGTACGATTCCTTTTCTCATAGTTTTTCGCTCTTTTTTTGCATATGTAAAAGTATGCACAAGCACTTGAAATAGACTTTATGTATATCCATATACGCGCGTGTGTATATAGGTGCTTTGGCGTTATTTGTTGTTATATATTTTTTTTGTGTGAGTGCTAAAGCAAAGCAAGGCAAAAATATTTGTGGCTGTTGTTGCTTGAGCCACGCTAAAAAGAGCATTGCGGGAAATTAGCACTCAAAATGAGGATATTAAACTTTTATATATACAAGCACACCCATTCATATATATATATATATATATATATACATATACATGTATATCTACAAGAATATTTGTTGCTCTTGAACCATTGTATCGTATTATGCTGCTCATATTACTGCTGTTACTTTCATAGAAAAAGTAAGGCTTTGATTAAATACTTGCCAATGTCAGTTTAGTGGATGCATATAACACATCACATATCCTTAAGAGGTTTTTTTGTAAGTCATTTGTAATCTCAGCGTGTTTAATTGCTTGGAAAAATATGATTATGCTTACGTGCTGCCGACAAACCAATGTTAGCGAGTTTTTACAAATTTTTGTAAAAAATATGAAAGCCTCTTATTCATGTATGCAATTTATTTGCGCGAATTTTTTTCCTCTCAATGTTATTATTTACCAAGGATGGGCCTATGCCCAGATGCGATTTTAAAGGAAAGCGTATATTGCAATATTAAATTTTCCACGAAAATTGTTTATTCTTGCAGTCAAGAAATTAAGAGCTTTAATAAAGAGTGGTCCATCATTTTTTTCATTAAAAATGTTTCATGTGCCGCCCACAGCTTCATCTCTCTTATTAATCGGCCAATTTTAAAGCTCAAAATGTTTTGCATGAAAATCAAAATATCCTATGAGCATTACCTCATTAATTAATTCATTAAATTATTAATTAAATTAAAATTATAATTAAAATTAGAAATGATAAATGCAAACAATCAGAATTATTAAATCGATTTTAGTCACTAATCGGTTGTCTTAACAAAGTCTCCGTTAGTGTCTCTTCGTAACAGAAATTTATTTTGCAATTATTTTGCATTTTTTTTTGAGATGAGGTGTTTTAGAGTTTCGCCTTAAGCCGATTATAATTTTCTTGCTTGCTTTTTATGATTTTAAACGATTGCTTTACTTTATCGTTTTTCTGTTTTACAATTAATTTTCTTGTATTAATTGTTTATGATTTTTTTTTTTTGTTTTTTTTTCTTTTTTGTTTATTTTTGAATTCATTTTTGTTGTCGTCTTTGTTATTTCATTTTTGTTTTTTTTTTTTATTATTCTCGACTTTCAATTGTCTTGGTTTTTGTGCTTAGTAATAACATTGGAGCTTCAGCGTTTTCAGAGTGCATTCAACTTCAAGGTTGAGTGAAAGAGTACAAAAAACTATTGCTGAGAGAATTTACTGATTGGCGGAGAATTTGAAAAAGCAAAGTGAGTGCCAGACTAATTTCAATTCAAGAATGATATTTGTTAAGATTTATGGCAACTGTTGTGTCCTTTCGCTCCAATAATTTAAAATTTTCATTTTTCTAAATTTTTCATTATTGCAATTTTTTTTTGTTATTTCTTATTCATAATAGAATATTATCTTTATTTATGCAAACAGTTTGTCCGTCTTGCCTAATCTCATCTTCAGCTTTTCTCGTTCTTTTTTAAAATCATTTTAAGGATAGTTTCTATGATAAGTAATTTTCGTAACAATTTGATTATTCGTATTGTTGTTATTGCAAAAGTAAACATTCCAGGCAAACGAACGAAAACAAATCAAAAGCTATCAAAGCCATGATAAACAAGTGAAAGCTTTTCATTTTTTACAACAACATAAAAAGCTTTCCGATTTCGTTACTTAAGTTAACTTGATGCTATTATTATTATGTTATGACTTTAGATAGCAGAGGTAAATGCTGTTATGTTAAATATGTACAATATCTTTACATTCAATTGATTTGTATGTATGTGTATGAAATGCACTTTTACAGACAAACACAGGATACAGGAATTTCAATTTTAAAGCTGTAGCCAATAATAACAATAAGAAGAACAAAAAGTGAAAAAAAACGAAAAAAAAAAACAAGAAGGAAACTACAGCAACAACAATAGAGACAACGAATAAGAGGGAAAATCTACAACAAACAACAACATTTCCACACTCTGTATACATTCGCTTTTGCAAGTGTTTGTTTGTTTATGTATATATATATACATATATATATATATGTGTATCTATATATGTATATATATATATATATATGTGTGTGTGTGTGTGCGTTTATGTTGAATATGTCTATGGCATAAAGGTATGTATACATACTGTATGTATATGTGTGTATAACATATAACAAGCTCTCCTACAATTTTAAGGAAAATGCTGAAAAAAATCCTCCATGGTCCATGGTCGTATGAAAAGTTGAGCTGAGCACATAACGTCGCAAGGGTACAACGAGTTCAGACGCACATTTAAAACGTTAGCGGTTGTCTAACTAGAGAGATACGTGGTATACAAACTAAACTATACAAGTTGTTGAATATCCATACTCATCACACTGATGATGACAATCATCACGATAATGAAGTTGAAGTATACATATTATTATTAAAAAAAAAAAAAAAAAAAAAAAAAAAAAAA
>NW_023998416.1:630593-659853 GCF_014805625.2 Glossina fuscipes
TTTCGAAAAGCGGAAAAATACTGAAAGTGAAAAAGTTGAAGAGGAGAAGCAATTTAGAAAGCGATTTATATTGCGAGTGCGATAAATAAAGGATGTTTTTTTTTTTTTTTTTTTCTTTTTTTTTTTAAATAAAAGAAGAAAAGTGAAAGTGTGTTTAAAAGAAAAACATTTCAAGCTTAGAGTGTTTTCCTCAGTCCAGCTAGTCGACCAATAAGTCAGCCAAAACATTAGTGAGGGCGTTCGACATGCAGCAATTCCTGTAAGCATTTTATCTATGTGCATATACATACATATATATATATATATACGAAAAGGTGTAGATGTAAAAATTGTTCTGTTGATAGCAGTGTTATTTTTTTTTACTTTGGGCAACGCAATGGTTAACAAAAAATACGGTTTTCTCTTGAAAGCAACTATTTCTTTACTTTCACAAGGAAAAATATATTATTCGCCCCGTCTTCTGCATTCCATAGCTGAATTAAGAAATTAAGAATAAAAAAAAAAAGAAATCATTCTTAGCTTGACGAACATTTGTTGCTGAAAACTTAAGTATTTAAGTCAACTGCCAATAAAGATTTAAAATAACATTTTTTTTCTTCTTGATTTTATTTTGAAAATAATTCTTCGAAAATTTCTGAGAACTTTATATGGAGATATATAATATAATAATTCCTTTTCCATTTCCTTTTACTTACAAACGGATCTAAAATTTATGTTATTTTTCAAAGTTAGTAAAAAGAAATTATTTTTATTATACCCTACACCAATAGGAGTATATTAAGTTAATGCGAATTTATGCAACATCAAGAAAAACTTGAGGTAGATTCACTTTTTATTACACCAATTTATTCAGAATCACTTTCTGAACTTGTCCAAGCTTTTCTGTCCGTCTGTCTCATCTGTTTTGTGTTCAACCTATAGGTCGCAATTGTTGAGATATTTTAATGATATTTGGTATACTGACGTGCCTTAGCCTAAGGGCGGACGCTATTGAAAATGATTCGGATTGGACGACTTTTTCGATCACTTGCCATATAACATTTAATTTTGAAAAGTCGTACAAAACGAAAAGGTGGATGGTAGGATATTTCATGGTGGGCCGTGCTCCACAATAGTGTTTTTACTTGTTTTCCTAGAAAGTAATCTCAAGAAGGCTTGGGAGAGTTTCGAAATATCTAGAATGAAGCAAGAGAAAAAGCCGTCCTTCCTTTTGAGAAGAATATCGCATATCCTCAAGAAAATCCAAAGGATTCGTTAAGGTTTTTGAAAAGTTTCAGCTGGTGAACGTTTATAACCTTTGTGAAAGTCTTAGACGGTTATCCCTTGTAGTTTATATGACGAGAAAATTAATTTAAAAGTTTTACTCTTTTTTTTTTAAATACATCAAACATTGTTGGCCGAAGGCATACACCTTCAAGTTTCACATTTGTGCGAAATTTTCAATTTACAATTTCGCGATTTTGAGCATATCTACAATCAGACAAATGAATGCGCAGGCAGGTGTACAGAGATCAGGCAGATTGCTTTAATCTATTATGCTACTTAAATATGTATTCCATGGGAAAATCATGGATGGCAGACATTTGTAATAATGATATTTTGTGCGGTCGTAGACAACTTTGTAATAATGAAATTTGTTGATGGTGGCGTCGTGAACTTTAAATTTTCTGTTTTCCAAATTTTTGCACAAAATTGAATGAGACATAATAATTTCAGAGGTCCACTCTGAATTTAAGGTAACAAAAATATGTCATTCTCTCTAGTGGGCTCTTTTTTCTTTGTACTCTATAAAAATCGCACAGTTTATAGTAAAACATTTAATAAACTTATGTTCGCGATAGAAAGAATCGCCTACTGCCACAAACGATTCGGTTAGAATTGTAAAATGCTTTATTAACTATGAGGAGGTTGGGTCCATTTTACAATTTGAGTTTTGAACTTCGATTCTTACGCTTATCACAATTACAAATATGGGACTAGTGAAGGGAAGTAAATCTGGTAAAGTGAACGTTAGGCAAGAGAATGCAGAAAATCAATAAATATATGCGGGCTTGTCGATTTAAAAGCTGGTCCTGTTCATTCCCTCAATGTACACGGCACTGTTTTGTCGCGAATTATAGCTTGTATAAATTTGTTTTTGTCCTCGTCTTGCATTCTGTTTTTGATTTTCGATTGCAAGGAGTAAAAGCAAAGAAGCAGAGAAAGCAAAAAGTTAATTTTATGATTAAGAAAAAGTAGGTGCTTAATCTCTTTCGCAGACATTTCTAAAGGCGGGTTTAAAAAAAAAACAAAATTCAAACGTTTTTTCTTTTCAAACATTTCTAATCACTTTAGTAATGACGAATACAGCGGTCTATAAGTATCATACAAATATACAATAGAAACAGTTTTTCATTTTTCTACTCATAACCGAAGAAATGGTTATATTAAGTTTACTATTCGGTATGTAGCAAACAGATATATTGTTCAGCGATCAAAAGATAAAACTATGCTCTTGATAAGCATCGAGTTCTGTGTTAATGTCGCCAAAAACATTCTCTCGGCCATTCATCCATCTTTAATGCCGCATATCCTGCTGCGTTCAACGGAAGTTGGTGAATAATTTGCGAGACACAAGAAGAATAAGCCATCCGTTTTGGAAAAGTGAACTTTATTGAAGATTAGGTGTCGAGAGAGTCTTAAAAATTCAGAGAAATAAAGTTAAAAATCAGATCTTTCTTATCTGTAGGCGATAGTCAAAACAAATTACTTTGAAAGCTGGCAGCAATGCTTTACAGATGCATAGGAGAATTCGGAGTGATAATTGTCTTTATTACAGAATGGACCCAGATAGACCCAGAATCAACACAAAGTTGTTGAGAGGGGAAAGTTCAATCTAAATATTTGACATTTTTACTCAATCCGAAGAATGGGTGACGCTAGTTACGGCTGTTCTTTCGTCTGAATCATCGAAGATCTCGGCTAATTGCTTATAATAAAATTCTGATTCTCTTTAGTCATGTCATTCTGTGTGCTCATCGGTCCTCCTTTGTCTTCAATACATAAATTGCTGCAGTAATTTGTTTACTTCTGCAATTTGTCAATGCAGAACTGCTTGTGCTGGTTGTCCTCTTCATTTTGTCAAAATGTTTTCCGTTTTATAAGTATAGCGAATAGAATACAAAAAGATAGGGACCACTATACGTGCATGGTCCTCATAGAATGTGGTGTTGCCTTTTAATAAAAGTATCGTTTAAGAGAATAAAAAGTTCGAAGTTCTTGTTCTTGTTGTTTGCTAGGCTCCATTTTATTATATAATTCTCAAGCTTACGGCTTTTAATTACGAACCAAAAAATCTAGTACCACTAATATAGAATGACGTACATCACCAACATCACATCATCGTCTTATGCATAGACCTCAGTCGCTTCGTTATGAATCTAAAAGTGTTGTGTTCAGAAAGAAATGTTTCCTATTTCCGCGGGTTTAGAAGGAGAGAACAAAGATTATTTTCTCCTTGCGGGCACAGGCACCCTTTAATCAGCCTAAACTGTCTGGCGAAGAGAAGGGTAGGTCTTGGTGGGAATACCGTGGCTAAGGTTATTAACGGAGAAGCAGAGTCTTCATTCTTACTCTGGGACTAGAAGCTCTACGCACTACTTTCCCCTTACGCTTACAGCGTTGTAGTGCTAGCTGCATCCTTTTAAGCGCGTTCGCTGTAAGCTCTTAAAGCAAAATTATTACTCATTCTCCATATATGAAACGTACATATTCTAAGGCCTAAGGCTGAAAATGTAATAAACATAGTCTCCTCCACTATTCCCTTAAACGGTTATTTAGATACTTTTCAATTCCTTTTCCGATTAATAATAACATGTTCTTAATATCTCCAACGCTTTGAGCTCTCCTACGATATTTCCGATCGATTAAATATCAAATGTTTAAAAATTGATTTTACATATAAATGATAAGCTACAAGAGGTTTGAAGAAATTTTATCGCTTTTTATGGGTAATATAAGGCATATAATGGGTATTTATGGATACTCGATAGGAAATGGAATGGCGGAAGGCGCTCTAATGCTGATAGAAAGGTACATTGTACACATTCATCATATGCTTATAAGTTTATTTTCCTCTAGAAAGTTATGAAATGCTTATGTGCATTACACTGCTTTAGGCTAATGATAAACAAGAAGGGTAACTACAAAATTTTGTTTTTGCTGATAAGGACCAATAACAGCTCGCGCTATGCTCGCACGGCTAAATGTTTCAATGTTTGCATTTACTGCTTGCAACCATGCCATCGATGCGAAAGCGATGGCTAACATAAACATTGGCATACGATGCAACTATCACATGCTGATATTAATCCCAAGATTTGCAGAAATGACATCGCGGCTGCCACAACAACAGTATTTTTTTTGCAAATGAAAGACTATTTTCCAGCCCGTACAAGTGATCAGGGTCGACGATTGAAAGTCTCAAAGGGCGATTAGATGGGATTGTAAGTTATTTATCGAGCTGCGTTGGCCTTACTTCTGAAGATGCCATCTCATCAGAAGAAGAAGAAGAAGAAGAAGAAGAAGTTTAGCTTTGTTTGTTCTTTAATTATGGACTCAAAATAGAGAAGCGTTCAATTTAGAACTGAAAGTAATGAAATCCAGGTGTCAAGCGCAAATGTCATCTTCTCAGGATTATAGGATTTGAGTTACATACGATAACTATAACATGTTGTAAATGATCGCTCCAGGACGAAGTTGTAGGTATGAAAAGATTCGGTCCATATCGAATGTAATTTCTTTAGTGGTTTTTGTTTTTGCTTTTTCCGAATTATACGTTGTTTGCATTTGTCGAGATGTCGGTTTGTTGCACTCGCTTTTATGTGTCAAGAGCTGTTAGTGCAAATTTTGCAAGTTTTCCATTTGACGTTTTTTTCTTCTTTTTTTTTTTTCAATTTTGCTCTCCATACAAACACCTATAAACATTAACACGTACATACACACGTATACACATAAATAAGCAATAACTAATTTTGGTGCCTTTGCTGCGGCTCTGATCTCTTCGTGCAATATATTCTTCCCTCATAAATGTATATTTTTGGAAAGCAATTCGAGTGCAATTGAATGTCTGTTACGCGTTATGTTTATAATTTGTTGAAAGCTATAAATTATAATTAAATGAAAGCATCGAATAAACGCATATGATTGATGTGCATTAATATTTTTTTTTTTTTTTTCTTTTTTCCTCCTATTCATGCGCTTTTTGCAAATGGTATGAAAAAATTTATTATAAGATAAAAGTTCTCTGAATGATTGTTGAAATGTTTTGTTTCATTTGTTTTTTTTTTTTTTTTCGATTTCTTTACCTAACGGGAAATGACGTCCGTTATTCCAATCGATAGATGACAAAAGTTGTTAGAAGGAAAACAATTGAAAGACCGGATAAGGAGATAGATTAGCTTAATGTTTAATGAGAGGATTGGTAATAGATGCCTTGCTATGGATTCTTCGTTAAATAATGCTTGCTCGATAACATTCGCATTTATGGAGCATCGCCGTTAAGCTAATTATTAATGAAAACTGGAAACGGGTTTCTTTCTCATGGCGCTAACTTATGGCAGGAAGTTTTGACAAATTTTATTTTGTTCAATTTCCATTCACTACATTCTTCTACTTTGTGTAATAAAAAAAAAAAAAAAAAAAAAAAATTCATATTTTCTCTCCTTCTTATGTGATTATACGAAAGAATTTCGGGAAATTATTATTATTACGTGTAAGCTAATTCGATTTAAACAATTTTTTCTATATAGTTTTTTTTTTTTTAATTTTTAGTCAATTGTAACTCGATTTACTATTTTTTAAAAGCCTCGTTAAGTTGATTGCTCTGAGTGTTTCTTTATATCCTACAACACTTGTTAGATAAGGATATATTGAGTTTATGCGGATGTATCCAACGCCTAAAAGAACCCATCTATTATTACATCAATTGACCCAGAAGCACTTACTGAAAGTGATTCAAAGCTTGTCCGTCTGTCTGTCCGTTTGTTGCCCATCTATGTATTTTTGTGCTCAAGATATCCCAAGAACGCAAGAGATAATAATAATTTGGCTCGTTCCACTCTTTTGAGCTCTTCTTATATAATGCCTTGTTTTGAAAAATCCTTGCACGAAAAACACTTTTAAGCGAGGTAGCTTAGTGGCAGTATTTAGTGGTGCGCCATGGTCCATCCGCTTAATATTCTTTAACTTAATAAGATATGTGGGCAGTCCATTCTCCAAGCAACTCTCCAAGCTCTTTTATCTAATAATCAAATCAAGAGGTTTGTTAAGAAAGCAGTCGCTTTGCAACATAATGCTTTGTCATGGTAGTTGTTGGCGTGTGCAAAATTTCACCATGATCCAACATACGGAAGTGCCCGAAACATCTGTTCATGGTTTTCATGCTCACAAAAAAGCAAATTATATGAGAGTTTCTAAAGAAGGAAAAGTAATCCTTCGCAAAGTGACTTTTTAAAAATTTCTTGCGCTGTATTCATGTTAGACTGAAAAACACTCATTCTTTGTCCTCTTCGAAATGTTCGTCAGACACAAGTATACTGGAGGAAGTTTGTCGACCGATTCGCTTGTATTTCGATTAGCTCTTTAAATCACATTTTCTGCTGACATAAATGTGATCCGTTTGAAGAAATTAGAAATCAGCTATGGATTAGAAGGCCTCGCCACCGCGCTTATGTAACTGGCATATAAAATTGTATATGATTTTTATTATATAGTAAGCAATTCATATAAATAAATGAGCACAAGCACATAAGACTTTCCTATGAAACCGCATGATCTTGAAAATTTTAACAGAGAGGATTGGGAGATTGGGACTGAAAAGCCTGTCTTTATATTAATCTCTAGTATGGGTTATACAAGATTGTGATCGTATCTTATCTGTCTGTCCGAATGACACCTCTTCTATTTGCCGTTCCACACTTTGCAAATTGTTTATAGGTGGTCTTCATGACCGCAGCATTCTTGACATTCTTGGCGTTCAGATACCTTAGCAGCTTACTGCGCAGTCTTTTCTTCTTTTAAATCCTGTCATCATATATATATATATATATATATATATACGACTATACCGCGCGACAAAGTTGCCAGATTTGATTTGGATAAAAGTCCAAAAAAATAAACCTTCTGACTATATGACTATGAACTTGTATTACAAATATTTTAAATGGATCGCTTCACTTGGCAAGAATGAAAAGCAATTGAAGATGAAGAACAAATTTTAAGTAGAAACCACAGGAATCCTATCAGCCGATAAAGCCTTTGTATGGCGCGAGCATAACAGATTAGCAGCCACATAAAAATTACTTCAAAATCTTGAGTTCGTGCCGATAGCAATAAAATGTTAACTGCAACCGCAAAATAAAAATCTCCTCTTTCGGCAAAGTGAAACGTAATATTTTCCCGAAGATTTTGGGTCACATTTTTAGAAAGTGTGTGGGTAGCTGTAGTTGTGAGCTGCAAAAACTTCGGACAACTGCGCTTAATATGCAAATCGCCGAATGATCAGTTGTAGTATCTTCTCGACGCGTTTATCCCTTTGCTAAAGCTGAGCTACTTTTCAGTAATTTATATTTCTTTGCTTTTCTTCGAGCTGCTTTTCCACTTGTGGTAGACTTGTGGTGTATTAGGTTTATGCAGACGTATGTAACATCCGGAGGGGACCTGAGATAAATTCATTTCATTTTTATGTTGATCTAAGCTAGTTGGTCCATCTGCCACTCTGAAGTGTGTGTGACGCTTCTATTTCTCTAAAAAATTCGGATCACTCCTTAGCCAGGGTAATTCAGCGAAGGTTTAGTTAACAAAAAAAAAAAAAAAAAAAAAAAAAAAGAAGTGAAGAAACGAGAGTATATGCAGGTTAGTAATAGAAAATACTATCTAAAATTGAGGATAAGCAATGAGTGTTTTTTTTTTTTGCCTAATCTAGGAATACGTTGTTTTGTTTATTTTTAAACGATCAGGCAAAATACACTTATGTGAGGAGAAGGTCAATGATTGTGACTTCGGACAATGAAATTTCATTTGCTTTGTTCATAACTGCGCTTGCCCGTATTTCTTGAACAGCCTCTTAATCATTCACTCGCCTGTCTATCTGTCCCTTTGTCCAATCGCACATCTCCAGTTATTACTTTATAGTATCGTGGGTAAATTCAAATTTGTATAAATAAAGTAAGCAATTTATCCCGAATATAAAAAACACTTTCTGATGATATATTAATGTTTTTAATCTTTTTAAATTTAACAACTTCAGCTTATGCCATTGAGATAAGTTGTTGTTCTTTCATTTGTTATTCTTGAAAGTCAAAAACAATTGTGTTGGAGTTCAACGAGCAAATAATAATAATAATAATAATGATAATAATAATAATGAACACTTTAAGGCAAAGAAAAAGAAAAGTGGAGATGAAGGAGAAAAAAAACGAAGAAAAGGCACAATAAAAATAAGAGAAAAAGAAAAAATCTTTTAAAAAGTGTTTGTTTTGCAAACTCAAACACTTATGCGGAGATATGGCGGCTTAAACAAAGTGCAATGACATGATAATCAAGCTATATCACAAAACAACATTTTTTACTCTTTTCTCCGTTTATGTGCATACGTACGTACGCATAGACATGTGCATAACTTGTTTGTTGTTGTTTATTTATATATACATATATTTTTTTCTTCCATTTTTTAATTAAATTTCATATAAATAAATATAACTACAGTATGCATGCAAGTGCATGGCCAGCTACGTTATACATATACGTCGTATACCCTGTAAAGTGCTTGTGAATGAGTTAACAGGACATCCACACATACTTTGATGTTTATAAACAATAGCAATGCTATCCAGGAAAAATAATGGAAAAGAAGAAAATAAATTTTAAAAAACAAATATGTTTTTGTTTTTTTGAACAGAAAAAAAAAAAAAAGAAGAAAATTAATAAAGAAAAATAAATAAGAAAATTATAATCGCCTTCGGTTGAAACTTAGTACCCTTTACTGGCATTTGTTTTTTCGTTCATAGGTTAGTTGCCCTTACAGAATTTTTCTTGCAAACATTTATACTGAACTTCATTTACTTCATAGGGTTGCACGTTATTTATAAATTACGAGCATATTGAAAATTAAAATTTTTCAAAATTAATTAAATTTTGCTACGGCGATATAGCGATATGAGCCTGTGCGTCTAATTGCTAGCACACCGTCATTCATTTGCAGTCAAATTATCCGAGATGACCTTGAAATTTCGTATGCGAAAAACAAAATATCCTTTTTTTTTGAAAACGTCTACACAAACGTAAAACCTGGAACAATATCTCCTGTTAGATGCATCCAATGAAAAAAGAAGTCATCATATCCACCGGACCTAACATTGAGAAATTGAACTATATTTGACCTTAACATAATTTAATGAACGATCTTAAGCTTTACAATAACTATTTATTTATTAAAACATCTTCCTGTTGGTATGTTGGACCATGATCTCTGAGTTATATGAAAACTGTGTTATGTGAAATTACGGACTTAGCTCAACTAAAGAAATGTGTTCTATGGAAATCGCGTGACACGAATACATAGACATTGGATCGAGTCATAAGTAATTTGCGTTTTTCCTAACTCGCCGACTTTCCCTAATTCCTTCAGGTGGCCGTTGACAGCTGATTGTGAGGTATTCAACCTTTTTGTTAAATCTGTTGCTGAATGGCGTGGTTGCCATCAAAGGCGGAAGGATGTCCCGCCTTCGGTTTGTATTTTAAAGTCGTATCTCCAAGAACGGAATTTTACAGTTATCAGTTCCTCACCCTACACGCTGCATATTTTTTCAGCTGTCACCTTAGCGCTACTGCGCTTTACACGTGTCGAATGTGCCATTTTTGACTCTCCATTTCAAAGGTTAAGAAAAACGCTTGTAACGAATGTAACAAGCAGTACATAAAGCCGTTGACAGAAGGCTAACTGTACCCTCAACTATAGCGAAGGTAAAAACGATAAATACGGATAATAGATTCTTCCCAACTGCATCGGAAATAATTTATTACACGACTTCATAACTCTCCACATTCCTATGACGACCATGCGGCTACATCGTATTTTATATGCCAACTCCTACATCGACCTAGAGTTAAAATCAGTAATTAAGGCACTAATGGTCAGGAAAAAAGAAGAAAAACTCATGGAACTCAAATGGAAACCACGGCTTTTATATGAAGAACACTATCGCGTTTTCCAGAAACCGCATAATAATAAATCCGGAACTAATGTTAGTTAAAAGAACTCAGACCGGTTTTTTAGATTAAAAGAGAGCATAATTGTATTGTGGGTTCATTTTTACAAACATTCTCGAACAATTCGAACTGGGAGTAACACCCAAAGTCGACAATAAAAATTTAAGACATCAAATAAGTGCAGCCGTAGATAAAGTGGTCAAGCCATTTGAGTTTTTGGAATTTTCATAGAAAACGAGTTATGAGGAGACGCTTTAAAGGAGAACTGTCCCAATTCACGCTCTGCGTTATATGGAAATCGGCATTGTCAACATTCTATGTTATAGGAGACTTGATTGTATTTGCTACGCTTGACAATAGCATTTAATTATTAGGTTTATTGGATAGATAGAATTACCATACTTACGCTTACGTTTGATCCCATTTTCATAGCATTGACCTCAATGTATAACAATTAACTTTGAATTTTTTATTTCGTTGCTTGCGATATTGAATATTTTAAAAAGATATTTTATATGAGGATAAATGCGCAAATACTTAGTCATGTCAATTATATACTTAATGAAATCTGTTTGTGACTATGTACGGATTAGCGGGATTGACATTTACCTTCGAGTATATTGCAGATGCCGAAGGAGTTAATCATTGCAAATGTTTTTTTTTTTTTTTTTGCTCACTAAAAAGCTGTTAGCCGATCGACATTGTTTTCGGATGATCCTATGTAGAGTCATTCATTATTTATACGAAATGAACAGATATAACGCAAGAGCGAGTCATTTTCCGATTTTTCTCTTTTTTAGGTTATTTTTTTTTCAATAGGGCTATTGTGTTGTATTATATTGTAAACTTTTTTTACTCAGGGGATGCCTCCTATCCGTGTAACAAGGTGATAGTTGTTACGCGGTGAGGAAACCGAAATAGGTAGGGGAGTGGTGACTGCCGAATACTGGGCGTTTGACTGCTTGTCTTCAATTTTCCGTTCGCTGGCTCAATTATCAGAAAATTAGGCGGCGATCAAAAGAGGGACGAAGGGAATAACGCGAATAGGTGAATCCATTTTGAATTTTACGTTATTAACGGAATTATTTTAAAAGCCGTTACTGCTACCACTTGTATCCTTGTGCTGCAAGCGGTATGATAAAATGAGTATAACGTTAATTTTAAAACTTTTAAAACTTTTCAAAATTAAAAAAAAAAAGAAAAGAAATCATAAAAAAATTGTATATTATGTCTATCGTTTGTTGTAGACAAACAAAAAAATATGAAAAATTAAAAAGTAAGAAAATCTTCAAGATAAAAATAATACAGCAACAACCACAACATAGACAATGGCAACGGGAATCAATATCAACAAAGGAACGAGAAAAAAGTCGTCCCAAGAAATCTACGCAATTCAAACTAAAGTTGTAAACCGTAGTTTGTATGTATCAGTGCAAAACAAGAGCACATATGTGCGTGTCCGTATGTCTTTGTTTATAAGTGTCTGTGCCCTCATATCCTTGTTTGGATTCATATACATGTATTTGGATTTATATATGGTTATATATATATAATTTTATTCTATATGCCCTGCAAAGCATATGTGCGTAGATCCAGGAGAAGAACATAAGTTTATTGAGTTTGTGAGAGATTTTCCTTTTTGCGAAAATTTAATTCTCTAACAGTTGAGGAAAAGTAAGGATAGTGTGGAAGGAATTTCTTAGAAACTTAACTGTCCAACTAAAGGAAGCCCTCGAAGCTCGCTTACCTAGAAATTTCAGTATAATTTTATTATGTTGCGCTGCGATTATTTAATTAACTTTATATTTTCGATTATAAAATTCTCGAAAAGTTTTCCTTCGTTCTTTCTTTTGTGTTTTGATTTTGAAAATTTTTTAAATCTTAATGCTTTCAAAAACTTCTTCTAACTTTCTTATGTAACTCTTGTCTGCGTTATGCAACTGTAGTGAATAAGTGGAAAGTAACCCTAAGTTTAAGTCGAATTGTTCTTCATTGGATTCTATTGGGCATTTGTACAAGCTATGTTATGATATTACCCTCATATAGACAGATGAAGCAACATTTGTGATGGACTTCTCGGCGTTTGTCAAACGATTCAATAATAATTCTTTTTACATATGAATGAATGAGAATTTATTAAGAGATGCACCGTCAACTAAATTTATGTTCACTACGCAGTTTACTATGTAGGGTATATTAGGTCCGTGCTGATATAAGTAACACATAAAAGAATTTCGCATAGTTCCCTTATCTACTAAACCGATCGATTCAGAATTATTTTGTAAAAAAACATACACTCTTTGTCCGTCTTTCCCCTTTCTTCGGTTTTTCGACCAAGAAAAATATGATTATAGAAAATAACAATGTTAGAAAGAGTCCGGAATGGTACGATTTTTACCAAAATGAATTGCTTTTCTAAATAACACCTAAGAAAATTATATTCGGTCGCGGCAAAAAAAGAAGAAAAAAAACTATATTTTCATGCTCTACAATATGGAGTCGGTACGGTATACTTTTTTTTTTATTTTGAAAATAAAAGCTTGTGTGGGCGTTGCAGACGATATCTTCATTTTCGCTAACGGGAGAATATTCAACACAGATAGCATGCAGCTGGCCAGATGAGCAGACGGACATGCTTTGGTGCGTTCCAAAATTGAAACTGGAAATTAAATTTTCATACACTACAATATTGGGCAGGCGTGGTCAGTTGTTTTTTAGTGTTATACAGATGCTACAGTACCGCCCATAGAATAGGCGCTCAAATTTTTGCACATTGATTTATTATAGTTAACGAGTGATGAGCAAAAAACCAATTTTGTATTGACTTTGAAAAACAGAGATGTTCTTAGCTTACTATGTCGCTGTGGGCTCCACTTGCAATACCAACCTGCGTAGAAGAACTTCCAACGAAGCTCCAGTTTTGCGGCCAAGAGAGTTTTTAACAACAGACATTACACAGACGTATAGACGGACATGCTTAAATCGATTTAGAATTCGGTACGGGCCAAGAGTAGTGTCTGGTGCTTTCTTCTGGGCGTTGCAAACGTTTTAACAAAATGAATATACCCTCATCGGGTATAAAAATGAAATTAACCTGGACGGCTGTACGAAGAATTATGGACTTCTTCTATCACCAATGAAAGTATATTAGAGAAACTTTTTACATTTCGAATAAAACGAAACAAGTTTTCTCTGCTACCGCGAAAAGTCATCAGCTAAGATTAACAATTCATAGGAAAGTCATAAAGCAAAGTTTGTTGTTAATTATCGATGCGTCTATTTGGCGAATATTAGATAGACTGAAGGATAGCTTTTAATTTGGCTGTAAGTCCTTTTAAAAGTTGCTTTCCTCTCTCCGAGCTTGCTTCAATTTTCTTTTCCTTCTTCCTTTAATGGATTAGCTTAAAGGCAAATACTAAGCAGTTATTAAGCTTAGTTTGGTCTATGTACTTTTCAGGTCCCTATTTTGATGTTTTGGGAAATGTGAGAATGCAAAGAACGATTGTCGATAAAAGAGCAAACAAACGGACAAACGGATTAGCTCCAAAGTGTCTTTCTGTTCTGACAACACGTTCTAACGTGTCTATATAAATTAAAATAGCACTGATTTTCAGCAGGAGTATTGTGCCACCACCTTTTAGTGCTTATAAAAGTTATTATTATTATTATTCTTTTTATTAGTTATTTAGAGTTCGTTTGCGTTGCGTTACTTCACTATATGTTACGATATTAAATTTGCTTTCTTTTTTTTGTTTTTTTTTGATCCTTCTGCTATATGCTTTTTGTCGTTATTTATTTTACATGCGGATTGGTTTTTTATTGCTGTACAAAAATGTGTTAGCTTTATATACAGGATGCTGCGCCACGCACAAATGTATACACAAAACCAGAGAAAATAAAGTAAATTTCAAAACGGAAGATAGTCGTGAAGATGGATATAATATTTAACGATAAAGCTTTTTTAGATAATTTTTTGAAACTCTGCGGATAGGATGGCGTTAGCTAGAAGTTATATGTAGAAGTTACCGTACCGCTCGTCAAAAAGCTGTCTGCATTTTCGGTACGTTAGTGTGTATGCAGTAAGCAAGAAAAAAGTTTGTGGCTTTTTCAGCAAAATTTAAAAACATTTTTCTGATGATTTCAATGAATTTTATTAAATCGGACAAACGCCTTTTTCATGGGTAACCTTTTGCCAGTTTTTTGATGGACCTTTGGCGATTGCTGGGCGAAAATGCTTGAAATAAGTGGTTTCTATAAACCCCTTTTCGAGGTAGATTAGCAGAACTCTGCGGAAGGGGAACGAGTGGTAAACGAACGGGAAGATGGGTAGTGTACGTCAGTACTTACCAGACAAGCTCTCTTTTCCCGAACGGAAATAAGCGAATGATTTGCGTGTCGCTGATTTTAATCAAGCATATTTACCACAAGTACCACATGTGCTTTTACGAGCCTGCGAGGCATTGTCGCTTTCGTCTTTTTAATTGCAATAAAGTATTTTAACATTGTATAGCAGGGAGATTGTTTGCAGAAGCAATGGTTTTCGACTGATTCAACATTTTACCGACCTGTCGTCTGTTAATAGTCTTTTCTTTGCTTGCGCTTGTGAATTAACAATCATTTGTTATTTGGCATTGAGTAAGCAGTTCTAACTGAGCATAACGATAGCACAGGTATTCCGCACAACAGCCGCGGTCGATAAAGCGTGAACAATTGTCACAATGTTTCATTTTAAATTATCTAAGGATTCTCGCTATGGTATGGATTGGCTTGATAGCCAAACTTGCGCTGCTATTAAGCTGTGCCATGAATTATTTCTTTGACCATCTATTATAATATTTATTTATAAATTTCTCGCTCTATTGCTGCGAATAAAACCTATTTTGTTTTTTTTGTTTTTTTTTTTTGCTGAAAGTCTTGTTAAAAAGTGCTATATCACCCAACACATTATCGTATATATTTTAAGAATATGCTATTGACGAAAAAAGGAAAACTCAAAAGTATGTATGCATATATTGTAAACGTTAAACTCGTGGCAATAATAAGGTCGGTCTGTACAACACGCAAAAACTATAATTTCAAGCATAATAAAGATTTTTTTTTTGGCTCATTCTCAACTTCGTTAACAGTAAGTTGGTCGCTTTTGGTGTTATTGATAGCAATATGTTTTTGAATTTTATGGCCTTTGCTGCCTACCTCTTCGTTTAAATTGCGCTTTAAGCTTGTTTAAGCACATTAAATTTATTTGATCGCCTACCTGCTGGGCTACTACACATACTCATCTGTGTATTCATGCTTTTGTAATATTTATTATTACTTTCACAGGCATTATACGACGGGCAGACTAGTTTCTTCATTTTGTTTGTAACGCTCCGTAATGCTCATTACAAAGATAATAACGTATGTGAGATATGATTTTTTATGAGTGCTTTTCAAGCACATTCTCAGTTCAAGTCTACAAAATATGATCGAAAAGTGTTTGCAAATATTGCTGGCAGCGCACACATAACTTCGATATTTACTGAAGCAATCAACAGTCGATTCAAGATAATTCATTGAAGGATACGAAGAATAAAGTCGTGGGTTTTGTTTTCTCGATTTTTATTTACAAAAGATCAATCAATTTATTGAAACAAAATTTTAACATATTGCGGCGATTCGGGACAGTTAACCAAGTATAAATGAATAATAAGGTAGTGTTCACTTTTAGCTCAAGACTAACCGTCAAAAATAAATTCTCACTGTCTTTAAGTTAAAATTGCTATAATATGCTTCAACGTTGATAGAGTTACCTAAAATTTCTTTTTGAAAACAAAATAGCAGAGCAGTAGCACTTTTAAGAAAATTTCTTTTTATCCGAAAACCTATTAGACTACAGGCCGCGATTTTCCATTAATAATGGTTATTTTGGGTAAAGGAAAGAATGTTCCTCTTCAAAAATAATTTTGGATGCAATCGTCGAATAATGCGGGGATCGTTTAAGACAAGAGAAAAACCTTTAAAATACTGTATAAGATAGCGTTACCCCTAAGTTTACTGATCAGGTTTGCATATAGATGTAATCGACTCATACAGTAAATATCGATCTATCATTAAATATATAAGAGCTCACTCTCCACTTTGGCGCAAATGGCATGAGTTAAAAAATTCTTGCCGCAATTTTCTGCAATTGCTTGAACGGGATCTACTATTGAACAATTTTGTTATTCAACTCATTGTATAATCGATTATTGATTTACTGACTCGAGCGAAAAGAATATTGAACACAAAAAGGTTGTAACTTTTTTACTTACTATAGTCGGCACAAAAAGCTCAATATTTTATTCCATTTGCTATTCCCGGTTATAATAATCAAAGATGCACTTCAGCTACATTATTTATTCATGGTATGACCTTTTGTGACATTCCAAAGGAAACCTGAAAAATGCCATAAAATATGTAGATTCTTGACCAGAATCAAATTCGGAATGCTCCTGAACATGTTCGTCTATCCATCCCTCTCTCCACCGAAATCGAGCAGTATCTGTGGTAAACATTTACCCCATTCGCAAAAATTATTAGATCCCCTACAGTTTTGCAAAAGAATATCAAAACGACCTAAAACGATCAAAAGATACCACGCCTGCAATGCTACGTAAACTCAGAACTTTTGTTTGTGTCGGGATCTATGCAGCGGCATCCAGAAGGACTTGCAAAAGACCTAAATTTTATTATACCGATCGATTCCCGATCAGTTTCTTTATTGATTTAAGCTTGTCTGTCCGTCTCTCCCACTCTCTCTGTGTTGTTCTGTGTTCAAACTGTAGGCCGCAAATTGTTGAGGTATTTCGATGAAACTTGGTAGTTGTTATGGCCCTAAACGAGCGCTATTCGCAAGGGCTTGGATCGGATCGGCTTTTCGAAAGTCGTTACATGAATAACTGGAACATGGTGTATGATGTTTAAATGTCTATCGTAACCAACTACAGTGTTCTTACTTGTTTCTTAGTTATAACGAAATCGAATCAGATATGTAAAGATTAGCCTAAACTCCCCTACGATAAAAAAGGTATACTTTTTGATATTCTGAACGAAGAAAACAAGTGAAAAAAATTAATTTTACTAAATTTATGCTACGTAAATAAAAATTTCGGACCAATGAAAGTAAGCCGTCACATGGGCATAAAATATAATTTTTAACATTTTATGATGAAAAGAAGCAAAGGACTTGCATTAGGCAACTGATTGTAAGGTATGCAATGGTCGGCCTTGACCGATTGTAACGTTTTATTTTTGTAATTATTTATAATATTTTGACTTAATTAAAAACTAATGTCATGGCGATTAAGTATAATAGACTATATTCGGCATAAGGTTTTTGGCTTGGCTCCGCCTCATATATCTCAAGTAATTTGTCCCCTTAACATGTTAATGCAGTTGATTAAGACATCAAATATCAATTTTAAATTTTAAACACAAAATTTACTAAATAAGAACTATTATTACGTAAATGATTAAGCTTTCGAAGCACAAGTAGAAGATAATTGCGACTGCACGTTGCAACTAAACTCAATCAACTCAAGTCTTTCAATCTTTAAGTCTTCAATTTAAGCAATACTTTCCTGGTTTACTATGCTCAACCACAATAAAATGTGGTAAATGACAAACACATGCGCGCTTAGTTATATATGTCTGTCACGACACATACGCACACGTGCAATCCGTCAATTTTACAAATGTTTTAACTACTTTATGATTAATGGCGTTTTGCATTATTCTGTGTGCATGCTTTTCTCTCTCTTTATATTTCACGTAATCACTTCGAAGGTTGTGTGTGTGTGTGTGTGTGTGTGCAAATCGTTCTCGGTTTATCTAATTTATAATATATATCGTTTCGCAGTAGTAGTTTATGATTACTAAATGGGCGATAACGAAGGTCCCCCAAAATAGCAATGAATCATTTCAATTTATATTCTTATGTCAAATTTAATCATCGAGAAGTTTAAAAGATGATAAAAAGATACCCAAAAATCATTGAAAAATCAATAAAATAATTAAAAATTGTTTCTAAGCCCAAATTGTTATCAAGTGATAGATAGCAGTCTACAGGAGTTTCGAAAAAAATTAGAAATTATGTATGTTCTGTGTGAAACAACAACAACTTGACATCCACACACCCTATGAGACATAATAATAATGATTTCTACGACATAAAGCTATCGTATAGACGTCCATTTTCTTCTAACCCGAAAAAAGGCAAACATTATCAAATGCGAATTCTCAACCTTGGGGTTTTGATTCGAACTTTTTGCTCAAGTCGGTCATTTAATCAATCACTACGTACTTTAACAATTATTTTTGCGCCATTCCTTGCATTAGTAGTTTTGACTTTACGGACGACATCACCAGGCTTGAATCCGCCTGTGTTGGAAATATCAAAAGAAGTCAAAGATCATGTCGAATCTTGAGTTTTCTGAACGGCCACATTCATTTTTCAGAAAATGTCATGATCCAATAAGCAAAACTGTCAACATGTCAATGTCTTATAATTATATTTATAGGACACTGTTGGATGTGGTATAATTTGGGTAACTAGCTACACGTTTCCATTGTACTAGCACAGGGTTCAATGCAGCCAGTAAGAGAGTTGAAGGAACAATGAATAGAACCGCATCGTTAACGGAAACTCTGCAGACGGAAAAAATGTGCCGACGATATTACAATGGACTGAATCCCATTTACGTCAAATTTACTTAAGGGCAATTAGCATTTACAAAGTGTTTAAGACTATTAACTGTCATAGTAGGCAAGTTATGAAATCAAAATATTTTGAAATTCATTAGGCAATAGAGAAACAACTTTTGTCTTTAAAAAATTATTCCGCAAAATAGAATTTCGGCAGACTATTATTAGTAACATTATCAGTTTCGCCAGAGAAGTAAATTCAAAGACTAAAGCTATAAAGCACTAGCATTTAAGATTGTCGGCTCTATTGATAATTCTACCACACTTGAGATTTGAACCCACAACTATGGAGTTATTAATCGGGATTCTTTGCATGCCCGGTCGCTCAGGCGGATATTCGAGAAAAGAAGAACAGTAGGGAGCAATTTCTCATTTTTCTAGCACAATATTTCATTTCATATTTGAAACATTACCACATTTGTCTAATGTCTTGAGCATTTTGAAACTGTTTCATCATTTCGTATCGACGGAAGGAACAAAGTTATATTCGATTTGGGAGGCGAATTTGAAAAGCTCAGCTCGTGAATAATCGTAAAAGACTTCTACTGATTGTAGATATGCTAGTTGGTTGATCGGGATCGTCTATTTGCGAAACCTATAGGCGATGTCCTAAGAAATTTGTTATTGGTTGAAAGCCGAATTCATAAATTTTTATTATGGACCAAATCTGGGCGTCCATATGTTACGATTTGTTGTTAAACCTTCCTCGCGACCATCGATTTAAACCTATTTAGAGTTCCAGGTTAGAAGGGCGAGAAAGAAATTTTCCTACAAATGTACCGATTTATGTTAATCGAACTCTTTAAAGGACTTGCATTGCCCCCGTTTTGACTGCATTTGCATATAATAGATAATAGATCGAGGAAAAAGTTCGCAGCTATTTCAGATCGATCGTAATCAAGCAAACCAAATACCAAATTTTGGGACTTCCTTTAAATGCTCGATAATGCTCATATGCTCGATGAGCTTTCACAATACGCCAAATGAGCGAACGCTACATATATAATGGGCCACGGAAAAAGTTCGTGGCGTGTGTTCGAATTATTTAATTAATTTTTTTTTTTAAATCATATGCTGATTGCCAATGTTACACAATTTTAAAGTTATTCGTTAGGAAAAATGCCATAAGCTTTACATATTACGGCTATCTCTAGTTATGAATATTTATATATATATATATATATATTCCTTCGCAGTGAAGGACAAATCTTAGCTAGAAATTAATTAAAGCTGTTGTTTAAATTATTATCTGTAGCTACTTGAATAATTGTATCTGCTTAAATAAATTATTGCAAGCGAAGCAATTTCGTTCTGCTTTATACTCCAGAGATTAGCCGAAGGACAAATATTACGAACTCCAGATGTTGACTTAATTCAAACCATACATGCCAACATCGTCGTGAAAAACAGGAGAGAAATTGATTCAAATAGAAATTTAAGAAAAAAAATCTGCAAAAAAACGTTAATTAAATAAGTACATCGTGAAGATATGAAAGCAACAAGGAACGTATTTAAAAGCTACTTAAAGCATATTTACGGTTACACGCAACTGTGTGTATGTATTTTTTGTAAAAAGCTGCTGTCTTATCACATCAAGTGTATATTAAAAAACATTTTTAAGCTTGGATATATATGTGTATGGGTGTTCCGTGTCTAAAGGTAGAGAAAAAAAAAAAAAGAAAAAAACCAAACAGATGTTGCTATCAACAGCGTTTGAAAAAGATACTCTTTATCTATTGGAATATTCCGACTGAGAACTGTGAGAAGAGCGTTGATTGCCTGAGAGAGTTTGTCGTTTGATAACAGAAAATAAATGAGTAAATTTTATCCAAATGAGATTTATGGAATGAAGAAAACATGCGAAAATTATATGAAAACATTCTTCCTCTTCCTCTTTATTAAATTGCATGCCTTTGTATGCATGCTTCATATACCTCAACATGTTAAATTTGATTGACAATTGTTGCCATTTGAATAGTGTTTTATTCGTTTTTTATTTTTATCCTTTTTTTTTTCTTTAAAACTCAATAAAGTATATTTGTGCTCTACACGGAAGAACTTATGAGTGAAAATCCTCGAAAACATGTGTCAGGTTTTATTTATTTAAAGTAAAGCATGTTTGCAACTTTATAAAATTTAATACATGTCGAGACCAGATGGCTGCGCAAAGAGGTAATAGAGCCGGTATAATCCAATTCAGGAACAATTTTTCTGCGTAGACCCTAAATGGAAAACATTTTAACATCGTCGTCGCGCTTGTTAATTGACCGTGAATTTTTTCACAAAAGCTTTTTTTATTAGCCTGAAGTAGCGTTTATTGGTCTATAACTTTTCTCTTTACTATTAGGTAGTCGCAAAAGTCCGTTGCATTTTTCTCAATGTGTGGGTTTGATGTCACCATATCAAGGTATATTAAAGGACCTGTGAACGAAAACGGTCCGCATATAATTTAACAAGGAACTTTATTAATCGACTCGAAAGTAATCACTCGATTGAAAAGATAAGGTCGAACTGAAGAACCCATTTATTTAGATGAAAGTAAACAAATATATGTTTTGTTAATTATTGTCATGAAATTCGATGGAGATGTCGGTTAAAGGACGACCAACGCATACAAACTACTCGTTTTAACAAGTTCGTGCCAATTAAAGGGAAAAGCTTACTACTTTTGAGCATAGCGATATAATTGGATTGGGTTTTCACTGGAGTTAATTAGTCAACGAATGTTTACGAACTTTCCTCCCTTTTCGGCTGTTGACAAATGAAATTTGCTGGAGGCCTTTCAAATATGAACAATGTAGCTTTCGGTTTTTTGGCAAAAAGCTGAATACAGCAGCAATAGCTAACTTTCACCTAAGTGATTACCCGTCTGAATTAAAAAGAACAGGTTTGAACTTGCCACTGCATGGCTAGGTATGAATAACAATACTTTTAAGTGAGAAAATATAAATGAATGACTATCGCGAACATTGAGCAGCAGACTAATGGTAAAAATTACAATAATGAAAAAAAAAAAATTCTAGTGAAACATGTAGATAAGACATTTCCAATTAGTTCGAAACACGAGTTTTGAAAATTCGACTCAGCATAATTCCAAGAATTTTAAGTCTCTTTATTGGTATTTGTAACCATATCTTTAAAATAAGTTTTCGAGGATTTCTCATTAAGGCATGCTTGCCTTTTTTGTTTAGACCAAGGTTGACGAAAATGTTGAACGTTTTCATTCAAATGCTCGCCAATTATACAAAAATCGATATTTTTAAAATTCTCTTTTTTCTCTCTACCTACGGAGTAGACTAGTGCGGGTAGTTTTGTTGATTTTGCGGAATTTGCATCCGCAACATTGGGTCCTGCAGAGTCACTCAAATTAATGCATTAGGAGCAAGCCCATGTCAAGTCTTCAGGCAAAATTTTTTTCTTATTGGCTTAATAAATACTTTGGAAAAAAATTCGTTAGTCGGAAGGTAATATTTACTTAAAAAATCGAACTTTTTCAGAAACGCTCCGAAAAGACTTTGTTTCTATGTCTAATGAATCCCTGCTGGTAAGTTACAACTTAATATCTTGCCTATTGATTTCTACTTTCTCTAATACTCAATTGGAGAAGACAAAAACATCTTTGCAAAGGAAAAATTATTTAACGAAATATGTCTTCTTCTTTTTAATTCGAAGTCAATTTATTGAATAATCACGAAATATCAATAGCATGATTTTTCCCATAGAACCAACGTAAGCTGAAACTTTTATTTGCTTTCTAGTTTTAATTACGCAATAATATTATCTGAAATGCAGATTCAAAGCAATTCATAAATGGATGAAATAATTATCTAAGGGAATTAAGCAAAATGAAATGAAGAATAAATATAGTTGAGTAAAAGTAAGTTAAAATAATTGCAGTCGGGCAAGGCCGTCCATTAAATATTCTACACCATTTTGCTTATAGGAAAAATGTTATCTTATTTCTATGTAAAGGGATACTTTTTAAGGGAGCACTTACATGAGAAAACATGGATTGATGAGGTCCATAGTTGGCAAAATTAATTTTCTTTTCAAAGATTCAAGGGAACTTGGGTTGCATGGTCTGTGTTCTAAAAAACTTCCCTAAGTAGTCCTAATGAGGTATAGACCAATTTTCATTTTAAAACATTGTTGTACACATTGGACTTACCTTTGAAAGAGATCATATGGGAGAGGACTAAAAAATTGGCCCATTCGATCAATACACTCTTACGTTGATTGAATGTGCGAAAGAACTATCAATTAATGACGTTGGACGAGAAATTTTTATAAATGCAACGCTTTCTTATATAAGTCTGGACTTGCAGGCTGAATACGTGGCCAGCCATCAGAGAGCAAGCCTAAACCAAATGAAATAATGATTTCCAATCGATTGACGTAATAAAAGGTTTGTCTAACTTAATTAACTAACTAACACAAATGACGTAGAATATAGTTACGCAAAACTAGACAATGTTTATTTTATTGCTTTTATGTCAAGCAGCAGCTATGGTTTTAGATAAACTTAGCAAACCTCAGAGCGCTCTCGTTCACTGAGAGTTCCTAAATGAAGCTCAGTCAAATGTTTTTAAATCAAGATTAAGTAATAATTCGCCTGAACTCTACTTTTGGAAACAAGGAAAAAACAGTTCACCAAAATATATTGTGATATGATTATGTAAATTGCTGCGAGAGTATTATATGAACATAAGACATCATATGCTCCTAAAGAAGTTTACTTAGTACAGCATATCTGGAAATATTCAAATAATATAATGCAAAGACTATTTATTACCTTAGAAGGCGGGTTTTTAATTTTCAGTTTTCAGCTAATTACGGTTGAATTTGGGGTGTAATTAAGCAGGGACAGAAGAGGAAGACATGAGCATAGACTTGGTACTCCGGACAAAGGTTTGAGACTTGCACACAAAGGAAGAGCTACAGCTGGCTGCACTTACATCGATTTCGCTACTCATTCCCATTAAGAATGGAAAGAGTTTTTACGAAATCTCATTAGGAAAAAATAGAGAGATGAATAGGGAGAATAGATAGATTTCTATGGATTACTTTTTGAGTTTTACTGAAACTGTGAACAAACGTTGAATAAATTTAATGTGCACCCTCTTTTGGAAAGAAGGACAAGGAAGTTACTTGCTTGGCCATGAAATGGGCATAGCTTCGTTTCGATTGAAAGCGCACAAAGCTCTGCAAAGGAAACATGCTGTGTAAGCGGAACTTTCGATAGCTTTGCATAACTATGACGCACACATAAATGCCAGCTGCGTTCATTTCTAAATTTGGTCTCGGATTGTTAAGTAAAACACTTTCTCTACATTTGTTTCTAATACCGCTCAAGTAGGGTCATGCGGATGAATTGTGAATTTTATTTACAAAAGCGGCTATTGATAGAAGGCTTTATAAAGTTGAAAGAACTTTTTCATATATAATTATTATATACAGCTATGTAAAAATTTTTATAAACGGAGTCTTAGGGGTTTTGTTATTACAGAGATCACAGATGTTAAGTTCTCTGCTCGACTTCCTTCGGCTAATGTCACTACTAACCAGTCAGTTATGTAATCTATTTCTAGAGATCTCTACCGTAATTAAAATTAATTAATTATAGATGACTTGTGCGCATATGTCCACTCGTCGAATGCAAGAGAAATCGTCCCATAATAAATTTTGAGCAAAAATCGAAATAAAACGAATAAAATTTCTTTATTATTAGATGAAAAATTCACGACTTACCCTTGAAGAAGCCATTCTTAAAAGCCATAAAATTCATAAGCAGTAAACCTCAAAGAAAAAAGTTCATTTTTCTATAACGTAATGCAAGGAGAGTGCTCAAGTACCAGACATTTTCTTCTTATAGCGCTTCTTTATCCTTTGTCTTGCTAATGTTTTATACGCATTCCATAAAATCTTGTCCTTATATTATCGTGCTCGTAATATTTCATTTCACGTGACGTGTACACATCGCGGACGCACCAAATCTCCTTTGTTTGAACTATGTGTTCCTTATCGAATTACTGGCTTTTTTAAAATTCAAACAAGCAACGTACGCAACATTTCTTAAATCTTATGTCTTTACTTCCGCACATACCCAATTTGTTCTTTTATTATTTATGAGGAATTTATGTTATGGATTTTGTTTTACGATAAGAACAAGTAAGTTATCGGATATCGTCGTTTGCTTTTAAGATTCCATTTTTAACAAATTGACGCATTTTTTTTTTTTTCATTTCCATTGAATTGATCGTATATGCGAATTTCATAACATTCGTAGCCACGCGGGAGCACTTAATATGTGCAGTCAATGGAACCTAATCATGTTAATAGAATATACGATATAATTCCTTGTACTAGGATCTCTAAGAAAATTTTTTAATTATATAATAAGTGGGAAAATTATATTTGCTGGGTCCTTTTTATCTATGACTTTTGTATTCAATTCACTTCTTTTTTTTTTCAAAAAGAAAGATGTTCTCTCACTACGTTACACTGTGGACGCGCATTTTTCCAATGCTAATCAATGTGCAACAACTTCCAATTTTCGCCAAATTTCTAATCGAACCAATGGAGTGTTTACCACGAGCAGATAGACAGGCGGACAGGACAGGAGAACATACCTAAATCATTTCAGAGTTTGATGCCGCTTCCTTCTGCCAAACCCATGGCTGAATAAGTACCCCCATCCCCCTCCCCATCAATCTGGATATTGATAAATTTTAGCAAGATCACAGGATAGTAACCCTATACGGATCCTTGCAAAGTGTAGATAATATCAGGGCTAAGTTTATTTTATCGCTCGAGCAGATCATAATCTGCATGCTTGAAAGAATCTTTGCAACACTTAATTTTATGCGCGTACAAATGCTTCAAAGGGTTAAGATATATCTTGCTAATAGCAATTTACACCAAACCTTCAAAAAACAAAAATTGTTCTAACAATTTATAACAAAAAATGTTTTTGCTTTTTTTGCTTTAAATTGAAACATAAATCTTCTGGAATTTGTCTGTCATCTAAATTACCATATAAGCGTTTTACGGCCATGTATTTATTTCGCTTTTTGCCAGTTTCCCTCTAGCTTTGCCTATCCACTCTCTCAGCTTCACACTCAATAGAATATTTTTTTATTTCGCTTAGATGTGTTTTACAAATAAAATTTTTCAAATTTACGAAGCGTACTGTAAACTGTTATAAACAAGGATAAAGACAAACGGGAGAAAGGCAAATGAGTTGAAACTGAAAGGCATAGAAAAACTGTTGCTCTGGTTAGATCTGCAGGCAATAAACGAATGAATTATAATAAAGAATTCTTGTGCTTGGCAATGTCTTCTTCAACAATGGCACGATATTTTTTAATTTTTTTTTTTTTTTTTTTGACACAATTACGTTATTTGCTAAAGAAAGTTATTAAGATTTTTCAAAAACGCGATTTTTTAAATTATTTTTCGTCTCGATCGGCTTGAAAAGGAAGCTCATAAGAAAATTATTTTCGCCCTACGATCTGTCTTCATAGCTCCTTTGTTGCAAAAATTTTCAGTGAATTCAATCATTCTAAGTAAATTTTTTTTTTATGATCGATCCCAGTTAGGAAACAGCCAAAGTGCTGAGCTTTTAGTGCATTTATTACAAATTTTTTAAACTTCTCAGCACACAAAAGCAACATATAGATAATGTTTAATCTTCTTCTTTTTGTTGTTTGATTCTGAATCTAAGGGGAACGGATACAGCGGAACTGATGCAACATTCTACGTTGATGAAGATGGATAAAATAAATATCGTATCTACAAGTATCACTTAAGCCTCATTAAACCTCTTTTTCTTAAAACAATTCTTTCCTTCTCTTTGATATAAATTATCAAAGATTGCGCCTCGTTGCCAAGTACAGTTTATTTTAATGAGTGAGTGTCTAGGTCAAAAAGGTTTTCGGCGCTGATTTTCATCATAAAACTTTAAAGAATTAGAAATTGTTGTCATATCAAAGCTTATCTTACTTACGAAGATCTATGGGAAAGAAATTTCAAAAACTTGTCTTATCCCAATTTTTCATATTCATTTTCTATATCAAAATATTTTTCGCCTATTTTTGTCGTAGAATATTGAATATGAAAACGTTGTTCTACATA
This sequence comes from Glossina fuscipes, assembly GCF_014805625.2. Classification (NCBI taxonomy): domain Eukaryota; kingdom Metazoa; phylum Arthropoda; class Insecta; order Diptera; family Glossinidae; genus Glossina; species Glossina fuscipes. Next base: position 657,696 of record NW_023998416.1, read on the forward strand.
AAAATTTTTTTATTAATTTATTTTTTTTTTTTTAGGGTGTAATTCGATTAGTTACCGCCTTTGTGTCGCCCCGACATAATATTAGTATACCGAATTTCATCAATGCATTTCAGAAATTGTAATACAACATCTAGCACAAATATACATAAATAGACAACAGGCAGACGGATGAACAACCTTCAGGTACTGGCTTAACAATTGGCGGACCGATGGTCAAACATATAGCCAATCTTAAATCGATTCCGATACCTTTTTTTTATATTAATCGTTCTATCGTAAGCCTTCCTGGCTGTTACATACACCTGCACACACTTCATATATTTCATACCACAAGTGGTGTAGGGTAAAGTAATTCATTTTCATCATGGACTTGCTGTTAGTAACCTGGTTACTCAATTTTTCTCTAGAATAGTTGGCAAGCATGGAACGCTCTTGACTGACGGCTTTAATTCGGAAGCAAGAATAGCACATGAAAACATGATCTGCTAAATAAGCAACCAATTTTCATTAGCATAAACACAATTAGTGTAATGTATTTGGCTTAACTCTATGCTTTGCTTATCAACATAGTAATTAAGTCGCGAATTGACGGCATTTATTGAGAATAATTTCGCCAAGCAAATTATCGTATTATAGCGACTAATAAACGTCGCAGATATTTTTATAACAAGAAACGTACGATTCAACCGCACCATCTGCATGAACTACCTGTAATTCGAAAATATTGGCGAGTTGGAGAGTTTTCCCTTCAACGATACATTGAAATGAAAAGTGACACCCATCGTTGGGAAGGGTTTTGTAACGAAAGTTTTTTAATATGATTTACGCTGTGAACTTACGATGTGTGATGTTTATTTTTCTCTGTTGTTTTCTTTATTTTTCTTCCGTTTTTCCCTTTTTTCATCCTTTACTTTTTAATGCCCAAGGTTGTCTTCTACACGTACGTGAGTAGGGACAGGGAATTGACGAACGGGGAACCGGTAAAAGTCTTTATCAATCAAGCAGTCGCACGGGAACCGTAATTAAAATACAACCCTTTTGGCGGACGCCTTTCTCCACCAGCAAATATAAGAGGCCGTGAGCAAAGCCTTGAAGTTTTCACCCATTCACTCGTGTTACATCAATTCTCTCCCCATTAACTGCGTAGCATGTACACATCTATTCACCGATAATTAGAAAATAACGATTATTGTTCTAAGAGTAATTAAACCTTAACGAAAAAAAAAATGAGAACTTAAAAAACCTTAAGATATAGTCTACTGTACTGGGAATTGAACCCTCGGGGCTATGGCAACTTGATAGTCCTTTTTCCTACCACGATAGACGGTCTTTCTTGAATTAACACCGACCTATGGGCGAAATGTCTCGTGAAATGTTCGCCGAAAAGCTCAGGTACGGAAAAATTTTCAGAATCAATAAATTGACCCCGTCTCCAAAAGCCTGACGCTATTCTCCTTTTACGCCTGCTCCTTGTATTTTTAATTAGCACGAAAACAAAATGAATTCTATACGGCCGGGAAATGTTTTTTGTATAGGATGTTGAATTGATTGCTCGTTCTTCGAAACGACGAGAAAAGATCATAACGACGAGAATAGCTTTTGTAGAAGAATATCCTTTTTATACGAATAAATGATAGAAAGTTGTGCAGTTGAATATAACATAGATATTACTATGCAAATCGCCGTATGTAAGGATTAAGGCTAAGCTAATAAACAGTTTAATTAGAGATATTATGAAATAAAAAAAATAAATAAATTATTTTCTTTTATTGTTGTTGTAATTAAAGACTAATATTTTTATAAAACCGCTAAAATTAACCATATTTTGTTTTTGATCTTGTTTATCTTTTTAGATATTATAGAAAGCGTAAATCATAGAAGCGCAACGACGCCTGCTTATTGGTAAAGGCATTAAAGTCCATTATAATTGAAATAATCCCCAAATGAAGTGTTCATTCAATTGCTAATAAATAAATGATTCGTTTCATAGAAAAATTAAAATTTTAACATAAATTCTAAATTATAAATATTTTCAGTGTACATATATACATATATATAAATAAAAAATTTCATAAATAAATTTATTAAAAGCATTTACAAACGATTCACTCATGCATTATGCAAACACATGTTTTTACTTTGCAAAAACTCATGTACG
>NW_023998416.1:659953-708106 GCF_014805625.2 Glossina fuscipes
ATAAATAAATTTTTAAATAAAAAGAAATTAACACACATTACATTTCATTCGCATATACGCACAAAATTTTTAACAAACAAGTGATAAATAGGTATTAAAAATTAATATAAAGAAAATAATAATAACAATAATAATAATAAAGAAAATAATAATAATAATAATAATAATAATAACAATAATAGTAAACAAAACGAAAAGCAGAAGAAGAAGAAGAAGAAGAGAAAAATCATCAAAAAGAAAATATTTACTCATAAATACATTAAATAATTTATTATGTCTGTGTTTTATTATATGGCGTAACTATGATAATAAAGATGATAAAACATCAGCATCAGCAACACCATAAGCAACAGCAGCAAAAGCCGCATGTTGTTCAATTAAATCTAGCATTGAAGCCGCAATACTTGTCAGGCAACTTTAGTGAGAAACGCGGTGAACTTCGGCAGCCACACTGTAATGTAATCAAAGGATAAGCAATTTCCTTACCTACGACATATACAACTTGGCGTAAAAACACACACATATACATAAATTCATGCGAGCAAACACATTTCAAAAAATAAACATACATACACTTACCCAAGCCTATACATGCACTCATAATACACAAACACATACGCATAGCCGCACACGCACGCACGCACGCACGCACGCACGCACGTACGCACGTAGACCCATACATATTCATTCAATGAATATTAATGGGCAGGAGAGCAGCAGCAAGCAATAAAATCAATATCACAAATATATAACGCGTAGATTAATGACGTCAAGTATTCGACGAGGGAAAATTTTTAATAACAGACTTCTGAGCAAAAAGCAATTAAGTCAGGTGCGATAGAAAAGAAACCGAAATCCGAAATCCGACAAAAAAACAATAAAAAAAAAGGTAATTGAATTATTTGTTAATTATGAAAAATATTATTAAAATTAATTCTTATTTTATTTACGCACTTATACTCGCCCCTAGTATTCGGACGAGTAGACTTTTGAAATAAAGAATTTTTCGCATTTCTCTCGACTCGTCTCGTACAGTAGAAATTAAAATCTAGTCCTTTTAACGACAAAAAGGAACGAACGCAGTTCAAGATGGAAAAAAAAAATCCATTCGTGCGAGAATGGTCCGGAAAAGTTCTAAATTTAACGCGACAGACAAGTTCAAAGTAATATTTCTAGATGGAACGCATTGCTTTTGCATCCATTACCAAACAATGCAAAATTTATTAATTTCTTCATATGATAACTAAATATGTCACAGTGGTCTGCCTGCCTCACAAAAGCGCTACGTTTTTCCGTCCTATGCTATTTAAACGCGCAAATTGGCAAAGTGTTCATATATCCATTCGATTAGATTGTTGAACGTGAAAAAAAAAAATGCAATTTCAAATGGCGCTAATTAATCCTCACCAAAAAAACGTTCGTATAAAATTTCATTTATAGGAAACTTTATTAAAAATTAATTACGATTGATAGAACTGACAAGATCAAAATTAATGAGAAATTTTAAGTTTTTCATATATTATCTTGTGGCGAGAACCATCTCCAGTACTGGCGGTCATATGCTTTGAATTTTTCAATTTTTAAAAAATTTAAGTTAAAAAGAAGCGGAAACTCAATAGTGAGCCAAGTTGAGTGTTCGAAAACACCCTACATTTGCTCATAAAAGGATTTTTAAAACGAATGCTTTCTATGTTAAACGGCTGAAAAAGTTGTCCGATTTGAGTAGCGTTCCTTCTCAGGCCAAAGCACAACAATGTATCCGAATATTTCAACGATGGCGACGTGAACACAAGAAAAGGAGCAAGACGGACGGATAGATGGATAGTGAAATTTAAATCGATACACTAAAGGTCAAGTCCTTCTGGATGATACTTCAGCGATCATTTTATGATTAATCCAAAGAAGTTTTATGAATAGTTTCCTTTGAGAAACCCCGAAAATGTGAGAATTTGGCCGCTACGCAATAAACGAAGAAAATGGTAAACAAGATTTTAATTTTCGACTTGCTTTGATAAGATCTCGAGAGTTTTGCTTCAAATAGAGTTGTTTTGAAGCAAACCGAGAAGACCAAAGTTGATTGAACGGTTTCAATTGATACCCTAGTACAAAGTCTATTATATTCCAATCCAGGGCGTTTTCGCGAACTTGGTTCCATCTTCAACAGCTGCTTACTATACCTCTAACTCAGGATTATAATCCCGTTTTGATATTTGCAACTGCACCATCAATTTCATTTTTTTAAAAAACATTTAAAATAAATGATTCGAAAACTTTTTGATTTTGAAAAGTCGACAGTCGTCGTTCTTACAAAAGAAACCCTAATAAACCGCGTAATAAAACGCTTTACTCCAATGTTGATTGCAACAATATCAATTTAACCCATAAATTCATATTGTTGCCAATTATCTTCACTTGCAAATTAAGTTTTTGAAAAAATTTTAATAATAAAAATTAAAAATAAAATAAAATTGGCAACAAAATGCAGTTAATGGTTAAAGAAAAGAAAGGACTAAGCAAAAGTTCCTCTCTGAAGAGATATAAGGTTTTAAAGAAACCGTCGCAATTATTACATCGCATTACACGTTGCATTTGACGGCTCCAAGAGAAAGGCATATTTTAAAATTCAAACTTCCCCTTATTTTTTGAACATATGAATCGGTATATTTGAGTTTTGTTTTACCTCTTATCCGGTTTGGTGTGGTAATTGTAAAGAAGAACAAGAGAATTTCACTCTTAATGGCTATCAGTGCTAATTATGTATTGAAATAATGGGAAAGTTTGCCCCGTTTGATGTCTTCTAATCCGGCGTAATGACGTTAAATCTATTTTTGTTTTTTTTTTTTTTTTTCAAATCTTTAAGATTTTGAAATCAATACGTAATAAATAGGCACGCTTAGGTAATTATATTGAAAGGAATTGAAAACAGTAAACTTGAAAGTAGTCAAAAGTCTTTCTCTTTTTCTTTTTCTTCTCTTTTGTCCCTATGAATGGCTGTCCTTTTTTTCTGATTTTAACAAATGTTTCATTTACAAAATTTTCTCATCTTTTGTTTGCGTCGCTTCAAATGTTTTCCAATGAAATTTTTTCTTTTTTTTTTGTTTTTTTTTTTATCCTTCAGTTGCCATTATCAACAGGCTGGATTTGGCTGGATGGAAAATCTCCATCAACTTTATTCGCTTTGCTATATGTTTACCAAGTTGTTCTTTTCTTTTCATGCAAAAAATTTCAAGTTCTCTTGAAATTGATGATCCATAAAAAAGCGACTTTAATAGCGTAAAGGTTGTTATAGTAACCATCATCCTATGGAGAAATCTCATTAAATTGAATTTAAATTTATGATAAAGTATCCCAAGCATAAGACCTCGAATCGCGCGGAATGAAAAAGCATAGTCAGAGAAAAAGATTAAAGATATTATAGTTTTATTAAAAAAAAAAATAATGTTTTTCATTAATATCCTTAAGGATAATAGCAACATCTGCATGTTTAACAATCTTTCGCTTTTGTTTTTATGAAATTTCAATTTAATTCTCTGTCACGTTAGTCATTCCTCAACATTCACTCTCTGCGTGCCCCAGTGTCTGTTGCTTACGATCTCTGATTCTTTTTTTTTTTTTTTTGCTATAACAGTTTTTTATTATTATTATTATTATTATTATTATTATTGTTGTTGTTGTTCTCTTTCTCATTTCTGACTTAAATCTTTAACTGACCCGAGTGTAAATCACAATTTTGATGATGTTGATGATGTTGATGATGTTGATATTGTTGATGTATAACTTGCTTAACATATAGCAAAAGAAACGATAAAACATAAAAACAACGAGTAAGAAACAAAAGTCAAATAACACACACATGCTGGCATACGCATACACCCGCAGATATAGTACACACACAACGAATGATAACATTTTTATTTCCGTTTTAAAATATCAATTCTCAAGCAAAAACAATAACAACAACAGCAAAGAGCAGAATAAGAAGGACAGCAACGACAATTGAACCACAATAACGACTTGCTGCACACAGTCTTCATGCTAAAGTCAACACTCTTTCTGCTTTTTGCCAACTTTAGAGACCTTTATTTTTTATATTTATTGTTATCTATATGTACACTGTTATAAAGTGTGGATCGGTTGCATACTTTGCACATGCACAGACACACACATATATATATATATAACCACAATCTAGCACAACTATACAAAAATATTTGTATTATACACACGCATATCTATATACATATATGTATATATATACATATGTATATATAAATTTTTTTTTTTTTTATAAAAAAAAAAAAAAAAAAAAAAAAATTCACATTCACATACATATAGAACTATATGTTCTGATATTTCCATTTATCTTTAGGTTACTACAGTTACTTACAACTAACAATTCACTCGTTTTGTTACTTGACTTTGTGTTGTTAATATTTTTTTTTTTTTTTTTTTTTTTTTTTTTTTTTTAATTTAGCATACATCCCCACAAATATGCACGAGCAAAGAGTTGTTTATTTTAGCATTAACTAATACATTATGCATGCAACATGCAACTTGATATATTATAAAATGTCCCAGTTTCTACTCAAATCGTTTGTTACCTAACGTTTGCTTATCTATCTATCTCTCTGCCTTTTCATAGTATATCTCTTTCTATCTCCGTTGTAATGGATTTCTGGGACAATATAAACTAGTTGTAGTAGTAAATCTTTATGAAAACAAACCACCCATGAATATTGTGTTTTTTTTTTTTTCTTTTTTTTTTTTCTTGTTTTTTTTATTTGTTTGATTTAATAAAACATATGTCTATTACCGGAAGACTGATTTAATGAAGACATCAACATTTGTAATATTTTTAAATAGTTATTTCGATTAAATTCATATTCTTTTAAACAATATGCCTAACCAGGCAGGAAACTTTTCTGACTTTACGGGAAATTTGAAATATTTATACTTTAAAGGCCAACAGTTTCGAAAGTAAATCTCATTTTATTATATCCATATGAAGTAGGGCGGAAAGAAAACTTAAGCAATGCTATGAGCTTAATACATTTGCCGATAGTTGACGTAAGAAAGAGCTTCATACGCACAGCCGTCAGTGGTCAATAGGCAGTGACTTTTAGTATGATTTAATCCATGTCCTAAAAAGCATCAGGTAATTCTGTCTGTTTTTTTTTTATTGTGTAAAATAATAGAGACGAAGTGCCTGCCCAACACCAAGTTGGTGTAGATGGATGTGTAAAAAATCCAGAACGACCTGAGATACACCCAATTTTCATTACACCGATCAGAAGCATTTTTACCACCAATCTATTCAAAAACTGATTCTGTACCAATGAAACTGAACCGATCTAAACTTGTCTGTTCGTCGGTCCGTCGATCTGTCTTATTCCCTTGGCTGACTTCAGAGAGGAGCACTACCTTGACCGCTTCCCGTATACTACTTTAAATTGAAAATTCGTTTTATGAAGAACTGTATTAAGCAATGCTGTGTAGGGTAATTAACGCAGAACCCTGCCCCACTATAGTGTTTTTACTTATTGTAGTTTTAAGTTGCTAGCAATAGTTGATTGAAAATACTTGAGTTTATCGTCATCACCCTGGCTTGCGATCATACCATACTCTCATAGAGAGAACACAGCCGATTGTTTAGCTCAGAGAATTGCTATTTAATTTAGAACTTGTGCATCAGCAGAAATCAGCCAAGACTATCAAAATTATTACAAAAAAGCTCTTTCTTAGAAAATAATGCCTCAACTCACAGAAGTATATTGGCAGTCGCTATATGGAATTATGGGAGCATTAGCATCAGCCTCGTTTCTCAAATTTTCAAAAATTCGTAAGCGGCGCAGATTTTGAAAGAGTTGTAGTATGCAAAAAAGAATCTAAAACTGCTGCGAAATGCCTGTAAACCTTAGAGGAGAATTGAAGGTTGAAGTGCAAACGCATACGTAATACGTAAACTTCTTGAAAACAACTGTGCTTACATCAAATTTGAGTAATAGCTTTACATGATGTTAAGTGGAAAGATGTTTAGCATAAACAATTCCGAGCGCTTACATTACAAGAATGCCAGTTATTTGAAGTAGCCATGAATTAATTACTTAATCGTTAATGAATGCAGCTGGCCAAAGCGCTCACAATATATCTAAAAGCCTGTCCTAGTAAATATTTACACCCACTCGGTAAATTCAGATACAGAACACAAACCTCAAGCGTTTCTAATGTTTACAGAAGGCTGCTGTATTCATAGTATTTTGTATTTGTTGTTGTATTCAAAATATCTTAAATGCTTACTTGTGACATGTAAGTCAGTAATTCGTAAGCATTAAAGCACCTGCGAATATGAATTTGATTGACTTATGTTTATTTCTGTTTACGCCATTGCAGTGTTTTTTTTGTTTTCTAGCGATGCGTCGTTTTCTGGAAAAATTGTGGCATTTTACATGTCCTCCCTATTACGTGAGCATTTCTTTTATTGTGTTTTGTTATCTTATCTATCTATGTTTATTTTTATGCGTCCTCAGAAGTGAAGAAATGTAATTTCTGCCAAGCCGAGCTGTTAGGGAGAAGGTTTCGCTGTTGAATCGATGCAGAAAATCATTTACATTGACGTGACTCTTAATTGGTTTTAGAGAGAAAAAGTGGTTTTGTTGTTGCAGTTTCTTCTTTATCTTACTTTGAGAATGATTTTATTAGAGGTATAAGCAAGCTTACAAAAACATTGCCAATAAAGTCTACGGCATTCAGTTTTACTAGATAATCTACTGAATAGTGTTTTCGTACCAAAATTCAAATATATTTTGCTTATATATTGAATGAAACTTTTACGCTTAACACATATATCATATCGATCGATAACCTTCTGCGACTTCTCAACCATAAGCAAAACCAAGTGATTTTTACAAGTCTCTTTTGAAGAGTTACAAGAGTTCTGCAGAGAATGAAAACAAGCGGTAGTCGGATGAGGGAAAATCCCAGCTACACAGTGAGTGCAAGGATACTTTCTAGCGAACTTTTCCCAATCTTGGGTAGTCTAGCATTCTATTCGTGATGGCAAAGTCTTTCCTATTGATCAGTTTTGGGCGCTTTACTGCTACTGTAGGCTTTCATTGTATTCGTGTTTGGCCGTACAGGGTGTCAACGATCATGTGGCCCGTTAAGAACACTTCTGTTTATCCTATCGTAGTCTTCGTGGATCTCGCGAATCACAAGTTTTTTCATACGTTACTTTCGTCACCCATAACCAATCTCTTCCAAAATAAGTCAATTTCCTTTCATTTCAGTGACGACCCACAGCTGGAAATCTTTTTCATTATAGGTTTCGCTTTTAATTCGTGTGATACCCAAATATAAAGCTTCCTTTTATGTCCACAGTTTTGTAAATTATTCAAGCTATTACTTTAGTTAGTACTCAGCTCAGTAGCGATGATATTTGATAAAGTGTGCCGGCTTTTCTTAATTTTCCGAGGAGCTTCGCTCAATTTACAGCGGATTACTGAGCAGAAACGCGCCTCCCTTTTGATATAAAAATTATTAGAAAGGAAACGAGCAAATTTTTTGCTTGCTACTGATTCTGACAAAGCTTTTGTGCACAAATTTTATGACAAGTCTGCTAAGCGTTATCGCCTTGGGCGAAATCATATGCAGCGATATTTGTAAAATTTTATTGAACTTTTCAAAATGCAACTTCCTTTAGCTGAACAAATAGTTGTTAAAGCGTTACTTGTTTTTTTTTTTAAACCATCCACGGATCGTCCACCTTTCCTGTGCACTGAAGAGTGAGCTGATAGGATGAATATTGGCAAAGTGGTTGGTACAAGTGTGAAACCATCTATTGAGAAAAACGTTTTGCATTATTTTCTCCCTAAATCGATTCTATTTGTATTGTATACATAAATGATTAAATTCCTCTTGTCAGTGAAGAGAGCAAAACACCGTTTCTATATAAAATCATGGTTCGAGGAAGTTTCCATGAAAGAATCCCCATAAAATTAAATCGATTTTAGCCCAACGATAAATCAATACCGCGTGAAGAAATATTTGCGTAAAGATTGTTTCAAGTGTGAATGCTTGTGTACATCTAAAATGTAAAGAGAGAGAGAGCGAAAAAAAAAACGCAACAAAATTAATCCAAGTAAATAAAAATAAAAAACTAAAATTCCATTAAACTTTGAAAACATGTAAAATCTAAACGACAAATAGCATTTCATTTCAACCCGTATGCTGTGCTCGGTCGATGTCAGTCAACAACAGAGAAAAATTTCACAATCTAACATAAGCGATTTATAGATGCTTCTCGCTCCACGTTTACCCACAAAAAAAAAAAAAAAAAAAAAAACTTCTACTTACATTGCTTTACAAGCATATTTTATTGCCGGAGAATGTAATAGTAGTAGTGATTATAGTAAAGTCGAAATATAAGCAACCGGAAGCCATTTATAGACGGCATGAATTAAAAACTAGTCAGAAAACTAATACTACCACCGTCTCGTCTCGTCTCTTCTCTTTGTTCACCCGTTTTATTTTCTCTTTCCAATTGCGACATACAAACCAAAAAACATACACATTTTTTTATTCATACTATCTCGCAAAACTATGAATGTGTGTATGCGTGTATATGCATAAATATATATATATATATATATATATATATATATATAAATCAGGTGTGTAAACTTCATATGCATGCACATGATGGCCTCAATTTTTACTAAAACTCATAACTATCGAAGGTAAACCATAAAACACTACATTTTCGTACGAAACAGTTCGTATAAAATGGTTATGCTAAAGCTAATCTAACGGTATAAGTGAGAGACAGTGATAGCCAAATACGCACTCACTAACAAGTTTATAGTTTGTAATCTGTTTGTCGTTTACATGCAAAGCTGAACACAGTTTAATAGTAGTTTTACTAAGCAACGCAACAAGAAAATAAAAAAAATAAAAAAAAAACAAAATGATATTGTTTTTCTTACAAATACAAGAATTTTTCAATTTTATCATTAAGTCACCATCCGAAGCAGAAAGAAAGAAAAACGAAATTGATATTATTTCCTTTACATTGTAGAAATTCGCAAAACAAATTTTTGAGTAATGAAAAGAAATGTTTTTCAAAGGTTCCTCACTTCGCTTTCATACGTAGGTTATTATCAATTGTACTATACACGATATTAGGAACGGTATTGAATCCATACATAACTACGTATCAAATATGGAAGATCCAACAGTATCTCCAAGCCATGGCTTTACAAAGGCTTAGTTAGTTTATGTGTAGACTTTTTGTCGATGTAAGTCAATAAAAGTTTCGATGGCAACACAATATAGTAGTGATTAGCTGATAAGCAGGGGTGAGATATTGTGTGGATAAAAAGGATGCTTCAAGAAGCACTATGTATATAATTACAAAGTTAAAATCGATTGCCCTTTTGCGGACGATATTTCAAGTCATAATGATTAGAATTAGAATCTTGTCGGAGTCGCCAATAACTACACTCTAGCTTTCTTTGTAATCTTGTCTGATACGCATATTTTATCAATGTGGAATTTTCGGCACTGATACTCCAGTCGGAAATAATGTGTAGGTGATGTATTTTTGAAGTAACAAATGCAAAAAAGGTGTCCAACTTTTCATTTTGGGGTAAGGAAAAAGTTCACAGCGCATGGATATGGCGTAGCTTTGCTAACATTGCTCATATCAAGCCACACTGCCACGTGTGAAAGGTAACACTGTGTGGAGGGTTTTACTTGTAATAAATTGTCAATTCTGAAATATTCAAACCAAACTCACGTGGCCCAAAGCGATACTGCCCCGTAGGCTTAGTAAAAACTTAATGGTGTTTATTATTAAAATGCTTTGTCAACATCTTTGGCATGCAAATGGTTTACTCACTTCCATTAGGGAAAGTTCATTGATGAAGACAAGCCATGCTCTGGTCAACCAATCGTCGATAATGTGGATGAAGTTCTTCAAAAAACCTAAGGTAAGTTAGGAAATAATTCAATCCAATAAAAAAGCATTTTGAACAATTCGCATAAGGTTGAGCACAAGACAATCCCTGTGCTTGGGTATCAAATGAAGTAAGAATGGTAAACTGGATGGATCGAATTTCCTTATACGGATTATTTTTGAAAAGAAACGAAACGCAACCATTTTGGACGCTAGTAAGTGAGTCATACGATAATAGTGCGCTGAACAGCCGATGGAAATGCTCGTCTGGATCTCACGTAAGGTAATAATGCCTTGTGTACAGCGAGATTCGAAGGAAATCGCGCATCCTGAACAGCACTGCTCACCTGCTGCACTCTCCGCTGTCAACTTGTGCGGTTAAAACGCACCGATGCAATTGAAGTAAAGGGTCTATAATGAAAGTGCGTTTTGTTAAATTTTAGTAACTGAAGCACGAAGCAGAAATGCTGTGCATTCAAATACCATTCTAAGTGAAGTACACAGGCAGCGTGGAAAGCACTCGCCATTTTAGCGAGAAACGGAGTTCCTCTTAAGATCATTCGAAAATGAAACGTTGTCCCGTAAATAGAAAAATTTTAAAAATCTCCAACCATGACTGACCAATCAACTAGAGAAGATAGCCAAGAGGAAAATGCCGAAAAAATTCTCATCAAACTTTATTTGAAAATTCTGGCCGCATAGTGATCAAGTTTTTTCGAAGGGATTGTTTCTAATAGTTTGAGAAAACTAGTAAAGTTCGATTAAGCAAAATGTTACAACACTTGAGCATTTTTTTTTTTTTTTTTAAAAAGTGATGATATAATTTCCGTTTCCGTTTCCGTTTCCGTTTTTTACCTTCAGCAGTTGGTGCTTGTTCACACTGCTTGTCATCTGTGTCACTCCTTTTGTGAGTAATTATTCCTTTGAAATTTTATACTCGGTCGTTAGTAGTTGTCTTTGTCAATCCTTTAGCTTAAGTTTAATTGACTCATAAGTTTTTGTTTTAAACTTACTTGGCTTATCATTGATCTCTAAACTTTTTAATAAACTTTCGCAGTGGTCAGCTGTCAATTGCTTTTTTGCGTTGTCTTTATACTTTCGCATTAGTTGCCTTTGCTTTTATTGCTTACATATATGCGCTCATGCCACTTTGCCATCTTGTAAAAATGATTTCCTACTTTTAGCATCTGCGAACAATTTGTTTAGGGTGCCCAGCAAAAATATCTCTCTCCATCGACTTCCCTTTGATTAATACAGATGTCTTGCCGATGTCGTTGCTAAACTAATTTCTACCCGAATAAGTTACGATGATGAACATAATATATTTTCTACTATCAGTTTCGAAGTCTTTTGCAAGATGTCGTCGGTTTAGTAGTACACTCCTAGCTTAGATGAACATCGACTTCAAGGATGCCACTTTGCTAGATATGTACGCGTTTTGTTTTATTCTCCTGGTAATTAATTGTTCATCCCCCTATAATAATTTTGTTTATTTTGTTTTCTTTTTATGCCCATCACCGAGGGATGAGGAGAATATTCAAGGAAGCTTCAAAGACCCTCCAAACTATTCATATTCTTGATCAGCATAAAATTCTGAATCGATTTAAGCATGTCCCTCTGTCCGCTTGTCCGTTGTTGAAAAAATCGTTTTTGTGACCGTTTTCTATGGTTATACAGTTGCGTAATTTTTATTACGTTGGCAGAAACCGTACATCAATGTCCCTTCATATATGCAAATGGGAACTCCAAGTCTATTTACTCATAAAAGTTGGACTTGACAAGGGAACAGAAAAACAGACTAGATTACTTATGCTTACGCAAATTAAATTTGAAACCGATCGAGTGTAATTTTTTAATAAAATTAAATAAATATTTATTGTAATATAAGTGACAGAGCCAGCTCAAGAGGTGGCTTTTAATTAATAAAAACGAAAGATTTTGATAAATTTGGTTAAGAAGGTTTGCCACAAAGTGAATAAAACGCTTTTGCACTTGTTTTTATTTCTATTTTTTTTTTTTTTTTTTCTCAATTTTTTAATTTGTTGTTCATCAAAGTATCTCTCTACTATGATATATAGGCAGTTATGCGAAAAACTTGTTTTGTTTAACAAACGATCAAAAAAAAAAAAAAAAAAAAGAGATGAAAATGGCAATTACATGCAATAGCATGCAACAAACTTTACAAAATTTCATAATTTCTAAAACATTGCATTTATGAAATAATGAAATAAAAGCGGTTTTTATTTTATTTTGGTTTTGCATCCAAATATTTACCGCCAGAGCGGGACGAAAGTGACTCTTCCCTTTTAATATCTATGATGAAAACAATATTCATTTCCTATTTACATATAAATTGTTATGTAAATAATACAAATGCGTTTTTCGTTTTTCCTCTTTTTTTTTTTATTTTTTATTTTTCATGCAAATTTGAAATTTTTCAATAATTGTTACCTAATGGCATCAAACAAAACATATAACACAGAAAACTAATCCAATTGTCGTAGCATAGTTCTGTGTAACGTTGAATGTTGTTCGGTTGGAGTGCGTTGCAACAACAAGTAGGAAAGTTATAGGGCGCTGGGACTCTATTTTGAATACCCACTGTCACTCATTTCATTATCATGCTTCACTTTATCACAAAATCAGTATTAAAAGTTATTTTTCCAAGGTCACTCACTATCAAGGAGTTATACAAGTTTTGGATGAATTATTAGCAGGTTTTTAATTTGAAAATTTCTCAATTTAGAGAAACAGAGGTATTTTCCGTTTATGCTTTACTAAGGTCGCATTCTTCGACCGATTAAGTCCTTTTTGAATACCAATCTGCCCGCAAGAATTCGCAAAATTCTTGCAAAATTTTCAACCCACAGCCTAACCAACTGGAAAAGGGTCAAACATACACAGATGGAAAGACATGATTAGATCGATTCAGAATACCATGCAGATCAAGAATATATACTCTAACTGGAGTCTCTGAAACTTTTTTTTCGGTGGCAAACATTAGAGCAAAATAAGTTAATCTTTAGCCTTTGGTGGTGGGTATAAAACACATTTGACCATCAAAAATTTTAATCACAATTAAAACAGGCTCATAGAAGAAGTCTCTTCAAGGCAATTCATTCTGTTCTTGTTAAACTCGACAAATGTTTTCCTTAAGTGTTGCAACACTTATCCTTTCGCATCTAAGAACACAAACATACAAAAGCATTCTCATCTTTTGAAATTAATTTGAAAAAACCGATCCTAGTTTTAGTGGACACTAGGTACCGTTCAATAAATTATCTTATGGAGGAAACATGTGTTTACCAATCAAAGTGAAGCTCGAAAGGAATATAAAATTTAATACCGTTCCCTCGTCTTTACCGCAATGCTTATATACAATTACACATGAACTTTAGAACTCCAACTCTTTTGCACATTTATATTTGAGTTTATTAGCTACCAAGTATTGATCGTGCCAATGTTTTTGGACCGTGTGTTTTTTGAACTAACCTTGGCTAACCTTTTCGCATGAGGCAGATAGTTAAGACTTTTTACATTATTTGGCATCTTCTGTCTATTTTTCAATAAACATTTTTATGTTCTCTTGTATGTTCTATGAAGTAATCAACTTATACGATTTCCATTACATTTTATGGGCCGCTCTTAATCCCTCAAACTCCATGTGTTTAAGAGGAAAAAACATATTAACATAAAACATAAAAATAGTTGATTGTCACGCTATACAACATATTCATTGTCATACGATTTCAGAAAATGTCTTATGCAGAACAGTTTCAATTTTCTATCTGTTTCTTTTATGCTTTTTATATTTATGTTCTGTTCTTTCTTTCCTTTTGTGCAAAGAACAACTGAAGCACTAACGCGTTTGCACAAAATTTGATAAAATTTCTCTCTCTATGCTTTTAAATACGACAGTGCAACTAATAGAAAAACGAATCCCTTTAAGTTACGTACAGATAGTTGCTCTGGATTTTATAAAAAAATTAATTAGCAACAAATTTTTTATTTTTTTTCCGTTTTATGCGCTACATATGTATGAAGGAACGGCTTAAAAGTTAAATTGTTTCTCACTTTGTATTTTAACAAACCAAAAGTGGATAGAGAGGCAAGATGAAATGGATTTAAAGCCAAACATCGTAAAGCGGATCCATTATGTTTATTTTCTGGTTGCAAATAAAACCAACAAATCAGTTTGTTCCGTAACTTTCATGGTAGGTGTAAAAATATCATAAAATATATTTAAAAGAGTAGCAGCTGAGTAAGAACCACAACACGCAATGTAATATACATTAATATAATACAATAATAACTATAACAATGCCAACGATAACAGTGGCAGCAATCAGCAATGGATAAACAAAGGAAAATAAAAACAAATCCGAGAATTTTAGTCGACTGTGAGACCGAATCTTGTATACCTATCATCGTTAATTTATAAAATGGAAAATATGAAACTTTCATAAGCAATAATAATGGATAGACGGGGCTGTTTTCTTCTATTTTTATATCTTATGTGTCTGTTGTAGTTTAAGCGTCGTGAGCAAAAAACACGAAAAGTAAAGGTGTTTCAGTTCTTGTTGCATTGCAGGCGAGCTCTTTGATCGTTTTTGCAAACTGTAACGCGACTATTTTATGCTTGGGGAGGGGGAGAATGTTTATCATAGACAGTACACAGATGGATAGCCAGGCATTCTGGGACCAATTCATAATTAGATTCTGATCATTGGAGTCTCTGAAGTTTCCTGAAGCTCCGTTTTCCGATAACGAATCTAACGAATACGAAAGTTATCAGCCTAAGGTGAAATTTAGGTAGCAATCTCTTGGGAAACAAAGTCGACGAATTTTACATAGTATTTTGGTGCTCATGGGTACGTCATCCCCTCTTTACATAGTATTTTGGCACCCACGGGTATGTCATCCCGTCTTCAAATAAGTTTTCAAATACATGAACCAAGATTATATGGCAATATCTTGGCTACGAAGGTTGCGAAGACAGCCGACAAAGGCTGGGACCCACAGGCAGATACGCCTATACCTATACCATCTCACGAATCAAACGCGCATGAGGTGTCCAAAGCGTATTTCTTAGCATTTCGAATAGAATAACAAAATCTATACATGTCCCTGTTGGCAGAGTTTATAATAACATCATTGTAGTAATGTTTATCCGGTTTAAGATAATTCTTAAGAATCCCTCAGGCAAATTGTAGCTAATTGTCGATAACTTGATAAAGACTGTTTTTTTTTTTTTTTTTTTTTTTTTTTTGTAAAAACTTTCTTTAGACTTAGCTTTAGTGTTTTAAATGGTGTTGGCAGACTTCCCTAACACGCATTTGTATCAATCAAAAGAGATTGCATGTGTTTGCGTGTGTGTGTGTGTTGACTTGGAAATTTTGATAATGGATATTTAAATTGATAAACATATTCATGCAAACATAGTTCAAATTCATATAATTGGTTGTTAGAAGTGAAATGACAAGAGTAGTATGCACTTGTCCTACCACGACTATAAAAACTCATCAAGCAATGAAAATGACAAACATCTGCTTTCCTATGTGTTGCCAGGAAACAACAGAAAATAGTATATATATATATATATACAAAATGCTTGTGCAAACAAACGCATATATCCGCAATTAAGAGGATCAGACCGACAAGGAGATGAAAAAAATGTGTATATATATATATATATATATATGTATATATATCACGAAAAAAAAGAAAGAATTTTAAAACAAAAATTGAATTTTTGGGGGGGAAAAAAAAAACATTTGCTTTAGAGATTTTCGGGTTTTTCCTACATTGAAATGCAGATTTCAATTTAATCTTTTCAAGGACATTTCCTTGATTCTTCACTAGATTATTACAGTAATTCACACATGTAATTGAATAATTTAATTGATTCGTGTTTGGAGAGAGGGAGAGAAAGAGAAAACGAGCGAGAGAGATTTATGAGAGGTGAGTGAGTCCTTGAAATATAATTTCGTATAATTTTTGGCAATAATTTCCAATTTGCAAATAAAAGAATGCCACAAGAAATTTTATCAATCATTTCTAACAAATTTTGAATAAATTTTATTATTGTGTTTTTTTCGTTTAATGTCAATGAATGCATGAGAAATAAATACTTGTGTGAAAAACACGAAACGAAGAGAAAACCTCAGGAACCCTTGAACTAAAAAAATAAAAATTCTTGTTAGTTTGTATTTGCGGTTTCAATACATCCTGTGCTCCGTAACTGCTGCAACTAAGATCACACATTCCTAACAATAACATACACAACAGCCAAGCAAAGATGTGGGCAAAATTTTATTCTCTCCTCTTCTTCATACCTTTTTCCCTTTTCCTTTTTTGTTGTTGTTTTTTTGCCTTTTCTAGTTATAGTCTGGAAAAATATGTAGCTTTAGTTTAGTCGTATGTGTATGCGTGCAAATCATGATAATGTTACTTTTATGCTAACAATTGTAGTACAATAACGAGAGCAAATGAAAGAATAACAAAAGAATTTTTAAATAGTTTTATTGATTTTTGCTCGTACCGAATACAACTACGGTTGCTGTTCACGTTAATCGAAGTTACTTGGGAAGAGAGATTAGATTGTTGCGTATGCAAGCTGTTGTTGAGATGTTGATGGAAACAAAGAATTCTAAAATTCTAAGTAAATGACCTTAAATTAACTGTGAAGTAAACAAATGTGTATGTGTGTGTGTGTACTATAAAAAGTATTGTTTTAATTTTGCAAACACTTCCGAAGTACGAGAGTAGATAGAGATGGAGTATAAAAATCATTCAAAAATACAGATTAAAAGTTTTTAACCCATCTTGATATAATATCACTGTTGTGTTCACTACACTTTTTGGAAAAATAGAAATATTTAGGTAAGTAACTCCAAGGCTATAGGTAGCCTAACTATTAATATAACTACTGGCAAATGATGTTATTGCCGCCATTTTCTTTCTGATATCTGACAAAGATTTTCAACTCATAACACAACACAAATTTGATGCAACAGCGTAGTTTTGAATCCCATAGCATTGAACAGGTCGACTTTTGGGCCAAAGAAACGGAGTTCACGTTACATTTTTCTCGACCGATATAGAACAAAGTCGATTTCACCTTGTACTGTGTGAGAATCTCACGCCCAAAAAGTTATAAGTAAAGCCAGGCGTACAAGTAAACAGGTACAACAAGCTCGTTGCTATGAAAATGTGAAACCAACTTGGAGAAAACTGGTCCCGTCATCTAGGGTGTTCAATGAGGCAATGAGCAAACACCCTCTTAACCGATTATATAGATCAAACGTGATTTGGCAAAATGTGGCTATACCGACTCCGTACGGCTTTTCGCGAAAATGAATGAAATTCAAGAAATTCCAACTACACCTATATCATCGACATGAAACTTGTACTTTGACCTATCTGACCCATTTTCAATAACAACCTGTGCACAAGACCTTTGAATGTTTCTACTAAATTTAAAGACCATAAGTTCATATTTGGAGGTGGTCTTTATAACGGACATTTCACAGAGTGGCAAGCGGACAGATTGACATGCTTAACTCGCTTTAGAATTTGATGATTTGGTTAAAAATTCCTAAAGCCAAATATTCATGAAAGCCACAAACTCATTAAATAATAATAAATTCATAAAATCCTTCCAGTGCTTCTCCTGAAAATGTTATTTTAAGGATATTGTTAAATGTCGAGTCAAAGGGGTGAAAATTGTTGGAGCTACGTGGTATAGAAATGTTTTTCAGTTCAATAAACTATTTGTTAATTTTTTCTTTTAATCTGTTGTATGAGATCAAAAAGTGCATTTACATGTTCAAATATTTTTCCGCATTCGCTTTCCCCATATTTTGTTCGCTAATACGTACAACGTATGCTGCGTTGTCCAAACACAGAGTTGCATGTTTTGCTTTTTACGTCTTGCGAAATAAAGAAGAAAGAGGCAAAAGCATCAAACATAGAAATCTTCATCTTAGTGGAATTACTGCCCTCTTCGAATCCGCTTTCAGCCTGCCATTCATTCAACGGTCTCAATGATTCTTTACATAAATTATATGCTTTTGTTTGAAAACTCTTTTAAGTGAGCATAACCTTTTTCCAAAGACACCTGTAAGTATAATAGAGAAGGGGATAAGACAATTTGGATGCAACTTTCGTTTGACTCAGGAGAGCTTGGCGAAGACCTATTGTTCAAAAACTGCATCGTTTAGACCTCTTTGAAGCGGATTTGTTGCGTTTTAGAGGACAGGATGTTTACTGCATAGCCCAAGCTTTTTGGGTGAACTCCCCATCAACATAACACTTTCTCTCAACGGGAAATGGATTTTTTCAAATCACGCTGCAGTAAATAAGGCTAATGAATGATTAAAAAATCAATCGGGATTGTGACATCTTTCGCGTCATTTTTAATGATTCCAACAATAACAATGTGCGAAGCAGAGCCTAAACAAGCTTTCGAAGATATCAAGAATTGATCACATGGCGACAAGTTAATAGAGGTCGTTATTTCATCATCAATTGAATGAAGTCTTTCAGAGAAATGTTTACCAAGTTTAGAATATTGGCTATTTGTCTGAAGTTCATTTTTCCATCGATGCGACACTTACGTCCCTTTAGCTTGACTTGTTTACGTCCGATTTACATGGACGTTTGATAAAACGTCATAGAATGGTGCAACTTCTCAACTCAGATGTCAGTCTTCGGTATGCAATGTGGAGATGCGGTCAAAACGTGGTATTTTGAAATTCATTATACATTTTTTTTTACATAGAAAAATATTGAGATATAAGCATGAGAGATGCGATGGCTTAAATTTCCAAACAGTATGAAAATATAAAATAAGTGAATGAGGGAAATACTGAAAGCTATATGTTTGGCTTTACATTTTTTTTTCTTTTTTTAACAAAAAGAAGATGGAAAAATAATTTAGCAGAGATGAAAAGAAAGTGTTAGGAAACTTCAGAAACTTCAAATTTTGTTTGTTGTAATCAATGCATTTATGTATATGTACATGGCTACATTTGCATAAGAATTTATTATATAATTATTGGAATTTACTGAAAATGTTCTTTCTCTCATCAGAATTAGATATTAATACTACAATATCCCATGAAAACATAATAAGAATAATTTCTTCGCAGTATTTTCTATTTCCATCAGATAACTATTTTTGAAATTTTTTTCTCTTCTATTTTTACACCATACACCAGCTGTGGTACAAGCATAGATTAATTTTTTGCATTTCCATCAAACACACAGAAATATTTCAGATAGGCCCATCTTTTCTTATACCGATCGATTTAGAGTGATTTTCTTAACTGATTTAAATTTGTGTGTCCGTCTGTCTGCTTGTTTTCTTTAGATATTCTTGATGAAATTTGGTACACTGACGTGTTTCAAACTCAAGACGAATGTTATTGAAAATGGTGCAAATCGGTCTTTTTCGACTTCTTACCATAAAACGCCTTATTTTGAAAAGTCGTTCTATGAATAACTGTAAGTTAATGTAAAGTATCTTATACTAGGCCGTGTCGCGTTTTAAATTTTAAAATATTTTAAAATGCATTAAACTAAACATTGTTTTTACATTATTTTTTATCGTTACAGCAAAAATTTGGAATAATTTGAAAAAAAAAAAAATATTAAAAAAGCAGTTAAGCAAGAATAATGAAAAAAAATCCAACAACGACAAATGTGGTGGAATAAAAACAAAAAAAAAAAAGGAAAAAAATGGCCTGATGTGCAATAAAAAATTGCTAAGGTTTCTTTAACAAAACAAGGAATTAGTTGTTAGCAAAGAAAATTCTGCAAGAAATGTAAATAAGATAAAAAGATTAACTCTCTGGTGCAATAGTGATACAAATAAAATAAATATTATTACAAAATTAAAAAGAGAAAACAAAAAAAAAAAAACTGCAAAAATCTAGTCGTATATAAAAATGATTTAAACAGAACGGATATAAAAAAGAAAAATCCGCACAGACCTGCTTAAATTAACATAAAAATAGTAAAAATAAAGGAGAACAAATTTAACGGAAATTTAAAATAAAACGAAAAACAATATATATATATATATATATATATATACATATACAGATAAATAAGTAAAGAAACGTTCTTATATAAGGGAGTAAAAAATAAATTCGGTGAAGTAGAAAATAGAACATTTTATAAATATTTGAAATATAAAATGAAAGAAAGATTTTCACTATTTCTACCGTTGTAAAGCTTGCAACCGAAACGGTGGCAGTTGCGCCAAAACAAAAAAAAGCACAAAAACAAAAAAAAGGAAAGCACACAGAGCGTTAAAGTGATGTTGACAACTATATAAACAAGCGAAATTTTTTTCGAAAGAGCAACAACAATGACAACAAATATCTCGTAACATAAATATAATAAGAATTTAATAACAAACAAGTATACATTGCATGAGTTTCGATATTTTTGCTTAATTTTTTTTTTTTTTTTTTTTGTTTCTTTCCTTACAAATAAAAATCCCTTTTTGATGTTCAGCCAAAACAAGCAAATGACACGGATTAGGTGATGTACAATAAAGCAAGCGAAAATAAATAAATAAATTTTTGTTTATCATCATAATTTGTTAAAAAAGAGAAAAAGGGAAAAAGTTACTATTCCTACATCATCAAGAAGAAACAAAAAAAAAAAAAGAAACATTTTTTTTTCGTTTTTCTTTAAGAACACACTACTCGCAAAATACTAACTAAACTAAAGTCACGAAAATTCATATTAAAAATCCACAATCTCTTGTGACTATAAATTGAAAAGAATAACAACCAACATCCAAGTAAAGTGCTGAACAGCAACAGTAACAGCAACAGCAGAGTAATAAGTCAACAGTTGCCCCTAAGCTTTTGCACAGCACACTATCAATTTTCAACTTGAGCAATAACAACGTCAACACTATATATAGCAACAACAGTCAACAATAGTCAGCAGTAAAAAAAGCAGGCGCAGGATTAAACAATAACACTGAAAGCAAAGGTTTTTAAATCATCTGGTATATATATATATATATATACATATACATATACTATAAATTTATATATATATATATATATATATATATTAAATATCAAACACACCCACAATTTTAATACTAACATTACTAGTACCATTGGTATTGAATGCATAATATGTTTGTTATGCTTTGCTTTGTGATATCGTTGTGTTGCCGTTGGTATGTCTTTTCACGCTTTCAATTGTGAATTGAGAGAGAAAGCTGTTAATCTTTGACCATAAATTTAAAGATTTTCTTCTACACTTCCCAAACACAAAGCAATTTGTTTTCTTGTGTTTGCATGTGGGTGTGTATGCGGATGCATTGATTTATAAATATATACATATATATATATATATATATCAAGCTTGGATTTTCTAACCACAACAACTATACAAAACCACAAGCATTGGTCATGGACTCGCCGCTCGCACTTTTACTATTGATCTTCTTTGTGATAATTAAAGGTAAGTAAGAAACGAATGGCTTTGCTACAAAAAAAAAAACGTTTATAATAAAAATTTAAATTAAGAATTTCTTCTTTTAATTAAGAAATTTGAAAAAACTTTTTCATTAAAATTTTTATATTCGAAAATATTTGAAAAAATATATATAAAAACAAGAAGTATATTGGATTAGGTTAGGTTGCTTCATGCTATCGAACTGATTGGATTAGATTTTTTGCTTTGCTCACGTTACTCAACGATCTTTACAGGACCTATGCAAATGAATTTTATTTTAAGACGAAGACTGTGTTATCTTGATAGCGACTCAAAAGTCGAATTGATTTTGAATAAAAATACTTCTCGTTTCGAAGAAAACGTTTATTTGTATAATTATCTGAAAGAGTACAATTTATGAGAAAGTCAATGAGTGCATCCATCTCTCTCGCCGTACCCTCGCCAATAAAGTAAAGAACAACGATGAATGGGGGAAAGAGGAATGGGAGAATGTTGATGCTCGATCACCCTCAACAATAAAATAAATATCGACAAGATTTACGGGACTGATGATTTTTTCGGCGGAAGAATGCAAGTCAATTGCATTTTTTAATGTTATATAGATGCTAGTATGTGTTCTAATCAATGAAAAGAATAAAGTGTGTTTGTGTATATGAAATAACAGTTTTCGATTTAGTATTATTGAGTTATTTAGTGTACACGGACGCTAATTATGGAACGGTCAAAATTGCATTTCCGATATTTATTACTTTTGTTGAATGATTGACTGAGTGACAAACACTTTTAGAAGTTTGTGTTGTTGCTACTAGTTTCAACGCTTTAAAAGTGGTGATTTTATTGTCAATGACCAAGAACGGGCTGGAGGAGCAAAAAAGTTTGAAGAGAATTTGCATTTGATTGGACGAAAATCCACCACAAAGTCTTAATAAACATTTCGAACAGATTAGCAGTTATTTGAATCAACGGGTACAATACAATACAATGAAAAAGATGCAAAAGTAGGAAAAATGCCAATTCGAATCGTTGCCATGTCGCGGTTTCATTGCCTGCCAGGCAAAAAGGGAAGAGTTATCCGCGACGCTGTGCGAGCGGCTTATATAATTCATAATCGAATTTGAATTGGCTTAGTTTTGTCAACCGATAGCAAAACTAAAAATAGTTCGGTTTAATATCTACACATTTATGTGCCAATAACTGGCGGACCTGGCTTGTTGTTTAACAAAGATATTTACACAACTTACGCAAGTGCAATCTATTCTTGAGATCCTACTCTAATATAAAATATATCAATAGATTAATTGGGGAAAGTCAAGACGAGTGTCTACTTGTCTTATATATTTGTTATCTATGTTTGATAACTTGGACCCTTTTTTCTGATGCGCATTGTCGTTCTGCCCTAAGCTAATCAACGATATACTCACTCCTTAGGTCTTGATGTTTGCACATATATGATATTAGGTCAGTTAGTGTATAACTGGCTTCTAAGTGAAAGAATGTTACACTTCGATTGAGACTTTTTCCAGCGATTCGTCAATTTGTTGGTCTCGTTACTGAAATGATGTTCACAATGCCGCTAATATTGCGAAATAGATGCGTGGCAGCTCAGCAACTCCGACTTTCTTCGTGTGCATCTATCTAATCCTATTTATTAAAAATTTCTGCTTAACACATTCTCTTTGCGGGCATGGGAAGAGTAAGACGAAATCCCTTATTATTTTGCAATAATGATAGATAAAAAGATACCGTTGCTCATTAAATTGTTCCCGTTCACAACATACGTCTTACTATTGTATGCAAGAAAAGTATTTTTTTTATTATTTTCCTGACTGCTATAACGTCTCCTCCTCCTCCTTCTCCTTCTTCGCCTATCATCCGTAAAGTAAGCCCTCGTTACACTTTGGTTACATCAAATCAAGAGATGGAAATTGATATGAGTTGTCGCCAAAGGTGATTCAAAAACGTTTTACGTTACGTTACGATACGCGTGTCTTTCGTAAAATCGTAGTCTTTTCAAAATTATTATTCGTTTCTTATTCTCGGTGAAAAAAAACAATAATTATATGTTTTGTTTTCGAGACACGTTTCATTTAAAAGTAAAAAAAAAAGCAATACACCCTCGGAAATGTAAGGGGCATACACCGCAGCTATATATATATATATATTTAAAGAAAATATTTGCAAAAAATAAAGAAAAAATGAAAAAAAATTATTGCATTTTCCTTGTTTCAAGTGCCTCTGGCGCTGACTGTAGCGGCGGTAGTGCTAAAGCCGACAAAACAGTCTTGTTTATGTTATTGTTATATAATAGTTTATGCCATCACTCGCTGCAATCCTGCGAATATTGCGAATTGTATACACGTACACGCACGTACTTTATGCCGGAAAGTGTATGCTTGTATGACGAGAACGAATTTGTGAGCTAAAGAACAGAAAATAATTGCATTTTCATGTAGTACCTGAATAATTGAAATAAAAAGGATTTAAGTAGGTTAGGTTAAATTAGTTACTTATTGCGGACGGAAAGGCGAGAAACCGTAAAGATCTTTGATTTATATATACGGAAACCTTAGCAATATGAATCATTGTTCAGTTTGAGTTTGAGTTTCTATATAAAAATGAAATTTAATATCACGTAAAGATTAAATAAACTTTAACTGTTGATTCTCTTGCAGTTATTTTTTATGATTTTTCCTAGTCTTCTAACATATTGCGGTTGATTTATTGTAATGCACAAGTTTTTTGCAAACTGTTCGTGAGAAATCATCATCAACAAGTACCTCTCCTCTATCACAAACATGTTCTTTATTAGCCGTATGGTCGCCGGTGTAGTTAGGGGATCAACGGCAAAGGAGTTTGACGAGTGTAAATATTGATGTATTGTCGCTTTAGAATTAAGTAGAAGTAACGCACACCACAACCTATCGTTTCTCAAACGGCAATTGTTTGATATTTTACTTTTGGGGAAAATTGGGGAACGAACCAAGCTTTACGAACAAGTCACCCGTAGAGGAGGTCTTTTCCACGCTTCATGATCTTCCCCTCGTTATGCCGAGACCTACTGTATCTATAACAATTCCTAATTATCAACACACTTACAGGTGAAGTGGACAACCCCTAAGTAGTTGGTCATATATAAAAAAAAAAAAAAATGAATAAATAAAATTGGCAGACGGCACTTACAGTTCTTATCGAGCTAAAAGCCTTTTTAATGTTCAAGGAAGAAATGATCCCAGGCACTTATCCATATCAGTTATCATACTTATTGCTTAATCCTTACGACGGCTGATGTGCCTAGAATTGAAAAACAAAGTACTTGAGTTGCGAGGATTAACTTTAACATGAAAGGAGTTAGTTCGCTCTTTCGTCTCATGTGTCTTCTCAAAAATGGAGGAAATCCATACATTCTTGTCCTTTTCCTTTTGCTATGAAGAGCATTTTTTTCATCTTTTAAATTAATTTCTGTTTTTTATGACTAAGACACATTTAGGAGAAGAAAAAAATTAAATTCAATTACTTTGTTAAACATTATTATCTACGATGATTACTATTCATAAGCCACTTAAGGTACAGGTGACATTAAGTTTGTGAGGTGTAC
This sequence comes from Glossina fuscipes, assembly GCF_014805625.2. NCBI lineage: Eukaryota > Metazoa > Arthropoda > Insecta > Diptera > Glossinidae > Glossina > Glossina fuscipes. Next base: position 684,991 of record NW_023998416.1, read on the forward strand.
GTAACATTCAGAAGCACTTAAGATATATTCACATTTCATCATAGCGATCGATTAAGAATCATTTTCTGAATCGATTTACGCTTGCCTATCCGTCTGCGGATCTGTTCGTTATATTGAGGCAATCGGAATGGATGGAAACATTTGAGAACCACTCGCCATATAATGTTTTATTTTGATAAAGTTGTTGTATGAAAAAAAATTTTTGCAAATTTCAAAATATCGTCAAGTAATGTATTTGGTTGCACAAAATTGATGCGAATTCTTGGAAGCCTCTCTCGTTCACAGGAAGAGAGGAAAGTTTTTATGAAAATAAGGTCAACAACAAACCAAACGACATCGAAATTTTTACTACTTTATGAAGCCAATAGACGAAAGGATAACACGATTTTTGATAAGAGAATCAATTCGGAATAACTTGGAACAAGACAATTCACCTTTTGAGCACCCTGTACGCCTTTACTTGAAAACACTTTATACAATGCTGGTTTTGCTCGATCATAACGCTTTTACTTGTTTTTTATTTAATTACCTTTTCTTTCTGTATACAGGACAGACGTACTTTTTTTTGAACTTAATTAAAGAACACATTGACTTCAGGTAAAATGTACATACATTTCTTTTACTTTTATGCTTCGCTCTACTTTTGCTGTACTGCGGTTAGGTAACCATAGTTTTTTGTGCGTTATGTAAAAAAAAGGAGAAAACAAGATACATTAAAACATAGTTTGCGATTACATTTGTATCTACCCATAAAGGATTGCGTATAAAACGGGCTTCGCCTGTTGTGCATTACACTCCTACAGATGTTACATCAGGTATGCATATGCTACAGGAATATAAGATGAAAGCGACTTAAGCGTGCTTGTCTGTCCGTCCGTCCGTCAACTGACTGCCGCCTGTGGTTGGAGCCCTCATGGCCTTAGAAAATGAGACAGAAAATTGAAAATTTCCAAAGATATTCTTAATGAGCGGTCAAAGAATAACTCCAATGCGGAGAAAGGGTCGCCAACTTTCTTAGCAACTTATATTTAAATCAAGGTGTTAAGATGAAGGATTTTTAAGAAAAGGCCAAAAGGTTTGGAAATTTTAATTTAGCGAAACAATCCACAATAATCTCAAGGTAATCAAATTTCGAAAGTGCAGTTAAAGTGTCAAAGCAATCGAATCAAAATTGAAAGGCTCCTATGTGCTGGCTTTAGGGTAAGCTAGAAAAGCAGATTTTCGAAAAAAGCTTTCAAGTGCCAGAGTTGTGGATGATTTTGCTCGGAAGGTGAAAGCATGTTGGTGGCCAGGAAGAATTATACTTAAATCCAATCAAGAAGGGTATGTCTTTAATTTCAAATAACCTTGTATTAAGGAAAAAGTATTGAAGAAAACAGTAGTTTTTCTCTTAAACATTATTATCAAAATAGTTCCTATATAGTTCTCTAATACTTTCATGCAAAGAAAGCAATCTCTAAACAATAACGATATCACTTAAAATAGGTAAGAGTTAGGAGAAAAGGATATGAGTTTTTATTTGCGTTTTGTACAAGAGATTTTCATGGCACATCATTTTCCATTTCATTTCCACTGGATACATTCTTTTTTTGTGCGTTTATGCGGTCCCTATTCACCGCACAAAAACGGGTTTGCGTGTAGCTATAGAAAATAGTTTTCGCAACACAATTAAAAAGTATTTTTTTATGCAGTGAATAGGGACCGCATAAACGCACAAGAAAGACCGCACAAAAACACATGTGTGAGTGCATTCATTTCATTCAGCTTTAATTCCTTTTATTCTGTTATACCTTGTCTATTGCTAATTTTACAATCTAACGTTTATTGATAGAATGTGTCACGACAAGCTAGCATGTATCATATTCGCATCATAAGCCTTGGGCAATGAATATATATTACTCTCAATGTTAGTCGATTTAATGTAAAATTTCGATTTTAATGATTTTAATAGAGATTGCATTCAAGCGAAGAATGACATAAAAAACCAAATATCGTGTATTGTAAGTGAAATTGCGAAATTGTTTACATTTACAAGTCTTTATTTCGAATGAAAAAACAGTTGCCATAAATGACGAAAATTTCTAACAAAAAATCCATATTTTACATAGCTTGCCAATGTTTCATTTGTATTGTCCATACAACAACTAATTATTCATTTATAGCACCCAGAAAAGTGCGTGAGAGATAAAGATGTGTACGTATGTATGCATTTATTATATATGTTGAATTGAATCCAATATTGATGTAAGATTTGCAAATCAAAAACTTGTATTTACAGAAAATTGGAACTCGGTATTAAGTTTATCTTAAAAGTTGTGAATACAGTTGCGAGAATTGGCCGTTTTAATAGGCCTATCTTCATGCCGTTCATTGGAGTTTGAGTATGTATAGGTAATAGGTTTGCTTATCTAAATCATTCGTTCGCGGCAGTGGTGTTTTGGTAATTTAAGCTAACGTGCTTTACAGAGTTTACTGATTTTCCCAAATTATTGCACTGCAATAAAGATGAAAGATCGCTCCCGCGGAGACAGTTGCGTTCTTGTCCATTCTTCTGAACTAAACTTACAAATGTATACCATATTTCCGGACATACAAATGCTACTTCGCACTAAGAGTAAAGATTTATGCAATAAGTATGCAAATTTTATCCGAAAAGGGCATAAATGCACCTTATATGCACAATATGAAGTGTATATATATATTATATATAATTTAGTAACAAAAATAACCAACATGAACTCTAAGCGCAAATTTCTGTATAGTTGTGATCTTAACAGCCATGCTTAAAAGTGCACTTAACTAAATGTAACATAAGTTATTGCTGTGATTGATATTCATCGCATTGATACTGGAGTACTCTCTTCTATGTGTGTTTGTGTGTTCGAAAATTCTTTAAGTGTAAAGTATATGTATGTGAAATATTTATGCCAGTCATATAAGTATTTGACGTATAAGCAAAAGTTATGGCACAAAAAATTGGCAATGACAACAGCAGTCAAGCTGAAAATACCACTAAATACTTTAATTTATTGTCAGCACTAGTTTATGATGGGTATTCATGCCTGCACGAAAACGTTTAGAAAGACCGACCCCATGATGTTGAATGCCTCTGACAATTTATAATAAATTGCTTAAATTGCCAAACAAATTATAGATAAATTTGTAAGGAGATTTTTTTCTGCTTTCATCACTTCAAGTGATGAAAAATTAGAAAAGCAAATATATGTATATATATATATATATATATGTATATAAATATTGCCTTTCTCTCTTTTATACTTTTTTATTTTTATATGTTTATGAATAGACTGTATCGTACATCTTGATATAAAGAAAAGCGTAGAATGAAACTACTTCAATATGCGTTTGTGCATTTTAATAAAATATGAGAAAAATTTACAAAACAGAATTTTATGGATTGCTTCTTCTTCTCTCAAAGAATTAACAAATCAGTTGACATACCGATTATACATATATTTTTACTTAAGAGTGAGAGAACACATGAAAAGCCGGATAGGCTTTCTTTTTTCGAATGAACAGAATGATAACTGTCAAGATGGTTATTAATTACATATTTAAGTGATGAAGAAAATTATTTTTTTGAAAGAATTAAAAAATGTCAAGACACCGAAGACACCTTTAGTTTAACGGACGGCACAGTATGAAGCAAAGTTGATTCAAATTTCAATTTGAAAACAAAAAAAAATTTATTAGTTTACATGTCCAAGACTAGAGAAGTATTATAGCCATGAGCAACGTATTTTAGCCATCACTTTCGAATTTAGCATTTAAACAACATTTAGTCTATATTCCAGGTTAGAGTAAACGTCAGAATCTGATTGAATTCACTCATGTTCATTAGTCCTACCGCAAGCTCTTTTTGTCGTTGAAGATGACGACGCGAATGGGTCTTGTTTCAGTTCGCTTTAAAATGAAATCTTGTAAACTATAATAGATATGAATGCATATTGATCAGCTGACATGCAAACCAATAACGAAATAGTTAAGAGATTTGACAACTCAAAGGCACCACAAGTTTCTTCCTAGAGAAAGAGTCTTACTTTACTTTTTTATATCGTTTTAAAGAACTAAGAGCTGGGTTCTTTTCTTGTTAGTATAATTCATGCGACTGGAAATTTAAAATTTATGTCTCCTTACTTACTATTCTTTCATCGACCTCATTGCATTGTCCTTTTCTTTTTTAAATCACTCTAGGAAGTACTTACGCTGAATCTCACACAAGTACAAGCTATATGAGCTCATTCGGAAATGTCTGATTGTACTTGGAAGGTGGGACCACTATAAAATCCTAAAATAAATATTTTTTTCACAATTTTCTTGCGATAAAGAAAAACGTAATAGAATAAAAATTTTTTAGCACTTTGCTAAGCATTCCTTTGAGGCGTCCTTGGGTCATAATATGTGAATTTATGAAATTTCATCAAAATATATTAAAAACTGCGTCCTGCAGCGCCAACACACAATATTATGTAGGCAGACATCATTCGGACAGACGGACAGACAGGCTTAGAGCTGATACGGAAATCACCTAGAGGCGATTTTCAACTAGGAAACTATACACCGAAGTACAGTCTGCAAGTTCAGTCTTTGCGAAACGAGTGGCTTTCCATTAAAGCAACATAGGTGGATAGCAGCTCCATGAAATGAAGTTTATGCTGATATCGAAGAATAATTTTATTTATCAGCTGCTAGGGCTTTAGAAACGATTTTACAAAATTGCACAAAAGAATGGGTACTTGATGCGTGTGGCAAAGCCAGTCAGTACTAGTTGTTAGTGATTTTTTTTTGGCTTTTTTTTTTTTGGTTTCGAAAATTTATTATAATTTCGGAATAGAAAGAGGCTGCAATTTATATGTTAAATTGTAATCCTTTCCCTTAACCTTCTTTCTTTCTTTCGCTTTTCTTCACTGTTATCTATTTTATTTAAGCTCTTCAAAATTGAATTTTCTACATGAACTTTTATAAAATATATTGCCTTTACTCAAATATTAAAATGACGTACATACATAGTTAGTCATTCAAATGTAACGAATGTGCACAAAAAAGGAAAATCTTATAAAACTTACGAAAAGAAAGACGAATTGCATTATGCATTATTTTGTGTATGAGAGCCTCTTGTTTGTAACGAGATTTAAAGTGGAATAGAACAAAAAGGAAAGGATATGAAGGGCGAAAGAATAATTGACTAAAGGAACATGTGTAAAATTTTGAACTTGAGTTAAAATGATTTCCATATTAAGGAACATCCATTTTGTGGTATCATATATATATATATATATATATATATATAGCATCAGGTTAAACTGTTGCATATACAATCGCATTTATATACGGAGCCAAGATTTTAATAAAAAACATAGGATTGAAAAAAGATGCTGATGCATCTACTTTCTGCACACATAATTCAAATCTTTTCAATTAAACGCAGCCAGCGATATAAAAAGAATAAATCTACGACTTAAGAGTTCTTTTAATAAAACTTCAATTACATTCATAGCAACATGCAGAATATAGCCAATATTTTCTATAAACATTCAAACATGTAGATCGGTATAAGAAGATTACAGTGTCTATGGTAATAGCAATAGTAATAGTGCTGTAGTGATTAAGGATTAAATGTACATTTTATCGTTGCATAAAGTTGGGGGTAAGAAAATTACTCTCTTTGAAAAACTTGTAAACCTATTTACATCATTGCACTGGTGTATCATTCAACTCGATAATAGGAAATAAAAATGTTATATTCGTCTTTGAACGGTTCTTGGATGCATAGAATCTCAAGCAAATGAGCGAGAAAATCTCTTAATGTATAATGTGAGTTACATTCGTTAAGCTCCTTAATATTTATACATATAGTTTTTATTTATGTAAAAAAATTCTTCGCGAATGGGAGTCGCGTAAATTGATGAAGAAATTTACTTAATTAAGCAAAAATATGCAATAAGATAATGTAAGAATACGTAATAGTAATAATCAAAAAGCGCAAGGCGAAAAAAAAAGCTTTAGATTACAACAAAATTGTCACTAAAAATATTGATAATAGCACGCATTACATAAAATTTTATATGCGTGCGTGTTATCGCAGCGGTTTCACAAATAAATATCTTTCGCCACATTTTATGTCGGTATCTACTAAAGATTCTATTTTATTGGCAATTATTGCTTTTTTTTTTTTGCGTTTCTACTTTAGTTCACTAATTATTGTCAACGCTTTTATAGGCAGACCATATGTGTTGTATAACGCGTTCTGCAGAACTAACCTACGAATATGGCGGCATATTAATTTTTTGCAATATTTTTATCAACATGAAAGAAAAAGAAGAAGTCCTTAAAATGTAGATTTCGGGACTACGTCAAAATTAATCTCAAAAATATAGCTCAATAAGTCTTCGGAAAACTCTTTAAAAATTTCTTCAGGCTGTAGGTTTTGAGCCACTTTAGGGCATTAAAAAAAAAGGCCAAGTAAAAATACAGTGAACCAAAAGTAACGTAAACGACTTTTCAAAAAATTATGTGGGACGTGGTGGAAAAAGTTATCCGGTCCAAAGCGTATGTACCAAAATATATCGTCATACCAAAGGTCCAAATATCTTAAAAAGTCGCTGTCTATAGGCTGACCACAAAAAAACAAAATAAGCAAACGGACAGACGGATAGACAAGGTAAAACACGGGCGTATTTCAAGTTTTACGGGCCGCTGCATGCGTTCGCATAAGCTTGATATATGCTTGCATTACAAACGGTTTAGGATATGATAAAATTACAAATATTTTTGGCCGTGAACTGTCGAAACAACGACACAATAGATTATATGGAGTAAAATCTAACGAAAGTCTTTGACTTTTAGCCATATGTTTACCGAAAATTTTTTACCTATGGCCTATTACTTTGAATTTCATTTAAATTTCTAATATAAATGACTAGATAAACGTCAATCAGTAAGTTTGTATGGCACATAGACACGCAATGACTATTGGAATAGACGTCATGGTATGCGATTGCGGTATGGGAATATACACCGAAATACCTGGGATGTTTTCCGGCTTTCTTGCATTAAATGCTACGATTTGCAGCCCTTAATGAGATTTGAAACGAAAAATAATTAAAAGCAGTTTACTAGAACATCCTGCCCTGCTACTTCTCTGGATCTACTACGTCCCTTAATGCAACATTCATACAACGATTTTTCAAAATTAGTTGTTATATGGAAAATAGTTTAAAAGTGGTCCGATCCGATTTTTGAAACCGTCCATACTTGCGTCAAAAGTGATGCCTGGACCGAATTTAATCAAAGTATCCCCAAAACCCAGCTTTTCCGTTGAACACACGATAACAAGAGGGACAATTGGACAGAGAAGTTTAAATCGATTCGGAAAATGATTCTGAATTAATCGGTACAATAAAAGATTGATCTACCTCAAATCCTACTAGGTCTTGCGCATACACGCAAACATAATACACCCGCGTACCACAAGTTGTAAATACATTCAAGAAAAGCATTTGTACTATCCGCTGTGTTTTACTTAAGTCGAATCAATTACGATTTTTTGATTTCAATAATTGTGATTTCGAAATTAGCCCATAATTCGAAACCTTACGCTATAGAATAATATAATATTATGGCCACTGTTTTGTATAGTCGTTGATATTGCAAACGAAAAGAGAGAATGAACATAAAATGCTCTTCGAAATTGGCTTCAAAAACTCGTAACGTTCGTAATGAAGAAAACAAAAAATGTAGTTTGGAAATTGATTTATTTAATAAAAATTTTTATTGGCAATTATTTTTATTATTATTGACTTGTTGACAAATTGCAGTTTATTATATCTGCTATTGAAGAAGGCGAGCATGTCGAAATTGTCATTACTTTTGTAACACGCATCAGAAATCCTATAAAATGCTTACGTTGTTGATTTCATTTACAAGCACATTAATACCTGTCTTTGTCCGCACGAAGGTAATGGTTTAAGTTTGCAACTCTCATAATACCGCTTACGATAACAATTCAAAGCAAATTTAAAACTTGTTAGATATATTCATAATGAACTTTGAAAATTTAGAGGAATACCAGGATGAGATCTGCCGCACAATAGACAAGAAACTGTGGTACGCGCACTATATAAATATAATCTCGCAAAAAATATTTGGTTAAGTTAGGTAAATGGACTAATTGATCAATTGTCATGCCCCCATTTAACGAAATATTTTGCAATTCCAATGGGTTGGTTTGAGCTGATAAGTATCAAAGATTCTTCCTGAGCTTGCTTCGCAATAATATTGTAATGCACATATAAAGAAAGTCATTACTTCTATAGTACGTATAATCTTGTAAATATATAATAAATAATATACATATATAGATATATGTATACATATATACATACATACATACATACATACACACAATCGTGTTTCTATAAATGCATATATATAACTATATATATAAACGGACATGTATACGAGGGCAACAAACATATATATATATATATACATATATATATATATATATATATATATATATATATATAGTCATATATACATACGTAAACGTTTGCTTACTTACATAACATACATGTAGTTTTATTATCATAACGGCGCAATAATGTTGCCGCCATTATACCACATAATCGGTTACAGACCATTACCGCACTTTGGTGATGTTGTTCGTTTTTTTAAAGCATATAAAGTACAAGAAACAGCAAGAACAACCAAACTTAATATATAGTAAATTTTCAAAAATTCTTCATAAAATCATTTTTTTATTTCATCATTTACGATAATACGCGACAATCCCAGTTTATTCTTAACCAAATTAAAGCCTTCAAATTAAGTTATTTGAAGGAAAAAAAAACAAAAACAAAATTGTCTTATGAAGTAAAATTTCAAATATTTCGCTTCAAACAAAATGACATACTGCAGGCACACCTTAAACTCTTACATTTATAGCATGTGAAAGTTTTCCCAGACAATTCAACGTTGCTTTACCGTGTTTGGAATGTGTGCATGTTTGTTTGTTTGTAGGTGAGACAGAAGCTAAAAATGTGGCTAAACATCAAATTTGTTCTCTTATGCACGCACACGCACGTGCCGCAGCTGTATTTAACCGTCATGTGCACCTACGTACGTTGATGCTAACACCTTCGCTTACTTCACTTACACGAAAAAGCATTTGTACGTAAAACAAACTAACAACTATTTATTGCGTTTGGTACATTCGTATTTCTCGCATTTCTCGTTTGGATTGCTCTGAAGCCACTTAACAAAACAAGCGTACATATAAATATAATATATATAGGGAGGTGTTCGTGGGAGGAGTTGTTAGTTTTCTTTCTTTCACGAGCGTGTAAAATTTCATAGCTACATTGCATGCTTTGTTGTCACTAAGTGTGTGAAATAGTTATGTCGGAACATTTTTACATATTTGCGCGCCACAACACTCAGATAAAAACCCCAAATTCGCTTACTAATAACATGGGAAGGAAAAGCTGCAGCGATGCAAGTAAAAAGCGACATCTAACGTGGCGTTGAAAGTAAAATTTCAAAAAGGAATACACACTCCAACGCAACGCAAATATTTTTTTTATTTTTTTCTAAATTCAATTTGTTTTACATTACACTGATTATTAGTAAAAGAAAATATTCTAAATTTATCATCGCGTTTGCAATACGTAACAAAAAAGAGGGAAAGTTACATTTGGGATGAAACTAACGCAATCATCACTTCTGACCAACACAAACCAACTATTATTTTATATATGTTTATTGGGTAATAATGCCGTGCAGCCGCTCGGGTATACCGGCAAACAACTTCGACATCGATCTGCCTGGGATTTTGCTTTCGACATCTTCTCTAGTTTCTGAATTGTTGAGTTGTAGTTTCGAATTTTTTTTTGTTAGCACTCATCATTTAGTAATACGTTGACATATTTGTCGATGTGTGTGCATCTGTGAGTTCGACCAAAAACTAACTCTGTTGATAAGTTTTAATAGACTGTGTGAAGTTTTGCGACCTGCGGTTTATCAAAACTTACTGAGAGTCAACTTAAAAGTGCGTATACTTCATGGCAATGCTGATACAAATTTTAGCGCATAAATAAAGATATGAATATATTACAACAGCCCTCATTTCCCGTTAGCTTAAAGTTGATCCCCCTATTGCTATATATTTGTACTGCAATCTTGAAAACATAGACCTGCCGAGTCCTTCCATAACTGACAAAAGGAAGTTGCGTAGAAACAGATCGAGGATTTCGTTAATAGATTGAAGACACGAAGTTGCAGTTTTAAAAGTGTCACCTACAGTCCTTAAAAATGTTTTCTGATTTATACAGAGGTTAATATGTTTTCCTCTACACCTTATATATAATTCATATGACGCGTCACAAAGACAGTTTTAACCGTCTCATGGTTATAAGTGAAGGTTATCAAAAATTAGCCGAAAACAGTTTTCTTATATATTTTTTGGAAGGCACCATATTCCGCTCGGCAGTCTATATAATGAGATAGCGCCACTTGCACCTAAATGCCCAATGGAGTGATCAATGACTGCAAGGATTGTTTGACAATTTCGGCATGTAATCGATGTAGAAATGTGCCACTGTTACTTTATCTGTTCATATATTTATGATGTTTTTTCGTCAAACGGGTATAAATTAGACTAGAAAACTTCATATATGTAAGTGTATGCTAGATGTAAGTCTGCTGGTCAAATTTGAAGGTGACTTTAAACTAAAATCCCGAAAAAATTGAAATTGCTCTACACTTTGATCAATAGCTGATGACGATCTAAAAAAAAAGTTATTGATAAGAAATTTACCGAAGCTATATATGGCTTCTATATAGCAGTGATCATAATGGATCTACTAACTGCCTTACTATTGCCAAAAAAAAAAAAAAACAAACGAGACAACAAAACCTCTTTACTTAAATGCGGTGAGCATACTACACACTCGTCGACGGTTATACACAACTTATAAGTATTCTGTACTGCCTTTAGTGTTTTAACAAGTGCTTGCAATCAAAACCACATTTAGTTTTGCGTAAATATGATGTACGTGAAAAATAAATATTTACGAAAAGATCGCATAATATTTTTTTCACTGTTTCTATTCGCTTCCGTCAATCTCTTAGCATAAATCCACAAGCAAATGCTAATGATTTGTGCGAAATACGCAATGCCTTGACAACGAGGAATGAATGGGAAACAAAAATGAAACTGTAATCGGCTTAGACCGAATTTATTAAAACACTCCACAGTGTTTACAATATTATGTTGCAAGACGATATTTCACATCATATCGCGCACATATCGGATCATATTTTTGTATAATTGGATAAAATATTATAAGTAATTCTACGAACTGGGATGCGATTTATTTGTATATTGTTTTCATACCCGCCAGCACGAGGACCAATGGTATACTCATATTGTCGAAACGATTGCAAAACCTAGAAGGGAGCTTCAGAGATGCTATAAGCTGTGTACGTTCATGATTAACGTGAATCGATCGCTTTTCCGTCTGTCCCTCTGTCCAATTTTGTCGGTGGCAAAGATTCTTCGTCGATGGAGAGATCGACTTAAAAAAAAAAAAAAATGGGCCACACCAGTCAAACGACATGCCTAAAGTACAATCAATGCTAAGTTCATTGGAAAAACTGGAGTTTATTCGTATTTATAACAGTTACTCATAAACTATAACAGGTGCGGCAGTGAATTTTCCATATATATTCTGCAATGCATGTACAGACTTGGAAAAAAACGGCTAAACTGATTTACACGAAACTTTATTATCTTTGAGTTTTTTTTTTTTTGTTTTTTTTTTTAAGGTAAAGGAGGAAGGTTGGTATGCAAGGTTCAGCCACAGCCAATTTGTTGGTGATAATTATACAACTTCGCTGAGCATTTCGAGATTCAATTGATTCCTCAGTAAAGATTAAAGCTTTAAATTAAAATATTCACTTCTGTGAGATTGTCATTAAAACAAAAAAAAATTTTTTGGGAAACAATCAATTTCTTCGTAACAGTGGGCAAATCCAAGGACAGAATTAGCTGACTTCGCAACACTACTTAATTAGGATATTAGCAGAAAATTTATGAAAAATTTGTTTTTTGTAAACAAAACTTCGTAGTCGTCGCAACCGTAATTTCAACGAAAGGATCAACGACAATCAACATTCATTTATGCATTAGTGTGATTATTAAATGTCGTGTCCAATGAAAAAAGGAGGCCACAAGCAAGCACATTCTCTTAGTGTCAGGTACAACAAAAATTCCGGTGACCGCATATCTAACTGATGATATTGGTAAGTTATTATGTGACAGCTCTAAAGAATAAACAACCTTGGAAAGACAAAACGTCAAAAGAGACTAACCAAAGCGTCTCGTTAAATATTATGGGCAATCTGTTACGTTGAATAAATGCCGGATGAATGAATTTAAAGGCAAACATTTTGTTTGTGGAAATTCGATGGAAAAAATTAAATCAATTTTTTTTAAAATTTTGCCAGGATTTAAAGGATATTTTTAGAAAATTTTTGAATAAAGAAAAACCAAACGCTCGTACCGTCGCATGAAGATTAAATCGGTAAAGTTGTTATGAAAAATCATTCTATTACGTAGTCCAAGCATTTCTTGCGATTTTTTACCTAGGAACTAAAACATTAGGTCGAGTCAGTCAGAAAACAGCGGTTGACATTTCTCTTAACAATTCTGTTGACGTTGAAATCAATTAAAAAGAGTTTAGAGAGTAGAATGCTAATTGCAATTATAGGCTAAATAGCGTAAAGTGAGTTTATTAAAAAATGTTTTTTTCTTTTAAATGCACTTTGATTGTAATGAACTAAAAAGTGAAAAGAAAAAATTTTACTCTTGCGTCACGTGATTACGTGTGATTGTACATAAATGCCTCAAGCATTTGGGAAGAATTCAGTTAAGCACACATTAAAATTAGGCAAAAATTTCTTTTCCATCTGTTGGTCTATTAAAATAAAAGCTTCTTTTAAGAACATATTTTGATGAGATTTATTTTCGAAAGCAGTTTTCAACAAATTGTAATAACTAAACTCATTTAATATATTTTTAGATGAACGTATGCCATCTAAATGAAGCGTAACGGATAAGTACATTTTGCTTTGTCGTATTTACTCGGGAGTTTTGCGTTGTCTTGAATAGTCTTCTTAAATGCTTTCCGAGAGCATATTTCAGAATAATTTGAAAGAGTTTGCACTACGATAATAAGAAGAATACTTTTGATTTTTCTCTAACTGTTTGCCGGGCCCAGATGTATCTAAAGAGAATGAAAAGGAAACATTTGTTAACTAATTTTATGTTTGCATTGAGATTACACTTAAGATTCTGGTAGATTGAAACAGATGTGAGAGAGAGAATTGATGTTACTATGTCCTCTGGCCAAGAATACATTATGTTGGGAGATTTATGTTAGTTAATTGGAAAAGGTAATATTTAACAATAGGTCACTATTTCTAAGCAAACTTTTCATGTCGAACGTAAACAAGTATTGCAACCTTTTCTTTTTTCTCATCTACCTGCAATCCTTTCTCATGACATCTATGCCAACAGCGGTCATCTTTGAGTTGCTCATCAAATATATACAAAAAAAAAAAAAAAAAAAAAAAAAAAAAAAATTTCAAAAAAAAAATTTTGGTTTTTAATTTAAAATATTTTTATATAGGTGAAGGGAATTTTTTTGATAAACCCCCCTTTTTCCTGGGGTAAAAATTATTTTTTTTAAAACCTGGAATCGTTTTTTTTTTTTTTTTTTTTTGTGTTGCAAATCCTCAACAAATCTGATGTATTCCTCTGGGAGAATATAATGGAGAGAATTGAATTTTCTTTAAATCATCATAAAACATGAACTGTTGAGTGTTTATACGTAAATATGTATAACGTAGGAAAAGCTCTGTTTTTCCTAATAGAACTCAAAGTTAGAGTAGTTAAGTTAGAGAAAACTCACTCACTTGGGAATAGACATAAAATTCATTCAGTGATTTAGTGAGAGAGAGTAAAGTGTGAACTTATCATGCGCGTGCTAATTTTCCAAGCTCGCTCTCTCTCTCTCTCTCTCTGTGTTTCTCTCTTTTTGCTTTTGATTTCGTTCGTGTTTGTCTATTTTATTGTTCTATGGCATTGGATGCTATAAATTAATGTATACATGCTAACAGGTCCTGTTTACTAACTAGATAAGTACATAATATATATATATATATATATATGTATACATTCGAGAATACATTTATTTATGTATATAAATCGTCTTCTTTTTTTCACACAGTTTGGTATATATATACTTGTTAGTGGATATATAGAAATTAAATTTTTTGTTTTTACTCTTGTTCTTGTAACATTACTATGATGAACAATTGAGGTAAAAAAGAAATAAAAAAAAAAAAAAAGATTAAAAACACAAAAACAGACAGTCATAACTTTAAGTACATATATAGAAATTTTTAGTCATCCATAATAGTATATATATATAACTATATATATATCTATATATATATATCTATATATATATATATATATACGTTTGTTTTGTGTAGGAGCTTACTTGTCAAGGCAACAACTTATTAAGCTATTGTGTAAATTGGAATGTCAGTCATTGGGTCACTAGCGAAACAGGAGTTAAATGGGAAAAATTTCTCTGAGTTTAACAAAAAGTGTGCGTTTGTCTATGTTTATGCATTGTATTTGAAGTCCACACATACACACACACACACACACACCTTACACACATAACGACTTAAATACAGAACAAATGTTGACAAGCTTAGTTAGATGTTAAGGTTGCTTATAAGGTTGACACGGTTTCTCTAATAAACAGGACAATGTCAAATCTATTGATGTGGAAGTGAAAAGAACACATAAATGTCGGCATCTAGGTGTAGGTCGCTAAGCTCGCATACACATTTAATACACTTTTCGAATTTAATCGAAATACAAACAAAAATTAGATAAAATAAAAGGAAAATTTATTTAATGCTTAACGTGCCTTAGAATTAGAAAACAGAATTTTTATGTATGTTAATCAAAACGCAGGACAAGAATCCATAAGGTTTCTTTAATAAAAAAAATAGCCCGCAGACGAAAATAGCTTCAAAAGTCAGGCACGCTCGAATAGAATCAAAAATATCAATATTTTTTCCCCCATTAAACATTGATGCTATAGCTTGTAATATGTTTATCATTATCGATTTGATGATATTTAGTGCAAATATTTATAAAAAAATGAGAGTATAAGTAATAAAATCAATTTAAATCAAGGCACCGCTTGGCTGCATGTGAAAACACACATCTATTCCTAACCAAACAACTGTAGAATATAACGACATAATGATTCCAAATTTATTCGATTACGTTAATTCCTCATCCAAAATCACTTATCGACTCTATTGTGGCGAAAATATTTCTTCTGTGCGCACCTTCGACAATGAAAGTAATCAAGGTTGTTCTTCACTTAATTTCAAAATTTAAAAACTCAGTCGACACATTCTATTTCCAATAGGTTAGATTTTCTAAATTAATCAAAACTCTTCAAGCATATCTGATTTTATTTAAAATTGTATATACGTGTGGATATATGTGGACACATTTTACAGTTATCCAATCATGAACGTGTCTTTTATATATTTAGCATTCATTTGTATGAACGTGTAGCACTTCTTTCAACCTATCTTAGTTTATAGTTTTAACTGAAAGTTAATATTAATAAAATTAAACAAGCGAAAGTATTATAACCGGGCAAGGTCGACCATTAGATACCCTACATCGTTTCGCCAAATACAGTCATGCATTTATTTCTATACGGATACACCAAAATTACATATTATTCTTACGTAAAGGCAAGTTTCTCACGAAATTCCTCATATTAAAGGATACTTAAATGTCAATGCGAACTAAATTTAGCAAACTTCATATGCTTGCCAAGGATTCTACTATGTTTCAGTTATTGCCGCCATATGAGAACTTGCGCTTCATCCAAGCTGCTATGTACAATGGGGTCTGTATAATAGATCTATCTGGTCCAATTTCCATACGGTTAATTTTGGGCTTCTATAGATCAATTTTCACCACAAATTGTCGAAGGTTGGACATTTTTTCCTATATAAAGAATCATTTTGCATTAGCATCATTATATGGAATGGGATCCAAAATATAGATCTATATGGTCCAAGTTCGGTAAGGTTAATTTTTATGTTAAATTATTATTACGAGCCCATATTCCCCAAGACATATCGATTGCAGTAGTCGTAGGAACGGTTGTATAGCAGATCTTTCAAAGCAAATCTTTCCACCCGATCCAAATTTTTCACGTTGATTTAGTATACCGAAAAGCTATTATTTAGTGGTTTTTGTCGTTTTTGGAAATGCTCAAAGATCATTTTGAGTGAGATTCACCTGTGAGCCAAAGCGCGTACTATATTTAATAAAAATTAAAAAATTTACGACCTGTCGGTTGGACACAAAAAAAAGCCAGACGGATGGACAGACGATCCAACAAGCTAAAATAGCTTCAAAAAAGTATTCTATATATTAATTTATTCAGAAGATTATTCTGAATTGATCGGCATGCAATAGGTGTACCTGGCGTTCTGGATCTTACATACATACACGCAAACTTAATGTACCTTTCAGCTCCAGTGACACTGCGTATAAGAAAACAGATTCATGGAAAATAGGTCCGCGCGCGCTTACGTAATAAGTGCGTTAATAATAAACATTCATAAACACATACATTCTCACATTCGTACATAATAAGTGCATAAATTCATCGTTTAGACTAATCGATGTTAGGCTAATGCTGATTGTCTTTCAGACGATCTGCGTAGCCGCGAAATACCGATACCAGTTAAAGTTTTAATCAATTTAGAGAGTAAAAGGCCGATCTAATCGGAAATGCACTTTGACGATAAGAAAATTCACAAAGAAATTTTACAAACAAATTCCACCTGAGACATGCACCACCTAAGCGAAGCATACCAGTTGGAAAGCGATTTTTGATTTTTTGGTAAAAAAGTACTCACAGATTCATACCCAATACCCTTGAATAGCTTTTTAAAATATTACCCAGCATTCAATAATCAAGATCATTCGCATTCCAGACTTCCTAAACTTCAAGACTCAGAAAATAGTGACGAGAAAAGTTGTCTGATTTGCATCCATTTAGTACTTAATTTCTAAAAAAAAAAAAGTGCGAAAAAAAAACAAACTGCAATCGACATAGTTAGTCCATTTTATCGGCTGAAAATATAATTTAAATAACGCATCGTGAAGAATTTTTATCGTCCTTTGTAAGAAAATGCTCTAAGCATACAGTGAAATGTATAATTATTGCAGTTTGTAGAGAAGATTTCTTATAGCAACATGAACTAATACCGAAACAAAAAAAAAAAAAAAAAAAAAAATTTGGTTTCAAACTATTCTCCGGTTTTAATTCGCATTTTTCTAAATTTCTTAAATCCAATTTACATAAGAGAGAATGTCGAAAAACTAATTAAATAAACGTTTGTTGGTACAGCATTTTCTTCTTTCCTAAGCAATTAGAATTCTGTAACACAATGGCTTACTTAAGTAGACTTTTTGCTAAGTGCGCTTGAAACGGAAGACAGTAACTAGCCAAAAACTAAACAACTGATTTTTTTTTCAATTTTTTTTTTTTTTTATTTTTTTTTATTTATCGTCTGGTCTCAAGTGATTTTTCAGAAACTTTTTTCAAATAGAAGCTAAATTACAATAGTAAAACTAGCAACAGCTCGAGTAACACCCTATACATATATGCATGTGTATAGTGTTAGCAGACAAAAGTTGACAAAAACTTGATAATGATATATATATATATATGTAAGAAGCTAAGGAAGAGAAGCAAAAAAAAAAAAAAAAACACAGAGATTCACATATGTCACATGTAATGATGCCCCGATGTCACTAATACCAACGGTATGCTTTGCACACTGGCTTGATGTTAATGTGTTGAATATCTCGTTTTCCGCCTTTTGCTCTTTTTGCTGTGTTTTTTATTTTTTTTCTTTCTTCTTCTTCTTTTTCTTGCAGGAAAGGAAGTTATGTTTTAATCTCGTTTAGTTAAACATTCTACTAAAATGTGTTCACATATAAGCACAGGCCTAGACTTGCGGATGCATAGATGATATATAAGCACAGTTTAACTATGGCTGTGATAATAACATATGGTTAGTTAAGCGAAAGGAAGGAGCGGAAAGATAAATTTTTTTCGGCGTTCTTTTAAAAATTTCAAAAAAAAAATTTTTTAAAAATTTTTTTTTTTTTTTTTTTTTTTTTTTTTCAGGACACGAAAAGCTTCTCATATAATGGCGTAAATTTAGTTCTTCCCTAAATGACAAAATGTTTTATAATGAAATATTAAGTGAAAAAGAAATTAAGTAGAGAGAAAAAAAAAAAAAAAAGGGACAAAAATTTAAGTACTTTTCGTTGTTATGTTTTCTTGGGATCGGAAATTTTAAATATAATTGGCATAGAAATGCCATTGAATAATCAATTTGGCATGGCATCGAAGCCCTTTTGCAATAGTTTATAGCTCCTATACTATTACTATTTGAACTCAACTTCAGATATTCGTACCTCAGTTGATAAGCGACTTATAGTAAAAAAAAAACAACCATTTTGTCCCTTATTTCTTAACTAATTTTTCTTTGTCCGCCACTTGCCTTCTATAATGAAAATGTGGACTAGATACTGCCTTGTAGTAAGTAGTATGAGCAATAATTTTATGACAATTGACGTGAGGGTGGCAATGCTTTCAGCATAAACATGTAGCCAGTATTTTATATCGAAATAGCCAGTCATAAATCAATTGCTGTCTCCATTGGGTGAAATTAAATAGTTCGGTAGTGATAGTGGTTTATTTTTCACATATATCTCATTGCATCATAAATAACTTAAATCAATTGGAATTGGTTTATATAACAATTTTTTTCATCCTCTTAATATTTTCAATGCAAGCAATTTAATTTATTAAGCAAAAATTAGTACAAATTCTTTATTTTAAAAATTGGATGAAAACCATTTCCACCAAATTTTTCATCTTTTTTTTTTAAAATAATTTAGTCACTCAGGGAATGTGCCCTACAAGTGTATACATTCGTTGATGATCAGACAAAATGAAACAAAAGAAGAGAGATTTGAATTGGTAGGCTAGGGACGGGAGGTACGTAGCCGATCTGTGAGTGTTACACCTTTACTAGTCAAGCGTTCACTGCGCCAATCGCAATTAAAGTTTGGTCGGTTCAGCCCGCTTTGGGTGTGGAAGTCGGGTGATTGTTGCGTTTCTTATTTAGTGCTCTGACGGTAGTGCATAAGATATTCTAATGTGAAATTTAGTAAGAAAATTATGCTAAGTTAATAAAAACCCTATAATGAAACTCGGCTCACAATTAGTTACCGTATGCTATTTCGCTTAATACAATGATTCCTGCAATGGCTTTGTCAAATAAGGTGTTTTATAGGAAATGACGGAAAAGGGGCTCCTATCCAAACAATTCTCAATAGCTTTCGTCCTTGAGCCAAAATATGTCGGTGTACCAAATTTCGTCGAAAGGTCGCACTCAAAAAATGCGACCTTTTAAACACAAAAAGACAAGACAGACAGACGGGCAGACAGAAAGTGATTATGAATTGATAAAAGATAGGCCTCTGTCAAGCCCTCCTGGGTGTTGCACACATCTGCATACTCTTCCACAAGTGGCACAGACTATCATAATTAATCTAATTAACTTATGTAACTCGAGTATTTTTAAAATAAAAAATTCCCCTTATTTTTTGTACACAGTTTTACTTACATTCTTGGAATCCTGCGTCGTCTTATTCGCTTTCCCTTGGTCCTTTATCTCCTAGATGCCTATATAGATATTTGAATTTTCTGTTGTGTTCAGTACTGTGCATATAGCAAGCTGTATGGACTTGGCAGTGCATCACATTTACGTTACACTTTGATAATACTCTTTGAATAATGGCCGATCTATTGGATCAGAATGTCAACAATTTTATTAAGAAAAAACCTAAAATTCATCCTTAAGCTGGAAACCATCTAACTATGAGGCTACTGAGCTTTTAGTCAATTGATAACAATCATCCAAGATGACTGATTGCATGCAAATATTTGATAAATCTGTGATGGACATATAAAAAACGCAATGAAGAAAAGAAGACAAGAGAATAATAAGAGAAGAACTATTTTTTTTTTTTTTTTTTTTTCATTTTATCTCATAATTTGTCCATTAATGCCTGAAATGAATTAATTCATAACTTTTGGTAAATTGGTTTTGAATTATGCACATGAAATGAAACAGAAGTAATATTAAGCGCAACGATGAAAACTCTTAAGTAAACCGGAAAAAGATGTGAAATAAGTTTCAGTAAATAAAAGAATGAATGAATGCAAGTATGTCTTACATTAAGCATGCGATTAGAGTTTGAAAGGAAAAGCAAACAGAAAAAAAAAGAAAAAACGTAATTTTTTCATTTTTCCTTTTTCGTAGAGAGAACATTGTTGAATGCAGCCAAACGTGC
Organism: Glossina fuscipes; assembly: GCF_014805625.2. Taxonomy (NCBI): domain Eukaryota; kingdom Metazoa; phylum Arthropoda; class Insecta; order Diptera; family Glossinidae; genus Glossina; species Glossina fuscipes. Next base: position 705,572 of record NW_023998416.1, read on the forward strand.
CAAAAAAGAAAAAAGACAAAAACAAAAAAAAAAAACAAACAAACAAACAAACAAATAGTCGCAGAAGTAGAACTTTTGTTTGTCTATTAGCTTTCTTCTCCGTTTCCATTTTTCATAACAATAGTTATGATGTTTTCAAACAATTTCAGCTGCTGAATTGATTTAAAACTTGAAATAACAATAACAACAATTCGTTTTGATGAATTTCCATTTCATATTGCTGGCAAACGAGAAGAGAGAAAACAGCAGTAACGATAGATAGACAGCTATTTATGGTTAACGTAATAAAACAAAGTGATGATCGCAATGGCATCGTGACCACCGCTTCGATGTAATTGAAATTATAAGCGTAATCTAAATACACGAAAATTGTGCATAGGCGTGTAAATTTTAATGGAATAATCAATTCTAAATAAACCGAACAACAGAGAGGTTAGACGAATAAGCCGGACATAAAATTTGAATCAATAAAAAAATTGTATTTGTTTTTGTGTTTTTTTTTTTTTTTTTTACTTCATAGTTATGAAAATTAAGTAAACTTTGCTTAAATGAAATTTTCAATTACCATAAGGGAAGAAATTTGAATCTCGAAATATTTGAAATGAACTGAGATTTCCATTAAATATTCAGCCAGATATATACATACAAAAGAAGGCATGCCATAATAGGGAGAAACTATTTACATACCACCACATCCTTACCACACAACAATTTCAGATAAATATTTGCAAAGAAGAAATTTTATGCATGCATGAGAATATACAGAGGATGCCCAGAAAGAATATTTCACATGAATAGATGACTGCACGAAAGCCAGCAAATTAATATGAATCATATGCACTTTAAAGTAATAGCTAGGTCTGCTAAAGATCATTGATTTGATTGATTTAGATAAACTTGAAATCACTTCTTCGAAGGACGTTTTGCCAATTAGATCATTCCGGGGTCGCCATCTATTGATGGTTTTCCCAAGTTGGAAAGTTGTTACAAGACCTTTGGTAAACACTTTTGCGAAACTTTCAGGGCAATCAGACAAACAAAGGTCAGAAAAGTCAGAAGACGAAGAAGAAGAGAACGAAACTTTAAGTGCCGTTTTGAAGTCCTGACAAGAAATTTATAGTGATAGTTCAAAGGTATACTTCGACGAAGAGTCTATAAAGGAACAGACGTCATGGATTGCCAATATATTGAGCGGACGATAATTCAAAATGCCATCAAAACAATTCTTGAATTTATTAAGTTAAGTGTGTAAATCTTCAATTGTCTTTAATAATTAATGGAACTTGTGTCAAATATCTCTAAAATCTCTACTTACAGTATCATGTCCCCTAAAAGGTTTGCTTACAACCTTTTCGAAAGTAAACAAAAGGCATATAAACACATCGATCGAGACTGATGACTGCTTTTTTTTTAATCAAAAATCATAATTTGACTATAAATGTCTTTGATTGATTCCCCAAGATGCGAGCTATTCATAAAAAAAAGTGCAGCTGATGGTGAAACGAAAGTTTTAAAATTTTGAAAAAAATTTTTTGAATGATATCTCATTGTGTCTGAAACAAACTATTTTTTGCGTTGTGCAGCAGAGTTTATTTATAAACAGTAAGTAAGATTTGATTTGCTTTTAATTTATTCAGCCTACCTAAGCCTACCTAGTTATGCCTACTTATCTACCTAAACAAGTTTGACACAGTTATACGGTTTTCTAAAGCATTGGTAATAAAGCATGAGCAGCCGGGTGAGCAAAGGATTCGGGGGGTTCAAATCTCAGTTGCGATAGCCCGAGCAAATATGATCTAATTTATCCGACAGCTACATATATAGACAATAAATAAATAAATAGATTTTTGTTCTCATTTTGATTTGGCAGTCCTTACTTCTGAGAAAGTAATTTGTTGCATATTGGATTTTTTTATTTTTTTTTAATTTTTTTTGCTGAGAAATGCGAATTAAAACAAAAAACTTCATTTGGAAAAGTAGTAACATATTTATTTTAGATGTTCGTAGTTCCCAATTATATTTAATATAACTTTATGTAAATAGTTCACAACTTTGTTATAAATGTTAAACTAAGATGAACTTTACTATGAAATGTTAAAAATAAATATTTTCAAAATATTTTATTTTTTCTTTTCATAGAGAATTTCTAGGCTTCAGATGCTAACGATCACAAGCAATTGTATGAATTTACAATTAGGATATTGCAGTGGATAAAATCAAATGTATTGAATACATTCATATCTGAACAATGTTTTAATGCTAGAATACAATCGAATATTTATAAACTTCTAAAGAGATTTATGATTATGAGATTTTATCAAAAAATATTCACTAAAATACATTAAGTCGCTGAAAGGTTTATTCATCCGTTCACTGGCCTTTCTGTTACTTAAAAATTTTACAATTTAATAGGTTGGAGGGAAAGGTCTGTCGTATTTTTAATAGGCAGGTAATTTGTCTAAATTTTAAAATCTAAACGGTTGGAGGAAAAGTTCTGTCGTATTTTTAATAGGCAGGTAATTTTTCTAAATTTTA
>NW_023998416.1:708116-994415 GCF_014805625.2 Glossina fuscipes
AGGCAGGTAATTTTTCTAAATTTTAGAATCTAATAGGGTAGAGGGAAAGTTCTGTCGTATTTTAAATAGGCGGGTAACTTTTCTTGTAAATAAAAAAAAACATTCATCGTACAACTCTTGGAGATCACATTAAATGTCTTCCATTTGTGTTAAAGCAAAGTACATGAATAAAATACGATAAAACTTTCCCTCCAACCTATTAATTGAAATCTTTCTATATCCGTTAGTTTTCTGAGTAATACCAAGGAACTAGCCTCGCGATACGGATATATAATATCGGATTCACCGGTTATAGAGTGCTTTTACATCACCTAAACCATCGAAGAATTGTGTTGTGTTCTAACCTCAAAGTAAAAATGTGTCTTGTTCGCTATGCTTATACATCTATACTTCATTTTATTTCTTCGCTTACGTCTCTGTCAATATCACCGGTTGTCATGAATATGCAAACGGTAAGAACATAAGAAATAATAAGCCAACCCAGCCAACCTGCAACAGAGTGAATATACATAACAAATTGTGTGTGGCCAATGTGATGTTAGGTATTAAGTTTGCCTGTCATTTGTGTAGAGTTTTTTTATTTTTTCCAACATATATGTCTCGTTGATGATTTCATTGTAATCTTCATTGTCCATTATCTGTTGAAAGTCGACCGGTATAAAACAAATCTACTATTACTCCTGAGGCTTTATTGAAAACTTTATACCATTCATACACTTTGACTTTGACATAAAAAATCGTTGCAGGCCTTATGCAATTTCTTCAACGATATTCTTGCAAACACACAAAAAGCTGATGATAAACTCGTTGTTTAACTAATTTTTCCATTGTAGAATTCACAGAGCGTGCGAAAATGTGATAAACAAAAGCGACAGTTTTGAATTAACCCAACGTTCGAATTCTACGCAATAATGAAGTAAAATACTAGCAACGTAATCAGCGCAAGTTTTTGAGATGAAAAATATCCGGTGTTTTTGCATTGAGTTGCTTGCTTTTCTTCACAGAAAGGAAATGGTTTTGAATAAATTAATTTTAAAATGTACATATATACGAATATATATATATATACGTATGTATGAAAAGCCTAGCAAAACTTGTTGCTTAAGCAATTTCATGAATTGAATGATAACAATAGCATCAGTAGCATCAACCACGGAGCACCCATACTAAATGCAAGGAGGAGGAAAAGAGCTATAGCATCCTTTAAAAATAACTTGCAATAACAAAAGAAAAAAAAAAAAAAAGAGTCGATTTGTATATCAGATGAATAAAAATCGGGGAAAAAATCGTAAACTAAAATCTGGTATTGAAAGAGTGAAAATGGAAGTGAAAATGCAATTATGGCAAAAACTATTTCCGTTTTTTCTTCCGTTTTTTTTTTTTTTGGCTCATCTTTATAAAAAATTCGCAGATAATAGCTGAGCAGAACCCGTAACAATTGCATAACGGCAACAAAGTCAGCTATAGTAGATGCAACTGTATTGTATCGTCTTAAACAAAGGTACCCTAAGCAAAAAAGGAAAAAAAAAAAACAAAAAAAAACCGAAGGAAATAAAAACAAGAAAGAAAATAATAATTTTATGCATGTTCATGCATGTCTCTCGGTTCTTGACTCTGTAACAATGGATGTATAAACCGTATAGAAGGTACAAAGCAAGCAAAACTGCTGCATACCTGTATATCGATACACATGCCGCTCTCTCTTATAATACATTTCGCTTGATATTCTATGGAACTAAGGTTAAAGGCTACAACAAATAATGCAATCATGTTTTTGAATGCACACACACAACACAACCCCGAACCAGTAACAGAATTTTGTGAAATTTAAGGTTTTTTCTCTTTGTTTTTTTTTGTTTTTTTTTTTTTTGTTCTCCTCCCTCTGTGCACCTTTCGGTTAAATCGACAACAATAACAAATGAAAGTGAAGGTTATCCCGCGCTTTACACGCCTTACAGTTTGCTAACAAATAACAACAAATATATATCTACCGAGTGTAGGTGTGTAGGTGCATTGGTTTGTGTATATGCTTAACCATTTAATTGTGTATGTATTGTATCGTATACTGTATGCATTTTTAAAGACGGTGTCTAAATAATCACATTTGTATACGAACGCACAATTATACACACGAACGTACCGATGCAGCATATAAACACACATCTCTATATTTGGATCATTTGCATTATTATTCTCTTTTAATTCCATTACTTTTACCCTGTGAAATTTAACAGATGCAAGCAAGTGAGTGCGGTTGGTATGTGTTGCGTATGTATATCGGGTGGTAGCTGGCAGTGGTACTCTAATGTAATTGACACACCCATACTTACTAATACGTACGTACGCACACATACACACACACACATACTCCAACACACACGCAAGAGCACAATACAATAAAAACTTTTATTATTCCGTCATATACATAGAATGCATTGTGTGTTCAAATTTACAAGCACTCATATATGTATATATATATATATATATATATATATATATATTCGCAGTTAAATAATTTTGCATACACAATACAAAAAATTTCCTTTACCCATACATAAGTGTTGTATACAATAAAACAGTAATAGAGTGTGGCTCTATACTTTCGTGTATTATGCGCTTCAGTGAAAATGTTATTTGGCATTCTTTTTAGTTGTATATGAGTTCTTTTCTTTTTTTTTTCTTTTTTTTTTTTATACTCATTCTATTATAATTTCGTTTCCTTGACATGCATTTTTCGTTAAAGGTATGTCTGCACCTCTACCCATAAAAATCAGCAAATATTTATAATGAATGCGAATGCGTTTAATATTCTGCCAGCAGCAGGTATTTAAAAACTGATTCATTGACTTTACAAAAAACATTAATAATAAATTTGATTTAATTGCTTTTTGTTTTCATTTTTCTTGAAAAATTTTAAATCGTGTACAGAATATGAATTGAAATACTAACTGATTAAGAAAATAAATTGTAATGATAATGAAATGAAAAGAGCAATAGATTTCTTAGCTCTCATCTTGCTATACCTTGTTTGTATTAAAAACGTGTGCACTTACGTAAGCTATCCCCGAACAATTATAATACGAATGTATTTTCCATTTTAAAATCTGGAAGTAGTTGACAGAAATAATTTATGAAGAAGGAAAAGGTTAAGATTATGAGAAAATGTGATCACATCGATTGCACCTCCGTCCGTCCTTTGTTTTGTGCTCATGTCTACTTTTAGCACTCTATCCTATGGCCTCTGCAGTCATCTCGGGCAGTTCTTCTATTGGTGTTTTTTTTTTTTTTTTTCTTTCATAACAAAGGAGGAGAAGACAATAATGTGCTTCGCTCCATCAGTTATTGAAATACATACCACGACCATGGAAATACGAGTTAAACATTGCAGTGTTTATGCTACATGTAGAAGTTTAGGAATAAAAACAATTCAATTACGTTGTGTTAGCAGGATTATCGTTAGAAAGGATTAAACGTAGAGAAGGAGGAAAGAACAGAGGTCTTTCCTTTTACTTTTCGTTCGTACACTCTTCCATAACATTTTCTTTTTGGAATCAATTCCATCAGTTGGGTTTGCGAACTCAAGTGATCAAGATTGAAAAAAAAATAAAATTTTCGAAAATATTCGTTAACACTAGAATTATCAATATTTTTCATATAGCTAACCTTTAATCTTTGTGACATCACTACAGTCACACAAATAAAGGGAGGAACTTAAACCAAATCCATGAATTCAGATCGTAAACCAGAAAGACCGAGAATGAAAGAAATTGAAATTTTTGAAAACTTTCGTTAATTATATTTGACTTTTGATAAGAAGACCAAAACGTTATTGGAATAATTTTCCAATTAATAATGATTTTAATTTATGATTTTGTATTTTTTTTTTTTTTTTTTTTTTGAATTTTTATTAAGAAGTGGGTCATCGAAGTTTTTTTTTCAAAGATTTTTTTTAAAAACTATACCAAGAAAATATACTCAGATGCTTTTCTTTGTCGTATTCTACCAGTCATGTCAAAAACCCAGAGTAACTGGTTTGCTTCAGCTTAACTAGAGTTAGCCTTAAGCCACTAAAATCATGGCTGATCTCTTCCCACGGGGTCTAAACTTCTACCTTAACCACTTAGCGTTCTCCCTGAGCAGTTATCGACAGACAAACCTGTTAGGTGGATAAAAAAATAAACGATGCGCATAGAGATTTTCATTCATGTTTTTTTTTGGTTTGCACGCTATCGCAGTTAAAAGTACCTAAAACTTATTGTTGTTGCTATTATCAATATAACTTTTGCTGTCTTCAAGAAAGTTGATCAACGTTCCTTATGCTTTGCATACATCATATGCATGGAATTATCCGCATCTAAGCACTTTCTTTTATCAGCAAGTAGCCTTTAATTCTAAACTTTTACATGTAAGGTGAACAATGTAATGGGGAACTCGAAATACCATGCCCTTGACAAATAGGACAAGCTTCAATAACTTGCGCAATCAAGCAAATTATTATACATATTATATATATTTTTCTCTTTTGTTTGTTGTTCTTTTTGGTTTTTTACTTCAAATTATTAACTCCTCCTCTTTTATGAATACGTCACGTGCTCATTACAGTTTACATGATTTTTTTATTGTCTGTTGAAAGTGTCAAAATAAAGCAAATTGTTTTGTCGAGAATCTTTTTTTTTATTAAAGACCGGGAAAAAAATGCATTACCAGAAGGAAGCTATTTGCTTGAAATCTCGACTTGAAGGCCTTCGAAGACTTTCCGGTGTCAAATAGATATTCATCTGATGTCCTACCTATTGCCTTTTAACACTTCTAATAAACAAATAGATGTCTTGACAAAGTATTTAAAGGCTTTTGTAAGCAACATTGCCCCAGTATACCATCATTGAGATGACCCTTCAGTAGATATACAGCTGACAGCATCTGATAACCTTTCAAAGCTTCTTATAAAAAATTGAAATTCTGGGATAAAGTTTTTGGTGCTGATGATGGATTCGGGTATTGAATTATAAATTTTCCTATCGTCTTCGAAAGGTGCAGCCACCGATATTCTTTCGAGGATAAAATTTTAGAGGGAAGAGATAGGGCATGCAGCGGCAGTTGGATGGCTCTGGCTTCATCAACTAATGGACAAAAATAGCAAAAGTTTTAGTGTGATAAAAAAGCTTGTCTCAGTATATTAAATCGGTGAGCAGTGCAACTCTAGCATTGATCATTTTTCTTATCCGAATTCTTTTACCATATCTTTAAAATAGCATTTTGCAGTCGTGGAATCTTTTGAGAAATTAATTTAAATATTTTTTATCAATGAAAGAGTGGCTTTTTTCATCGACAATTGCAATTTTACATTCGAAGTCTTGCTAATTACACAAAAATCAACGATCGAAAAAAGGCCTTCGAGGTCCAACAGCAAAGGGCTTTACAACTCGACATTTGCATTTGAGATTTTTTTTTAATTTTTTTATAGAGTTTTGCATATACTTGGAATGCATTTCTTTTAGTAATATGGTCTAGCCCTGGCCTAACTGAAATCGAACATAAGATTTAACCCGTTTGTTCGGCACGGTTTGTAATAGAGCAACCGGAAGGAAAATGTAAAATTCTATTTTTTTTTTCTATTGCTTCATAATATATCAGCGAAAAAAATCTACTCATATCCGTTAACGTAACAAAAAAAAAAAAAAAAAAAACTTTTCTATGCTAAAGGATTAAACGTTAGTCTGCGCATAAATAAATAAACAAAACGTATGCATTCGCTTCCTTTCCTAAGCATTTATCGGTGGCTGTGTATCCATTTTTTAAGAGTTTATCATCACTATTACTTTATTCAAACGCTTGCCCCTGTAGGTATGCTATCATTCTAGTTAAACAAGAGAAATCAATCAGGCAAGCATCACCACTTGTTTATTGATTTCGTTTAGAGTGGAAACAACGTACCCGCACAAGTAAGTGTGCATATGCATTTATGTTTGTATTAAAAAAAAAACAAAAAGAGTAAAAAAAAAAAATACAATTTTTGCACAACCCTTCTGACATACATTAAAAGTAGACATGTAAGCGTATTTAGCGCAATTACTGAAATCCACATTACTCTGGCAACTCAACGAGCGAAAGTAATCGTAAAGTGACTGATTTTACATTTACTTTATTTTTTTTCATTTTTACTGCGTACGTGTGCATGTATGTGTGTATACAACCATATATTAACTTTCGTTTCTGCGCCATCATTGCTATCAATTTAGCAATAAAATCTACCATGAAAATATTTACACCGGCAGCATTCAGTTCATCTTCCGCTACTTTTACTTATTCTAAATGAAAGTGTAGCATGTGTGAAATGTGATGATCAAAAAAAAAAAAAAAAAAAAAAAAAAAAAAATTAAAGAAAAAAAAAGCAACAAAAATTTTCTATAGTACTTTTATGACTCTATTAAAAAGTTGTTAACTTTTTTAGTTCAGTTATTCATATATTTCTAACTTAATAGCACCCTATTTTTTTGCTCTTTTTAAAATGTTAAAATATGTTTTAAAAATTTTTTGATTATTTACAAAAATTAAAAAAAATTTAACAAAACTTTTATTATCTCAAGTCTGAGAAGAACGTTCGCTTCTTGGTCATATTTTTTTATCTTAAAAGTGAGATGATGTCAAGTCACACGAGAATGTGTGTAGCACATGTGGACATGCAAATACATATCTTCAGTGTATTGTACAAGCACATATGGATTTGTTAAAGAATACTCAGATTTCGTTTCGTTGATTGTCGGCAATTTCCGTCTTCTTTACTTTTCATTTCCGCAGAGACTAAAGAAAAAAGGGGAAATCATCATCAGTATATATGTGCATGATTACGAATTATGTCTGAAAATAATCAAGTGTGCCATAACAAAATATGATAACATGAAATAAAATATATATATAAATATATATATATATATAAAACAGATATATAGTTTAACCTTTCCTTAAGGCGTTGGCATATTCGCGATCGCAATGTGATATTTCCAAGGTAATGTTCTTTGAAGATGTGCGTACGTTTTAAATCAACACAGGAAGCAAATAGTCTTCCATGCTAGTGCTTTAACACTTTAGTCTTAGAATTTATTTCTCTAGCTAAATTACTATGAATATATAAATCGATTCCAGCATGCATATTGAACATTTTTATTTTTTTATTTATTTACTGGCTACAATAATACCTTTAAGCGAAACTCTTAAAGTTAAAAGCTTAAATTAGATTATGTACCTCAAGCGAAGATCATTACTGAGAAGCACGGCAAAGCTAAAAGTTGCATTTACAAAGTAAACTATTTCTTAGCATATTTTTCGGCTTAAAGTACTTAAAGAACTTAAGTCTGCATATTAAACTGTGATAACAATCAGAAAAGCAGGCGCATATACATAATAACATAAATAACTATAAACAGCCACTTGTAAGGTAGCGGCAGCCCTCTTCACTTGAAAAAAGCATTTATAGGGAATAATTGGTAAGATATATATTGATCAAAATATTTCTTGGCAATATGACGATATGCCAGCGTGCCGAAGGAACGATATTGGAATGCCAGCGATCCGCTCATCGGCCCATTTTCGCATTTATTCAGCATTTCGAAACCACAAGCCAGCCCAGCTGTGCTATATCGTTCTGGGCAAGTGGTAATGAGAAGGCGCTTCGCCTAATGAGTAAGCTGGGTACCTCTGAGCTTCTCATTGGGGTTCTAACGGTATGTACCAGACAACTCTTATAACGTGTGGCCGAGCGTTAACATGACTTTTAAGAATAACAGATTGACGCAACACACTATACTCGTTTGTCAGTCTAACAGTCTAATGATATACGCAAAGTCGAGTATATAGGGACTAAAATGTCAAAATTATTTCTTATCTCTACAATTGAAGTTCGAAGACCTAAAAAATTCAACGCAACCCGAATGAATTAACAACTTTGTTATATTTCAATCAAAAGAGATCAATGGAAAATTCAGAAGAAATGTTGTAACGTTCACGACGGAGAGAGTTTCGAGCTATTTTTTTGGTAGGCGTCCGTAATTGCCCGATCATTCGAGTTGACAATACCTAAAATTCGTCTCCAAGTCTGTTTTGATTTTTACATTTTCAAAGGTGTACAGATAGGAGAGTAATAATAAGAAAATATCATGGTTACGCCGACTAAAAGTCGTATACGGAGCATGTTTTGTGATAATACAATTCTGCTTTATACAGTTGAAATTGTTTTCAAACGGTTGGTTTTTTGCGATATTTTGTATGTGCGTCTCAGTCTACTGCACAAAAAAAGGATCGCATCCATTTACCGTTTAAGAAAAATCAGATAAAATAAATTGCATGAAAAGATATCGCGTAAAACGAAATCGCACAAAAACATTTTTAAATGTAAATCAAATAATTTGAGAAGTTAATGTCAATTATTTTAAATATTATTTAATATTTCCTCATTTAAGGATTTTAAGGCAATTTTTCGATCCAATTTTCCTACTACTGGGGTAATTTTTGAAAAGGTAGTGCGAGCTTCTCTTTTCGGCTGCTTACACTTTCGATGTTTCCAGGTTTTGAAACAACTTCAAATCACAAAGAGCCAGACGTCGACAACGTGGCATTTGATTTTGTCTTTTCTTCAAAGCATATTTATGAACTGATGCATTGTTCAGATGGAAGATAATCTTTTTTTTCACAAACCATTTAAAATTTTTCTAACATTTTTAAGGAATCTCTTATATTCGAGCCATTAACAAAATCTCATACGTCTCGCAAGTTTGTCAAGAATTCGAAGAAAGTGAAATTTTATGTAGGACGCTTTATAAGGTAAAGTTTTTCTTATTTACCGTCAAATGTTATTATGTTGTATTTAGTGTAAGATTACGATTATTAATCATTTTTGAAAACGAACTCTCTAAGAATATAAAATAATGTAACTTAGTCCTTACTTCCGTCGTTTATGTAAATTAATACAACGATACAATCAAAGTTTTGTTATATCTTGTAACGAGAAAAACTTTCAGTATAATATTCGAATGATTACAACTACTTTAACAACAATGAGTACAAACATACTTTGTATAAAAAAAAAAAAAAGTTAAAATTAATTTTCTTAGGACTAAGTTTAATAAAACTTAAGAAAAAAAGGCGCTGCAAGAGAATATTGTTGATTCAAAATGAATTTTGAATACTCATCGCGCATAGGAATTAAATAAGGATCAGGACTTTTTAGCTGCTACAAAAAAAAATATTTGCATTTTTCTCGCTCATTAAATCTTACATATAGAGCGTATCATACTATGAATGGTAAACTATAGGGTCTTGGCTAACATGCCTATTTTTAAAATTCATATTCATATACGTATAGTGTCCAGCGCGGGTTATGCCTTCCAAATGAACGTTTGTGAACGCGGACGCTTTAATAGTAAAGAGTGTGAAAGACAGACGGACTGAATCAAAACATCCACAAACCTATTAACATATATTTATACAAATTTATAACCTACCTACGTGCATACATATATATATATACTTACGCATACGTACAGTAAGCGTAACTATCCACATGTTCGATTTTGTACGAACTATTAAATACAAACAAATATTTAAATATTATAAATTATTTAGTTGTTCGTCGGCGCGTGAGTTTGTGGGGGTCGTTGAACTTTCAAATCCCCCTAACTATAAGTTCTACAGTTTGCAAGCTTTTGTTTACTGCCGTTTGGTTGCTTCCATTTTCAAACTTTTTTTCTGTCGCCATAACCTAAAGCTGTTTATGCCGAGTTTCGGCTTTATGTCGAAACTTTTGCTGAGTTAAATATTGCTAAAAAAAAAAAAAGAAAAAAAAAAGAAGTGTGTTGGACGAATGGATCGATGCACATAGTTAATTCGTACCGTACTCACACACTAATCAAAAATAAATGTATTCTCATGATGTTCTATAACGCACCTCTTCCCCTCGATTGTGTGTATTGAAGAAAGAATTTGTCACAGATGATCCTTATAAAGATTGTTTCTAACTTACGGCAAGTTTTGAATTTTCCACCATTTGTGCGGTAATGTGTTAGCAACGGAAGAAAAGAAAAAACACATTGACAGCTGACTGCTTAGGTTTACTAAAAATGGAGCATTGCACAAGAGAGCAACACGTTTTTATTGTTGAACTGTATTTCAAAAAAAAAAAAAAAAACGTAAGTTTAGCGTTACTCCTTCGAAAACGCGGCTGATCAAGCAATGACTGTTGCTGCTGCTTGATGTTGTGCTATGATAACCCAGCTCTTTCTGCCTAAATTGGGCTGTACTGACGTGAAGGACATGCGGTTTCAATAAGACGCTACAACATACCATACATCGCGTGAAACAATTCAATTACCGAATGAGACATTCCCTGGTCGTGTACTCTCTCGTTTCGGTGATCAGAATTTCGATGAAGAAACGCGTATTTGCCAGGAAAGTCGTGGAAGCCATTTGTCCTACCTGATGTCCAACATATTTCAATAAAAATAATTACAATTTAAAAAAGGAAAAAAAAAAACTCCGTTTTCTATTTAATTCACCGAAAGCAACGAATCTCGACTAGCAACTCAAGGGTCGTGGGTTCGAATCTCAAGTGCAGTAGAGTTTTTAATAAAATCCGATAGCCTTAGATGCTAGTGCTTTTAAGAGTTTAGTCTTAGAATTTATTTCTCTGGCGGAATTAATAATAATAATAATATTTAATTCAAATCACGCGTAAATTTCCGGACACCCTACAGGTATAGGTAGAGAGAAGAAAGAGAGAAGAAAAGTAAAATGCTTTCTACGTTTGTAGTAGTAATACGCCTTTAAGGCATAATAATGTTTCTCTTTTTTTTCATCTCAAAATGAAATCCGTCTTCAACTCGTATATAATTCTTACCCGCCGTTGGTATGGGTTGTTCGTTATTGCTTATCAGCATGGTTTTGAAGTGAAAATAAAACTTGCGAAAATCAAGTAGGAAGCCTGACTTTGACTTAGGTATTTCCGCTGCAGCTTCATAAGTCAATTTGTAAGTCATATAACCTGTGATCGGATCGGTCCGTTTACAGATAGGCTTCCTATTCTATAGGAGAAAAGTAAATACTACTATATTATTAGATTCTATGATCTCGATAGTAATTGTTGAATGGAAACTTGGCTTATATTTCTGCCAAATTCTAAGATCAATGTCAAATTGGATCATCAGCACCATTTTATTTATTTTTTTTGTTTCCAACTAATTGACTTTTACGTGCGGTTTGCTTTCTAAATAATTTACTATAAAGTCTTTCCATTCCGTTAAATGTTTCACCGAACCCAGTACCCTTTTATCACAACAACAGAAAAAAAATTATCAAACATTGCTGCCTTAAGATTTAAAATTATTTTCATTTATGCCTTTTTGTTCTTCTTTTTTACGTGAATTTTGTATTCAGATCGATTTTCACTTAACTGTTATCGTCTCTTAAGTCCCTCTGCTTAATGTGAAAATTTAATCTTTTTTTTTTTTTTCGTTTTTCTTTTGGATAAAGAAAACAAAAGTTTATATTAAATTAATTAAATCCGTGTTAAGCAAAACCGAGACAATCAACCATTAATTCAATCGCGTATACCCACACACCAAATAATAATAAAAAGAAAACAAAAAAATAAACTTTGAAAACTAATTTTCATCTTACTAACCTAACTCAGGGAAAAAAAGAAAAAACAAGCAAGAAACGAAACAAAGCAAGCAAAACCCATATACGGTGTGTAGGAAAACTTTTCACATCATCGAGAACCACGAAATATTGTTAAGCCACTAAACTTAATTATAATCCATAGGTACACATACACATATAGAAAAAGCGAGATGAAAATAACTTGCAACTGTTACTGACAAACCAGAGCAAAAAACAAACAAACAAATTGAAAACAAAAACCTTTGGTGTTAAACAATACTTCAATGGCTAAGGGTGCCTTTGAGTGCAGTTTAATATTATTATCGTTGTTTTAATGGTTTTAGCAGCCATTGTTTGACATTTCTAAATACCAGTCGTTCAATAACAATGAGAAACGCAAATAGAAAATCGTTGAACTGAATTTTTTTTTTTTTTTTGCTTTTTTCGCTTCTTTGTTCGATTTTCTCATTTCATATTTAACAGAATGGAAATGGCTTGAGAGAAATAGAAAAAACACAGTCGTATAGTACCATTGACCTGAGTGATTTTTGAAAATTCACAAATAATATATAAACGAGTTTAGATTTGAAAAGAGTCGTGCAATGACGGTGAAGTCATTAAAACACATCTTATTACATATATAGTTCTCAAGTTGTTAAGTCTTTTGCAAAGAAAAATGTTTGCCTTACCATGTTGTACTTACCATTGGGTCATAATATGTTAAGCACTCGTGATATTAAGATTCGGAATCAAACAATTGTACATACTCGGGCTATAATAGACGGGAAACAAATTTAAAATACTCCATAATCTTATCTTACTAACAACTCAACGTATATATCTGAAACAAGCTCAACTATCTGCGGTTTTCAACAGCATTTGCAGCAATTGCTAAGTTTCTGATTATACATGTTCCTAATGCTTAAAAGAAGTGCGCTGGTTATCACAATATCTCTGTATTTTTTTTTTGAAAACCTTGATCTTCTTATTTATGCTATTGTTGTCGCTGGCTTATATCTGTTATTTGTTTACATTCATTCGCATATTTTTAAGTTTAGAATTATTGTTATTTGGTCCATTGTCACGCGATAAATTTCCTTCCGTATTGTGCTTAAATCCAAACATTCTTTCATCTGCATAGATGGTATTTCGGAAATCACTGATGATACGTTGACATCCACATCTTTAACATATTTTCATGTTAGGTAAAAATCGCTACTACCTCCGTCTATGTTTGTGGGCTTAAATCTCAATGAGGTAGACTTTATTTTGGTAGTAGATATACTGAGCGCTCAATCGTTGCAGGCTTACGATTTACCTATCAGACAAACCTGCTAGGCTGTGGCCGCTTCCCTGTCTATTTCGCTTTTCTCACTTTTTTCCAACCGTCATCATATCAGTTAAATAGGCGACATCCCCTCATCGATTGGTCGTATAGCAAAAAAAAAAAAAAAATTTAGGATACAGCATTAGGAGAAAATAATGTTTTCCTTCTTTTTCACTGAAATAGCAGAGGGCCAGCTTACGCTTATCGATATCAAGTAATTTAATATGCTACTCGATAACAAATTTACAAATCAAAGATTTTTTATCCGATAGTAAGAAACATGCAGACTTTATCGATAGCTGTAAGCTCTTCACTCGTTATCGCGAGCCCGCAGCTACCGTGGTTATCTTATTAAGTTTACTCGTTATCGAGAATAATAAAGCGCCCGTTTAACATAAAAGATGTTTACATTTGGTTCGAAGGCGAGGACAAACTTCCAGTTCCAGTCCTAGCATTTTATGCCTAGCTTGGCCACAAATGCACCTAAAATATCTTTGAGTGTCAAAACATTTTCAATTAATGCAACCATGTCCATACAATGTAAGTCGTGCAATCTTCAAAGTAGCAAAAGTTAATATGCAGCAGACCCTACTGAATATAACACAGTAGATTTGCGTTATTTGAGTCCATGTTGTACTAGTCCGGCAATAACAAATTCTCCTCTTCATGACACTGTATTTACTTTATAGGGGAAAGGATGGGCCCACAAATGCAATAAGCTATGAAACAGAAGCTGGTTTTCAAGATTTCAGGAGAACAAATGTTGCCTTAAAAACGATGAAATTCACATCTGTCCATCCGTCTCCATCAAAAGCGAGCTGGGAAGTGTGCTTAGCTTACGCTGGGAAATTGTCTCCCGATTGCGGGGTACGCTCCATATCTGTCTACTTCTGATTAACTCCGACTCAGACCTATGCGGTTATATTCAGCAAAGCAGTAGCTTTGCAAAGTCGATGGTGTACGAAAAAGTATATATGAGTATCTCTCCTCGTAGGCAGGAAGTCTCTGCCGCGAGGGCAGCCGGAAATTACCCAAGAAAAGACAAAGGAGCACAAACAATATTAGTGAATATTTTGATTAGTAAGTTTTGTAGTACATATATGTTTTATCGAAAAGCAGAAAGAATTTATTAACACACCCACCCAAATTTATTTGTAAAAATTTTGTATAAACATATAAGAATTAAATAAAAAAAGCGTATCTTTGAGAGAACCCATCTTTTGAGGACAAAGTTTTCAAAAATTCAAAACACTCGCGATACGATTATACAGTCGTGTTCGAAAAGCCAAATTTTTGGACCGTTCACAAAAATGTAACGAGTCAATAAAAAGTACAGTGCTCTTCCACTGCAAGTTAACAAGTAACCTTAATCAAGTGCCACATACATCGATTATTTCGTAATTTCTCTAATTTTTTTTGCAATCAGTTTACCCAACACACTTTGGAATGCAAAATTGGCATACACTTGTATACAAATACCGCCAAAAGTCATTGATGGTGACTGTTGAACAAGTTAAAGTGGATGCAATCAATTTGCTCGTGTAGCACAACCAATATAAATATTTGGGCAAATAATTCTAATTTTAGTTAACCGAATTCCAAGCTATCCGCACTGCTTTAAGGTAAGGTAACAAGATTCATACTTACCTGAACAAAATTATAGATATGTGGGTAGAATGCAATCAGTTAGCGGCAACACATTGACATTCATAGCTGACAGTTTACACGATTTTATTGAAAATCCGATTATGTTGCACGCGCTGGCATATAATTGAGCATATTTACTGTTTTGTGTGTACGCGTTGAAGTGTCTTGAATAGCGAGGAAAGTGGACTAAGCAATGACCTGAAAAATAGATGGTTAAGATTATTTAAGTTATAGGAGAAATGATATCTAAAGTAAAAGTAAAATAAAAACAAGAAATGGAAATTAAATCTTAATTAAATCCAGTTTAAGGAGACCTGCTCAACGATAAATAACAAATAGAATCAATTAAATGCTTTCTTATATTTATTTATGTATATTTGCTTTTAAATCAATTATTTACTGAAATTTTCTTCAAAAATTTATTATATTAAAATATAAATATATAGATATAGAGAAACAAAGTTATTTAAGAAACAACTAAAACAGTTTACTTTACGTATAAGGGAATATGTATGCATTTCGTTGAGAGCTGGAAAGAAAATCAATTGAGAATACAAAGCAATCGACACTATAGAAAAAAAAAACAAAAACAAAAAAAAAAAAGAACAAGAAAAGCATCAATACTTTGCACAAGTTGCCAAACATTGGTTATACATCAAGGGAAGTAAATAATGCTGTGGGCTAATGAACACTTTTGCAAAGAACGCCCACATATTTTATTTGAAGCTTGTTAGTAAACACAAAACAAGTGAAGCAAACGAATACACGTAGGAATATATATATATATATAATAAACAACTTCTTGTATAGTATAAAACCTGGCTATGTTTCCACTTATGTGCCCGAAAAAGAAAAGCACAAAATTTGCTAGCGCTTCAAAGCATTTACTTATGTATACAAATATACTGGCATTCGCAAACATACAACGAAATTCGATAGGTTGAGCGAAATTCAAGCCCTATACATCTATATGTCAGCTACAATTCTTTCGTCATTAACGTGAAAGCAAAATTTTGTAAATTTTTTTGCAAAACCTTTGTTAGCCTGACTTTTCACTCTGATCTTTCGATGGTCCAGTTCCAGTCAAAGTTCATATCATAAATTCCATCATGATTTTTCCAATTTTTCATGGATTACAGGCAGGCACCCAATATCGATCTTACTTGGACGTGAATTATTATGCAATGGCAGAAAAGACTTCAGAAGACTTTCAAAGGGACAAAAGCACTGAAACGTAAATCAATACAGAAGGTGTTCCTAACCACAAATAAGGAAACTTTATGGAAATCTCTCTTTTGATCATTTCAAGGCATAACAAACGAAACGTCGAAATTAATATATGCAAGTTATCGCTGACGTGTATTAAATGTATGCGAGAATTATTTCCCTTTTCACCAGAGAATTTTGCTTTAGTTTAATGCTTCTCTCAACACCATCAACAATACAAAGAAAGTTGCTTTAACACCAATAACGTGAATACATGCGTATGTGTGTAGAAATGTACTCAGATGCTTAGCAAATTGTTTTCGGCTTAAAGAGAATTTTTATGATAGGCACCATGCTTGCCTTTTTCTTAGAAAGTGCTTTTTATGATGGAACAGAATAATTTATATTTTATTTACAACATTTTTACGAGTAAAAACCAACAATGCTTAAATTATGTGGTACTTTAAACATGGCCATTGACTCTTAAGATTTTAAGCTTGATGGCTCATAATGACATTGTATAGGTATGATGTCAATACTTAACTGATGATTCGAATAATAGTAAGTAGAGGCCGAATCTCGTATACCCACCGCTATGCTTTTCGCATTCTACTCTCCAAGCTTTTTTATGTAGCACCCACATCGCTGATATTATAAAAAAAAAATTAATCCACCAGGTCGCCATTTCTAGACAGATAATATATATTGTTACGAAAATCCCAAATTCAGTTAATGTCGGCTAAGTAATTTTCGTAATAATAAATTCCCTAAAGAAGGAAAAACCAAATGAGCATTCGCAGTCGCCTAATGCAGCTGCAGGCCAATGGAAACGAGGCTGGGATTAGAAATAAAACCATAAATTTAGGTATAGAATTTGTGGCAAGGGTTTAACGTGGGTTCCTGCCTGTAAGGCTTAACCCCACGGTGGCCCAAACCACTTTTAAGCGTACTACGCCCCCTGGCGAGTTAGACAATCCCCACAGAGGAGGGGCCTAAACAGCACCAGAGTCCAGAACAGTTTATTGTGTATGGAAAAATAAACCCCACTCTGGTGAATGGCGAGGCCTAGCTGCACTCAATTGTTCCATTTTAGCTAGGAACTCGCCAACCACAACCACCACGAGTACTCCCCGAAGGGCCGCACCCAAGCAGTCAGGACTCACAAATTGATCAACTGACTGCTTCCGCCATAAGGCTTCCACTGTGCTGTTGATCAATTACCACCATTACCCGCAGGCATCCGTGACATGTGTTCAAAAGTAAAAATAGGTAAAAGGGGAAAACTTATTCGTCATATCCCTTTTCCATTTTTGCATGTATTAATTAATTTACCAGACATTTTCTATCAATCGGCCAAAGGGAAAGCCGTCCGTCAATTCCTTTTTGCATTATTAGTATAATTAATTTATTTATTTATTACGACTTAAGGACAAAGTCCATCATATACCCGCAGGCATACGTGGCTTTGTGAGGCGAGCTTCCTGACCCCCGTGGCTCCCAGTTTATTTTGCAAAGCCTTATGGCATACTTTGGGCGTTTGTTAAAAACAACCGTACTTGCTTCGGATCCTCCATACTTTCCTGGTAGCTAACACCAATGAACTACTTTTCTTCAAGATATATAGGTCTCGGGTCTTGCACTGAACATGGTAGACTAGTCTAATGCACTCTACCATGCACTCGCTAGATTACTACCTTCATTGTACTTAAATACCATTCAATATATTTCCTCGGTAGTAACTAGCTTATTGAGTAAGAGCTCTTCTTCTTAGGTATAGTAAGATGCTTGTAAAATTGTATATAAATAGAATATTTGTGAAAAGTAGAGTTAGTCTGGCAAGAACGTAGAAGTTGAGAGTACGGCCAAAATAAATCGTAAATAAATATTCCTACTGTTGTGAAAGACAAAGTAGTAAAATAAAAGAACTTTGAAGTGCATTTCTCTTGATCAAAATATCCACGATTTAGTGATACGAACTGTATCTTAGTAAAAGCGAATTTCATAACAATATCTCCATTTAAGTAGCGTATAGGAATAGTTTTAAATATTCGATCTTGTTCGCGGTATGATAAAAGAGTATAAAACCTTAAAAAAAAAGGGAAAAAATTAAGTGTAACCACTTGTAACTTTTTGGGGGCATGGCCGATTTGATCCGTTTTGTACATGGAGAGTAGAGTGTCTCGTTAAGTAAATGTGCAATTTATCAGCCTTCTAACTGTTATAATTTCTTTGTAACGAGCAAAAACCCACAAATTTTTAAATTTAAAAAAAAACAAAGTTGCCCCGCTGCGGGCTTCTGTTCTGACCAATTTGAAGCAACCTGCTTGCAGAAGCTTCCAACGTTTCCAACAAATTTGAAGTCGACATCTTCATTTTTGCGACCAGGAGAGCGCCAACAGCACACACACGGACGCACATATGGGCAGAGATCGCTTAATCTATTCAGAATTTCACGCTGATCAAGAATACACTTTACAGGATCTCTGAAGCTACCTTTTGAATGCTACATGCATTACGAAAAAAACCAAAACGAGTTTACCTCCATCCTTCCGTGGTTTGGTGGCGTTGGAAACAGTAGGTAACAGTAAAGACATTTCAGATATTGCTTTCTTTTTTTTGTTTTCAAATCGTTGTCTGAGGTGAGTTCAAAGGATTTTAACGTTTTAGACCAATAAAGCAATTGTTTTCGAATTTGATCTTTCGATCATATGTCAGTCATATGAATTAAAAAGATAGAATTCTTCTTTCGTGCACACCCAAAAAGCAGAGGTTCGATCAACACAATATTTATACTCTAGACTAATACTACTACATAAAAGTACACAGTTTGTGGAATGTTTCTGGATAGACTCAGCCTTGATCAAATCAGTCGGTTCGCTATAAACTGAATCGAATCGAGTCGAATCGAATCAAGTGAAGCTTCTCTTTTCTTTTGTTTCTCCGTCGGTTTGTCTGACTTTCCTTTTATGTTGTATTTGTTTACCTGTCTCTTTTTTTTCCTGATGGCTACGCATGTATTCCTGTGTTCAACTTATAGGATTCTATTTCCTAGATATTTCTTTCTAGATATATTGTTTGGCCAACTGCAATAGTCTCAAAAATTGATTGTAGGCAAATTTGATGATGAAACGTATCTTGAAACTCCTCCCACAAATACATATATATTCTTACACAAAAAAGTTTAAAATTTGGCTAATTTTTGGTATTTTCGTGAACATGTAGTTCTAAAAGTGGTGTAGACTATTGAGTAGTCAGCTTCATCCGACGGAAACGTTTTAATTTATTTTGGCTAAATTTTAAATGCCTTCCTGCTTATGCTATTTGCCCACATAGATGGAATTGGTTAAGAATTGAATTAATTGAGGGAGTGTCAAATGACTTATCGGAGACGAAATATAATTATTTCATATCATATGTAGAAGTCGTAGAAAGTTATCGGTAACAAGCATTGTTTTGAAACTTCCCTCCTGCAGGGCTTCTTTAGGTGTGTTAGGAGTTCGAGTCGCATTTGTGAGCAGGATAAGCACTTTTTCAAAGTTGTTTTGCATTCAAGCTTAGAAGACCGAAGCAGACCGAAAAGTCGGTCCGGTTTTCTATCTCAGTTCTTTTATGTTTTAGAGTTGATTTCAATTATCCTACTAACACTGTTGATCAAAAGCATTTAACAAACTTATTATATTCTCTACTGTTAGTTTGTGCAAAAGTAGTGAAACCAAGATATAAAATTAGCTGAAAGAATTCCTTTCTTTCTATTTGTAAAAATGTGTTTTCCCGCACAACTAAAACTTAAAAACTCTTTTTATCTACTTTCTAAGTCCGTTTGTATTTGTGAATATTGCTTTCGAACTGTAATCAATACATTTTTGTTTTCAAACTTTTTGCATTTTGTGAGTGCATGTTAGGGTAGTGTAGTCAAATAGAAGGACACCGTCAGTATAAGTACCAGTATAAACTTGTGTTTAAACTTAACAAAAAAAAAAAAACATTGTTTTGCGTACATTTGCATAAGCACTTTCGTCACCATATACGCACACGTAAAGATGTATATGCAGGCAGAGATTCATTCAACCAGACCATAAACAAGTATTGATATTGATTGCAGTATTTACATTAAGCTCTACACAAAGGACTTTTCACTCCGATTACCACCAGATAACGATAAGAATGAAAATAACGATAATAATGTTGATGACATTAATTGAAGATAGTCGATGATGTTATCATATCTTTTCTGCAAACCGCAAAACTGGCAATTTTGATAATCATTACAATGACGCCTATACGTCGTGGCTGTTAAAAAATAAACCAGAGAAAAAAAACATATCAAAAAAAAAAAAAGCTAACTATATATGAAAAGATACTTTGCCAAATAAAGCTGATTATCTTATTCGTAAATATTCGTGTGTGGAACTAAATATATGTAATACGCAAACGCTTAAGATTTTTAGTTGGTAGGGTAGGTGCGAATGTAATTCACAACTTCCACAATGTCGCACAGTAACTTATCTAATTTTAAATTCATTGTAAAGTCCAGTGTTTCCATATAAGCAATAAAAGTATAAGTATATCTATATATATATATATATATATATATATATATATATGGGCGTACTTTATATAAAAAAAGAAAGGGAGGATAAGATTTATCAACTTGCGGAGAAATTAGTCTTAAAAAAAATAGACTGCCGGCAACAATGTAGAGCCGCACCAGGTCTCGCAAAGCAATCCTTTTATTCCCTGAGCTCTGCAAGTCAAAATTTGTCGTCTTGAAAGATCTTTTCAAAATATGGTTCAAAATCTAATGACTGCCAAAGGATTTTCTTGTTTTGAAAACGTATCGTATTGGATTTTTATACCCTACAGCACTTGGGGTACAGTGTAAAGTAAGCTATGCAACACGCAGAAGGGCTTCATGAAGACCCGCCTTTCATTTTACCGATCGATACAGCATCGTACTCTGAATTGATCTAAGCCTGCCTGTCCGTCTGATATCTGTCCTTACGAAATTGTGTTCAAGCGACAGGTCGCAATTCTTGAAATATTTATATGAAATTTGTTAAGCACACGTGTTTTGACCTAAGGATGACCGTTCTTGAAAATGTTTCGGATCGCTCTACTTTTTTGACCACACCCCATACAATGCCATATTCTGAAAACTCGTTATATGGAAAATAATTTCAAAATTTCTCGGCAAAAGTGGTTAAGTGGTAGTTTTCTGCCATTCCAGAGTGGTATGAAAACTTTGGCTGGGGCAATTTTTGAACCGCCTCTCATATAACGAAAACTGAAATTCATACGACTGCTCTATTATAGTTAATAGGCATTGACCAAAATCTCGGAAAGTAGAGGTGTTTTCAGTTTGTGGTGAACTGAAGGTATATCTTTTGACCGATTTAGCTAATTTTCTACAATTCTTTTCACCTACCAATGCCTATCGAGATTTCTTAGAAAAAGAAATTGAATTTTGAAATTATGACTAAATGTAAATTTTGAGGTATTCTTTTGTTGGTGTTAATTGTTGATTAAAAAAAAAAAAGAAACCAAGAAATTTAAGTGCAAAATATAAATGAACCTTAAAGGCTTATCGTTGTCTGATTGGAGTTAATACCAATACCTAAATAGTTCCACATTATTTAGCCTAGGGTTCCTTTTAAACTCTTGATTTTCTCGTTTGGAAGTAGAAAACGAGAATTCGATAGTTGTGTTAAATAATTGCCTGCTTTAGAGATTACTGGCATATTCTTAACAGGCTATATTCTTAAATAGGATAATCGATTTAATCATTGGTAGTTATTTGCAAATCCTTTTATATATTTTATTAGCATTTCTAAGCCTTGTTCAAATGAACAAGTGAATCTCGAATTTTTCTTATGACTTTCATTCAGTTAAGTTCAGGAAGTATTTGAAAACATTAGAGAAAAGAAAACCAATAAAGTCTCAAAATTTCGTACAAGTTTTTTGTAGCCTAATCTTAATACATCTACAAACGTTTGTTAAAAGAAAAAAAAAAAAAGAGAAAAACTGTAAAGAAAATATTTCTAGTTTTAAAGTACTTTGCATAAATAACTTTCACTTTTTTTTCTAACACAAAGTGATTCAAGTTTGCTAATGCTTTTAACATTTCTTAACTGCTGAAAAAGTATTACTTCAAATCTTCAACTATTCGAGATGTACTAATTTGAATTCGAGAATACATTAAAAGATTTCTTGAAAAATAGTAATTGTCTTACGATAGAACCGTTTGATTGCGAGGAAAACCAAACGAGTTGTTATGATAACTGAATGGTTTAACTACTTTACAAATTTTCTTTAGCTTGTAGGTTAGAAAGTCAAAATAATTGGAAAAATACTCTTCTTTTAGCCCAAAAAGAAACAGAAAAAGAGGAGGGAGAGAAAGAGAGAAAAACAAACAGAGAGATGAACAACAAATCAAGAAAAATTATTTGAAGTCACATACATAAAGCATACAAAATTTCAAGTTCTAGCATTCTTTCTGATTTTCTGCGTTGACACGCATATAAAACACTTTCTGATTATTGACCTGATTTTCTGTTTGAAAATTCTCTTAATAAATTTTACAAAACATGTATGCAGCGAACTATAGAAATGGAACTCAACAATATACGCTATGACAAAGGAGTAACTAACAGCAAACAAAATATATGTATGCATGTGTGTAAATCAAAGGGGACGTTCAATAAAATATCGACAGTTATATATGGACATAGATATTGATATATACGTTGTTATGGCCTGTTTACAAATGAAATCTAGATATCCAGCAATATGTACAAAAAAAATAAAGAAAAATTTAATTTAAAACTCGGTATCATTTTCTAAGTTAAGAATTCGGACGAGCAGAGAACAATTGAAAAGAGTTTCAAGCAAATTTAATTAAAAAAAGAAAAAAAGAGAAAAAAACTTAAAAGTACAAGAAAATTAAATAAATAACAAAAAATTTTATAGTTTTTTTGTTTTCAATGTTGCAAAGAAACTATATAAAAAAAAAAAGAAAAAAAAAAAAGAACAATTAATCATTTAACCTCATAAAACATAAAAACCTTAAAAATGCAATAAACGTTGACATTAATTTATGCAGAGTGCGCAACCATTCAGCGAAACTTGCTTTAACCAATTTAAGCATAAATGCAGAATTAATGTGAGAGAATCTCGGCGCACAAAAACTTGACAGCATATGAAACAAAAAGGCTGCGAACAACCATAAAAGAAAGAGGAATAACAACAAATGCTGCATAGAGCTGGAAGTGTCACAAACATATTACTATTGCACACACACACAGGAAATTGCGAAAAAGAAAAATAAAAAATAAAATAAAAAAAAATAATAATAATAAACAAACTAAGCGCTCTGGTGTAAAAGGAGACATCTGTCAAAAGTCAACACAAACATCAAGCATGATAAACTATGATGAACAAAAAAAAAAAAAAAAAAAAAAAAAACAAACAGAAGCAGAAATATATACACAAAACATGTAAAAATACAAAGAGTAACGCGAACATACACTTCACTTATATGCTTTTCAAAATGAAAGAAAAAAAAAAAAATTAAGTTTTTTTCTTTTTAGATTTAAAAACTTTTGAAAACATAAACCCAAAGACTGGAGAAGAGCAACACTTTCTTCACAACAGCCAACACGGAGTGCATTTAAAGACCCATTTCACTTATGTTATAACTTTTTACGCACAACTCACAACCCTTCTCCTCGCTCTCTAAGCCCTTTATTCGCTCGCTTCACTCATTTAGGCTTTAGAAAAGATGCTTAACTGCTTTTCATTACTAGCCAGCCACCTGTGGTGGTTGAAAGCTTTTTATGATATACACGCATTTTCTTTTAACGACGGAAATCTTTTTTTTTCTTGTTCTCTGCTTTTTATTTCTCTTTAATGAAAATATTTCCTTTTCATGTTAACATTTATTAAATGTCATGTTGAAAAGTTAAGAAATTTAATGTACTTAAATAATTGAAAAAGTTTGAAAAATTTGTCTTTTACGAGAGTTACTCCATCTTTCTTCATTGCAATATGACGGTTTGTCTTTTACGAGAGTTACTCCATCTTTCTTCATTGCGACATGACGGTTTGTCTTTTACAAGAGTTACTCCATCTTTCTCTATTGCAACATGAGGGTGCTAATGGGTATAAGTGGCATCCGACTTCCTTTATAAAACTGATACCTTTTAGAGAATGTCAAGTTTTTTATGGAAAATTTCATTATTCACGGCTCATATTTGACTTCTCTTTTATTAAGCTGGCAATCATGTTCTCGACAAGAAAGTTAAATTACATGCTGAACACTATTTCCGCAGAATTTCTTCCCACTTGCGATGGGAACTTACTTAGGAATCATGCACAAATTGCTCTGAGCACTAACGTCGCGAGCTTAGTCAGACGGATTTCCCAGTTTGAAAGAGCCTCCAGTGCCAGATATGAAAGCTTGAGTAAGATCCCCGTCCCTGGTCAAAGTGAATGCACCCGCAGTTGAGGTAACCGCAGACATCGTGAAAAGATTCTCTGTCGCCTCCATGCCGTCTTTCCGATAAACAAAATGCATAAAGCTATACTTTGTGCGCAAGACCTGATGTCACTATGTCTTCGAAATTCCATTCGCATCGAAAACTGCATACTTTCATTCCCGTCGCTCGCACGCGGTCATTCTTTACGCCTGCGGCTATTCTTTATGCCTGCGACTTTATAAGACGGACACCCTCACTACCATAGTCGCACTATATTTCTAATTCCGATTGGAATACATAGGGCTATTGGCATTACACGAATTTGTTATAGTTACTCCTTTATTCGAACTTTTCCATCGCGGACCTAGACTAGGAATAACAACACAGACTTATGGTAAATCTTGAGCCTCCATAGGCTCCGCTGATTACTCAGAAAGGAACTCTGTGAGCAGCGAACTCGCGATAGCTTCTGAAAAGTGGGTTTCCGTTACCGGGAAGGATTCAGGTATAGATAAACATTTTCGATTTATAATACTTAAAGCTTAAAGCCAGGAGTAGAAGAACTTGGCCTCCCTTTAAGTTGCTTTGAACTTCAGTTATTCCTTATCGTGAATATGCAAGAAAACTAAGAGCGAACTATGAATTGCGAACGGTTTCAATTTATTTGTTTGAAAATGTTTTCAAAGGAAAACATAAAATAATTTGAAGCCGAATCACAGCTATCATGACAGTGCGTACTTATCGAATTCAATTGAAACAAATTAAATATATTTTTTTTCATTCTCGCTTATGCAAAACAAGCTATCTATGCAATGAATTTCCACCCCCAAGGAGACGGAAAATATGCTATAAAAAATTGGTTTCAGCATTTTCTTTTTTCTTTTTGTTTTTTAGAGAAAGCAATTTCCTACATGCCGGATGGAACACTTATTAAACAGCTTTTACTTATTTATTTAAATTTAACCAATAACTAGAAGAAGCTTCAAAATGAAACAAAACTTCAACTCTTAGGTAAAAGTACTACAAGCAAAAAGACGCAAAATAATAGTGATAACGACGCTAATAATATCAATACGAGAAAATAATCTAATTCTGACCTTCTATTTATATTACTTAAGTAATTACATTACTCAGAATGACATAATGTACTACAATTCTCAATTTGGAATTAATAGAATTAGTAAACTGATCAAGGCGATAATAGTTCCTGTTACAAAGTCTACCAAGCAAGCTAACTACGGACTAAACGGGTAATTAGATTAAGGTCGATAACGCCTAATAGGTAAGAAGGGGAAACTCAGCCCCGAGTCAATTTAACGATGAAAACCACCCGGATCATTTCCCCTTCTCCTAACTAGAGATGGTAACCGTATCAATTTAAGTCTGCTTGTTAATGGCGGAAGAAATGGAGTAAGATTCCATGGCAGATCAGGTAAAAAGAAGAAAATTTCTTTGAGCAAACTCTATTCGATCGATTTGACATTGATAGTACGGTGCCCATGCCACAACAAAGTATTTCAAAATTGGACGAACAAGCGCGTTGCAAAGATGTTTGCAGATAAACGATTCATTATATTCTTTAGCCCTTCTCTAAATAAAACCCAAGACTGACTTAGCCTTGTTGACAGAAAACCCAATATTAAGCCTGAACTTGTGTCTGGAATCGAATTATGCACCCAAACCTTTAAAGGAAGATATAAATTTAAATAGCTTTAAGACAATGCAAAGATAATTTCAAGCACAAAGCACTATGAATGGTTTCTTTTAAATTTATACTTAAGTACTTTAAACGCATCATTTACTTACGTTTTTCTTTCATTTTTTTTTTTCTATTCTTTTCTGAAAATACGTAGATTTAATTCAAACGAAAATAGCCTCACTTTGGAATGATTTAAGGAAGCTGTACATATTGTTTGTTATCTCCTCCGTTTTCGTTTCAACTTCTCATCGTTGTTTCCTTTTGCGCAAAGCACATGTGTCACATCGCGTAACAGCCTAAAAAACAGTTAGTAGAATAAGATTTTTTTTTTTTTTTTTTACTTTATAGCTAAATAGCAGATAAAATGCAAAACAAAGAAGATGAAGAAGAAGAAGAAGTAGAGCTAACAGATAAAATCGCGGAAACCGGAACATTATTCGAGAAGAGGGGGGAAAAAAAAGCAAAAAAAATAGTTATTTGTGTGCTATAGTTGTTGATGTGGATAAGGACCTAAAATATTTCATTTTGTGAGTGAGAAAAACTTGGCAAAAGTTAGAGAGTAGAGAGAGTAGAGTTTTCGAGTGCGTTTCACTTTAAACATTTCATGCATATTCATGGTTTTTATAGTGAACTGGTCTTTGTTGTGTAAAAATATGTTCAGAATTCAAATGAAGATGGTATCGTGTTTTTTGTTTAATTTGAAAAAGTTAATTAGAAGCGAGTGAGATTAAAAAGAAAAAACGTTTTTTTTGTTTTTTTTGTTTTTAAGTTTTATTTGTTTCTCATACGCATGCTAAACGAAACGAGTCAGCAATGCTTTCACAGCGAGCACACGATTCTAGCTATCAATGTAATTAAAAAATTCCACGTAAAACTAATCAAGCAATGTTTAGGCAGGAATTCAAGATTGTTTCCTATAAAAACGATTTCAAACGATTTACAGGAAATGAGTGAAATTTTGTAATACGCGTTTTCGAAAATTCTTTTCGAAAATTACAAGATTAAAGACATTTTTTGCGATATGTTATGTTAATTACAGCTCACCCCATGTTAGCCGTATACGCGGTATAATTTCTTTGCATTCACGATCCCTTGTATACTCGCTATAGTTAAGAGCTAATAGTAGTTAAGAGGGAGCTTCATATTATATATGTGCTGTACGTATATTCTCGAAAGAAAATTTATAGTGCGGGACCGAATTTACCAAATCATTTTCTACGTACAGCTACTTACTCGGAGTAGGACATGTAAAGAGAATAAAGAAAAGGTCAACAGGATATTTTAGATTTTCATTTGTCTTTTCATTCTGTTGCTTTTGTTGATTCGATTCAATTGTAGTTTAGATTAGTTTTCATTTTACATCGACACCTCTGCTGAATTCCCCTTTATAACTTGCTCTTTGTTTAGCTATACATAAAACTATCTAAAGGAAAAAAAAGAAGAAAATAGAACCACCGAGTGATGGTTGTAAATAAAGTAACCTTGAATGAAATTGGGAATAACAGATACGAAGATTTAAGTTGTCCGTGTGATCTGCCCATGGTCACGACCCGATAAAGAAGAAACAAACCGGACGCCTCCGTTGTTTTAATAAAAACAAAGATGGGTTCATTCGGCGGAAGTCGCTGGCCTGGCATTCCCAACATTTGGCGGATATCAGGCGATAACATTGCTTTCAGCAGAGTGCACTATTCCCGTCGTCAGTCTTTGTTTGCTTACTGATAGACCTAACCGAACGAAAGATATGTGAAGGCGAAACGAGGACATTGTCCCCCCCAGAGTATACAGGCGTCGCCGACGTGCAAAGCACAACACTGCACAAAACTTGCGAATATTATAATGTAAAGCGTCACGAATTAACCATGTTATGCGGAGGACGTCCGTACTTTTATGCAGTGTAAAGTTGATCATTGATCTCGCTCTATATGTGCCGTAATGTTAAAATTCTGAAATTTTATTAAAGAAAAAGACAAAGAAAGCTCTAATTGGACACATACGTGCGAAGATAACTAAATATTGATGCAAGCGTCACCGCTTTACGTATTGACTCATTTTGTATCAACTAAGTCGAATTTTTGATGACATAGTCCTCCTGTCATTTACAGTAAAACTTCTTAAAGGACTTCTTAGAAAAGAGAGAGATGTGTAAACATAAAGCCATTTTTAAAAGCCTATTATAGTGGGATTACAATACCTAGTTGTTAGTAACATTGCTCAAGGATTAATCAAAGAAAGGAAGTAAGAGAAAGATAAACGAAAAAAAAATCTAAATAAGTTAGCCTAACTCAATTATAAAAATGTGCAGAAAAAAAGAGAATAGAGAAGTAATAAGCACAACATTCGTTCCCGCACAAAATAGTTAGCTAAACTAATTAGCTGCAAAGACTGCAGGCTTATGTTTGTATGAGAAATGCGAAGAAATAAGTAGCGTGGGTTTCCTTGCAAGGAATAGCAAGCTCTAATACACCTCAGTTGAAATGACTTGGACAAAGTATTTGTGGCTTGAGAAATTAGTAAGCAGTTGGTGGTGTCTGGTGGATTCAGTTCAATTGCTTGCCCGTTATTCGGCATGAAAATGCTACTCAAGTCCGCTAAAGACATTTCCTGCGCGCTAGTTTCGTAGCTTATAGTATTAGAGTAAAACTAATTGAATTAAGTAGTAAGATTCACAACATAGAAGACCACGAATTCATTATTCCATTCTTTCGCACGAATTCATTGAAAAATTACAAACACTGTTCACTCCTTCGCAAATGACGTATCACTGCAAAATACCATAAGCTTTACGTCCGTGAAGGAAGGAATATCTCGACCTATACTTAAGGTTATTCAATTCAAAGAAATAAATGAATAAATCATTAGGCAAATAAGCAGGACACACGTTTGTAAACATTTTTGCATTAAACCTTTGGATCCTTTTATCAAATATTTAAATCAAATATTGGCAATTCTTAGTTTATCTTACATGCTTTGGGAGAATTTCGGTTTAACTCTTCAAGTTTCCTCCAAGGCTTTTGTAATTCATTCCAATGAAAACGAATTCATACTCAGTTACGCATGTCGGTAATCGGGCTTACATGTGTGACTGTTAGTGGATACACCAATGTTCAGAAGCAGTCAAGCATATAGGCACCAGAAGGAAATGATAGGAACGGTTATATTGTGGACCAACCGACGGCAGAAAATGCCTGATTCAATCAATTACTACACCGTAATCCAGTGGTCAGGCAGACGAGACATTAGTGAACAAAGTGAAATATTATGATGGTCGTACTAAGTGCTTCACACCACTTCTCCTAATAAAATTCTGCGCCTATCTTTCTTGTTTCCGTATGGAAGCTCACTTATAATGACAAACTTATAAAAGGGTAGTAGGGATGTATATCAAGCCACATTTTATACTGATTTTCATCATAAAATATTATATTTGTTAGACATTTTGGTGTTATTTTTGATAAAATAGGTTAACATGAGAAGGCAAGGAAAAGGTTCAAAATATGTATCCCGATTGTTCAAATGTCATTTTTCACCTTCGACTTTCGGCGAAAGATATGAACATATAGACAAAACAAATATGCGTGGAGCAGGCGCCAAGATCTGTCGATTATATTTTTTTAAATCAAACCAATTTCAATAAGATTCGTCGTAGGACATAGATCTGCGTAAGACGGACTGACGGGGTCAAGCTAATGAATGAAATTATTCAGGGACCCAAGTTCTTCTAGGCGTAATATACACTCGCATAAAGCTAATTTGCGCTTACGACAAGTAGTGTACCGTATGAACAGTCATATCTTCCCGCTTGTAGTTGCCTGCAATGTGGTTTAATGCGATTGTTTTCTCAGACTTGAGGATTTAAAAAGCAATGTACAACTTCACTGCTACTTGTCCGTCTAGTCCGAGTAATAACTTCTGCAAATGCAGTAAAGTAACAGTAGAAGAACAGATTATTTTTAAATGTAGCCTTAGGTATTCTAAGATCTATGATTGCTTTCAATGTTCTACTTAGTTACAGTATTTTACCTTAAAACTAAAATACTATTAACTATTTATAAGAACATGTCATCTGCATGCAGATGGGAAAGAAACAATAGTTAAACAAGCACATAGACAGAGTCAGAGATATGGATAGAGAGATGGACAAAGACAAAGACAGAGTAAGTTAATAAGCTAAACTATTGCTTGACTGACTTAATAATCAAGCCCAATCATCATTTCGTACAACTTACATATAAGCAATCAAGAGTAACTTTGCATATAACCCGGGCACAGTTCAGCATAGTATGTTAAATGTATGGACATTTTGCAACAAGCTTAAGGCTATGAGTGTTTGTGAGTTTTTGTGTGTGCGCGTGTTTGTGTGCGTTGATGAATTTCTAATAAAGTTAATAATTAAAATGTAACATCAACCTGCATATTTAATGCGGAACACAACGTCGTTAAAGATGTTAAGACGAGTAAAAGTATAAGTTGTGAAAATAAGAAGAAGCAGAAAGAAAACATACAGTGTTTTCAAATTAAGCAAAACATGTTTGAAAACATATTAACAAAAGCAAGGCTTCTGCACACTTGACTAACTCTTAAGCTACGAAACGACAGTCAGTAATGAAACTGAAACGAAATTCGCAAAACATAAAACGGACAATGTCAGACTAGTTAAACATGAGTATATACATATGTATGTTGCATATATACATAGGTACAATCATGCACACACTCATGCTTAGGCAACCATACACATCTACCTAAATTTAGCTGTTGTAGTCAAGTAAATACTCAAAATGCTCATTTAAATTTTAATTGCTTTATAAATGTTAACAAGTCCTTGAACTTTTTCCCTTACATTCTCAACATAGTCTTCCCACCCAATGCAACTTGTAAGATGCTAGCTAGTGTAAGAAGAATTAACACAACACTTAAAAAATACTTATAAAATGTAGTGAAAGCAAGAGAGAAAGGGAAAGAGATAAAAAGAAAGCAAGAGAAGCGGCCCAAAGGAAGGAAGGGAAAGATGAAAAATATGATGTTAAAAGAAACCCTATCCTTTCAGCTTCACTTTGTAGAATGTATACGCATCAAAATCTTTTTAAAGTGAACAAAAAAAAAACAAAAAAAAAATTTCGGAAGAAGAAACGACAGCAACAACAACAACAACAACCATAACACAATCAAACACATGCACATCTCAAGCAATTTTCTGCACTTTTGTTGTGTATCGTTTTGTTTCATTATGAAACCATATATACACTGGCATGAGATTTTCTTTAAAATTTCATCTAAAAACTTTTCAACACTTTCATAACAAAAAATATAAATAAATAAATAAATAAATAAATAATAAATTTTACCCACATATGTTATATTTACATATATATATGTATATTTATATATGTATATTTATATATATTCATACACACACAGATATACATATATGCAAATTTGTGAATGTTGCAATGTTGTTTCCATTCATTCATATTTAAGTACCGCAAAACACAATTACACGCATATTTGCTTGTAGATATAAATTTCGGTTTAAAAGGGAGTAAGCCCAAGTTTTCTTCCTTAAATATAACATATACACATATAGAGATGCAAAATTCACAGTAACGCTTCAATACTTATACAATATTTACAGTACACTTTTATGCCCTATAGAAACATTAAAAACAATTCACATTCAGGTGACATTTTTCTTCACTTAAAAAAATAACAGAAAATATTTTTTTGTCTACGTACAGCAAGTAAGTTGGTTGCGAGTGAGATAAAAATTATTGTGAGCATATAGGCGGCTGCTTGAGTACGTGTGTTTCATTAAACGCAGAAACATGCACTTGTACATCTGTGAACTGCGTACGAAATGATTGTTTCGAAAGTAATTTGAAAGAATTGTGAGAATAAGTTTGTAGGCAAAAACACTTGAGAATACCTCGCTTAGTTATTAAAATTCAATCTAAGCCACCACTTTAGGATATGAAAACAACTCGAGTCTGAAAGTGTCCGCACATGAAAAATGCAGTGTTCTTCATTCTCTTCTTTCATATTTTTTATTTCACACTATTTGCTGTACCGGGCAGTTTACTGATTTATTTCGATATTCAGCTACAATTTATATATCAACAGCTGATTGACAATTGCGTACAAATAGGGTATTTTAAGTTTGTGCGAACATTTATAACATCCGGAAAGATTCCACATAGACTCAAGTTGTGTTCTATCAACCGATTCTTTCAATGGATTGTTCTGTTTAACTTACAAATAGCAATTTTTAAATTGTAACAGTAAAATTTGAGACACTGATATGTATTGGTCCAAATCCTACTGAAAACTCATTGGGCTGAACTACTTTTGCGGCCGCTCTTCATGTAAGACCTGCTTTTGAAAAAAGTGCTTATATGAAAACAAAATTTCTCGACAATAGTTGCTAAGTAATACAATTTCAATGTATTTAATTGATGTGAGAAATTTGGATGGGATGGGACAATTTTTTATCCCCCAAACCATGTAAACGTTGCTATGGAAACTAAGCCTTTATGTAGCAAAAACGGTTAACTTTTAATACCTCACGGTGAATATTGGCTAATAATAATAAATTGACACTAAAATGGACTTTAGCAAGTTTGGACCGCGTAGATATATTTTTTATAATCCACACCTTATAAGGGCCCCCGGGTAATAAGCCTTTATATAATGATGAATTCCAATTTTTAATATTTTATGATTGCTTCGTTACAATTTACCTCAAAATATAACCATAGGATATTTGGACCATGTAGATCTATATTTTGAATACGATCTCACATATCGAAGAGATATAACTTTCAGCACATTTTACTAAACTGGTTAACAACATACCTACATGTTGAATCCGCAAAAATATTGACAAAGTGTTTACATAGAATAATTTTTTAAACAAACTATTAACTCTCGATGAGACTTGGATGTACTACGAACCACGCAAACACCTTCCACTACACCATTTCTAAAATTGTTTAAGCAGGTTTTCCATTTTGAAAAGCGACAAAGTTTGTTATAAAATTTCTAACCGAAAGAGATAAAATTCATAAAAGAAATTTAGAGTAAACTAAATGAAAAATAGCAATAAAGTCATCTGTTGTTCAGATTAATATTCTAAATCGAATTAAGCATGCCTGTATATCTACCTACGTCTTCAAACAAAAGGTCGAATATTTCAATATTTTAATGAAATTTGAAGCATCAACAAGTTTTGGCTCGAGTTCGAACTTAGTCCATACGACATAACGAACTATTTAAAAGAAATTATTACATTTATACATATGAATTGTGCAATTTAAAGCACTAAATGAATGTAGAAAATTTGAATGAGATGAGATCACGTTTTGAGTTCCCCCTAATGTAAATGTTCTTATGGAAAATACGGCGTTCTCTGGAAACAAGACCTAATAAATATCAAATATATAGAGATTTTTTTATTTAATGCTTATATCAAACAGCTCGGACTCTTTCTGCATAAGAGTTCTCATGAAAACTAAGCTTTTAAATGGCAACAAGGTACAATTTTTGTTATTAAGAAATAGGTATCCGCAAGAGTAGCCGAGTAGTAGGTAAGAATCCCGTCTATCATGTATGTGTTTGCTGGCGTTCAAATCAGAATGCGATTTAAGAGATCACTATGGTCGTAGCTACACTGAGTGCTCAGTCACTAAGTATACGCGTTACACTTACCGAAGGCTTTGTTTCTCTTTCCTCATTTCTTCCCAACCGTCACTGTACTCCTTTGAATGATTTGTTATATAATAATTAAACAAATAAATAAATAAATAAATTAGTGAAGAATTGCATTCAACGAAGTCCTGTAGGGTATTTAAGTTAATAGTCCACTTTGCATCGTTGCAACTATTTCGTTTAAATTTTTTTGATTTAGTGTAGCTTTAGTCTTTGTTATTAGGTACATAAAATATACCCGAAAAAGAAGAGAACTTTTCCTTGAGTTATATTAATTTTTCATTCCATTTCCAGTGTCTGGCCTATGCTAATAACTATATCCTAGTTCGTCTTATCATTGAACGATCCTTGACATAATTATGAAAATTGCATTTAACATATTATGTGAAAAGATCGAGTTTGCCGACCTTTTAACATTTACTCTTTCAGGAGAAGGCGACCAGGTAGACAAACATATATATGATATATGAATATATCAATTGAGGAAGTAGTGTTCATTCTTTTTTATCGTTCTAAAGATTTACGAATGAAAAGATTTCAGTGGCAACCGAATACTTTAGGTGGCCCAAAAATTCGATTTCTCGAGTGATGTCACTACTTAAAATTTTAATGTCGTTTTTCTCGAATTTCTATTTTATGGCATCATAGCCATATTTTGTAGCGAATGTTGTGCGAAAATTTTTGGTTCGTTTCCGTTAAAAGATTTTATAGTCGAGCTATGATCGACGTTTATGATCGAAAATAAAAAGCTTTCACCCAACCTCGGAGTTTTTTTTTTCTTCATTAGATATTGAATAAAATATGGAGAATTTTTTTTTTAATAATTAACTTACAATTAAAGTTATCAAAAGTTAAAAAAAGGGGGAGACTGTACTATAAAGCTTTTGAGCCTCTTACAAGTTAAGTACTATTGTTAATAATACAAGTGGTTTTGCAAGGGTGTGTAAGTGCAAGGAAATGTACAATTTCAAAAATTTAATTCAATGTCAAGAATTTTTTTTTTTCTTTTTTAATTTAAATAAAAAATTATGACCTATAGGATGCTACAAAATTTTCCCATTTGTCGATGGTTGCTTTTTGCCGTTATTTTGTTATTTTATATTTTTCTTAAGTATTTCGACATATGTAAAAAATATTTTTTGATAAAATTGATCAAAACTATAGATAAGAAATAAATTCAAAAAAAAATGCTTCATAATTTTGTGCTCAATGCGTAAAATTACGCCTTAAGGTGATGCATTGCCGAGAACTAATTTGGTGAAATGTGTTATAACCATGACGCCCGTTGTGGTGGCAGAACGCAACGTGAATATATTTAAGCAAATACAATTTTTGACTTTAAACTAAGCTTTTACAGAAATGATTTTCAAATATCTAGTGCTCAAGTTTGGGAAGATCGTTGATTTCTTATACTAGACTTTGTTTCCTCCACCACTAAATTTTCCTTCAAACACTTATTTCAATGTATATATCGGTGTGTAGAGTTGTGAAGCACAATGAAAAATGAAGAATGTGTACAAATAGTTAAGAGATTGGGGATACAATACCATCCTTAAGTAAAACCATCAGTACATACGTTTTTCAAATGGCCAACAGAGATTTTTCATAAACAAGTAATGAATTGTGTTAATGAACATGTGCTCGCATATGCAATCGTACTGTTGCTCATATGCGAATGCAAGTGTAAAATAAATAAAAAGGCAAGTAAGCACACAAATATATTCCGATGCAGATGCATGTGTTGTACAACTACAATTATGCAGTATTATCAAGTGCATACAACACAACTAAGTGACAATTATAACTTTTTCATGTGAAAATTTGCAAATGCCATAGTCCAAGGTACGCAAACGAACAACGAACACTTTGATGCAACCATTTAAAGTGTTGACATTTAAAGGAAATAAGGAACTATGTAATTGGGAAAGCAATTTTTAATTTTATTTAACAATTTTTAATGAAAATTTACTTTTTCTTTCAAGTTAAAAACATTTCCTGCGAAACAGGAAAACTTTGTTTAAAACTTCCAACTAAATCATTGTAACTATTTTCCCTTCAAAGTTTAATATATGAACGTGTCGTAAATAAGATATATCGATATGTTAAGACGTTGACGAGAAAGTTTATTTTGACAAGTGACAGTTATGGATTATATGGTTTAAAATGTGGTTTGTGGTAACTATATATATTTAAAAAAAAAATTCACGCTATCGATTGAATTTTTTCATATCCATCCATATCTCAGAGAACAAATATGTAACACAGGATGACAGCATCATTTTAGGTGTTCTCCATTTTATTGGAAGATTCTTGCCGTTATTTGGCGAGTTTGACCTTACAATATCTGCTGCATTTAGCATAATCGACTGATTCGCTTTTTCTTAACAGAAAGACTGGGATATTTAAAGACCGGGAAAGGCTGAGATATTTATGATCTGGGATATTTATAGTCTGGGATATTTAATGTCTGGGATATTTATAATCGGGGATGTTTATGATCTGAAATATTAATGATCGGAAATAATTATGGTCATGGGATACTTAAGGTCTGGGATATTTATGGTCGGGGATACATATGTTCTGGAGTGTTTATGATCTGGAATATTTATGGTCTGGGACAATTAAGGTCTGGGATATTTATGATGTGAGAAATTTATGGTCTGCAATATTTAGACTTAAGTTCACTTTGCTAATGCTACAAGTCCAAAAATATTTTAAGCAAAAATTTGTCTACTTTGGAACAGATAACTATTGACTTTGCTGTGCTTTTAAAGACCTTCTCTATAAAAGTATAATTTAAAATCGTTTAAGCCTTAAGAGTGTTGCTTAATCTGACTGAATCAATAATTTCCAGAGATGGATAATATAAGTAGAACTTCCCATCTTTTCTTTACTTATTCATTATTTATTTTTGATGCCCTTATTTGTGCTATAGGTTTTGCCTAAAAAATGGGAAAAGTAACAAACCGAAGTTGCCAAATCTCTGGCTATATATTTCATACGAACTGTGAAATTTTTGTGCAGGCAACCAAGCCTATACGATATCTCGCACGCCACGATTTCTGGCTTTAAAAATGGATCAATTTCTTGACATCTGGCAAACAAAACATATGCGTCAATGCGACGGAATAAATTGCTTTCGTTAAGAAACAATATGTGTCGAGTTTTGAAATGAAAACAATTTAAATGATCGAATTCGATAGGGTTACCTCTTAACCATCTGATAAGCTGTTGTTCGCCGGTTTGTATCAATTAATTTTTTCACTTTGATCTCATCAAGTTCAAGTGAGCTTCCAATATACCAACGTAATAGGCATGCACACTTAAAAGATTAGTATAATTGTTATTAATATTCTACTATTATTATTATAATTTATACATTGGATGGAAATAAATTCACCGATTAAAGTAAGGCGAGCTCTATTGGCTAATTAACTTTTGCCTTTGAAGTTAGGTATATATTAAGCTTGTGCGAATGTTTGCAATCCGTAGCAGGGCTTGCGATAGCTCCTCCTGCGACGGCAAAGAATAAATTTTACTACTACCTTAAGTAATAGGAAAGAAAAGCGAAATATTTAATAGAAATTCTTCAGCTCGCGACAGCTGCTTTATAAGTTAAACTATTGCATTAATAGTTAAATGGTTTTTTTTATTATTAGGTTAGAGCGGATGCATATAAGGACTTGGAATGATCCCACCTTTGAAAATACCGCTTAATACAAAAATTGATTCGATCTGAACTTGTCGGCCCATATGTCCATTTGCTGCCTGTCCACGTCGTGGCCAAGTTCAACCTTCAGGTTAATATTTTTCAAACGCTTTGACTATTGAGTTTCAAAGTGAAAGTCCCAAGAGCATTTGCAAGACGCCGAAGTTTTAAAATATAATTGCGTGTGTCCCGAAGAAAAGAAAGTTGCTAGCATAATTTCAACCTCCTGCGTCACGGACCTATTGTAGCCTTAAGATATCCACTAAAAGGTGCATGTAAAAGAAGTCCATTTTTCATATTAAATCAGAAAAATTATTGTAAGAATAATGTGATTTTCCGGTGGATTTAAAAATGCCCAAATCATTTAAGTAAATTAATTGTGTGTTTAAGATTTTGTTGTTGGCAAACAATTCGTAAAGCTATTTAAAATTAAATACTGAGTCGATCGATATATTATCCTTGCAAATTTAACAGACAGGCAGACTACAATTTCTTACTTTAGTGTGTGGGGAATTACTATGTCACCTATAGACGTGATGTCTTTTACGTTTTTTTTTTTTTGTTTTTATAAAAAATAATAAAAATATTTTCAAAAATAACAACAAACAAAAGTGAAATTGAAATGAACACCTTCTCGTCCTCTTTTCGCGTGATTTTTAACGCAAAACCCGTCAACAAAATGAAATCAAAGGCAAGTGGTAGTGGCATGTTGTTAACGACCCTGTAGAACAGGCACTCTATCATCAACCACATAAATAGAAAAAATTGCAAAAAAACTTAACAAAAGAACTCAAAATACACACAAAATATGTATGCACCTATGTGTACATGTATATGGTTGCAAGTGGCCTTAACCCAATTAAAAACAAATTGTCACAAAAAAAAAAATATGTTTTATTTTTTAAATATTCAGAAAGAAAAAAAAAAAAGGAAAGAAATGTAAAACTTCAACATAAATAACCAGTAAAGCCAGACAAGCATATTGGCGACAAGGTACAAAATTGCAATAAGTAAACGGAAGAAAGAAATAAAAAAATAAAAAAATAAAAAAAAAAAAATTAAAAACCATGAACACAACTAAAAACAAATTGAAGATTTTTTTGAAGGAAGCAGCGCAATACTTTGCTTTCTTTCTCGAAAGAATATAAACACAAATGGAAATTGAATCGAACTTTACGTTCTGTATGAATCTTAAATGGAATGATATTAATAAGACATTAAAAGGGAAGTCTTCTTTAAACAGCCATCTATTCGTTAAATTATCCATTTAAGTCAGCTTCCCAGATATTGTGTGTATGTAGGTGTTTTTGTTTCTTCTCTCTTTTAATTTTAACGTTTATGCAACGTATGCACACTTTAAATAGTCGAGCGTAGCATCTTCGAGCTAACGAGCAAGAGTAAAGATTTAAAATTGCTTTTGTTTTAATTTTCAACGTGTTGTAATTAATTCTTTTTGGCACGGAAGTACGTGTACAGGTTAAAACAAAACGGGGTCTTTTGCTTTCAATCACCTACTTGGCATCGCAACATGTGCTCTGCTCTAATAACATTACAATGCCAAAAAGGAAAGAGTAAAATAAAACTACAGAAGTAAAGGAAAAACAAAAAAAGGCAGAGAAAATATTGTTAAAATGTCAGCAATATGCTTCGTTTAATTTTCCATTGCCTGCTACGGGGCATTAAAATCATTGTCAACGTATGTACGTGAGCCCTGTTTAAAGGCGCATATACACGAGCATATTATGTATAACATTTGTATATACATTTACATAAATATCTATCTATACACTATATATATATATATATATATATAATAGTAGTAGTAATGTAGACAATATTCAAACATAATACCTGGAGTGATTAAGGATGTTGTTATGATGGAGAGCTATTGGTTGGGAGGTGTCGTTAACTGTTTACATTACATACATATATGTATGTTTTTTGTCACTTTCACTTCGCTTCACAAAATAGTCCCATTTTCACTATATCGTAATATGTATCATGTTTCATGTTTGTATTTATTCAATTTTTTATTCTTATTATTACTATTATTCATACATCTAAACGAGTTGGTGTTTTAAGTTGATCAACATGTTTGTAGTATTTTATTAAAATGAACACGCTTTTGGCCACTGTTCACTCTCTAGAGATATGAAATTTTATTGTACAATCAAGTCTTACTATAACATTCGTTTCTTACGACGAGACTGTGCATTCATTTGAGGGACTCTTTGTGGAGTAACGTAAATAATACTTTATGCTACTAGCTTATATACTAAGAAAATTCGACCACAAAGTGCTGGCTCTAAATTTTTACAGTCCGGCATATGGCAGAAGATGTTAAGGTTTTCATTCTATGCAAAAAATATTGTCTTCTAAGGAAAGGGTTACCTTTAGAGCTTAACCTTAAAAACGTGCTGCTGAAAGTCACAACGGGCGTCAATGGTGAAAAATAATGATCCAAACGGTACAACGTTTTATGTGAACCTTTTAATGCTGAAAGCACAGACAAATATCTTTGATTGCGATCTCATGCTATATCTTTGAAGGAGCGTAGTACATTTAAAATTTCTCAAAATCAAGCGCACCCTTTAATTTTATTTGAACAACCTAAAGGAAATGTGTTTCAAGGAAATTCGCCTTAAATGACTACAAGATTACATATTACATATGTTGTAGCCTTTTAGTACATTTTAAAAATCAATTTCTTATCCTAACCAGGTATTCTTCTTGGAGGATTGTAAAATAAAGAAAAAAGAATTTCTGACTTTACTCTAATATAAATATATGTAAATCTTAATCATACTTTTTTCAATATTAGTATATAAAATTAGTCTGAGATTTGCTAGACGGGAGCTACTTCTCCT
The DNA here is from genome assembly GCF_014805625.2 of Glossina fuscipes. NCBI lineage: Eukaryota > Metazoa > Arthropoda > Insecta > Diptera > Glossinidae > Glossina > Glossina fuscipes. The sequence goes on from NW_023998416.1 coordinate 748,399, forward strand.
ATTTTATCACTGCTGAAAGATATTTGGTGATATTCATCTACAATATATGACGTACTGTTGATGAATGTTGTTCATTCACTACACATTATACACTGCTGATGGGCCTTAATTCCAGACTATCTGAGACTTTAAATTGATGAGTTTTTCCATAGAACTTTTTTCTTGACAAATACGACGCATTAATAAAAGGTAACGAGGTTTGTGTAGAAGCTTTTGCTGATTAAAAATGTTAGGGATTAAAGAAAACTCTGATCCGCCAGGATCATCTTTCAGATTTTCATTTAACTCACACAAGCCCGTTTTTTATATTACGTAAATTGTTTGTACGTCGCCTCAAGTGTGACATAAGAAATGTAACCATGAAATCAAATTATGTACTATGTCAAGCTTAGGGATATATGTATAGTAATTTTCCCCTCATTTTCTGCACTTTTATACTAATTTGTATGATATCCAAGTCTGGTCGTTTTATCTGTGTACATATTTACCTCTACGATTTTAACCGTTCCACTCTTAACAAGTTTTCATCAAAAGACTCAGTTGCCTATTGATCTTTTCCGTTAATGCTTATATGGACTTAATGAACTTAAGGGCACAGACGAATCGAGTAGCATTCGCATATAAAAGCCCAGAATTGTAATTTCATCTAGATATTTATACGCACACTTGTGTATGTAATGTATACGGATCCAATTGCTATGAGTGAATGACCAAAATTATACAGACATAATTTAAATGATTGAATGAGTAATGCAATATATGAAAATTATGCTGCATATGCTTTAATTTACCTTTTTCGTAGCAAACGTTGCATTTGAACCCTTTTCACTTCGCTTCACGTACTATCTGATATGGCGTCAAGGTATAATTTTGTGTCATGTTATAATTACTAGTTTTAAAGCCGACGGCCATATATATGTTTGCGTATGTTTTTTCTTCTGCACTCTATTTGAATACGTATCACGTACACATGATGTTGTTGCATGTTTTTTTTTTGTTTTCTCGATTTTAAATACAGAAAACATCCATTAATGAAATGTAAGAGAATTATAAAATGAAAATAAAATAAATGAATGAATCAAAAATAACTTGAAATATTTATCGTTCTGCGGGGCAGAAGAGTTAATTTGAACTTTATATTGTTCCAAGTAAATACAAGTTTGTTTTTACGAGGTTTCCATTTACCACAGAAATAATAATAAATTTCGCTTTAAATGATTAATAAAACAATGATTTATTAAATTTTGGAGAACATTTTTGTTATCATTAACTGCAATCTTCCACTGAAGTACAATGCGACCCTATAGATATGCATTAAATGCTTTTATCAGTAGAGAAGAATATATAGTGTACTTCCCTATGTACATTTTCGTAGATTTAAAAGATCTTTGGTGGGCTGCAGGTAGACCCGGTGTTGTGTGATAGATATCGGCCGCCGAAAAGGGATGTGCACTAATATGATAAATAGCTATAGTAAATGAGGTTTTGCAAGATATTTCAGATAATTTATTTTGGGCGTTGGTTGAGCATTGCGTAAAAGAAGTCTCTCTTAGAAAATATATCCTAGAAAGCGTTTCCTAAATAAAATAAACGATTAAATTACGCGTGGAAACGTTTTACACATTTTCATTTCTCGTTTTAATCAGGGAGACATTTTCAAAGTGTCCATAATTCAATGCGACTCGTTGTGTCCAAAACGCACATATTTTTCATCTCTCTCTCTCTCTCTCTCTCTCTCTTTCTTTCTTTCTTTCTTTCTTTCTTTTTTTTTCCTTTCCTTCTCTTCCTCCCTCTCCCTCTCTGTCTTCCCCCATCTCTTTCCCTCTCTCTCTTTCTCTCTCTCTCTTTCTTTTTTTCTTTCTTTCTTTCTTTCTTTCTTTCTCTCCCCCTCTCTTTCCCTCTATCTCTCTCTTTCTCTCGCTCTCTCTCTCTTTCTTGTTTTTCTCTTTTTCTGTAAAGATCGCTCTAGAGTATATCAGTCCTATACTGAACAACCCTCCATAGAGATGCCGTAAATTACAAGTGATCTCTTATTTGTGGGCTATTTTGGTTTTTTCTACGACCAGCCACACAGGGCATGTTCGCTGCAATTGTGATGATCAGGAAGGGTTATAGGAAGAATGGGGTAAAGACAACGAGCAGTGTTTGTGAATGTTCAACTTGAAAATGGGGTCGCCAGGTATATGAGGAAAGACTACTACGGTGTTGTTTTTTTCTATGAAATTTTCTTTTGTGACTTAACAATATTTTAGAAAAAAGTTGACAATGGAGAGTTTTATTATGATTACTGCTATGTAATCCAAAATGTTGTTACCAAGTCCCAAAAATTATAACAATAAAAGACATCCTTTTCTCTTACGAGTAGTTGTTACAATTGCTTGTCCTATCACTTGTTTCTTGCCACCTAACTATGTTATTGCGGCATGAGTTTATGTTTCTATTATTACGTAGATTCCAAAGAAGAAGGCTAATAAACACCTTTAAGAATGAATAAAATCTTAATTTTCAAAAACATTTACCAAAATATTATTTGAACACTTAGACAATATGCTCTTCTTCATAAAGAGATGTAAGAATGAATGTTGAATGGTTTATCTAAATAGGTAAGAATTTCAAAGCAAGAAAACCCTAATGAATTAAATTGAAAGGACATAAGACAATTCGAATGAATAATAAAACAGATAAAGAAAATTGATATTTAACAAAAGTGTGGTAAGTAAAAAAAAAAACATGTGTAGATAGTAGAAACTACTCACTATATCATCCGAAATAACTAACAAAATTTTACACAAATTTGAATTGTGGCTCTCAAATATCGGATATCTTTGTTTATCTTGTTATGTTAGGCTAGAGAATGTGTGTAAACATGACATATAGTTACAAATGTTGTTAGTGATTACGGGCACAAATAAACAATTACAAATGTAATGTCAATATGATTAGGACATATTTCGGAATGTTTTAGTTTATTGGGAAATAAATCTTTTATAAATTTTTGTAATCGATTGTTTATAAATAATCGTTTACAAATTTCCTATCAAATTAAACAAAACCATATGTAAATTTAATATTAATCTAAAAAATATCAACCAACAAATAAATACACATCACTATTATATCATATCTGGCATACACATACACATTTTTAAAAAAAATATATTTTAGAATATTGTCCACGGCCTGAAACGAATATTGGATACACATCATCTTAGCCAAAAATTGATGTTTCAGTTTTTATCTCTCCTTTTTATAAGTCGATCATCGAAATCTATGCAGTCAGAGGTGTTAGTAAGGTTATGACGCAAGGAATGTCTTCTTTTAAGATCGGAAGTGAATAAGAAAACGTTAAGCTGAAGTATAAATTGGAATTTTTTTGACATATTCTTAGGCAATTTGTTAATTGTCCTACGAATCTGATTTATCGTCCAGGATAATCTCTGAAACTTATTCGTAGTTAAAAGTTTCTGTGTCACTTCTTCTGGCATCCGGAATTTCAATAACAAGGAGACAAATGAGCGCGCTGAAGAAAGTAAGTGGAGACGCATTGATGGACGAACGCAGTGAAAGAGCGAACAGCGAGGACAACGACCGGAAGAGCAGGTGAATGGAACGATAGATGAGAAAATCGAAAGGGAGAAGGTATATAAATGCGAAAGAATCGAATGATGTACGTATCGTAGTCAAAAAGAAGAAAAGCCAAACGACCGTACATCCAGAAGAGTCTGTAGACGGAAACAAATGTGCACAAAAACAATCGGCGGAACGAGAAATGGATGGGCAGGTGTGCAATTAAGCAAATGAATAAGCGGTCATACACAAAAGATCATATGGATAGATGGACAGACAAGTAAATAAACGAAAAGGTGGGACGATGGCAAGTCGAATCGTTGAAACACACTGCTGAACGCTTCAAGAAACCAGGACAGACACATCTGCATACGAAGTAATGAACGTACCCCACTTATTGACATATGAACAAATTATGTATATTAAAATTTTAAATTCATTAACATTACGAATACGACGGCATGTCGCTAACGAAAAGACGAAATTAATATAAGCATGGAATGCGTTCGCATTTATTATACAAAAAAATAAGTCGAGACTCAGTGCTGAACAATTCTGACAACATACGAACTAAGCAAGCAAGCAACAGTGGTTAAATGCTAAGGGTTACAATTGTTTTGCATGCAAAAAAGGGGTGAAGTTAAAAAGAAAAAAGGAGCAAAAAAAGCATAGTTGACTAAATAAAAACAAAATAAAATTCATAGTAATACAAGCATATGCAATTATATAGCGCGTATGTATGCATATACATAAATGCAAATAAATAACCCATCATAATATGCGCATATATATATATATATATATATATATATATTATATGTAAATGCACTTATCTCTATGTGAAGAGGGTAAAATTTTGCTAAACTTAGAAAAATATTTTAGAGAAGAAAAAAAAAAGAAAATTTTTTTTTTTTTTTTTATACTCTATTCACCGAATTAAGTCGAAAATAATGTGAGTAGCGGCAGTGGCAGTGGCAACATTTTTAATGCTTTGATAAACAACTTTCCTCTTACATATGTATTATGCATTATGTATGTATGCATGCTTATGCATTTCCATATAACAATTTTCTGTAATACGCTTGCTTTCTCTGTTTCCTTATGAAACGGAAAACGCATTCGTATGTAATGAATGCCAGGGTTACATAAATTGCCTACATATATATATACATATATATATATATATAGTATTTGTTCAAAACACATGCTGGTGCATTTTCCAATTTTCTCCTCAGCCATACAAATGTTGCATACAAATTTTCATTATTATCACATCGTAGTCGTTTTGTAAAAATCTCGCTATAGTCGTCGTCACTGTTTTTGTTATATATGTAGTTGCGCACATACTTTTTCAGACATCCAGTTTTCTTCATTTTTTTTTTTTTTGTTTTTTGCACATTTATTATACATATTTTTTCAGCTTATTTGCATACTGTTGCTGCTTACTTGTTCTTTTGATTTTTTTATTTTTTTTTATTATTATTATCATTTTTTTTATTTTTTTTATTTGTGAACAGCTTAAGTCAAATACTTGTACATTACAATATGCAATTGCTTTGTCTGCTTGTGTATCTATGCATGTATATGGATTCTCATATATGTGGGGATAATTTTTTCGTTTCGTTATTATTTCATTACGTTAGCTCCTTTCTCAAATTTGTTTATTCATTGCATGCCGTCTCTATGTCTGATTTCACGATTATTAAAAAACATGAAACTATAAATTGGGGCTTGAGCAACTTCTAATTCGTACGAGTTAAGTTTATATAAATATTATATTTATTTTTTTTCTTTTAATGAGAGATGAGTTAAATGATTATAAGATTTTTTGGATTTTTTCAAAAAGTGGTTTTAAATGTTATTGAAACAATGCAGGCAATGAGAAAAATAAGAAGGAAAGGAATTGTAGTTAGCTTAGGAAAATATTTTGAGAATAATTACTTGGTCGCTATATGTAAACGGGTCTATTAATTTCATTACTTTGTTTGTAAAATCAAAAAGAAAAAAAAAGCTGTCAGAGATCATCTCCTTGAACATCTCTATTCCAGATTTAATTTGCACCGGTTACAGCGGGTTTCCCATTCTTTTGCTGTTTCGTCTTTTTCTCTTTAGTTTGTACCGAGAGGCATCACTTAACTAATATCCCTACTTCTTCGCTCCTCTACTTGGTCTCATTGGCCTGAGTTTCGCTTGCTCCTATAGCACTTACTTATCTTCGCCTGATATTCCAAGTCAGCATAGCAGTTTCCTTTAATCCATAATTAAAGCGCTACGCTTGTTTGGTTTTTTGTCGGTATAAATTTCTGCTTACAATGGCTTGCCGAAGCGTTAAACAGTCCGAAGGTTAAAAACATGTGTTTCGCGAAGGTTATGGGAATTGGGGAAATAAATGGCAATATCGATTGTAGTCTGACCCGCTCTACTCTCGAGACGATAATTGCATTGGGCGCATTTGCATCTTCTTTCATCGTTTTTCTTCTTTTTTTTCTAATGCCGCGGATGTCAGAACGTCCCAAGGTAATTTTCCAGCTTCGGCCTTGCAGCGGGAACGGTTCATTATAGGGGTTTCGTGGTGGCTGAGATTGGCCCAAATCGCGAAAGGAGCTTTTGCTCGCTGTGGACTGGCATTGCAACCGCGTCTCTGACCCACAGACCGGCGGAAGTTCTCGCGACAGCGTATCCACTCAAAACGCTTAGAAATATCTGCCGATGTAAACATTAATTGTGAAAATCTCATGTATTGTAAGAATATATCCAATTAATGCAGTTTTTACTTTTCAATGATCGATTTACAACCAATCTATGCTTTTATTTTCTCTTTCGTGTAATTTCATACAAGAGGAAAAAGAAAATCTGTGAAGTCTCAGGTATTGCAGGTATTGTGAATATTTAAGCAAATCGTAAAAGAGGAGAGAAGAAAAAACACTATGAAATATGTTAAGTTAGAAAAAGAAGCATTTAAGCCACAGCTATTTCCAGGTACTTTTCCCTTTTTTTGTCTAAAGCTTAGCATAGTTGTACAAATTTAACCGATAGCTACAAAGCAGTAGAACAAAAGCAAACAAAAAAAGTTAAGTAAATTACCAGGCAAGCAACCACGTTACGGAAAAAAACAATATATATGGTGAACTTATATATAATACGAAGTATAGCAAAGGGAGTAAAACTATTCTATTTACTAACAGTAGAAATAAATATGTCAAGGTTAAACGCAATAGCAGCACAATTGCAATAAAAAAAGTCTAAAAAAATAATAAATAGAACGGAACAAAATTTAATATAATGCAATATATAACGACGATGTATACATGCATGCACTACGGCAATAACAAAGCAACAGAGTAAAATTCAATGCATTCATGTATAAATTTATATATATATATATATATATATATATATAAATGATATGATATGATATGATATATATGTACATGTGTAAATTTGTATACAGTATAGGAGGAGAGAAACTGGGAGGTTCAGCATTTAACGAACTGTGAAACAAACGCAACCAGGACACATATGCATAGCCATACATACACATAAAATTAAATGATTGCTGCTACTAACAAAGTTGATAGCACAACAATAATGAAAAGTCTACATTACATATGTGCATGGATTTTAAGCTTAAGATTTTACAATCGAATTGAAACTATATACAACAAGGAAAGAAGGATCTTTCCGCTTTTGGCGAATTTTCAATGTCCACTATCTAAGGAAATTGTGCGAAATTTATGTTGAAAGCTTTTCATTAATTAAAAACATATCAATGGATTAACGGATGGATTTACACCAATTGTACTGAAATTTTCTATAAATTATTGAATTTATTCTAAACTCAGTCAATACTTGGGCTTATTATAAACAAACGTGGCTATGATAAGTTTCGCGGTATATAAACACGTAACAGTGATAACATAAGTGTACGCAATATTTGATTGTACTGAGATATTAGTACTAATTATATAATTAAATCGTAACCGCGACCTAAAAGATCTATTTTACTTGCCGGTGCTATTTAGACCTCCAGTGTTAGGATTCTTATAAATCCCGTTACTTTCTTCGATTTGGAACACAACAGAGAGTCACGAATTATAGAATGTTCCCCTAAAACCCATGTACCTGATTCCACAGATGGCCTCACATTCACATAGAATATGACGGGACGTCTCACTCGTCCCGAGATACACTTAGAGTTTCTGCTTCACTTTATCCGAGACAAATTCCTGATTGGCCTGCCAGGCGTTTCTTCGACTGATTCTTTACCTGGATCTGAGCGCTTCCGTCAACTTGTCCCTATACCTCTGCTTTTAATTACGGAAAGAACTTTTTACACCTACGGCTGCCCGTTTTTACTTTCATCTGCCTATTGGAAATGTATGTGCTGTTAAATCAGCCTCCGTTTTACGAATATTACAAAGACCGGATATTACAAAGGAAATGATAAAGCAGCCACTAGTGAGCGATATGGAAGTCTGGCGAAATATATCAAACTTGCCAGTCTTTTTACACTGATCGAACCAACACAAGTGATATATTCAATTTGTCGAAACATCTGCAACGCTCAGAATCAAGCTTCCGGACCCTTGTCAAGCGTGTGTACACATTACCGATAAGTAAGAAAAAATCAACCCGTTCGTCCGTGTATGCGCTTGTCGGCGGTGGACATTCTTTTTTCAAATTTGTCAAAAACATTGGAGATATTTAAAAACAGATTAGCAGGGAAAATGGGTTACATCGATCAAAGGACATGTCAACAATTGGGGCAGCTGGAAGCGTCCTCATGTTGAAAAGCGTTGGATTTTTTTTTTTTTTCTTCATTATTCAATCACAGCAAATGTAATTAGAAAAATGTTTCCCCACATTTTACGGATGATCCTATAGTAGTTGCATAAAAATAGAAATAAAATGAAATTGGAAGGTATGGAAATTTCAGTAGTTGCTTTTTTTTTCTAAGGTAAAGCTGGTAGTAGGTTTGGAAAATGTGGTCTCAGCCGAATATGACTTTTTTATTTGTTGTCAGTGAGTTGTATTCAACCTAACTCGAAAAGTTAAAGCATTTGAGAGTCGAACAAATACCTCACACTACTTCGCAATGACTTTTTGAAAGCACATCGTCATATACGTAGGGATTGTAAAAATACTCTGATCAAACGCAACTCCAACAGAGTTTACCTCTAAGGGTTTGTCACTCAAAAAAAATTTCCTCAAGTTATTTCGGGAACGGTAGACATCCTGCCAGTTAAAAATACATGACAAGACACCATATTGTGTTGTGTGTGTGTTAACACACAACAACAGTCACAACCAGAGCCTGAATTGGTTGCTATAATAAAAGGCAGGTGTATTTCAAGTTCTTCCTTGTGTCGCATGCATCTTTACAAACTTAATATACTCTCATCATACGTTATGTTGAAAAGAAAAACAAACTCTGCAAATTATTGTAATTGTAGATATGTATATAGTGTTTATATATAGATAGCATTTACGATATTTGATCTAAGAAAAACGGGAGATGGTACAATTGAATTAAAAAACGTAAATAAACAATAATTGAAAGAACTTTTCGGATTTTAGTATTTTGTGTGGTGTAGAAAGTAAAGTCCTCCAGATTGAATTGCAAGACCATATAAATTTAATTGCTCGTTCTTTCGAGTCAATTTAATTGAGGTTGGATTTTAAGATGAGTAGAATTTAAAATCTAGTTTAATGCTCAGAGCATAGATTCAAGGTTCCCCCTTACGAAATATGATTTTTCTTTCTTTTAACAAACTTAAGAACTGAGTGTAAACTTTCTGCAAGAAGAAAAAGAAGAAGAAGAAGTTTATCAAATCCATTCTTCTTGGTGATGATACCTTTATTATGTAGAATGCATGGCCAAATCGGTTTCTATTCAAAGAAAAAAATCAGCAAAATTTTTAAATCAAGTTAGATACTCAAGGCAATGTTTTAAATTCGGAACAAAAAGTACATAAGGAACGAAAACAAAGCCATTGGCACTAAGCAAAAAAAAAAAAAAAATCGCAGGTCTAATGCATTTTTGTATACCTTTCAAACATTTGGCAAATTTAATACAGCGCCTGGTATTGAATAGAAAAAAAACAAAAACTTTATTTTACCTTTGCTACCGCTTTTATTTAAACAAAAATTACAAAAATAAATAAGTAAATGCGTTGTTGAAAAATTTTCCTCTACGATTAAACACAAAGTTTATTAACGTTTTATGAATAACGGAAAAATTAGAAAAAGGAAAAAAAAAAAAAAGGAAAAAATATTGAAAAAATTATACGAAAGCTTTTGAAGAACTTTAACCTCCACATGTACATAGAGTTTGTTAAACACAACACATTTATGCTGTTAACCTTGTTACACAAGTACATGTTGGCATTTGCATTGAAAATGTTTTCCCTGATGCTTTTTTTTCCGCCATTTTCCATATTCTTCATCTACTCTTGCCTCTATTTACACTGTGCTTTCTTATATAAAGAAGGCAAGAGATAAGATAGATAAGGAGACATAGAGAGAGAGAGAGATAGAAAAAAAAAAGGCAAAAAAAAAGCAAACATTTTTATGCCATATCTACGCGAGTAGAGGATTTTACTAGATCTGCATGTTCATGTGCTTAAGTTTTTCATGCTCATGAAAATGAAAATTCCTTGAGCTCAGTTTCTTTTACCACCTCCTCGCCATCAGAAGATATTAGAATTCTTTTATGTTTATGTTAATATATGGCATTATGTTTATGTGAAATGTTATAACACATACAGATACTCTTGCGCCGTGCATCTGCATTTCAGAGTGATGCGAGCAACAACTTGTGTCACGTAATCTATGTAAATGTATGTAAATAAGTTTAAATAAGCAACATGTGTGAGCGTCGTCGATTTTTGTTGATTTTATTAAGTCTAAAGTACGCATATCAATGCATACATATATATGCAATATATGCATATATATACTTTTATTATATGCACATATATATATATGAGAAAAATTGATAGAAATGCAAAGTGACTCTTGAAACTCATTAAATTTGTAAGCATAATAACATTTTTTCGTACTTCCAAGGTTGGAAAATGAACTTTTCTTTAAATTATTAATAATTTTCTTCTCTTTTTTTTCTTTTTTTGTTTTAACGCATTTCTTAATTATTTATTTACTTTACCTTTAAGGTAATTATATGTAATAATAAATTCGTGCGAATGTATGCAACACTCAGAAAAATTAAGGAGAGATCTGTCCTTTTTTATACCGTTCAGCTTAGAATTATTTTCGGTAACGATTCAAGTTTGTCAGTCCATCTGTCCGTCTATCCGTTTGATGTCTGCCTATGTATTCTTGTGTTACATCTACAAGTCATGACGACATTTGATATAGTAATTCATGCAAGATGTAATTCAGATCGAATGACGCGATTTTTGAACCTTCGCCCGTATAAACGTTCCTGCAGAGAGGAAGGCATTATGTGGGAGAAAAGTCTGATTTTTAATATTCCATGGTGAAAATTAGGTCACAATAATAATTTAGCAATAAAATCAATTCTAGAAAACTTATATCATGCAGGTTTAGCTTTAGGGTTCCATAACATAGAATTTCTGCACATATATAAATAAATATTTTAAGTGCAAAGAAGTGTAATTTTTCTAACTTTATGAAAAGTCTAGATCAAGAATAATAAGATCATTGACAAGAAAATTAAATTTGCTGAATTCCCGTCATCTCAAGCTACAATTTTTAATAGCTTGTTACGCAATAAATTAAGAATTGAATGATATTTAAAGGTCGGCCTTGCCCGACTATAATACTACTGATTATCTTTATAGTTTTTATTTTCGTTTTTTAAATTCAATTATTTCTTACAATTAATATTTTATTGTTTAATTATAATAGTCAGCCTATTCCTTAGTATTTTACTGCAGTGGCAGGGTTCCCTTTTAAGGTATAAAAGTTCGGTTGTACGTCTACCTCACACAAAGTGGGAAGACTCTATTTTTTCAAAGCAGTTAACATCGTTTAACTGCGGGAATAGATATATTTGTACTGTATATAGCAATTGAAGTTTCTCACGGTCAACTTATTAATGTCCCACTAACAAGCAAAAGAATTTAAAGACATTACGCTAAAAGTTAGTATAAATATGCCTTACGGTCAATATGTGCAAGATGGGATGTTTACAACTGACAACTTACAACTTCTTTGTGTTAACCTACAACAGACATCTGGAAAATCTATTACCAAATATTCAGAACAACAACTCTTATCGATCTTATATGGAAAAAAGAAAATGAAAAATATATAAAATGAGGTCAGAAAGACAGACGTTCCACTTGCTAGCACGGTTGCCAATTGCGACCATTGATGGCTCGCGCAAAATGAGAATTTCTTCGATACATTTCATATATTTCATTGCCTACTACGCACACTATATATCTAGTATAGACTACGTAATACAATTTGATAATTGTACAATCCATTTGACTACAATTCCTCCCCTCCTCCTTACGTCTCGCAATATTTAAAATTGACATTTTATACCATGAAAAGACTTACATTTCGTGAGATTGAATGTGTGTTTTTTGTCGAGAAATACAAAAAAATGGAAATTTTTTTTCCTATATAAGGCAATAGGAACAACTGGTTTCGTAGTTGGGCCAAAACGTGTTAGTTTACTAAACTTTAACAAACCACGTTGGCGCTTGCGAACTTAAGTACAAAAAGCCTTGAACACGTTACAAAAATTGATTAAGAAAATGATTGCGATTCAATTGGTGTAATAAAAACCGGGTCTATTTCAAGTCCGCCTAAACATTGCCTACATTCGCATAAACTTAATTAATCCTAAAATGTATGTTTGCAATCAATACCCAATAAACATGAGTTAATGTCAACGTAAAGTTATTCCGTGAACTACATAAGTTGAATGAGAAGTGCGCGTACAAAGATCAAACGGTCTTTTATATATGCCGCAACTTGACTTTGGACAAAAAAATTGATCCTTATCTGTTTTTGCTTGATAGCTAGACAGCTTAAATTTCACATTTGCACAATACATATAACTAAAGTTTACGTAGAATATTCCACACATACTCTTTCGTCTGTCATCGCATTTAATACGCTTTAGTTTTTAATATTTTCTGCACTTAATGTTTTTGAGCGCACGTACAAAACATGCAGCAATCTTCTTGGCTTGTGTGGCTGCATGCCGCATTCGCGAGCACAAGAATTATTTGTTTTTAAAAAATCAGGTTAATATGCCATAATTCGTGCACGTCTGCAACATAGTATCGAACGGTCGAAAAGTCATAAATTAATCGCTTGAATCTTTTAAAGGTTGCTGAAATATATAGATTATAATGCGGTTAAGTTAAGATAAAGAGAATTAACTTTTAGTTTTTAAAGTTTCTACGTGCAACTAACGTATGTGTAAATCTTTTGATAAATGTTGAGAACGAAGTTGAACAATAGAAAACAAGCCAGACACACAAGCTCTAGATAAGTTCGGAAAGTGGATCGGTATAATAAAGAGTGCGTCTATTCCAAGTCCTTCTGGTCTATGCCACACCCGTTTGGGCAGAGAAAGTATTACAAAGTAACCATTCTCTACGAATGCAAGAAACGGTTCAAATATCGACCTACCGCACAGTTTCAATATAAGCTGCAGCGAGCTTGGCAGGAATACTACGCATGGTGCTACCAGTGAAGAAGCGGTTGTGTATACATAGCGCCAAAAAGGAAAGAATTACTGGCGAAGAAGTGCTATCCGGCAGAATTGCTGACAGAATTGCAGCAACGATGGAGAAACGACTCGAAACGAAAGTAGACCTAGACCCTCATCACAAAAGCAGAAGTATGGCATAAGGTGGGGAGGAAATATGGAAACATGAAAATTTTTCAAATTATTTTTTGTGCCGTTTCAAATTTTAGGCAGATAACGCATGCGACGATGCGCAGAAACCTTTTTTCGTCTGTCCGGTTTAATGGACACCGAAAGATGGGAGAAATATACCGGTTTTTTTCGATATGAAGCCGCATCAAAGCGATATTCGAACCTTTCATCTCAGGAGAAGACGCCGGAGGTAGAATGACGTAGTGAGGATCAAGAATCTATAAGGGTCCACCACGAGGTAATGAGAAAGCGGTCTTAGCTGGCCACTACGTCCATTAAACAAAAAAAAATAAACCCTTGCACCACACGTTGTTTAGGGTAAAAAATGTTTTTTTAGTTTCATTAAAATGTATTCTGCTCTTCACTAGAGAACATTATTATTGAGCTATTAAAGCAATTGCTGAAATTTTACATCCCTCGCTGTACTTCTAGTAGTGTACCAACGTCGCAAGATAGGTTTATTTAAATTACCAATGGACTTTTAGCTTTCAACGCGTCTAATGTTGCTCTTGCTAGGATTGGACTTAAATAATTTACTAAAGAATCTGAAACTCTGTCTATTGCGAGAAACTCCGCAAAGTTTTTCTATTACCCATACATTAGTTTGATGCTAGTTGCAAAGAAAGCTGAACTGTTGATAAAATGATCATTTAATACCCGATATAGGAGGATTGTTTTCCAACGCTCTATTGCACAACGAAATTCTTTCAGTTACTTGCACAACGACTTTACGCACTTCTCCGTACATATATATACGCAATATAGTAAATAGTCTTCTAAATGATTAAAATTTAATAACAATTTCTTTACTGCAAATGTGTAATATTTGCAGTTTGTATTAATGAGGAAAATTAAATTCTGAAACATCTCTCAACTATTCGCCATGAAGTGTTTGTTTTAAATTTTTAAAGATATGGGAATTTGTTGTGTGAAAACATATGCAGATTCACCCAACCGAGATTTCATATTCATAGTTCATATGTTTATCAACTGAAACAATAATGATAAACGCATGGCAATAGAATATGCTGTTGCATGGAGACAGCCAGCCAAGCAGACTTAACTCTTATTCATCTCTCGTCTCTAAGATTTATGTTTCATTTATTATTAATTAACGTACATGTGTGCATACATATTGTATAAAATTTCATTTCACAGACACACAATGCATTATAAAATGAAAAACAACAAAAAAACAAAACTGCAAACATATCTGTTTCTATAGAGATATTAATAGATGACACAATGGTATATACATACATAGGATATGTGCGTGCATGATTTTTCTCAACAATATGTAATCACCGTCTATTATGAAGATAGTTGCTTGAGTAATATTAATCAAACAGCATTTTGAGAGAAACGTGATGGATACGATTCCCAGAAATATGGCTTCGCTTAAATGATAGAAAAATGTTTCGAAAAATCGAGTGAAATTGAACCGAAACAGAAGATTTTCGAGATTTCATTTAGTTCTGTTGAAATCATGTTTGTTCTGAGTATTTCAACAAACTTGATCATTATATGTGCAAATTATATAAATTTATTTTATACGCAATCAAAAAGAGCCACACCCATCTTCGATGAAACAACACAGTTTATTGAAAACGAAATCTATCCATTCATTTACCTATCTGTTTATCTATTGTGTGCAAAATGAATTATAAGAAAGGACATGAATTAATGAACTAAATATTTGCAGCATCGACCGCCTTCGGCAAGAGCACATTACAGTTGTATGCAATATGCTTGCAAATACCGGTGATAAGTAGCAGTTTGACATGCTGAATAAATGTGGAAACTTCAAAAAGCAAAGTACAACTTTTTGGAGCCCCCTTCCCCTATAAAGACTCTTACAAAAGACATAAGCTCCTAAGTTTGAATAAAATCTATTATTGTTATTGTTATTATTATTATAAACTTAGCCAGAGAATAAATTCTAAGATAAAGTCTTAAAAGCACTAGCATCTGAGGCTTTTGACGTTATTAAAAACTCTACCGCACTTGAGATTTGAACCCACGACCATTGAGTTGCGGGTCGAGTCTCTTGCCTGCTCCACCACTCAGGCGGATGAATAAAATCTAATATTAGTTGTTTTCGATGACAATTAATACGGTGGAGTGACCTGATATCTAAATTTACTGCGCTGCCTCTGGATCGCCTAAGATTGTTTTTCGTATGTCTTCCTACGCATAAGGCCGCAAGAGAAGAGAGGCTTTCATGAGAACGAGATCCAATTTGTAGTACAATATAATGAGAGCAGGCGAAGGAAAGAAGGATTAGGCGAAGTTGTGCATGGAGTTGTGTGGCTATTAACCTGTACTCGTTTAAATAAATATTTGGATAAAATAGAAATTTCACAAAAATTATTTCCCTTTTTATACGCTTTTATTTAACTTGCGCTCTTGACAGTGTAGACAGCTTCTAATATCCTGTATCCTAAGCAAATCTATATAACAAATCATGCTAGCATTTTGCTTTTAGCGAATCGTAGTACCCTACACCACTTGTGGTACAAGACATATTAGGTTTGTGCTGGCGTACGTAACACCCAGAAGGCCTTAAGAAGAACCTATTTTTTCTTTATACCGATCTATTCAGGATCATAAGCTTGTCTGTCCGTCTTTACGTCTGGTGTCTGACCATGTTTATTCGTGTTTAGCCAACATTTCGCAATTTTTCAGATATTTTAATAAAATTTGGAGCATTAACGTGTTTTGACGACCAAGGACGAACGTTATGGAAGGTGGTTCGGTTCGGTCAACTTTTACGAGGGAAAAAATTTGCTATTTTCAAAAGTTTTCAACACAGCTCGCTGCGTAATAGTGCAACTAGTAAGAAAAATTTGTTTCAGCTGGGATAATATTTTAAACACATTCTCTTATAATCGTTGCTACGAAGAATCAATCTTTATATGGCACAACGGTACAACCTTTAACCTTTCATAAGGAAAGCTAGTTCATCACAGTAAATAAATTGGCAGAGAAGGAGCCCTTACCGCATTTAGATTACGTAGACCTATTTTTTGCTTACAACCGACTTTACGGATTCTCAGGAAATGTAAACTTTCCAAAACCGCCGCTTGGAAAAATCGCGTTTCGATAAAAACGCGTTTAAAATTATACAATGCATGAACGACATTTTTTCTTATCGTAATAAATTTTCTTTTAATTTTTTCTATTATTCTCGAGTTCTAGGACTAAAAGACTGCCTTTTCAAATTCAAATATTTGGAGGTCGATAAAAATATTCAAAGAACAAATTCCCTGCGGATAATTAATTTTTTTCCATGTATTCGAGAAGGTCCAAAGCAGTGAGCAAAAAAAAGGAAAAAATTGATTTTTAAACAATGTACTGAGATTTACCCTCTTAAACAGGATATTTTAGAAAATATTTTTTTTTTTTTTGTTGTAAAACTTGTTATAATTTTTCTCTGAATTGAATGCATAACCAAATGAAAGCATTCGTGGAAAATGTAAAACATAAACAGGGCATAAAAGGATGAAAGGAGAAGTTATTAAGCTTTCCCATTTTCGTTATCGTAACGTCTAACCAGCCTTGAAAAAGTCAACAAAATAAGTCGATACAGCTCCACTTGTCTATCATCTGCAATCAAAACGTCCGCAATCACAAATTTGTTACAAAATCTTATTTGATGGTCATAGGTTATGCTGAGAGTGCTATAATTCGCAAATTTAAAACTTATCAATGAGTCCTTGGTCTGTATACTGGCGCAATTAGAACTCAGATGTCCCCTAAAATATTTGTATATTGATTCATGAACAATTTTGTTTTTGGAAACCTCTTAGAAACAAGCTTCACCGTTGTGGGCCGGATAACTCATGATAACTTCGTCTGGCTTCTTTTTTTTGTTAAAATTTGCAATCCCAAGTGAGGCACAGGTTACTTTGGCCGTAGTTGTAGTGACCGCTCCGCTCCGTCAGTAAAGACATAACACTTACCCATTAGACTGCGAGCACCACCTCTCCTATCTCTTTCGTTTTCCTTACTTCTTCCTGACCATGGTTGTGTTACGCGAATACGTGATATTTTTTGGGATCATGCCTAAAATTGCAACTTATCCATTAAGTATGAAACTATCTGGAAAGAGGGAAATTGTAAGAATAGGCGGACGGACGCATGGGGTAGATCACAAAAAGAATTTGTGTTTTTAGCTCTAATTTTTCAGGTCACAACAAACATCTGCCCAAACCTAACGTACCCTCGACCACAAGTGGTGCGTAACAAACCGTGGTGCGTAGAAACGAAATCCTGCGAATTATATATCGTGTATTCGTATTTTTAGTTTTTTTTTTTTTATTCTTTTTATTTGTCGGAGAGAGATATATCTGACGTCTGCATGCTTTTCATCTATTTCAACTTTAATAGTGTAGTGCTCGCATACGTCTCTACAGGCGAGCTCAAGAGATCGCTTTTCCTAATAAAATGTGTGTGTAATGTGTATGTGTTCAGATTCAAAAAAGATAAATGAATACCGAATGCATGACACAAAGACAGTGCATGCAGAGAACGAACGAAAATAATGATGTTTGTTATTATACTGTTAGAGGACAACAATGATTCTGACGAAAACTATTACAATGTTGATTGTGATGAGAATACTTACTTTCTTATGCACAAACATATGCACACGCACACAGACTTATATATAACTATATAACTAAGCACCAAGCACGTATTTCATAACTGACAGTTATTGCCGGCATTCCTTTGCATAGATGTAGATACAAGTTTGTGTGTGTGTATACTTGTGCGTGCAACATATAATATAATACAATTCTTTTTAATGATGTTGTCGTCATTATTGTTATTATTGTTGGTGTTGTTCTTATGTTGTATATTTTCATTGCGAACATAATAATGACGCAAACTGTCTTGGGTCGGTTTGCTTTATTACTGTGTTACAATCGTATGTCTTACAATTTGAGGCGTTTATCGGACATATTTTATTTTAGCATACAACAATATCCCTTACCGACTGCAACATCTGTTGAACACATTCGAATTGTTGTTGTTAAAATTTAAGAACGACATTCGCATACACACAAGTTTCACGTACAATACAATGATGTTGTTAATCAAGAGAGAAAATTTTGGTGTTTGTAATAATAAATCACGAGGCTGCATGCACATGTATGCACTTTTAAATATTTCAGAATAAAATGAATTGATTCAATATTTACCTTAACTTTATTTGCATGTCGTATACAATTTTATTTATTTATATTTATGAAATTTTGTTTAAATCACCGCTGGGATATGTGTATAGACATGGCTGTAGCCTTTAGGGGTCTTTAATTAAATTTTGCTATCATATTTATAATTAAATAATAATGTTACACACAATTAACTGCAATTGATGATAAATTGCGAAATAATGAATGTTGCAATTTAAATATGAAAAGATTACAAATTTACGAGATTATGAGTCACGTTTATAGAATCGATACAATATATCAGAGGAGGGGGAAATTGATATTTCAAAGAAAGTTTCATTTTTTATGTAAAGTCATTCACTGTTTCAGCAAATGCGGCAAAGCAAATGTGTTTAACTTTCATTTGACGACTTCACCTATGTAACATCCAAAAATAGGTATTAGAGAGTCAGTTTGTCAATATCAGAACTCCTTACACACTATACTTTATATATATATATATATATACATTTATAATTATTGATATAGTGATATAATTATTGATGTCGGCAGCGCTGGAACTACAGGCATTTTGCACACAAATGTCTTTTCATTAAAAGACATCATTGTGTGGCCCATTGAAGCATACATCTACAGTACCACGTGAACTGAGAACGCCTCTGTTTTTCAAAAGGAATAAAAAATTTTTTTTTTACTCATTACTCGTAAACTATAGCAGATAATTGCCAAAAAATTTGAATTCAATGAGCGATGTTGTAGTATCTGTACAAAATTGGAAAACATTGATCACGCCTAGCCAAAATAATGTACATAAACTCATGTCTAGTTGCAAATTCTGAATGCGACCTAAGCATGTCCATTTGCTTGTCTGCCCATCTGTTCGCCTACTCAACTGTGTAGTACATGTGATAAACAATCTCTCGTTCGCAAAAATGACGATATCGACGACAAATTTTGCAAACGAAAGTGCGAATGACTCAAGGCAACGCCTACAACGCCCATATGCCTATGCGACAAGAACTGAGAGCATCTTCGCTTTCGTTGCTCGTAAACGACAACATTTGCACAATATCTAAACTTCCTGAAAATAGAAAGAAAACAGTCGCTCCTACCCAACATGATAGAGTATGAAAACTTAGTTCTTTGCCTTTTAAGTCTTTTTTAGGGAAACGGTGATGAGTGTCAAAGATTCGCTCACGACCGAATATAATTGAATTTTCTTACCTGTTTAAAGTAACATTTATATGTAATGTTATTTATTATATTTATTTATAACGTTTGCTTGTTTAAAAAAAAACAACGAACCAATTTTAAATTCAAATTCAAAATTAACTAATTTGATAATTTTGCTTAAAGCGAAAAGGAATTCTAATCTCAAAACATAAATTAAATGGAAAACATTTTATAAGTCGCTACGACATCATTTGCTATACACATATGGAACAGTGGCGTAAATGCAGTTAAATTTTACCTATGAGGGTGATATAAAATTTTCATTTAAACTAAGCCTGAATGGTACATAAATGCAAGCAATTGAATGATAAATAACGCTTTCGTATTAGTTTTACTATCCTTTTTTTTTTTTTTTTTTTGGTTTTAATAAATCTCGTTATTTAACAATGACACTAAGCTTGAAACACCTGCTACCTGCTACCTGCAGGCTGCAGCTACAAGGGCTATTACTCTTGCACTTCATATGCAAGATAAATATATTTAATTTCATAAAACTACAGTAGAGAATAATGGCAGGGAAATGGCTGGCAAATATTTCAGTTTCAGTTTCAGTTTCATTGAATAAATTAAATTTAAAATTAAAATAATAAATAGAGAAATAGACCGAGAACAGCACACAAGTGTAAATCTTTTGACTTGTAAAAGCTCTGGGCATCTCTTCGAAGAATTTTTCTTTATCTTACGATTTTTTTCTTCTGGATGTTAAGTGACAGACAGACAGACAGACAGACAGACAATTGTCAGTGTTAAGTAACCGCATCTGTCTGTTGGAATTGTTTTAATTATAGTTTAATGAACTAAGCGTAAAAGATTATATAAAAAGCACACGAATCTCCTGTAACTGTGCATTCAATTGCAATTAGAATTTGTCAACGCCAACGTCGGTCTACTGGCAAGAAAGAGGATAAGTTCTACGAAAACGGAAACAAAAAAAAACAAAAAAAAAAAAAAAAAACTTTCTTTTCTTTTCACTTCAAACTTGTCTTTAGAGATAAAGAAGATAAAAAAAGACTTTTTACATGTACTCAAGTGACAGATTGTGTAGTAATCAAAATTAACTGAATACGTAGCTCATTAATCTTAGTCGTTGGTATTTTTTTTTTTTTTTTTTTTCTTTCTTTCAAACTCATAACTCTTACTGCTCTGAATGACTGGCTTTTGTTTAGTGTAAAAAATAATTGCGGATTGTAAATTATAAGAAAAAATGTGTTAGAATGCCAGAGTATTTAATAGTACGTTTTTATTGGTGGTGGTGGTGATGGTGGTGATGGTGGTATATACAGGAAAGAGACCCAAAGGAAAGTTATTATTATTATCATCATCATCATGAGCGAATAGAAAACTATAACGCGAAATAATGTGAAATGTAATGAACTTTCCTTTTTTTTCTTTTTCTTTCACTCTCTCTTTGTATACCGTTTACAATATGCCGACCCGTTGATAATGCCAAAAGCGTACCCATGAGTAAATATGTATGCTATATAGTGCAAAGGGATGTATACAGTTTACTGAATTGCGCTATTGTAGAACGGACCATTGGGTTCAGTAAACATTAATGAGTTGTTAACGTTTACAGAATAAAATAAAAAAATGAAAATAAAAGTAACTGCAATGAGATAGTTGGAACAGTAGAGTAGCTTCATATAAAATAGAACAGGAAATTGAGTCATTTATTCTTGCTTCCTTATCTGGTAAATATACGAATTTTGTCACTCTATCGATAGCATAGTAAGCGCGAAATCATGAAACTTAAACAAAATATCCGATAACAGTTAACGGACATACTTGAAAAGGCATTGGTTTATGTTAAGTAAGTAGTTTTGCCAACAATATTAGAAAAGCATAACACAAAATATTAAGTAGTGAGATTTTCTTATAAACAATGATTAACGTTAATGAAGACAATTGTTGCTTGTTTGCATCTATACTAGCATTGATCCTCGATGGTGTAGTCAGCACGGTAACTTCTCCAAAAATAGTGGAGTAGAGAATAACTGCGACTAAATAGTCGGTATTCGTTGATTCAAACCTCTGCACGGTATAGTTTACCTTGGTCGGTAAAGGCATAGCTTTTCCCGATTGAGCACACAGACATACAAGGCTGCGGCCACTTCCCTTTGTCGTTCCTTTTGTTCACTTCTTCTTCTTTCTGGCCGTCACCGTGTCACACGATTAAAGGACATAGCCTGAATGATTGGACAATTAAAAAAAAAGAAAAAAGTCTCAAGTGCGGTGGAGTTTACTTTGGTCGTAGCTATAGTGATCGCTTGGCCGGCAAAGGCATAACACTTATCGATTGTTGTCCGCATTTATCTCTCTATCTCTTACTCTTTCCTCATTTCTTTCTGACCGTCACCGCGTTACAGGAATAGGCGACATGTGCCGGGTGGTGATGGGGGTAAAAAATGTTTGACGTTAACTACGCAGTAGTTCAAGTACGAAGTACGGAGCCAATTCACAGCACACATATCTGCAATGACGTTAATGCACATCTAGTGCCTTAAGTATATTCTTACTTCAGTCAGCGTTGATATTTATTTTACATTCAAAATTGAATTTCGGTAAGAGTACAAAATGTCAATGCATTAAGCCTCAGTTGCGCCCATATAAATTTCTTCCCGGCGTATCTGTCAATAAAATTAACTAAAACGTACTTATGCGTGTGCGACCTAAACTTGGCGTAAACATTTCTCTTCTTTTTTTTCCCTAGAACTGTGAAAAAATGATTATGAAATGTGTGGTTGCATATGTGCTTGTCTACTGTATCCGGCACGTACTCGCAAATATTTGCAAATTTATTAAAACTTTAATAAAACGCTTAAGAGACCAAAAACCTCATCTAACCAAACAACGGCAGCTTCTACCATAAAGTAAAAATAAAAAATAAAAAATTGCTTCTCCTCAAATAATACGCAAGAGAAGTAAGAGTGAAAGTGTTCACTTTTCGAATAACTTGTTTTTAGTAAAAATTTTACAAAATTTTTTAAAAGAACCGTTCAATAATTACATAAAAAATTTGTAAATGTAAAAAAATTTATAATTAATTATATCCAATTACAAATCGTACACGTGATCTGTTTTCAAATTCTCCTTTAATTTTGTACGATTGTCCCTTTAATCCTTATTTTTAACTTCTCAAGTCCGCTTTCCCCCATTTTGGACATTCGTTGTTCTATTCATCTACTTTTTCATCTATCTGTTCTTTCAATTCATTACTGATGGCAGATGGCATCTTCAAAATCGCATAGAACTTTACAAACGGAACGAAACGGTTTTCGTAAATATTCCCAACAGCTAAGATATTAAAGTACAAAACAAAAATTTCCTAACGGCTTTATTCACCGACTAATTCATTACCAGTTCTAAGGTACGAAAATTGTAGCCGTATTCTGGCATAGTGACCAGTCGCTACTCATAAGAGAAAACGTTATTTTCTTGTCAGTATGTTTGCGAGTGTGTATCCCGGAACACTAGAAAGGCAATGAAACTCTTTAATATAAACTTTGTTATGAAGCTGCTAAGTCGCTAAGTTATGAAAAGAACAAAACAAAAAATTCATCGCGACGTTCTTTTGATGTTGGTTAGTATAGCGCCGTTAAAGTAGTTTAAGCTTTTCTCTTTAAGTAACGGGTGTTAGAACATTAGATCCAAGTTGAGCTATATATAGTTATCGACACAATGATTACACAGAGTAGGGATGCAAAAGCGTAGGTTTTGTTTTACTCTTGTGTACCTGAACGATTTCTCTTACTATCTAAAAATGTATGAGTTCTCCTTATAAATTATAAATCAGTTGATGGGCGTAAATAACTCTTCATTGTTTCACTCTTATTAATTATTATAATTAATTGAATTCATAAAGAAACAATTACTTGGGAATATTTAATAACTCACTTTTTTCATTTTCAATTATTTCAAGCGATTATATTGAAAATTTTTAATTTTATTTTATTTTTATTTTCCGATTTATCCTTTGGCGTTGTGTTTATAGACGCATGTTCTCTACTCTGCACCGATTTTAATAAAGTCTCTTGTTATGTGTTTGCGTTTATTGTAGATTCCTTAAGTCATTTTTCAATTCTGTCCATTCTGCGCACATCATTGCCACATTAGAGGGACCCGCAGATTAGTTCTTCATGTCTTTCATGTCTAACAAATCAACCCACATCCTACTTAACCCAGCGCTTTATTACCCTGATCATGAAGGTGCATTAATAGATATGTTCCCCAAATTCGATCATAAATGAATACAATCTGTGTTGATCCATATAAATAGAGAAATTTGATACGTTTACTGATCTAGGCATTCTGTTCGATCGTAGATTTAATTTATTTTATTAACAATCGATTAAAGCTAGATCTGTGCAAAGTTCAACGACTCATATATCAGAAAAAAAATTTGCATGTACGTGTGAGAATATGGCTCTGTTTTATAATCGCCTTTTTATGTCATTCAATCCAATCTTTACAAAATTGCTAAGGCATCTATGTCATCTGGGCACCACACCACTCTTAGCTCTACTCTTACTAGAGTTTATCCTGCAAGGTAACTTTCCTGTCATAAAACTTCATTATAAACTGTTAAGTCCGCCTAAGGCAATTTGTAAAAATTTAAATAATGTTTCGTAGCTTCGTGACATTAAATCTACTCATTTTAATACTAAGATGCCAGATGCCGATGTCGGATTTAAACCAAAGCTTGTAATTACTAAAGTGGTGGCCCGATCCGTCAAGAGACTATATAATGTCATAATAGTCGACTGTCAGATATTTGAATGCTTAGGTCGGTTTAACAGTATGCTCTCATTTTGATTAACATGAACACACTCAAAGGCAATGTATTTACGGTCTACGTGCTTGCATGTGATCCGTTTTTTGTTCATTTATATATAGATTTTTTAATTTGAAAATAGTTTTTAATTCTTTATATTAAAGTTATATTAATGAGCTAAGTTATTTATAATAAAATTTCACTTAATTTATCAGAATCTATGTTCTCGCTGATCGCTATGCACATTCCAATAAATTTTTACATATACAAAAAACGACTCTTAACCATATTGAGACCACTTTCAGAAAAATCCTTATATTGCAAAATTCGTTGTACGGCAAATTTTTAAGAGAAATCAATATTTTGTTAACGGGACTGAACCACACAGACACTCTCATGTTAAGCACAGCTTTATGAGACTAGAAGGCTTAATTTTTTATAGAATAAGAATAAGTTTCTCAATGAACTACACTACGGCTACGCTATGAAAACTAAGACATTATGTAGTAAAAAGTTCTAATATTTGTTAATTAACTGCGAATATTGATGAGGAGAACTTTTGGACCAGAAACCTTAACCATACTTTGAACTACGTACATTCATTGATGGAATTTCCCTTTCCTGCCCCTTTCTTCAAAAAGTGAGAATTTTCATGATTACTTTTATTCAATTCTTTATTAATTTTTCATTTTTTTTAAACATATTGACAATAGTTGAGCACTGCAGAATGAGGCGCACAAGGCTTATGAATAATATTGAGTTTCTTTAATACACAAATAATCGTCGTTAAGATCATATTTTCATTTCCATAGTTTTTTGGGACACAACACATTTACTTTAAGGTAATAAAAAAAAATAAAAGAATACGTTTAGTGTTTTGTTTTTAATAATTCTATCGATCACATAATCGACTTAGATCAGTTTCTTGTCGGCTCCTGTTCTCTATATCGAAGTATTGCTATTCGGTTTGTTTACAATGAAAGTATTCGTCAAGTATTTAGAGATGAATGAAACGACTCTTTGGTGAACATCAACCAACCTATTCTAACGTCCCTTAAAGCCCTGTCTAATCAAAGCTCATATTTATTGGAACGTTGTCTTCATCAACCGAAACGGCTGCACTATTTTATCATTGGCATGCGCTACCGATGGCTAAGAGAGACTAGTTTTTTTTTCTTTGGATTTTCCTGAAAAAAAGTTTTTATTTTTGGTTTCTTCCCATTTAAAATCATGAAGAATATGAAGGAGAATATAGCGATTCGCATATGACTCAAATCTTCGCTAATGCCAAATTCCATTTAACGTTAGTCATTGCCTTGAAGAAAAATCATTTTTCTTTTTATTTGAGTTGTTGTTGAAAAAACATGAGAGGAGATCTTTAAACTTTGAAGAACTTTTGTCCTGTTTTACTCACTTGAAAGACTGCTTATAAGTTTCAAGTGTGTAATGATGGATAAATATTTCATTCATTGTTATATATCTTCACAAAAATTCTTTCCTATTACTAGACAGCTTTAGATTGCGGTCTTATTCGTCTGAGGCACGTTGCTCTTTTCAGTCGATTGTTAGCTAACATTAAAAACTTATCTTTACATATACACAAATGTTCTTCAAATATATTCAGCACACATTTTACCTACGTCTTTGCCATGTCAACCATTTGTCTTATTTTCATTTTGTATGTTTTTTTCCTTGTCAATGCTTGTATAGGACATGTTAAGCTTACAGCATTATTGATGCTTGCACGAATGCACTAAGAAACATGGGCAAATTATTCCTTTCAACAGAAATAAAAAATGGGAAAAAATTTTTTCGACATTATTCTTCACAAACACCTTAAACACGAGAACATCATTTAATCGTTATTCACGACTTTCTTGAAAACTATTATTACTTGATTATAGTTCACTAAAATGACGGAAAAATTCTCGCATTTTAACATGCATACTTGCAACAGGGAAATGATTGTATAAGTGTTCAGTTAATGAACCATTTCCTATTGCACTCATTTAAAATCCCATAACAGTTAACGTCATCATCATCATTATTGTTAAGCGTGTATGTTCAATACCTAGACCACAAGCATACGATCTCTATAATTGTACTGGCATACCTATAATCCACAAACACTTCCTTTCATAGTGGCAGTAACCAACAGCAAGCAGTAAGTACATCTCAAATATTATCCACCGTACAGCCACATATTTGAAAAGTGATGCTAATCTAAAACAGAGACAACTCAAATATGAACAAGCAACAAATTCATATTCGGCTCAGAACGAATATTTTGCACTCTTCCTCTTAGGCCGCAGCATTATAATTACAAAATATGGGCATGTTAGGTGGTCGGCAGGGACTGATCTTTTAACTAACTTTAAGAAATATTTATGTCTCTAATATTAGGGGATATGTGTAGCGTTTTATCGTCTATTGTGGGCGCATTTTTTTTCAATGATATTTGTGCAAGCGAATAGGTGGTGGAAATCGACAATTGTAATATTCTTCTTGGTTGCCCGCTCTCAAGGCTGATCTGATCGGTTTTCAACTAGAATTATTGATGCTAAAGACCGTGAGGGATGGATTAGCAGACGACTTGAAGCTATTCGCCAATTACGAATATATTTTACTAAACTTTAAGTTTGAAAGGAAAGATAAATCTAGTTTACCGTGTGCTTTCATTTGTGGGCATAAAAACCACTGAAATTTTGAAGGCATATTGCAACCAAATTTGCCATAGAATAGTTCATAATGAGGTTGCTTTTGAAATGACTATATGTTAACTTGCAAGTGTTTTATAAAGAGAATATAGACTATATGGAGTAAGAGTCGTAGTGGATATAACCGTCACCATCATTATACTATTGCTAGTGTAATAACATTTTACTCTGCTGTCTGTGCAGGTTAAATTGTACCAAATACTATGTTTTCTACTTAGGCCGTAGCAGCATAAGTGTTGAACATGTTCTCAATGGCCGCACATATGTTCTTTATATTGAAAAATTGTTCAGTTGATCTCTTTGTCTAAACTATCATCAACTATCTGTGGTATTGGTAGCTTATGTTGTCGTTATTTTGGCTTCCATACATGTAAGCAAACTTATTTATATGAGTTGGACCGAATGCCAAGAGACGCTAATATTTTATGGGCACAATCTTCTCTGTGGCATTGTTTTTTTTTTTTTTTTTTTTTCTGTGATGTGTGAAAAAAGGAAGATTTCTATCAACACTTGTTGTGCATTGTTTTGTCAACAAAGCGATGCTTAACTAGCTATGTTGTTATCGTGATAATAGCCCGATAAAGAAATCAAAACCAAAATCTGCTATTCAATCGAAAAGTGTTGTTAAATGCTATACAAAACCAAAATTAAGCAAAAAATGGATCATTGATTTTGCCCGCCTTGGGATGAACGTTAGACATCTACCCATTATTTAAGATGAATATAAGCAGAAGGGATCATTTTCTCAATTGGTTAACTTGACAAGCATAAAAAATGTTTGCGAATGAAAAAAAAAAAAAAAAAAACCTTATTTATGTATTTTAGGACTTGAATTTTCATAAATCTTTTCATTTTTCCTTTTTTTACGACCGCATTATGAAAGAATCTTTAAGCTTTAACTTCAACAAAGAGAAGAATATTTTCGTGAAGCGAACTTAGCGCGCGGGGAATACCTCTCTTTGCCTGTTCATTTCGGAAAAATGTATTCAGTATATGAAACCTAACTACGAACTTATACTTTTGCCGACGCGTGGGTACTTCCACAACTCTTTGAAGAATAACCGATCTATTGCGATAATTAAAAAAGCAAAACTTCGTTTATGGACATGTGTAGTATGCTCGTAGTTTGGATCTCTTTATATGTTTTGGTCCGTTTTCTGTACGCCTTGCACAACTTTAGGAGCGCAGGAGCGTTTCAGAGCAAACAATTTGTTTTACTTAGCGGACAATCGGTATGTACACGATATGTTTTACATTCTTTTGCGAATGAGAAAATCAAAAGAAAAGGATCTAAACAGGAAAATATATCGGTTTTGTGAGATCGGTGAAAACGTAAGCTTATATCAATGGTAAAACGTCAAGGATTTGAGTTTGTTGTTTATCAATTATCGTGATGTTTGTGTTCGTGTGGATGTTGCTTGGGACAGACAAGGAACGTCTACAGATTGAGATTAAATCAAAACACGATATTAATAACCATATTCTGAATAACATCATGGAGACGCCATAAGTCACAAAGCAGGTTCTTCGTGTTCATGGTTTCCCTAACTTACCTTCTGTACCCAAATTGATATTAGAATGTTTTATGGCGACTAAACTGATAAAGAATCGCGAAAACTGTGACAAAGAAACACATTTTTTTCTCCCTTGACTGGCGGCCAATCGAACCAACCTCAGGGTATATCATTTTAAATGAAATAAAATTCTTTCAGATTTTTTTCGTACACACTTACAGCCTCGTAAAAGCAAGTAAACCAAATTTGTAAACAGAATAATTGTTTAATTGTCCTTGAGAACTTTGAGGAGCACATAGTTTTCAAACAAAAGAATTAAGAACAAGGAAAAAATATTTGTTGAGGAATCTTTGTAAACGAGTAACTTTCACACGCAAATGAGATGATTTTAACAAAAGAAAAATATTACAGAATTGGATTATCGTCTGGTGTTTCAAGGTATACGTAATAAAAGCAAATATGTTAATATAGCAAACATAAAGATGAAGATCTCAATCGATTGTTAGTCATCTTAAACAAGGCACTGGATGAAGAAAATTCAGTCATATTTATTTTAATAAAGGCATTGGAGTCTGTTAACGGTTCGAATGAAGAGAGCGAAGCAGCCTTAAAAAAAATTTCCAAACGTTGGAAACTATATCATAGCTGGTCACCTTTGAAGATATGATCCCGCATCTACCACCCGTTCTCGTTAACATACTAATTGTTCACTACTATCCCGCTACTTGTCGCTACAGTTGGTTTCCTCTTCCTGCCAAAAAAAAAAGAAAAAGGGAAACCACAGACATTGCCGGGAGGAGAACACGGTAGAGAATTATACGAAAAGATTCCTCTTTACAGACCAAAATATCTACATACTTAAGCTATAAACCTCTTTCTGCAAATAATGATTTTTCTCTCCTTGTTTTCGCTTACACAAATATTATATCACGTCAACCCATTGTGTAAATAAGTAAGAACATTATAATCGGGTAAGGACGACCTTTAGATGTCTCATCACCAATTCACTTAAATAAAACAGCTCGTTCATTTTGGTGATACTCCACCTAAATTTACACATTATTTTTATGTGAATGCATTCTGTTCCTGAAAACTCTTATATTGGAGGATGCTGAAAACGTGAACTGACGTGAACCAAATTTAAGTAAACTTCATTTAACCTTTAACGATTTTATTATTTTTCGGTTCTTTCCGTCATAAAAAACAACAAGGGTTGCTTTTCGTAAGAGCTCCTGGATATGACAGGTCCAAGAAATACACCTACGTGATCAAAATTGTCTACGGTTAATTAATGTTGCTAACAGGGACCAATTGGCATCATAAAATATTAAAAATTAAACCTTTTTGCTAAAGGTCTTGTTATTTATGAAAAGTCTCTTACGGAGCAGTTTTCAAAAAATAGATCCATGTAGTTCGTACGTGGCCCATTTCGTTTTTATGCCAAATTACTGTTATGGATAAACTCTCATTAAAAAATAAATCTCTTTGATCTCTCTCTCTCTCTTTTGTGTAACGGTTTACATTCCATGATAATCCTTGTATGCTATGGCGTTTACAAGGTGGACTTATTTGGCACAATTAAATTTTATACCTTATTACTTTGCTAAATCAATTTTCATCATCATAAAATATCAAAAATTCGAACTTTTTTTCTAAATAAAGACTTAGGTTCCATTAAAAGCCTAGTGCAAGGATCCAAAAAATAGACCTATGTAATCCGAGATCGGCAAGCTTAATCAAAGGATAGATTTGCAATGGAAAAATGAACACCTGACTTAGTGAATAGATATACATATGTGATGATAGTGGAAATATTACAGAGGACGACTAATATGCTCACATCGGATATGTACGGATAAATGCCCGACATATCACAGTAGAATTTTTATTTCTTTTCTTCATTTTTCCTCCTTTTTTTTGTTTTCCTTTTTTTTTTTTGGTTTATGATGTCAACTGAACTAAGCCGAAGTAAACATTAGTAGCCCGCAGCATCTGACGTGTCGACTCCTATAAAGTAACGAAGGCCAAGCATAGTCTTTTTATCACTGTTCATTTCAGTCCATTCATAAGTATTTATTTTTTCATTGAAAAAGGCGAAGAAAGTCCCTCACTATAATTATTGTTATCGTTTTCTTATTTCACTTAATTAAAAAAACAAATGTAACATTTCTGAGTTTAAGTGCTCGCAGCATTATGTTTAACATAATTCATTTCCATTTCAGTCAAGTTGAAGGATAAAATTGTTTAAAAAAGAGATTGAAAAATAAAAACTTATTTTCATTTATGATGAGGAAGGAAAAATTCCATGAAAGGCAAGACAGACAAACGCATTTCAGCACATGTATATATATATATATATATATATAATTTATGTTATGAAAAAAACAAATATATATATATATATGTATATTTCAAGTGCATATGCAGACAGTGAATCATTTACTCAGTCATATATGCTCGTATATTCATATTCAGTGAGTCATTCATACAATTCACTTGACACATGCGATACTACCCTTGGGCCATGAATTCTATATGAACGCATAGACTTCTTTTCTTTATATTGTCTTTGTATATGTATTCTCTTCCGTTCGTATATGTCTATGCATTAGTATTGTATTCAATACTACAGTTGCTGATTTATACTATAACTAACCAGACACTTTAGCAGCAACATAAAATAATAAATAGGAAATACCTACTTCTACATACATAATACTTATATACATCATATATGAGTAAATGTTGTAATGTTTTTTTTTTTTGTCTAATATGTAGAAAAGAGGAGGGATAACCAAACTAGAGACTAGTGTACCGCAAACTTGTTAGTATAGCATTAGTAATTTTAATGCAATTCATTGAGAATTTAAAAATGTTTATGAGATTTCATAGTTTTATATATATATATATGTGTGTGTATAAGTTCTTTTAACAGAACAAATAGAAAAACTCTTTATATATATATATAAATGTGTGTGTGTGTATGTATAAGTTCTTTTAACAGAACAAATAGAAAAACTCTTTACATTTTACCACAGAAACTATAATTTAATGTAATTTAGTTACATTGTGCTTGAGACTAATAAACTTTTTATTTTGCAATAAATAAGAAAAATATCAAAGAGATAGAAAAAAGGAAAACTTAAGGATAATATAAAATAGATAAATCTACAAGTGCGATAAAAAAATATTAAGCACTTTTGTAGCATACTTATCCAATTTCAATGGTACTTGATACAAGCGATCATTTTTTTGAACGGCTATTTCGAACACAAACAACTAAGAAAGTTCAAAAAGCTTGTGAGAACGAAACTCATCACTTGTATTAATAGAGGTTGAGTTGCAGAATATATTGTTAACATAGTTGGTCTCCGTTAATTGATTGGACTCATTTACACGGGCCTCGTTAAGTTGAATTTTTTATTTTATTTGTTCACTTTTTGATCGATGACACTCTCTTATAACTTATAGATAATGGTTTCTTCTTTTTTTTTATATTATGGGTGCGTTTGTAGGCGGATAACAGCAAATTCTACACTAGTTTTTTTAAGAATCACGGCTACCCAAGTCTGTGTTTGCGGGTTCAAATCTCGGTGCGATAGGATTTACTTTGCTCGTAGTTTTACTGAGTGCTTAGTCATTGAAGGCATAACACTTACCGATTGGGCACACATTCACTAAGGCTACGATCGCTTCCCTATCTCTCTCTCCTTCCTCATTTTTTTCCGATCGTCAACATATTATTCGAATAGGGCACATCCCCTGAGCGATTAGTTTTTGATCAATATCTCTTATAGGTTATAGATATGGGTTATTTCCTTTTTGTGGGCGGATAACAACAAATTCTACACTAACCTTTTTAAGAATCGCTACGTATGTATATGCATTCGCATGTCTGTTCTTTAAAAAGCTTGGGTCGTTTTGAAAGTCTTCGGGAAGTTTGCAGGGGATATCTTCATTTTTGCGAAGGGGAGAATGTTTACTGAAGGCACAACATATTTGCACAAACGGACAGATGGACAAATTAAAGGGCGGACATGCTTAGGTGCATTCCAAATTTGAAACTGATAAAGAATTTATATTCTCTATGAGATTTTTGAAGCTTCCTTGTGTCCGTTATAAGGGTATTGAGAAAAGAAACCCAATTTTAATCCTCTATAACGTTGGGTAGGTTTTGTCAATTTTTCCCATTTTTATACAGATACTACGGCATCGCCCATAAACTATACGTTCAAGTTTCTGCATACTTATATACTGTACTTTGTAAGTAATTTTTTGTTCCTTTTGAAAAACAAAAATGTTCCCAATTTGCGTGGTACTATAGGCGTGTCCTTCGCCCAACCTGGCCCATTTTCCATATCAACCTACTTGAGATAACTCCCAGTGTTTCTTTCAAAGTCGAAGACGGAAATTTCATTTGCGGCCAAGAAAATGTTTACAACAAGCTTTACGCAGAGGGACAGACGCACATGCTTAAATCCATTGCAAATTTCATGCTGATGAAGAATACGTATACTTTGTGTGAATTGTCTCTGAATCTTCCTTCTGGGTGTTGCAAACGTTTCCACAATATGAATATGCGCCTCATCCTTCAGTGATTGATATAAAAAAACATACGCTTAAGTCATTTAGTGCATTAAAGAAATTAAAGATAATACTGTTGCATAATAATCTGATAAGTTACCACGCAAGCCACTATTTACGACTAAAAAATGTATAAAGAATGTTTCCAAAATAATTTGTTTCATGTTCACCTTCATCCTTTTAAATATATGTTTTTAGACTGCCGCCAACACTCTCTTAACTTTTCAACGCACGCGTAAAAGAGGATAAAATCTTTGCATTAATTCAAAAATACCTGAATATCTTAAACGATAGACATTTTTCGAATATATTTTAGTTCGTTGCATTCCTTTTGCTTTTTGTTTAAAAACTCAAACAAGTCATGCAAATATTTACTCGCACATCTAGTAGATGTAAACATGTGTGTTATGTTTGTAATTACATTTACTCTTAACTGCTAGCCTAATGAAATCTTAATCGTGAGATTTATAATAATGAAGCAATTCAATTAAAATACGAGCGAAAATAATGGTGTGAAAAACTTAAGAAAACCCATTAGTTCAAAGCAAACAAAATGAAAAAAACAACAAATTGAAATATTTCGCTGCGACTGCTCGTGCTAGGAGTTTATGGAGTACTTTATGCAGTATATGCTATCAACACAAATAAATGCGTACAAATATACGAATCTATGCTCAAGCAGTAAACAAACTTGGCGATACAATGCAGTTGTTTTTAAGAAAGTTTTATTTAAGTTCTTTATAGGGAATACGGAAAAATTAAAAACTTTTAAGCAATAAAATCTGTAAATAGTTTTTGCAAGCAAGAGGAACGCACAGAGACATGGGTTAAATATTTTGATATCCACTAAAAAAGTTCATCATATTTTCGCAACTTGAATTAATTATTTTACCAATAGGTTTGTTAGCTCTTTGTATATCATTTATTTTATTTACAAATTTAATTAACTAATTAATTAATATATTTTTATAATAAATTATTTATTTATTCATTTACTTAAATGGAAACTTGAACTAGAGAACGTTAACAGCCATATATGAAATTAAAAAAGTTGATAAATTTTTACTTAAGACCTGGAATCCATTTATGCATAACACAAGTAAGAAAACAAGTAAAAACATTATAGTCGGGCAAGGCGGCCCTTAAATACCCTACACCACATTGTTTAGAGCAATTCTCATTTTTATTATAGAAAACAAAAATGATATTTTCCTTCTATATAAAGGCATATTTTTCATGTGCGTATTTATGGGGAAGCGGGCCCAAACCGAAACCAAATGTAGTACAAGTTTAATCCTTACATAGGGCAGATCCCAAAAAGCGGAGATGGTCCAAATTTTGTAGAGTTCATTTTTCTAAGAAATTACTATTATGGGTCAATTTTTATCACCACATATTAAAACTTAGACTTTCCTACTCTACATAGGATCATTTTCTGTGAAAATCCTTCTTTGGGTAGGATACAAAAAATAGGCTGAGATGGTCCAAATTTGGTACAGTTAATTTTTTATGTTAAATTACTTTTCTAATATATCTTTCGTCATAAAGCATTGAAAACTGTACCTTTTTTGGTATGAACTTCAGTTCTCGTTATATGAGAGGTGTCCAAATATTCCCCTGCCGGTCCAAAGTTTTCATACCAATTTAGTATGTCGGAACACTATTACTTTTGCCGAAATATTTTGACTTTTCAGAATAGGGAGTCATATGGAAAGTGGTCCGAAACATTGTCAATAGCGCTCGTCCTTGAGTCAAAACATGTCACTGTACCAAATTTCATCAAAACATCCCAAAAATTGCGTTCCAGTAAGTTTCGATGCAAAAGAGAAGTCAACTAATTCACTGGCACATCCACATCTTATACAAAGCT
This sequence comes from Glossina fuscipes, assembly GCF_014805625.2. NCBI lineage: Eukaryota > Metazoa > Arthropoda > Insecta > Diptera > Glossinidae > Glossina > Glossina fuscipes. The sequence continues at coordinate 783,718 of NW_023998416.1, forward strand.
TTGGCATTAGTTTTTTCGGACACGTTTTCGGCTAATCCTTAATTGAATTTTATTACCTGCGGACCTAGTCGGCTGATTTACGAACATAAACTGGGAAACGTACATAGGAAAATTAAAGAAATCGAGGTCGATATTTTGGGTTAAGTTTCTAGATTGTTTCTATCAATAATGGGCTTATGTAGTTTACTTGGTTATGTGACCAAGTAGTTATGACTTTTGACATGTTCCACATGTTCCAGCGAAGATAATGTTTTGAAATTTAAAACGAAGTTACAAATTTTTATAAAGACATGCAAACTATTGTCTTTTTTAAATGCTCCATAGTGTGGTGTAACATTGTTCTTGTGCACTCTTTAGGACGGAAGGACATTCATATGCACAGGCAGACATAAGCTTAACGATTTTCGTGAGAATGCTATTCGTTTGAAAAGCTATTTGTAAAAATAGTTATTGCCATTGTTGTTGCAACTGCTTCTGTTGTTCTTTATAAAGAAAATTTATTCTTACATTGTTGTTTCATACTATTCAAGTGCACTTGCTTCCCTTTGCAAGGCACTTACAGACGGGTTTTCGTTTTCAGTTTTTTTCTTTTTGTTTTATTCCATTCTCTTAGAGTTCCGGCTTAAAGAGCCCCAGCCGCCTTATCTTTCCTTTATCCTTTGCGCCGGAAAATAAATTGTATATAAAATGAATAAAAATAAAACTTATATACAACAACAAACAATGAAAAAAGGTGCAGAAACCGTCAAAAACTTTTATATTTTTTCCGTTATATTCTTAGGTCTTTGTTCCTTGGTAAGGTGTGTGAAAATGTATTGTAATTCTTCTGCCCTACCGTTTGTAAAAGCTACCTTTCCATTTTGATAACCACACATTCAGTCTTGAATACTTCACTTAAAAAAGTAGGTTAAGTTTGTCAATTTGTTTGTAGTAAACACAATTATAATCGCTTATGAAGGATTGTAAGAGTCTTTGACGATATTTTTAACGGTAAAAGTTAATTAATGTAAACATGTATGAAGTATATAGGACTAGGCACCTGTTTAAAGGATTTTAATCAGAGAGAGTGATTTAGAGATTTGAAAAATCGTGGTCTCAGAATGCAATCGTCAGAAAAGGAATGGTTGACGTCTTTATATAAGTCTGGCCGTATATTTAGTAACGATGATAGCCCTTTTTTTTCAATGACTAAGAGTTGGCACTAAACTAGATATTACTAATAACAGCCCTGACCTTGTTTTAGAAGAGCGCCTGATTAACTGACCCTGTAAACACCTTAATTTGATCATAATATTTTAATTAATCTATTATGCGAAACAGGTAGACAATACCACCATCTTCTGCATGAGTAGCCGAGTAGGTAAGATTCACGACATCTAAATCTGTTTTTGCGGGTTCAAATCGGTACACTTTACTTTAATCGTAGTTATAATAGCGGCCGCTTCCATGTGTCTATCTTTTCCCTCACGGCAATATACGAGTAGGGAAATCCCCCGAATTACTGATCATGTAATAAAAAACATTGCTGCCGCATGCATTAAACGAGAATTAGTAACATATGGGAATGAAAATATCTCAGCATATAAGCCCTTCTCAAAGAAATAAAAACAAGTTCATCCCCATACGTACATAATCTATTTACATAGACTGAGGGGTTTTGCGCTAGCGACTATAAGTTTGACAGAGAATCGAATAGCGAGAGTAAAAGGGAATGTTCGCTCATAAGTAATTAACACGAAGCATCGATTAAAGAAGATACTCCTGCAATACATAAATTAAATGGTTTGAGGTGCAGATTTTTTGGAAAAATATTACATTAATCGAACTTTCTTCCTCTTACTTTAATCTACTTCTAAACTTTAACAAGGTTTTGTGTTTCCTCAAGTGAGACTGCAAAACTACCATTCAAAGCTGCTAACATTTTGAAATGTCTTAAAGAAACTCATTGCATGTAAATGATTTGAAACCTTATTAGGAAAGACGAATGGAACATAGACTATATCAAAGCATTTTAAGTCGCTAATTCAACTATCTATTCACTGCTAAGCTGCGAAGATGCTGACTTATTTGATATATACCCAGTTCCAATCTTTTTCGTTAATTATATCATTTTGAACGGTAAACTCCAAGTTTTCAATCTATAAAGTAGCAGTTTTTCAGCTCTTGACGTAGAGTACGCGCGAACGGAATTAAATGGGCCTCAGTCTAAAAATATATTTGTGGTATTCCACAAAAAATCGATTCTGAACTGAATTTCAACAACTCCAGGAAGGCCATAAGCGCACAAACGGAATGAGATCAATGTTCCTAAGTAAGAATACGAAAATCGTTAACAATGTGTTCAACTTCTAAAGTAGACGTCTGCGACTTAAATTAAAAGAAAGCGCACTTATGCCAAGCTTAGCTCGTTCCACGAAACGCAGATAACATGCTTTTAATTCAATTTTAGTTAAATTTCATCTCCCTTTAAATTCAGTGCAGTTCAATTCCAATCCAAATTCAATACATTTTCAAAATATAAGTAACAACGTCATAGTGAAACACGATTCACCCTACACTACCTCGCTTAGTACTACAGTTGTTTATATAATGACTTTTCAAGACAAGGCAGTGTATGTGAAGTGATTAAAAAAAGCGGTCCGATTTGAATCATTTTCAATAGCCAGTGCTCTTGGACCAAAAACGTCACTATAGCACATTTTATCAAAATATTTCAAATATTACGGCTGACAAGCTTAGATCAATGCGAAAATTGTTTCTGAATTTATCGGTATTACGAAGAGAGGATCTATCTCAAGTCTTTCCTGGTGTCGCGTACATTCGCACAAACCTAATATTACCTTGTACAGCAAGTGTTGTCGACTATTGTCAATATTTCATTTCGAGAATCAATTTCAGATGCGTCACTCGAAACTACGAAACTGCACTACTCCGCGTAATCTGCGAGTCATCTGTTTGTCGACGCGTGACTCATATCTCTTAGTGTATTATGAATAATGCTATACTGTTTTGTTGCGACACCGTCGGGCTATATAATTCTTTTATTTGCTTTATTATTATCGTTATTATTGTTATTGTTTTGGTTATTGTTAAGCATAAGAAAATTGCTCAAGAAACTATAATCACAACAAATTAAATTTGCACATTTCAGTGCTTTCCTAAAAAGGGTTACCATAGAACAAACACAAACACGCATACACAAACACAAACTATAACAATAAGAAAGTTTAACAAAAGCAATAGGAGAAAGATAATAAGTGGTATAAAAAAAAAGCTAAGTAAAAAGTCTTTGTTAACATTTTCGTGGAATTTTGCGAAATTTATTTAAAACAAAACCTGAAATGGATTTTTTGTTTAATTTTCAATCAATTGTATAAAGCGAATATAAATTGCACTTGGCTTTGTTTATAAAATAAATAGTAAAAAATTACTAAATATTTTCTTTTTGATTGTTTTAAATTATATTTTTCTTTTATTGGTCTCGCGCTCCTACAATGTATGTATGCGAGAAATTTTTCGAGAATAATTTATGGCCTTTTCTGTCCTTTCCTATAGAAATGCAAGAAACGTATGTTAAAAAAGTACACATACAGATATTTACACACACACACACACACACACACACACCTTAACTCACGCCTATTTGCTGAGAGGTACACATGTTTTTGTTTAATAAGTTTAATCGTGCATAAATGTGGTTATTTACATGTTTACTGGTAAACTCAACAGGTTACAATAGCACGAACGAACATATGCCCACTTATGAAAGGACTGCTTTCATCGTAGCATCAGAATGAAACATATGTATTTAATATTTAATGTGCATTGAAGTAATAAATCGATAAACGGAAAAGTAATTAAAATTAATTAATAAAAAAAATATGAAAACCAAAAGTTAAAGTTCAACAAATTTTTAATGACTTTAAAAAGCTTTTCACATGCACATGATCAATTTGAGTTTAATAAGTAAAATCGAAGGACTGCGATTTCAATTGCAAAGAAAATAATGAAAATGAATTTACAAAAAATTGGAAAAATAACGTAAGTCGAACTTTTATTCGTCCATATATGTTGTACCTTATGTCCTCTGTACACGAAATATTTTCATTTCATAAATTCACCTGGGATTGCTATTATCGTGCATATCTTTATCCTCCCATAAGATGATATATTAAATTTTTGCAATGTTTTGATCAAACCGTTTATGTAAATGTAAATATCATTTTTGATTTCTCGAAATCACTTAGAAGGTGCTGCCAAGTTGTTTTGAGAAGCATTATTATCATGTAAATATATATATAAATCTTTGTTTTACTTTGAAACCAACCATCACACACAATCTATTCGAGGTTATTGGTCAAAACCGCGGCCTTAGCCGAATATAAGTTTTATCTTGCTACACTCGCTTGCATGAAATGAGGATATGGTCACACATTTTCGTTATTTCTTTCGTGTTTTGGCAGCGTTACCGTTAGTATGTACGAGGCTTCTGAAGAGCAAAGTCCTCCGTCAATCAGTTACGTAATTATTCTTTTATTCAGCAGATGATGTCACGAAGGGTCTTAATTATCATACGAGTGCTGGGGTGTCCATGAATTTATGTTTTTTTAATTTTCCAAAAAAGAATAATTTCTCTATTTCTTTTCACACCTAATCACATACCTATCTACCTTCTCTACGTAACTGTATGGCATGTTTGTTTCTTGTATCCTAACTGTATTATGCGACAAATAGATATATAGAATAGGACATGTCTACCTGTATTGTCTACATAGATATATCATTATATTACATTACGGAGTTGTCACATAAACAGGCAGACAGCTTCGCTTTATCCAATTAAGGGAATTTTAATCTACACATACATACATATATATATATATATTTGTGTGTATTATAAATAAAAAAATATTTATTATTAATTGTGCGTATTATAAATAAAGATAATGTTCGTAGGTGTGTCCACTGTAGATTAAAAGACTACTGCATCAATTTACGCGAGCTTGTTGGCAAAATGATCTGTGCTATTCCGAGAAGGTTAAAAGCTATTGAATCCCTCGAACTGATCAGTAGGAGGAAAGTTAAAAATATTTTCAATACAATGATAACATGAAGCAAGAAATGAACAAAATCGAATAAAAATAAGGAATTAAGACAATCATTATTATATAACAATCGAAATGAAATACGTAGCGTTAACTAACAATGCATACGAATGAATCGACTAAATTGATTAGTAAAACTTGACCGACTTGACTTGCGATTGTTGAAAATATGAAAGAAGTTCGCACGCATTACAAGCGATCTCGGCATTAGCGAAGCATTACTGGATCGACCAGTGATAAATACTAATTAGATGGAAGAGAAGAGATTAATGGAGGAGAAATAGGAAGAGTATTTATAGTGACGAGTCTAAGAATTGTTAAACATTGCCACGAATAGAGCTTATGATCACTACGTTGGTCCGTACCATAGTTTATTTAATGGGCAGCAATAAACCAAACTGTCGTCTGAGCGAAATATCTTAAAAGCGATGAGGTTCTGTTCGCCCACAATTAAACTCTGTCAAAGTCACAAAAATTCAGGGGAAAGGAAAATATTATTTTTTTAAGATTATTGCAAGCAAAGACGCATTTGAGATTGCCCACAGGTTATCATATAAAGACAAATATTTAAAGCTCGTTTGACACGAATAAAACTTGGAATTGCTAGATATAACTTTAATTAGATATATATGTGTTACACCATTTGTTAATCTTACGAAATTAACTTTAATACGCTTCGACCATACATTCGGCTCAACTAAAGACCTTGTAGATCAAGGGGATAGGCCTCACAAAACGAATGGAAACGAATTTTCGAGGTTTGCCTCGTGAACCAATTGCATAAGAATCGCAAACGTATTCGTTACCATTCGATTTTTTACTGGGATTATTATTATTGTGATTTCTGCCAAACAGTAGATCAATAAAATCTATGCACAAATTTGTGGCAACAATCGCGTAATTGAAAAAATATCGAAACTCTTAATAGACTATTATTAAGACTTCTTTGCTTTCGAGCAGTCCAAGAGCAGATAGATGATCCATTTAACCAAGTAGAGTCATATTTTCTAAAAATTTCATCTCAAAAAACTAGTGGGCGATAGGTATCACATTTGTGTAACTCGCTGCTTGTTACAAATTCCACCAAAAATTAAATTACTCCTCTTTTTCTTAATTAAATTATTGACACAATTTCGTGAACTCATTGCAGCTTTAGCTAATTCATGCGATAATCAAAGAAATGTAAGTAAATGTTCTACATAAAAAATGCATTCGAAATTTTCACTTTTTCTATAGGCAATTTGAGAAAAACAAAAAAAAAAAAGAAAAAGTAAAACAAGCAACGTCAATAAAGCATTTTGTGGCAGACGGCATGCAGCGTGGCAATGCAATAACATTTAAGCACACGTAATGAAACGCCTTTAAGGTCACAACAGCTTTGAAAAGTTAAATATACCGCAGAGCTCAACTAAACATGACCACAAAAAACACAACACCCACAAAAGCCGTGAAAGAGAAAAAGGTGAAAGAATTCTATCTGATGGCAGTAAATGAGGGAAAAGCAAAAAAATAAAAGAGTGAAGCGCCAAAATTCAAGTGGGCGTAAAAATAACAGTCAAGCAAGCAAAGCGTTGGATACCAACTTGTAATGAATGCTTAAAAGCATTTTAAAGTACTTTATTCCATATACCACCTATGCACCCGCATATCGCGTACAGAGCAAAGGATAAAATGAAGCGTACCCACCAACAACAATGGTAGCAGAATAAGTAAACAATTTTGTATGCATTGGGCATACTTAATGAATGAATACTGAGTGCAAATGTAAGGAGTATATGGAGGCAGTTAGGCAGTCGAAGGATATGAGAAATAAACGCAGTAACAGTAACTTTTCGGTTAAGAAGAAGAGTACGGGAAACGGCAAAAAGAAAAATGGTTCAAGTGTCGAAAAAAAGTAACGATACACTAGACAACATATCAGAGATTGTTTGTAGTGTTAAAAAAAATCTTACAAGAATACACATTTAAAATCTGTGTAAACATATTTTAAGAGCAACAAGTTGAATGTGTGTATAGTAACTACGGCAGTTGCATAAAATTGAATGAAGAAGAAGTAGAAAAATAAAGAATAAAAGCAATAATTTACTTGTGCGTAGTTAAAATTTAAAGAGAATTAATCATGCAACATCAAGGCGTAACAGCAGGATCAACAAAACATATGCATTTTTGTTATGGAATTGTCAAACACACACATTGATGGAGATGCCATGAAATAATTAACTTCTTAACTGGCGTAAGTTCATTCCAAATGGCTCTAGATATTATTATTAAAACGGGCTGCATTGAAGAAATTGTAAACTATTAAGAGACAAAGCAATCTTTGTTGTTCCCTTTGTGGGACAAATTTGAAATTGAATTCATTTACCTATGGTTGGATGTACAAAGGAAGAGAAACATAAACAACAGCAAGTGCATAGATGTGTAGACTATCTTCGTCGACAAAATGTGTTCTTCATATACTTATCAGGTCGTGTGATCATCCGATCAAACATTTGTTTTTTTCTCTTTTCTCTGAGGGCATGAAACAAATACTTTTATATTAGTAATTTCACCCTTAGTACCATGTTTTTTCTCAAAAGGCAGGCAATAATTACTTTCCCTTAAAGCTATAAAATAACGCATAGGGAAGCATCGTCATAGGGATGGGAAAGTAAACCCAGCTCAGCCCCCCGAATGAGACCGTCGATACATAGCTTTATCTTCGATGGATGACCAACTTTACATCAAGGTTATTTGGGCTTTAGACATCGCAACGCAGTCAGGATTCATGACGCGTAAGGATTTACCAGCACAATCTTTTGAACTAAGCAAAAAAGCTGTGCTCTCGAGTTAATGAGGCTTGTTTGACAAAAAGCTACGAAGATGTTATGTGCGCTTTAACGCGATAACACACGGCTCCTGTTGGTCTTATTTCTTCTTCGCATAAATGCAGGATTCATAATCTGTAACTGTTTGTGAGTTCTCCGATACCATTTAATTGAATTGAGCATGCAGTTGATTATCACATTATGCGCCATCAGCCATGCAGACGGGTTTTTTATTACAAAGCCAAGAAATAGTAAACGTGCGCTATTCGTATTGATTCCAAAGAAGTTAATAAGGTTCCAAGGGTATTAGGGTATTAGCCGGTGTGGAAGAAAATGCTTTCGTTAGATTTACATAATTTGCCGGTTTTATGGCAACGAGCCCCAATTTAGGTTTCCTATGATAATAGTGGATAGCTTTGCCTATGAAATATCATAATAACAACAAAATATTTATCTGCAGCCGAACAAGTCTTTTGTGTATATTATGTACATACATATATATTGTTGTAATTTCATGAACAGAAAAAAATGCACTAAATCTACTGAATTTGACAATTAGTTTAAAAAGAGATTGGCAAACGATAGATTTTAATTCATACGAAGATTAACAAGTTTGCACTACCGATGCCTCAAGTGCTATCACAATCCTATAGTTATATTAGTTAGTATCGAGAAGTCGATAAACAAAACAAGTCAAATTGAATTTTTATTTATGCTTAAACACGGTAAAAAATGACATTTAAATACTACATCAAGTGTTAATTTGAAAAAAATTGCATATTTCTTTATCATATTATCTCGGGTTTTATTTCCAAGGTCAATGCTTCTTCATACCTTCTATTTAATTTGTGGCTAAATATTGAGTGTAAACTAAGTTTTTTGCTTAAGCGAAACACTTTTGACTAAATTTACATCGTCCAACATTGATCAATATCATTCGACTTGATACAATGAAAACTTTTCAAACAAGATCAACAGCAAAGGGGATCCGCTCATTTGATGATTGCATGTTCGGCAACGATTGATACGACTGCGAACATAATGGCACTGCTGTCCTGGCAAGCTACTTAAGCATGAAATGGGCATTCAATGTTTGCTGGGACAATTGTGAGCGAATAACAATCTATATTGAACTCACTACATTTATCATATGCATTACTCATCAAATTCGATAATCGTGAAAAATCATTCACACGTTTGCAATTGAATGAAATTAATCGAACTAGTCTTTGCAAGGGACATTATTTTGAAAAGAGTTATAGTTTATAAACAAAACATCGTATGACGACTCAAAACAACACTTTTTTGTTATACCGCAAGACGTTCCGAATAGTCTTTGCATTTTGGTACCAAACACACTTAAAGGTATTTAAACTTAAAAAAGGAGAGATTGACAGCCGCCTTACTTGTTTCATTACATTACACGAACATACATACAGGTGTACAACTTATATATAGACAGATTTATATTTATATAGATTTGTATATACAAACATTTATCTTACATATATATACGTTTATAGGTATAAGTTTACCTATAAAATACTCACATATATACGTACACAAATGTAAATATATAGCAGCCAATTGACTTTACGTTATTGATGAACGTTAAATATTTAAATTTTGACCTGAATAAATTAAACCACAAGCAAAATGTATTGCTTTAAAGCCATTAAGCGGAGATTGAAGAGGACAAAACATATATATAAAAAAAAAAAAAAAAAACAAAAAAAAGAAATAGAAAGAGGAAAAAAATGCAAAACAATTGTAAAAGCAACAGGAGAATAACAATCTAGCATTACTATTGAGGAATAGATATTGGAAATGTTATTGAAACGTTATGTGCAACTCGTGATTCAATCGTTTCTTTTTTTAAAAAGTTTCTACATTTTCGTTTCTTTTATTTTCCCTATTTTTTTTTTTTCATTATTATTTCTTTCAATTGGCATTTGAAACTCAATTTTCTTTTTTATGCTATCAAATATCGTTTTTTTTTTTTTGTTTGTTTTTTTTTTTTTTCATTTTTGCACATCAATTGCAATAAAAATGACCCTTAAGTGAAAAAACGTTTACATACATGAGTAACTTGGTCAGGATAGCTGCCGCAAAAAGTCTTGATATTATTTAGTTAGTCCAACGTGAGGATAGGTTTGCCCTCCTTTTGTGTGATATATTTAAAAGCAGCTAATACTAGAATGTTCGATGTGATAGAGCCTATTCAGTTCAGTTCAAAATACATTCTCTTTCTTACTATTCTCTTAAGTAAAATCATATTTACTTTTAAACCTTTCATCCATCCCTTAGCTTAACTTAGGACGAGGAAGTGGGCATTCCTAGTGATATGATAGCTTTCTAAGTATTCAGGCATGTTGAACTAATTCAGTGTCATTGGCATGCACATGCCATGCATTTGTATGTTTGCATAGGTAGATGCTCGACTATGTGTTTATACGACAATTGTTTTTTCAAGCTCATGGTGTACTTTTAACTAAGTTTTAGTATCATTTTCTTTATTCTCTTTCGTATCTTTAAATGGAAAAGTTCTATTGAATTTCTAATCAAATATTCACTACACGCTTATAGATCGCCTTTTTTTTTTTCTTTAGATAGAAGAAAGATTTTGAAAGATTTAAAGCACTTTCTTTCAAATGTGGTAAGTTAATCGGAAGAAGTTGAACTAGGAAAAGTGAACAACATCTTCGAAATAACAAAATTCTCCGTTCAAAGTAAAACTGTTAAGAACTTTTGTAAAAGTGTTTTCAAAATTTCAGATCAATATATCGTTTTTGATTTTATTACAATGCGCAATTATTTAAGGCACATCGACGAAACGACAAGTACGTGTGCAATGATCAAACCGCTTCATTGTCTTGAATTCATTTGAGACAAAAATTAAAAGTTCATGTATTTAAATTTGCTTCAGTTAATTGTGTGTTCAGTGCGTCAAAGGTTCTTGGAAATTAGACCGTACCCAAGTAGGTAAAAATCATTAAATTGTGTTTCTGTATAATCAGCGCTAATAAGTTTGCGTTTCAACACTGCATTCCTCAAATTGCAGATGCAGTAAAGGGCAACCCGCCTCAAATCGGGAATTTAAACAGTGTTCTGTCAAGCGGCTGGAGAATTGCCATTTAGATGTCTGACCTCTTACGACATTTTTAGTGAGTGTATTGGCACTGACAACATGAACTATGTACACTCGTAGCATTGTTTGTTATTGGACTTACCCGATTTCAATCCGCCAAAGTACCAACACACGTAATTCCATCTTTGTTCCTGCAGACCGTGCCTATAATCTTTTCGAATGGTATTTTGATACGCTGAACTTTCGACATCGGCTATGGTGGCTCTCGTAATAAGACCAATCGTCACTGATAGCTAGCAGTTTGGCCAGCGCGAATTTCTAGGGCCACAAAAAGCATTACCAAGGACTTAATCTACCAAGATATGTGTAGCCGAAAATCCACAAAACATATAAAAGGAAATATTAGTAACTAAGGCTAAAAGTTCGTCTAGGAATGGAAGACAACAATGGACGTCACAGAGCAAAAAGTTTTCTTCAAGATATCTAGGATTGCAACATTTTCTCTTCCCACAGCAACTAAGATTCCGCTCCTATCTTTTAGCTTGGTCTTATAGGGAAAGTCTGGACACTTTTAAATTGACCTCCTTTTTTAACCAATCGCAAAGTGGAAGCCAAATAGCTTTACCGCTGACGATTTTGAAGCCGCATCTTACTAGCCGTACGTTTTTCCGGGTGAATTCGTAAGGTAATGGATATGTCTTTCAAATATCTGTTCAATCGCGTTAGTTAGGAGTAAGGTTCCAAACGAAGCTCGTTGCAAATAACCCTTAGCAAAAGACTTCTTTTTTTTTTTAGTTTCTCTGTATTGATTTTTATTCAATATTTCCCACAATTTTCTTTATGCAATTTTTACGGCTTTTCCCTTTGCTTCATAGTCATAATTTAGGAACCGCCTACGCCTCTCCCTGTGGATTAACTCACGCAAACATTCTGCGACATGGTCTAGAAGTCGAAATTATTTTAAAGTAAAATGCAGATAGTACCGTTAGTTTTGGACGACATAGGAAGCAATTTTTACACCCAATATGCAGGTGATCCTGACCAATAGCTGGATCAAAGAAGTACCTTTAGTGGATCCAAAGGTGAAAATAAAAACCGTTATGGTTTTTTAATTTATATTTGTGTCTTATCTATCGTGGACGACATAATCTTGTTTTAAGTTTGGATTCTTAGTCGATCAAAGGAAGCGTGCACCAAACTCCATAAAAAAAGCAAATCAAATTGATCCACTTCCGTGGAAAAAAAGTTAAAGCAAAAAATCTTTACTTTTAAAAAAAAGAAACATTTTCTGTTGTACATAAGATAACGTCAATGCTATTCTCATGAACTAAAAATTATAGTTGATGCTTAGTACTTATGCTTTGACATGGATTCCTTGAAATAGTGAAAAACGGGAAAACAATGTAAAACGAAACAAAACGTAAACAAAAGTGAAATAACACAAGCAACAATATTTGTTTTTCAAGTGTCCTAGGAATTTATGGACCATATTTCAAAACTTGACAAGTATTAATTTTCACTATACATAGATGTGCGTGGCAGATTATTTCCACCCATGACACTGTCTGTTATTAGAACGTACAAAAGTGGAATAATATTGCTTTCAAACACTATGAAATTAATTACTTGAGTGTAAAAAATTTGATATTAATTCTTCATTCATTACGAAACCATAAAATGTTAAGCACTTCGGTTAGAAATTTGCCCCAAAAACTTATAAAGTAATTTTCACACATACTTAACATAACTACACCTTGTTCATATAAAGAACATGTTAGCATATTGAGAAATTGGAAGGAAATTTGCATTAAGTATAATATAATAATTTAGTAGAGAATTATATATAAATTGTGTTGCACACATTCATACATATTCGACCATGCATAGACTTGCAGAAAGTAGCTTTCATGAATTAATAGCATAGCATAGCATACTACGAAATAACTACATAAGAATTTTATTGTGAATTTTCAATGCAAGGTGATTAAGTAAGTATATGGACATACTTTAAAATAAATATACATAATGAGAAGAACTTGACATAAGGACTAAAGATTGATTCAATATCTGCTTATAAAAGTTATAGCTAATGAAACAAAGGTAAACTTTTGTTGAATTTTCAAAAGACTTTCTGAAGAGATTATTTTATGTAAGAGCTACTTAATGAATTTTTTGAAATATTATCCATTATGTAGATAGTTTTTTTTTATATTCAGCTATTATTAGGTGTACCCATAAATAATCAAATTTGTTTTGCTTTTAGTTCGGTTTTCGGTTAATACTGCTTGTCCATGCTAAAAAGTATTATTGTTTCTGCAAGCCTGTAATGGAATGGTTCCGGCCGTCCCTTCCGTCGAAAATATGCATCATAATATGCCTTTCAATTTTCATACGGGATTTAACGCAACGGTGACAAGAAAGAAAATTTTCGATATTTAGGGAGATATGCTGAAGGTCAACTAGTCTGAACATCGATTCAGAAGACGGTCTCTGTGAGATCTCAAAGTAGAAAAATCTCTACTGAGTGCTGACCCAAACTTAATTGTGCAGCAATTATCGAGATGCCTTGGATCCACATCGTCACCTATCCCTGTACACTTGTGCTTTGCCTATAGGCAAAGAGCAAGGGTACCGCGTTAATTATCTCAGAAAAGAAAAAAAGTATTCATCAGTCAATTCCCAATTCCCTCCCACTTTCTTATCACAATCTTTAGCGGAAATGAAAAATGAATTCCTTACGATAACTTGAAGCATTCCGAGCCATGGAGTTTTGTGAATCAGACCACAATATCAAGTATCTAGGTTTAGAACTAGTTTATCGAGGAGTGATGATCAAGTTTACTCCATATTTTGCCTCACTTTCCTTGTATGAAAATACTTGAAACATTCATTCATGGATGCTGGCAGATAATTGGAAAATAAAAACTTGAATGTAATGAAATGTTTGTGTTAAATTTCAAAATAATTGATTACTTATGTGCCCCCCTATTATTATTATTATTGTTTTTTTTTTTTTTTTTTAAGGAATTAAAATAAAATTTGGAAAAATGTGAACCATTATAAACTCATTAAAATTAATTATAAGATGATTAAACTAATAAAAATTGCTTGCTTTCCTCTATACTTTGTATATATTTTCAAATATCGGAGCATGAAAGCATATTAGTTTCTCCCTTCATTTGGAACAGATCGCTCTGTGTGTTTAACGTCTGCACCTGGCTTGATGCCTTAATCAGACGGGTTGCCTACAACCATAGGCACTCAATTGAATTGAGTGATGACCTTTCGGGGGTAGAGACAATCCCCTAATAAGGGGCCTTTCTTACCCCGAGGTGCGCAGATGGTTCACCCTGTATGGGCGTATGAACCGTCACTCTGGCTAGTGTGAGGCCTAGCTGCACTCGATTGTTCCACTTTGGCGAGGAACTGCCAACCACAACCACCACGAGTACTCCCCGAAGGGCCGCACCCCTTCATTTGAAACAATTATCCGACATGCAAAAAAATTAAATAAATATTAGATCAAAGAGAAACACTGACCAAAGAAATCCCTGCTTTCACCTACTCTTCTCGCGGCCGACAAAATTAAAATAAAGTATTGAAAAGTTTCTACAGATTCCTCTCATTTATTTACCTGATGTACAGAAAAACAAGCACTTCACAAATTCTATTAAGTCCTTTTTTTTCTCAATAATAATGTACTCTGGAAGTAAAAAAGCCATGCCCTTGGTTAACGAAGTGTTAGACTTATTACGTAAATATTTTACTTATACATGCAAAAAAAAAAAAAAACAACTATCTAAGGTAAACTTGAACTTGAAATTTATTAATATATTCATAAGTCTATGTTTTTAATTATTAAAAAGAAGAAACTTTTCGCAAAGCCTGTACAGATTTATGCATAAGTGATTAAGGTCTATATAAAATCTGAACTTTTTCAAGCAATCTGTAAAAGTTAGTAAAGCGCAACAAAAAGTAATAAAAAGCATAAAATAACAAAGGGGAAACAACACCACGAGAAACAATAGCAATAATCTTAATTATGTTTGATTTCAAGTTGAGTGGAAAATAAAAGAAAATTCTACCGAACGAGAGGATATGAAAGACGAACAGCTATCTTAGTTTAAAGGGCAGTGAATAACTTTTTTCACGAATTATCTACCAGACTGTTTGTTTTTAATAATTAAGCGAATTTCTTAAATAAGCGGCGAAAGTTTTCATCTCTCCGCGTATACGAACAGGGGAGTTCGCTTTGTGCCTATCTTATGCTAAGCATCACCTCAACGATCGCAAAACATTTTCGTTAAATCAAATGTGACTTTTAACAATAATATCCTCTATATCGAATGTTTTTGGATTAATCGATAATGAGATTTCTGTCGCCTTTGCTCATTCAGTTGTTGGAAACGAAGCGAACGCTATGGGGAGGACAAAAAAAAAAAATAAAATAGTGAAAATTTAAACTTTAGTGAAAATATAAATAGAAAGCCGTAAACCAAACTTAATATATGTAACATTGTTTTATATATTAATAAATTTCACCCCTAAAACTTTACATTGCTTTTATAAACTTTTTTTTTTTTTTCAACTTTTGACAACATAAGAATATGTAATATCTTTTTAGATTTCTTTTCTTTCCACACTTGTTCATTTTGCCATAATTATCTACTTGGGCGAACAAAGGGAAATAAGCCCTAATTATTATAATGCTGATGAGTTTGCAACAGAAAATAACATACAAAGACAATTATTATTAACTTAAGCCGAATCTCTCCATACCCTTCACATACGAAATATCGATCGGTAAAGATTGCTTAGGTCAATTAACATAAAAATGGATAAATAAATATAAAAATATATAATATATATAAGAATTGCTTGGTCCTTCCAAACTTGGAATTTAAGTGTTTACTGTTCAAAACTCCCAATCATATGCGACCTATTGAGAAACAAGTTAACAAATACATTCGCACTTAACATTTTCTCTTGACCAATTCGAAATTAACCTAACGGTTATTTGCCTTGCGTTTTAAAAAAATGTTTCCTACAATTGTTGAAAATATTTAATAAATCTCTTGAGATTCTAGCTGCTTCTAATTTATGTATTGGGAAAGTGCTTGAAAACGAGATTTTGCCGGTTTTCGGAATTAGTTTCTTGAGTGAAAGAAATAAAAAAAAAGTCATTTTTTTAGTAAATTTTGCCAAAAAATATCTAGAGAGAAGCCCATAAATAAATGATTAAAACTTTTTTTTAAATTATTTAATGAATTTTTTACAGTTTAAAACTATTTAAAAATTCCATTTGAGAAATATTTTTCTTGGTTAGGAAAAATATATTTTTTAAATGTTACATATGCAATGCATAAGTGAAGATATTTCCATAAGTCTGTCATGAATATACAAAATTGTTTATCTGAATTGGAATGTTAAAGGGGCCTACAAAGAACACAAGAAAACAAATCTTTACGAACCAACATATTAAAAATTCTTGTGTTTTGTGTTTTGTGCTTAGAAGTCAATGGTTTTAGTGCAGCTTACCAAAAGCAAAATAACAACAGCAGCAATAGCATTTAATATTAGTTTCTCTTTTCACATACGGGAAACTGTGCACACATTGTCTCAAACATTATTGCATATGTTTTTTATGAGTTAGTGCTTATTAGCAAACAATTTCTGTTATTTTCATATGATTTTACCCATTATCCGCCCGGAGAGGATATGTTAAATTTGTTAAAGGTTGGTAACGCATTTAAATACCCATCGGAGTCTCCTTAAACAATGTGTATGTTCATCAGCGTGAAGCAATGAAATCGATTTAAGCATGTTTGCCCATTTGTCGTTGTACTGAGACAACAATTACGACTAAAAGTTTTGTTCACAGGAATTTCGTCTTCAGTCATTTTTTTTTTTTTCTAGTTTTCTGGCGTAATGATGTTTTGAGGTGAATTTTCTATTTTGTGAAAAATTTTTATGTAGGCGGTAAACTGTATTAAGCTATACAATCAATCAAGATGGTAAATCTGGTTATGCTTACCAATAGATTTAGGCATACTGTAGTTTACACATCGTCCTTAAGCCAAATTGGCATAATCGAAAACAAACTCTGTCATATATTACCATGTGTACATACACCATAACTGCATAGCACAAAAAGCAAATAAGCCTTACAAGCAGGAAACGTTAACAGGTAAAACAGGAAAGAAACTGAATCTCGAGTACCCGATCCAATCGACAGATAGAATAAATCTAAAATTACTTCAAAAAAGAATTTTTTTCTTTTAAAGACAATTCAAATATCTTAACACATATGAAAAATTAAAATTCGTTTACTACAACAATAATTAATGCATTTTAATTATTCAAACTTATTATGCAAATACACGTAGTATAAACAACACATTTACAATTTGCGTGATTCTTCACTCAATTCCATTGTGTACTCAATAGAAAAATTATTAAATAAAATCATCGCATTTTGGATGCGCGATCATGAAATGAAAAAACATTTCATCTTCAAAAGAGCCGGCTTTCCTTGATGAGGCCATCAACTGAGTAAAGGTTGTTCACCTATAATAACTGAGAGTGCATGGCAAACGTTGTTAACCTATGATCATTGACTTTTTGTATATCAAATTCGGCAAATTGAAAGTGAACAACCCTTAGGTTCGGCTGCATCTTGCCCCGTGTCACGCAAATAGAAAATTGATAATCTTATCTTCCCTCCGTCGTTCGGTGAATAACTAATCACATAAAATTCAAATGTCTTCTACGATCACATGAATTAGTTTTTCGTTTGGAAAATAAAGCATAGATGAAGGATCCACAAATGATCTAAAAGCAGCCTGCCTAGACCACAGACAATTAAACTTATTAGAAAAAGTAGGCGAAAGTTTGTCTTTGGAAACGTGAGCTTACACGAAGAACTTTGGCGGGATATGAATGACCAATGGGTAAAAATTATATTAATTTTTTCAAAACGCTTACAACACCAAGAAGCAAGTTTCGGAAATTCTACAGACTATATACATTTTAAACTAGGACCCACTCTAGCCATGTATGTGCGCCCGTCCTATGGTATGTGGTAACGATCCTCTTAGCTGCAAAAATGAGGATATCGACCCCAAATTTAACAGACAGGGTGATAAGGTAAAAAAACCAGACCAGATAAAGGATTTAAATATAAAAGATCCGCAAGTTTTTATATCATTAACGGAATAACAAACTTAACATATTGCCCATTTTTGAAATATATTCGAAAAATAAACATTGCAGAGATTATATATATATATATATATATGAACATTGCAAGGTAGCAAGTAGCAAAAAGTCACTGTTAACCTTTATACTTGCTACTTTGTCTTGGCTATTAGCAGGGCTTATACAAACTGCAGCTCTGAACCGTAGCTCTGAAAGTACGAAATACGAAATAAAATCTTTAAAATTGGGAAGCTTTACAACGTCATTTTGAACAACGATTACATTAACACTACCACTAATGCCATTAAGGATTGGTTAGCATTATCTTTAGGCATTTCAAATGCAATAACACATCATTACATAGACATATTACTTCCATATTATGAGCTTATTATATATAAACATTATAGGCATATGTACACATGTGTATTTTATTGATATAAGTGTTAAAATTTATTACACAAATCACACACATTGTTGTTCATAAAGCTTTGATGTTAACATAAATAGTATAACAACTAAGAGTATTTCATAGCATAACCACCAGGCATCATTATAAGTGTTATTATAAGCATATATATAAATATATATTAGTAGTGTGTATACGTATGCTAATGTTTGCGTAAATTATAATTACTAATTTGTAAACTGAAACTGCCGAGATTGCATTCAGCGTTCGGTTCAATTAAGCCCTCGAGTTATTTTAAATGAAATCCAAGTAAGAAGAACAAATGGATCCTAAATTTAATTAAAAATCTTTGGCATAGAAATGAATGAATGCGGGTTTGCCTTCAAATCGCGTTAATCGCGTAAACACTAAGAAATTTTGTGATAATTTATAAAAGTATTATTTTTAAAAGTTTTCCCGCAGATTTACTTGAGCAGTTAACGACGTCTGTTCGCTACGTTAACAGGAGCATTTATAGGGAAAAGGGTGAATTTATATTTCAAAAAAAAAAAATAATAATTAAATAAACTAATATATAAAATTGTTATGAAAACTATATGCGCCTGTGTTCGAAAATTTCATGCCCATCATCTCGTCTATATTAAGCAGAAAACAAAAAAAAATTATATATCGATGTCTTATGGTGTCCAACAAGGGAGTGGGTAGAATTCTTATCATAGAAACCATGTGAAAACTTGGATCGTTGTACCTGTCATCGTAGAAGAATAAGCTCAAATTTTTGGGTTGGTCCCAGTTTGTACTGTACTGCGCTGCAGGTATTTGCTTCGACAGACTTGATCCAATTTCCAAAACCAGCGTGCAGACAAGGATTTTCAGCGCTTTTATTGAAGACAATATGATATAAATAATTCTTACGACCAAAATGATGTTTACTATACACATGAATGGGCCGACGGACAGGTACCTATTTCGGTTCCAAGTTTTGTAGGGTCTCCCAAGCTTCCTGTAGACCTGAATACAATTCTAAAATTTGCTAGCGGTTCTAAAAAGAAAAACCGCATGTGGGCACTGCGCGGATATTTAATTGAAAAGTAGGGTCCAGAGTAATTGCATGGATACATCACATCATACATATATCATATATATCATATTTCATATATCGGCTCCTTCACTTATCTGTATCAGTTGGAGACGCTTTTTGGGCAGATGTGCGAACTCATACTGCATGTGCATACACTACTTTATTGTTTTTGTCAAATTTATGGATCAGATCGTGATACAATTTTATAAAAGAAAAGTTTAAAACTCAACTCAAGAAGCTAAAGTAGAAGATCTATAGTTTTGACACTATAGCTTTGGCGAAAGGTGTCTGTTGTAATATAACGGTGGAAAGGCCTTTGGCGGTCATTAGCTGCCCTTAACTCACAGGTTGTTATCACGAAAGATAGACAGAAATGCAGGTGCATTTGTTGAAATCGATTTCGTTACTCATATTGCTCAAGACTACAAGTACTCGAAGCGAGCTCCGACGCATGTCTCCACGCAACAAATCTAAAATATTTCCTTCGATGACTGGGATTAATTTTCTCTTTCCAAGCTAAAAGCAACTTTGTTACTTATTTAACATTGTATATATAATTTTGCCGTACCGACAACCCTCCTAAAACACGGTACTTGTAAAACACGGTTGCAATACACCACTGTGCACATTGCTTTAATTTATTTTATTTCAAAGGTTCACATAAAACGGCATACAATTAGGTTTCAACACAACACGTTGCCCTGGCGTTATTATATACAAGTTCAATTATACTATTTTACGTAGTATCTTACAGGGTTCACAGAGAGTACAGAGTATCAATTAGTACAGAGTTTCAATACAGCACGATACGAATTAGCCGTGTTATACGGGGTACGCCTGTAAATTATTTTGCTTTACTGAAGTGTCTTATAAACTTTCAGTCATGATTTTGTATTATTTCGTTTTATATGCTGTTTGTTTGCAAAAGCAAAAATGTACAAATTTTAAAGTGCACTTTTTGGCATATAAATTATATTAAATTTTGTAATATACATTTTAGTGCATATTGTAGTATGTATATTTTAACTTCAATTATATATTAAAAAATTATATAGTAATTTTTCTTTTTTTTTCACATAGAGCATAGTTTACAAAGTATATCGACATTTTAATGAATTTTTTTTTATCTATCAACAATTAGGTTAATAGAAGAAGTGAAAAAGGGTTGGGTATAACAAACCTGTCGTATGTTTGCTCTACTACGTACTCTATTGTGGTTGTGCAATTTTATTATCTAATATATTATCGTCCAGCTAGAATTTTTTTTGCATTTTTTACTTGCAAGCCAGATTAATTTAATATTCATGTACATGATATGAATATCTAAAGATTTACTTTTTTACCGACATTTCACCGCACAAGAACCTAAAGACAAATATACTTTGTGTGACTATCGTTTTTTGCCAAATATCCCTTCCGAATATGTAATTAATTTGGAAAGTTTATTTTATGTGACAAATATTATTCAACATGGCTATAAATTTTACCAGCACATGACACAGTATACATGGAAAAGTATACAAGTCATATATATATATATATATACATATATATATTTTTTTTTCTGATGTCGGCATGTATATATAGAGCATAAATTACATAAATGTTTTTATACAAAAATCATATATGCTAAAATGAAATTTTAGTTTTATTTAAAAAACAAAAAAAGAAAAAAAAAAATGCATTTAAAATATGAGCATGTGTTGATAGACCATAAATTTTTCGAGAGCATTAAAGTTCAATTTGTTAATAAATTTCTTTTTGCTAATTTCCTAAAAAATCAAACGATACCCGAAAAATATTATCTATGTTTATATTTTTGTAAAAATTTCCTTTGAACTCTTTACGCTCGACTTATTTCTATCGTTTTATATATAAATATTGTAATAATTGATCGAATATTCAATATGGAAAGTGGCACTTAATTAAAAGTTATGGAAAAAGTTATATTCGAATATTTTTTTCTCCTCATCAACATTGGCCTTCAAAGAATTTTTGTGTTCTGTACTTAAACATGTCGACAATGTACGACATTTGATGCCAAGATAGTGCAAAAGTTTATTATTGAGCGTCCCAGGTTATCAACTAAAAGACATGCACTTGTTCCGCACTGGTTGTTGTCACTATACAATGCACTGCCTATGGTACAGCGTATGCGAAAGTATGTAACATACAGAAGCTTAAGAGAGACCCACTTTTTATCAGAATCGTTTTCTGAGTGGGTCTAAGCCTGTCTGTCCGTCCGTCTGATGTCTGTCCATGTAATTTTGTAATCAAGCTACAGCTAGCAATTTCTGAGATATTTCGATAATATTTGATGCACTGATGAGCTTTGACCCAAAGACGAACGGTATTGAGAATGGTTTTCATTGGCCCACTTTTTCTAACTCTCCCCATATAAAGCCTATTTTGAAATGTCATCATATTTAAAAAGTTGCAATTTTCAAAATTTCTCGACAAAAGCCGCTAAGTAATAATAGTTTTGCATTCTATGATTTATGTGAAAACTTTGGACTGGCGGGGCAATTTTTTGAACCCCCTCCCGTGTAACGAAAACTGCAGTTAATATGATAAGAGTGTGTAATTTTGATTTTGGTTTATGATGAAAATTAGATCACAGTAGTAACTTAAGTTAAAAAGAAACTAACGGTATCAAGTTTGGACCATTTCAGCCAATGCTTTTGAATTCCACCCTATACAAGCATTTTCAAGAAAATGGATAGTTAAAAGGGCAAAAAAAGTCAAAGTTTTAATATTTTTATGTTCTATGGCAAAACTAAGAATTGTGTTAGACAATGTGGTGTAGCGTATTTAACAATCGACCTAGCCCCATTAAAATGTTTTCACATGGTTTTTCTTTATAATAAAGAATAATTCAAGGTCAAGGGCGTATTCAGTTTGTGCGAATTTATGCAAGACCCACAAGAGCTTGAGATAGATACACTTTTTATTATCGATCGACTCAGAGACATTTTCTGAATTCAGAATCGGAATCAATTTTTGAAGCGATTTAAGCTTGTTTCTCTATCGGTCTGGCTTTTTTTTGTGTTCATCTTTTCGGTTTCTTTTTTTTTGTGTTCAATACGCAAGCTAAGAGCTTTGAGATATTTTGATTGAATTTGGCATACTAACGTGTATTGGCCCAAAGACGAACTGACAAAGACAAACTATTGCAAATAGTTTGGATCGGACCGCCTTTCCATCGCTTTCCATATAAAGCGTTATTTTGAAAAGTCGTTCTATGAATAAATATAGGGCGATGTAGAGTATTTAAAGGCGGGCCATACCTTACTAGAATGTTTTTACTTGTGTTGCACGAAATCAATTAAAAAGAATATCCTCGATTTAGGTAGTAGTTGCTCGTCCTTTGTGCGATAATGCCTTGTTGCATTTAACGATTTCAATGATTTTTAAATTTAATTTCATAAAAGCAAAAAAAAATATATATATTTTTTCATCAAACAACATTTCTTTTTTATTTACAAAATTTCGTAATTATAATCGGAAACTGTTGCGATGTGAAAATAAGCTGCGAATAGAAAAGCATTCCGTAAATCATTCGAAAGAATCAAAGCGTTTCAAATTATTTTCTGTAATTATAAACAGCGAAATATGTGAACTCATAATAAATTGGAGAGAAGTGCAAAGGTTTATTCAAATTGAAAATTTTTCGATATTATTTAACAGAATTTCGACATCAAAATATGAATGTGCATCAAAATATAATTGGAGCAGCAGAAGATAATTATGGACCTTGTTAAATATTGATGGAAAGAAAAAAAAAAAGAAGATATATTTGTTGATTCCCATAACGATAACGACATGCGTAAAGACACTTCTTTTAAATAAAAAGGAGTTTTGGAACCATTTCATGCTATAAGAATTTCTCCAAAGAGAACAGAAATGTTAAACTTTTGTGTCACTTTTCAAGTCCTTGTCTAAGGTGTCTCTCAGCAGCGAATAGCAGAATGCAACTTGTTTGGCTGCAGACGTCTGTCGAGTAGTCACTCAAAGGAATATACAGTGTAGGATAGATCCACCTAATCAGCTATGTGTTGAAACTGCCGATGTCATCGCTATTTACTGAGAAAAAAGGAAGTGGTCCCACAAAGTATATACATTCTTGATTAGCATCTTATTCTAAATCGATTTAAGTATGTTCATCTGTCTGTCTGTGTCTGTCCCTCCGTATAATATCTGTTGTAAACATTCTCCTGGCCGCATAAATGAAGCTATCGACATCAAATTTGGCAGATATATTTAAAGTTCTTACAAGCAGGTTGACATCGAAAATTGATCAAATCTATCGAAAGACACGCCCAGGACGCCACGTAAACGGACAACACCTCTGTTTTGCAATAGGAATGAAAAATTGAAAAGTATAGCAAATAGGTGTACTTTGAACGTATATTCTGTGGACGATGCTGTAGCGCCTGCAGAAAAGTAGATAACGTTGATCACGCCTACCTAATATTACAGTGTAGAGTGATTTCATTTTTTTCGAATACCTTTATAGGGCGTAAAAACAAGCTTCAAAATCCCCATAAAGTATACAAATTCTTGGCCAGTTTCAAATTTGAAATGCACCTAAATCTGCCTATCTTTCTGTCTGCGCAACTGGGTGGTAAATATACCCTCGTTAGCGAAAATGAAGAATATGCTCAAAAATACCAGCCGCGCCCACTCTATATTATAGAACTTTAAAATGTACTTGTTTTTTTTTTTTAGGATCACGGTGATGGGTATAAAAATTCTGCGGCGACCGAATATGATATTTTCCTGCTTGTTGTTGTTAACTTAATTTATAATTTAGTTTACATTTTTATGCAGAAAAAGTTTGCTGCTACTTTCGCAATGCTTGGTATAAAAGGAGCCAATTCGCATAGTTTCCGACATGAACGAAATATTTAATATTTTTTGAACATACGAAAAAATGTGACGTTTCGTTATACTCGTATGTTAATAGAAGGCAGCAGAATACTATCAGTGGTATACGATACTTAATGCAATCTTTAATAAGCCATCAAACGCAAACATTAGCACTTTTATAGACGATTACGTAAATTAAAAATTCTACACTAGAGTGTATTTGTATAAATTTTGGTGATATTCGTGAACAAATCCTTTAGGCGACTAAAATAAATTGAAACTTTGAGTTTTGAAAATAAAATATTTAGATAAAATCCCTGAGGTTTTAAAAAAAAAATTGTTGAGAAGATAATTTCAGACAACTCTGTACACTGCACTGCTATGTATACCCAGATGGAAAGAAAACTAGCTGTGAGTATCACAGAAATTGTGGAAGATGGCTTCCAAAAAGCCCATATAACACTTCTATATGTGGCGAGATTGTTTGAAACTAAATCCGGGAATCCCACGTGAATTAGAGGAAGTTATGTTGATAGCTTTTTCGTTTGGACACTCTCTTTAAAGTTGTGCAACGTAAAGTGTTTTGTGACTTTTTTCTATTAAAGTGGATTTCAAAGGTGATTCGCATTTTTTGAAAAGGAAGTGTGGTGTGAATTAATTTTTATCATATTATTAGGTGGGTCGATCACATCATTGTAGCGAAGAAGAAAAACGGCTAGTTCGGCAGTTTCGAAATCAGTGGGAAATGTACAAATTTATTGCCGCATCACTAAGTCGCTCAGACAACTACGTCACAAAATTCGCTAAAGCCCAAAAAAAGGTTATGAGAGACGTGGAGTAAAAAAAAAAACTTCCCTTGCTACTGATAATCGCATAATAATTTTACTAAAGCGGGATCCCCTCAAGGTATCTAGAGCAGCTTCCAATGAAATTTGGAAGATTGTAGCGTCCCATTAATTAATTTCATACAAGCCCAGAAGAATCGAAGCAGTCGATAAGAACAATGACGGTTATACCGGCTATTCGATCCACTATTAACAAAACCATATGATATTTATATCGTACCGATCTTCAAACGAAATATATCAAAATTAAAACTTGCACACGCTTCAATCACGCTACTTTTGTTTCTACAAAACAATGGGAAACCTAAATTGCATATGTACCATATTACATCTATACATGATCCTACGGACTTATTGAGTGTTGATTTACAAGTCACGAATCAAAATTCTTTATGAAAGAATTTATTATTCTTCACCTGCATTCGATCTCTTCCTCTTTTTTTTCAAAAATAACTTTTCTTTTTTTTTTTTTTTCTTGTTCTATTTCTTCTCTCCTCTTTTCAACTAATAAAACTTTATGGTTAACATATAAAAAGTTATTTTCCATTCCATTTACCTTTATCTTCCTATCCAAAACGCAGCATAGCATTTTTGTCAATTTGTAGATGACACTCGAAAATATGTAACAAAGCTTACGTACTAATGATTTGAAATACGACGGTGACTTAACCATTTTAGACAATTCCCTTTCATGCATTTGTTGTTTCAATCTCTGGTATTCAGAGACATATTTATATATTTAAATTTTATGGCCTACGTTCTTAATTGGGTTTCATAGATCAATTGTGTCACTGCTTGTTCACAGAGAATACTAAAAATTTAAATATTACATATTTCAAGCAAAATCTAAGTGAAGTAATTCTCAGCTTAACCCAATCTTTTCATAAGAGGGATGTCTTAAAAGCAAGAAAAAATATTTTAGTTTTTTTGCAAAATTCAATTTTGATTATCAACGTAACTGTCTTCAAGTGTGTTACAATCAGCTCATAAATCCTCAAAGCGTGCTTTAGTCTCCACAATAATCTCATCACTTCATCTAAACAGTTTTCCCTGGAACATTCTTTTGTTATTTGCCACAAACGACAATTGTCGCCTCGGGCGAGATGCGAAGAATTGAATGCCTCGTTCACCAGGCAGCAAATCGAGCTCTCATTCCGTCAATATTAGCATTGTAGAAATCGGCTTGTAAATGGATGATTTTGTTCCAATTTGAGCAAAGCGAGAAGAGCGCGCAAATCTTGATTCAACTCGTGACAAACACATTCTTTGGACATATTCGTAGTGTTTTCTATTTATCCAACCTCAACATGACGGTCGTCCAGCATCATTTGGTGAAGTCGAACGGTGTTTTGTCAGCGATTGTATTGCTTGGCCTCACGAACGGTTACCATCACCCAAGATGATATGGCTACATATCAATTTAAGTAACCAAACTTTCTCAGTAGAAATAATTGCCCCGTAGTCCGACTCTTTAATCTGTGTAGGTCCCATTGCTTTTAAAAACAAATACAACAAATACAAACAAAAATGAACGAAATTTTGGTGCACAAAAACATTCCCTGACTTTTTGTGGCGGGTGCTTTTCAGACAATACGTATAAAAGTTGTCTCAACCAAGTCTTTCAAATCAAACTGTAATAAAGGCTATGCTTATATAATATTTAAATCCTAAGATTAATATAGTTCTTCTTCTTACTTATTTAACATAATTTTCCAAGATTATTGCGCGATCTTTTTAAAAAACATTCACTGTTTCCTTAAGAAAATTGAAAAAGTTTTCTTTTTCTTTTAAGTAGAAAACATATTATTGTTGTTTTGCGGTGCACGTCATTGCATACTAAGCAGCAAGACAAAATGTTTTATAAAGAAAAAATATATGTATATAGGTATATAAATATACATGCAAATATAAACGTAAAAATAAATATAATTATAATGCGATATAAAGTAAATAACCTTCGATCTTCTCCGGGATCAACTCTCCTTAGCCATGATGCAGGCGTATCCTGCTTAACACAATTAATTTATACCGCGTTATATGGAAACCGTATTATATGAAACTTTTTTATTTTTTTATTTAAACTACATATATATAAATCAAAAAAATGCGTACCATGTTGTATCGAAAGATTGCTTTACAAATACCGTGTTAAAGGGTATAGTGTTTATAGACTTTGCTGTGATTGTGATTACGCTCTTGTGACTCTTAGAAATGAAATATTTAAAAATTTGTATTTGTATTAAAATGTGTTTCCTCTTATATAAGATTTATTATTAATACACAATTAACTTTCTAACTTGTATATACGTACATGTGCAGCTGTCAAAAAAGCGCATTCAGAGAAAGTTTACTTTACTAGCAATCTAATCGTTTGAAGTATGCAATTTTTATCATTGGCTTTGTAACAGTCAATAGGGTCTTTATAGGTGCAATAAGAATATGAAGTGTTTATTCTTTTTACTATCTACTTAGGATTACATTTCCTTCTGCGTCGAAAGAAAATCAGTTTCTTCTTCTTAACCTGCATAGATAGTTTCGAATACTAGCCTCTTACTATTAGTCTAAATAGCATTGGTTCAAGCTTGACAACACCTGCCGCTCCCAGCATATATTTTGATGCCCCATCAAATCGGTGCGACTTGGTTTCAAACACATTATGGATGGGTTTGTAAATCTGAAAGGATTTTTTATGCCTGAAAATAGCTGAACCTATCTTCTCGTTCTTATTTATCAATCAAGTAAGAGGCAAGAAATGTTTCAAAGCATCACTGTGCGAAGATAACATTTAGTGAATTGCTCAACAACGTAGCTGTTAGTCGTAGCGTCTAGTCGTATATATTTTTCCCTACTTTTAAACTTTGACATAAACATTTACATCACGTATGTACATATATGTGTGTTAGTTAATACACCAAGGATACTTTATAACAACAACAAAACTTTTTTATATTATACGAACTTTTTTTTTTATATAAAATTATACATGTCGTGAGCATAAGCAAACACATAAATATCTGCATTTATGGAGAAAAGATCAGAGCAAGGTTAGAAATAAATACATTTTCTGTTCGGAATACATAGATTAATACAGCGAAAGCAAAACCTGCTCTGCTGTAGCATATATTTACATAATAAACGTTACAATTCCCAATAGATATGTAAAACAGTTCGGTTAGACATGCTTTATATGCGTAAACTTCCCAGTCTTTGAGTTTTATATTGCGTATATATACATATATATATATATATATATATATATATGTGTGTGCGCAGAATACATAAATGTAATGGGAAGGTGTTACGCGCTCTCATCCTCAATTTCCAGGTGTTATAACCGTATTGGGTATAAACTTGTTATAAGCATGAAAGTGAATTTGATTTTGAGCATTTGTTGCTGTTACTGCTGTTGTTGTTAACGTTCATTGTGCTTTGTTGTTTACATTACCAATGCCAGCAACTACTGCAACTGCCACTACCACTACTACTACTACTACTACTACTACTACTAATACTACTACTGCAATTAGTGCTACTACAACTACTACTACTACAACTACTACTACTACTACTACTACCACAAATTTTACAACTATGACAACAATTTGCAAATAAATGTCAATTTAAAGAGACACTATTTATGGTCTGCAGTTGTGTGAATTATCCCACACACTCTCTTCTCAGTCCCCTTATGAGTGAAGCAAAAAAACTGGGTCATATTCAAAACTGAACTAAACCATATACCATAAACACCTGAATATTGTATATTCATAAATCTCTAGCACCTATATATATATATATATGCATACATAAATCTAGTCGGTTCACTCAAATCTATACATGTAAGCGCAAACACAAACATGCATAATACATAAACAAGGATTTACTATAACTCATTGTTAAACAAGTTACTGTTACAACAAAAACAAATTTTGTGATTCGCCTTGAATTTTATTCCCGCGTTACATGCCCATGCTTGCATAACTGTTGACGGTTACAAGTTACAATTGTTCAACCTTCACAATCTGCAAATAAATAATAATTCAACCAGGTTTTTAGTTATACATGCGTCGCACTTTTATTATTTGCATGCTTTTTCCAATGTTATTAAGTAAATGTCAAAATTTGACGTTTAAAATAGAATGGGGAAAAATCGTGAAATAATATAAAATATTCCACGATGACGACAACAACAGGGGCAATAAACAACAACAATTGCTGTTGGCTGTGGTTGACAAATGAAAAAGAGATTTACAACAATAACAATACCGAATATTTATTCCCGCCGCTTTTAACGATACCGAACCTTATAAATATAATAAAAAATAAACAATTGAACTTACATACGAACAATTCAAGCTATGGAGTGGTACTTAAAAATCGTATTGCAACACTCTACTCTATATCGTTTTGATTAGCAGGTAAAAAAAATATGCATAACTTTACTAAAAAAAATATTTCTCGATAACTCGAACTGTATTCAATGCTCAAATAATAAAAGAGAAAGCCAATGATAAGGAATCCAGAAAGAAATATTTCTTTATTTAATCACAATCGTTAAGTGTAAAAACGCATTACGCACACTATAACACTGCTACGAAAATCACGCTTTTGATAATATGAGTCCGCTTGATAACTATTCGACTTTCAGGCAAACGAAAATCATTCAATGCTAAAAATTAAATACAGATTCATGATGCTTTAGCGTGCGACGTGGGAAAGTGAAGCAGCCGCATACAACTGACGACTGGCGAAGAGATCAACCACAGTTCCCGCGAAAAGAGTTTTACGCGAAAATTTCGAATTAAAACTAGCATTGGCAACTTGCTTGTAAAAAGTTATATATAAACAAAATATTTCCAGAAGAAAAAGTCATTTGAGTCGAGAGAGCCGCATATTGATATTCGAAGCTAAGGAAGCATTAAAGCTGTATATCATTCATTTATGGATAGATCTCCTAACAATCGCAAATAAAACTTGCGTTATTGAAAAAATCATAATTGATTGATGCGAACTGAAACTCAGAATGATTCCGATAGAAAGGAGAGATCGCCAGGGGACAATTTACGTAACAACGTACTTTTGTATTTTATCGTTTTTTCAATTCATTATTTCGTTTACAACATCCGCGTATAGGTACTGAAAATTGCATTGATTCGAAGCCCTAGAAACATTTTACGAAATTGTTAAGCATCGATATAAGAAATGGGCGAATTACGACGTGGCGGGCGTTTAACACGCAAAAATATTGAAAGAGAGGAAAGAAAAAACGTGCGGAAAGTCTAACATGCAAAAAATTGAAATAAATAATGGATTTAAATAAAATTATTAAAAAGAAATATAAAGAAAAAATAAAGGAGAAAAAAAACTGCAACCAAAACCAATCTCTGGTGGTTTTATTATGGGTCGGAAAAAGAACATCGCGCTCGTTTTAAACTTTATAATTTGACATGCTGAATCGTCTGCTGTTCATTCGCTGCATTTTTCGAATAAGAGTGTGAAGAAGATATCGAAAATATATTTACAAATGATTTTTATGCAATTTCAATCAATTATAGCTCCGTTCGCCGTAGCTAAAAAGCAAAACCAATATCAAACATTTCGTAATAATTGTTTCAATCATTTAAAATAAATAATAACCGAAACGGGCGGAAGGTCATAACAATGTTGCTCTACATAAAGGGGACACATTTTCGATTAAGAAAAACGATTTTCGCCCCTGGGTTTACAATAGAAAGTGAAATGAACGCACATTTATTTTATGCTGATATAAATTTATTTGTTACTTAGATTTTTGCGATGATTGATTATCAGCAACGTAACAGAAGATCTGAAAGGTTTGGCGGTATAATAAATATACTTGCATACATATCGATTAGCCGGCTTGTCGAGATTGTTTCGGCTTTGCTTCTCATTTCTCCTACTTCTACTATAAACTTCCGTTGAAGTGAAGTAGCGGATACTCCTTATAACCGAATACGTAGAAAATGGGGAATGGCACGACGAGGCTTTCTGTCAACTACAACAAACAGACTGATTTAACTTTAGGCTCCAGGTATCAGTTCAAGTTCATTGCGACAAGCTTAAAAACAAAGGGACCTATAGACGAGCGGTTATTAGATCGTTATGTCTGGAGTAAGATAGAAGACGGACAATAGATGGGCAATAAGCGTATAGTAAACGAACGGGAGACTACAGCGGGCAAAGAAACGACTTATGATATTTATAGGCAAAGAAAGCGGTGGCGGGTGGATTATTTAATATCAATCTTTAAGTTTTTTTATTTGCAACAAAAAAAAACAAGAGGGTCCTTATATTCCACTTAAGCTATATTTTTGTATACTCTTCTATTCGTTGGTAATTATTTCAAAAAAAAAAAAAACGCTATCCTAAGCTATCCACAAAGTATGGGGTCAGTGCAGAATTAATTAACCTCTCCGTAGCTTAAGAGTCCAAATGTCACAAGAATTAAAATGGAATACATTACTTGTAGAACACATACCATCAAAAATATTTAGGACTTTGAAATCATGAACCAGAGACTTCACTTTTTGTATATTTAAGTTTATGGATATTTAAACTGCTATCCAAAATGCAAATATTAACCACTGTTGTTGCTCTACTCAGAGGATAGCCGCACTTCAAAACAGAAAAACACATGTATCATCATTTAACCCATAATTGTATATATTAATATTTCAGTTTGCTTTAATATTACATTTCACTTCAAAAGTAAAGACGAATAGTTACAATTCCACATGGCCACTTATCTGCTTAGGATAAAAGAGAAAATGAAATGAAAAAAAGAAATATTTTTTAAAATTTTTTTTAACTATATATATTATATAGTGGCCACTTTTATTCTTAACTTGCAAATCTGTCGGCAATTTATATCGATTGATCGTGAGTGATCCTGCTAAATACTTGTATCTCTGTAGACAGATTTGTGACAGCTGGACAAACACAAAGTCTTTCGCAAGTTCAAATGTCAAATGCGGTATAAGGTTTACTTTGCTCAATCGGTAAAGTCATAATACTTACCGGTTAAGCACCTACACTTGCTGATTAGACTGCGGCCAAACATCTCTGTCTCTTTGTATTTCCTCATTTCTTTCTGATCGCCACCGCGTGACATGAATATGGTATATCTCCTGAATGATTAGTCATACGCAAAAAAAAAAAAAAAAAAAAAAAAAATGGGGATACGAATGTGAATAAAGCAAATTGGATATACTCGAGAAACGAATGTATACATTATTTCTATGTTTCTTTGAAGAGCTGCAGCTGGAAGAGAACTTGTGCGATTCTCCATCTATCAGATGGAGATGAGTTTCAGATCTCTAAAAAAAAAAAAAAAACCAAATTATGTTTGGAATTTGAGCCAAGTGAAAATAAATAAAAAAAAACGCAAATGAAAAATGTGCCTCCGATTCAGAATTTTGTATGATAAATAATCCAAATTAACAAAAAATATTACAAATATTTTCTCGTATCCGTCCATTACATTTTTCATAAAGTTCTGCCAATTCATTTGCGGAGCACATTGCATAAAAATTTAAAAAAAACTCAAGGTCTCCCTTCTACATGACCACCCTTTCATATACGAACATACATGCAGATGAATATGTCAGTGTAGGTAATTAATTCATAAATTCTTTACTCTACAGAGTTAAAAATTCAATGATATGATATTCGTATATGCGTGTACATTTTATATTAGTTTTATATATGTTGGTATATGAATATATTAATGAAATTGTAACATTTATTTCGCATGTCATAGGCAAAAGCCAGCATATATGTGTGTGTTTGCAATGTACACGAAATTTCCCATATTTCATGAAAATTTTATAATTAATGCTTTTTTTTGCTTGCTGACGTTTCCTTTTCTGGCATCCTTGCGTCACGTTGGTCAATCTGTGAATGTAAACCGCAGTAGATCAACATCATAGCTGGCATCATCGTTGCCATTAGTGAAAGATATAAGAACAAATCCATAAACGTTGCTATTATCGCTTTCATGGCATATAATCGCTATAATGTCTAGTTGGCCTGGATGCTATCATTTTTTTTTTTTTTTTTTTTTTTTTTTTTTAATATACCTTTCATATATTAAAATCTCTTTTACGGTATCCATTGGACATTTTGACTTTTTTTTGTTTATTAAAGACATTTACTTTTGTGTTAGAAATTAAAAAAATAAAAAAATTTTCATAAAAAAAAAAAAGTCTTACTTTTTTACATATTCCCTTGCATACTTTCAGGTGTGCTGTGTACGCGTAAAATGAAGCCTACATTTTCTCACGTTCTATTCAATGTATTTAAAAAAAAAGAAAAAAAAACCTCGACCTATGTTATCTTAACACCTCAGGGATTTTTAACTTCTGAGTAAATTGACACTTTAATTGTATGCAAGTAAAGATTACCTTCCCCGTAGTTAAATGTCAACATAGTAAAAAAAAAAAAATTAAGTAAAAGAACTTGCACTCGCTTTTATCGAATCCCGAATACCCAGCAACTCCGACATATGTCCGTTATAATAATTGCAATAGAAATACCTAAAGGTAAATGCATTAGACTTTCTTCTTTATTTTAATTCATTATATTTATTTCAGTTTAGGATTGACCAAAGTGAATGGACAGACAAGCTAAAGAACGGAGACACGGATATATATATAGGCAGATAGGTAACACCGATGGACGGATAGACAGATGAATAGATAAAAGTACATTGGGAGGGCAAGGTAAGCCTAAACAGACAGATAATTTTACGACAAAGAATTTTACACCGATTACAAACATATATATGTTACATGAGATATAATTCAATTCTAAATGGATAACAAACGATATGATATAATCGATATACCTTTATTCTCGGGAAGTGCTTAAACGCTACGACTTCTTTTAAAGAATGTTTAACTATTTGCTCTCAGTTTTCTTAACAAGAACGGATGCACAAGATTTACTTGTGCAGAATACATACATATAATGTGTATAATCCGTAAATCTTTATGGAAGGCAACTGATAAATGTGTGTGTATTCTCCATGGATATAAGTGCAATTACCGTAAAATTGTGAAATCATTATTTTAACAGTCAATTGTTGCTTGTTCAAAACTCAAAATCACACTATGTTAGTGACTGAGTAAACACTTTTTCCTTAGATGTATTTACATGTCATTGCTATTACTTGCCGCCTTACCTATCGCAGCAGCATATATATATATATATATATACATCGAGCGTTCTTACACTTCTACGCGCTTTAATATTCATTCCATTTGTTTGAATATTTACCCTTTTTGTTTTCATAATCATCTGCATTTCTATCTGCGTATCGATGTAAGTATGTTGTGTGTGCATGTGTGCGTGTGTGTGTGTGTGTGTGTTTGTATGTGCGCGCAAATAATTGTGTATCTCTTGTGCTTGTTTAATGTGTTTTTCTGTTTTGTTAGTTTTACATTAGCCTAATGAGTTATAACTACACGACTGCTCTGTTGTTATGCTTATGCAAAATGAAATAAAACACTTCTCAGTTTTTCAGTTGTTGTAATAA
This sequence comes from Glossina fuscipes, assembly GCF_014805625.2. Classification (NCBI taxonomy): domain Eukaryota; kingdom Metazoa; phylum Arthropoda; class Insecta; order Diptera; family Glossinidae; genus Glossina; species Glossina fuscipes. Next base: position 818,675 of record NW_023998416.1, read on the forward strand.
AACGAGAACAATAATAATAGTAACAACAACAAAATGAAAGAGAACAACAATAATTTCAATTACACTGAGCCTGTGTTTCTTTTTTTTCTTTCCTTTTCTGTTTTGGCGAACAGTAATTATGTAACAATGTTTTCATGATTTTTAATTGTTACACATTGTAATAACAACATTTGGAATACGTGTGTGCGTGCAGCGCACAAAAGTAGTCAGAGCAAATAAATGCATTCATCAACAGACGTAACACAAAAGTGCAAAGTGATTATTTAATGAGTTCAACTGTCAAATTATCATCATTTTTCTTTGCTCATACTTTACAACAATTTGTACGTAGTTATGGCGAATAATGCCTCAGCCAAAAAGCATTATTTCTTTCTTTTTTTTTTTTTTTTTTGGAAAACTTACAAAGATAAGCAAAAAATGTTTCAAACATTCTTTTTAACACGAGAGAGAAATGAATGCTTAGATAAACTGCAAAATAGTTGAGAAGTAAAGGAATTTTTGTTTTGCTATACTGACATGTCACAGTAACAAATTGCTTTCTGTGTACCCTGAGCATATCAAATTCCAGGCATAGGTTTGTAATATGCAGAAGATGCGCACACCTTTTACTCTACCGATCGTCTCAGAATCATTTTCTGGATCAACTAGACTAATTAATTGTATCCACTTCTTTAGCGGTATAGTCGTGTGCTCGTCAAGCGCAGAGGAAGTCTAATATGAAATTAGTTTGTGATGCAATGAATTGACACAACGACCAAAATATATTCTAAAATACATTATTGCAGCAATGAGAAAATTTTATAGGGAAATCCAAACGAACGAAAACCGAATCGGCGGACCATAATAAATATATCCGTCATACACAGCTAACTGGTTAAGTCATGCCCACAACGCCAAGTAAACTGAGAAGACCTCAGTTAATAAGTTATTTTTCTACGCGTTACTCATAAGCTTGCGCAGAAAAATGTACAAAAATTTGAACGCATATTCAAATGAGCGATCATGTAGTTTCTGTAGAAAAATGAAAAAAACTGACCGCGCCTACTCAATATATATATATATATAATAGAGTGTGTCGAAATTTAATTGTGTTTTCAATATCTTTATAAGAAGCGGAAAAAAGCTTCAGAAACCCTTCAGAAAGTATATAAATTCCTGATCAGTTTCAAATTGAGAATGCACCTAAATATGTCCATCTGTGCGTCTGTCCATCTGTACATGTGGCCAACTGTTTTGCATCTGTCGTAGACATTCTACCCTTCGCAAAAACAAAATTATCGGCTAGCAACAGAATTTCGAAGTGTCTTGAACTTTTCACACGATATGCCCACAAGGCCCACGTGCCTACATTACAAAAACTTTTATTTCTAAAACAAAAAAAAATCAGCCTCGCCCACTCCATATTAGAGAGAATGAATGAAAGTTTCTCTTCTCTTACGGTGACGGATATAAAACATTTAGGTCTCTTCTGAATAAAATATTCTTAATTGTTTATTCTTGGAATCGGTCAACGAATGTTTAAGTTTCATATATTTGTGATTACACAAAGATTGTATATAAAATTGATGAAATAAGTGAAATAAGTTCAACATCTATGCTATGATAAAATACATACACACCGGACTGTTTTTAGTTAGTAAGCAAAACATTTTTGTTTGTTCATTGAGTCTATTGCTTCAAAGTCGAACTACTAAATAACTTGACGGATTTTCTAGAACTGTAAACCAATTTTTCAAATTTTTTAAACACTCTGTTTTCATTTATCAAACACAATTAAGCATTTTACCTTCACTTAGGCAATCCATTAGCTTTTTAAAGGCACGGAAAGCCATCAATATCAATTGCATGTCACACGAACATTTTTCATTATTTTATTCTATGACTGGCAATAAACATTGCAAGCACTGATGCGATAAATTAACGGAAAGCTAAATCACTTACCAGAGAAACACTAAGTCACGTGGCAACCAATAATAGATAACCCTGAATATTATATTATATAATAAGATTGTCCTTCAGATTGCAGATAGACGATAAGTTTTTATTGGTTAGAAATCTTACTCAGATTTTTAGCAAACCTAAAAAACCAAAATTTGACTATGCAAGCCTAGACTCATTTGTCGCGATTTTGATGGGCACACCCGTTTAGACTGCGTAAGCAATTCGGGTTCGAGAAATGAATGAATTTTGAAAATAAATATTCATCTAGGAAGCGTTTCATCTTTGTCTTGTAGACTGTTGGACCCCTATGGATTGCTTACGAAATTTCCATGCTTAGGTTTAACATTAGGTTACTATATATTCGAACAATAAGCTATATCTTATATTAGGAAGTACGCTTCCAAAAATTTTAGTGCCTTTTTTGATTTTTGACCAAGCCCATCCAAACCTGGCGTGTTTCCATCAAATTTCAAACACTTACGAAATTTATCAAACCGAAATTGAATCATTACACGGAAAGTATTTTTCTAGTATATGTCTAGGCCGGACAGACGAAAACAATATGCTGCGCGTCATCGTTGATGCTTTGGCATAGGTCGCAGGCGTTATCTTCTAGTATTATGGAACGGCACAAATAAATCGCGACCTTTCCATGACTCGGCAAAATTTGCATTCAGGAAAAATTGGTTTCATGGTGTTACAGGGTACAGGGTATAGGGTATATTAAGTTTGTGCGGACATGTGTAACACCTACAAGGGCCTACAAGAGACCCATCTTTTACATGCTTTGTTTGTCTTTCCGTCTGTCTATGTATATAAGTGTGCGATTTACAGATTGCAATTTTTGGCACATTTCATTGGAATTCGGTACGTTGGCGCGCTTTGGGGCGGGAACAGGCGCTACTGAAATTTTTTCAAATCGCAGCACTATTTTCGACCACTTCATTGTAATGGCAGGCCATGGCCCATTATAATATTTTTACTTATTTTTAATTGTCAATGGACTTTAGCGATTCGCAACGCCCTACATTTAGTTTGATGGAGTTAACGTAAACTAAAAGATTCTAAAGCCATCTATTGATGATGATAATAAAAAAATCTTTAATTCTTGACACGCATTCTGAGGTTTCCTTAATGGCACAAGTAAATGATCACTAAATTGTCAATTTTCTATAAAAACTAATTTATTTACATCTATTTATTCAAATAGTCAAATATATTTCATTCATTCCTGATTCACATAAATTCCAGGAACGATTTTATGGTATCCCTTTTTTCTGCGTAGAATGCTATCAAACTTGACTAGGTTCCCACTTGTTTCACTTCGAAAATGAGCTAGATTGATCTCTTGAGCGCACACAGTTCCACATCCATACTATAACATTAAATATGCTTACGTATTAAAAAAATTGAGGGAAAGCAAAGGAAACTTAAGTTTAGTCAATATATATATAGTTATATGAAAGTTAATCTTACAATTAATTGCATCATGAATTAATAAAAATATTATAAATTAAAATTTTGTTTTCATTTCAGAAAGCTGCCAAGGACCACACGAAAAACGTTTACTTAACCACCTTTTATCCACCTATAATACACTAGAGAGACCAGTAGCTAATGAATCAGAACCTTTAGAAGTTAAATTCGGACTGACTTTGCAACAAATTATCGATGTGGTAAGTTCTTGCTTAACGACAAATTCTTTTAAAAAATCTTTTTTTATTACATTTTATGGTGATTTGAAATTATGGAATAAAAGGATTATTGAAAGAAGAAAAAAAAAAAAAAAAAAAAGAAAAAAGTAATTGAAATACCCTTCAACCAATAAATATTATGTGTATTTTTTATAGGATGAAAAGAATCAGATCTTGACCACGAATGCGTGGTTAAATTTGGTAAGTGACATGTACCCATTACGTTTTATTTTACATATACGCATAGATATATATAGACTATCGCAAAAAAGCAAAAACCATTAATAATAACAATAATAATAATAATAATAATGATATGATAATTAATAAATAACGCACACTTTACATGATAAATATGAAATGAGAAAACCAAAAAAAAAAAAAAAAAAATGATGAAAAGCGACCTTAATAACGAAGATAATATGATTTTTAGGATTTTTTTTTTAAGTTTCATTTAGCATAAGTTAACTAAAATGTATGTCTTGTGAGTGAATTTATATTAAATGTCATCAATAATTAATTATGAATACACTATTTAATGTATATTTCGGTGTTTAGTTTTAGTAAATGTTAAAATTGTTAAAATATATTTTTAAAAAAAAAAATTTATGAAGAAATCCATAACCCATAAATCATACTAAGCAAAATACCACCAATTGCATTCAGCTGAGAATAAATCATAAACTTACGTCACTTGAATGAAAAATGTATGCTTGTTAAGGTCAGCGAATATGTCATCGAATTTAGGGTATAGCGATTTTGCCATTCTGTTTGTAACATATCGTATCACTGAATAAGTTTCCGGTCTGATACATACGCAATAACATTGTCGACGGATCTATATGATTTCTGACTAGCAGTAAACTCCAGACTTTACGTGTCAAAATTTCATTTCGAGATTAGTTTACACTTGATCTAGTCACACTAATATTTTGATCACTTTGAGCTGCTGTCGTTGCCCTCGGTTGATTACCGACTTGACTCTGCGCTGTAGTAATGAATCCAAGTTTCATCCTTTGCCGCATGGCAAAATCCTTTCTCTTCGCCTAAACAAAATCGAACAGCACTCTTAGTTATCAACACGTTTACTGACGACAGTGAGCAAACCCACAAAACCAACTTCAGGGAAGTATTCATGCAAAATACTGAATACACTACCGACCGACATTTTTAAGATGTCAGCTATTTTACGCAGGTTCACCTTTCGAAAACGATTTTGGGCGCTTTTGTGGGCGATCAGAGCAAACACTTATAAACTGATTGTCAGTATGTCATGATATTTTGGCCTGTATCATGTGTGAAGGTTGGTACTATCCAAAAATAATATGGGGCTATCAACAGTCAAGCCAGGAGACTTTTTGAGTGATGTGTTATAAAAATAGCCATAAAAAAGCCCATAGGACTTAATGTCGAACAAAAACGAATCGTGAATTCGTCGCAGACTCAAAGTTTTTTGGTTGAGTTAACAAAACCTTTGCGCATTATATGTTAAGAGCTTTTCTTCTTGAAAAGCTTAATTTTGCTTTGACTTCATCGTCATAAAGAAAATTACTATTTTTAGAGACCTTCTGCTACTAATTTTCTAACTCTTCAACTGCGCAAGCGTGCTTGAAAATTTGACACCTATCATGAGTTTTTTTTTCTGTTACAGAAACGTCTCTCTACACATTCCCGGATATTCTGGCATAACTCCATAAGAAAATGAATGTAAAACATATGATCTATTTTTCTCTACTTAAAATTTTTAGGCGCGCGATACAGGCGGAATAAAAGTACTATTTGCTGTTTTTACGGCCGAAAACACCGGAAGAGAAGATTGATAAAATTTTTATTGGGAATAAGTTTGATAAATTCCCAGTACACTTTGTTCACAGCATGTAAAGTAACTTCGATTCGATCGTATCCGTCGTAAACATTTGGCTTACATCTCTTTGCTTCGGTGAAGTTCGGACCTTCCTTGACTGAGAGTGCGGCCATACGTATACAAATGGACATATCTAAATCGCTTTTAATCTTCTAATAGCTTTAGAGCAACTTTGATCTGTACTCCGAGACGTGACAAAGTTAATAGATGCCCATGTTTCAATAGGTTACCTCTGTTGACAAAGTTGGAGGAAGTAATCTCTATTTCAAGCGTGAACATGCGTGCGACAAGTGACATCCTGCTAAATCATACGCCTAAAGTAGTGCTTATAGCAGTCGATCTTAACTAAATTTGTTTAGAATTTTGAACTAATTGGAAACGTGTTTTCTATATTTACGAGTGCCACAAATGTCGTAACATAGCTGCCATTTATAAACTTTTATGATCACTTTAATGGATCTATTAAAATGTTATAAAAAAAATTGCTGAACAAAAAATGTAAAAATATAATATATATGAGATATTTCTATAACCAACGAATATTTGACAATTTTGGAATTTTTATATCCAGATGTTAACCAAGATGAACCGAAAATTTCAAGTTTTTTCTTTTTTCTTTCAAGTGTGAAGGGATGGGTTTTTATTAGAAATTTGCAATATATTCGATATGCTATATTAATATACACACATGTGAATATTTTATGACTACTATTAAATCCACGTCGCTTTAAGGATCATTTCTACTACAGTACACATGAGGAAGAGCTAATGCGTAATTGCATAAATTCCAATATATTGAGATTAATTTACTAAATCAACCGTAAGCTCTAAACTTAATTGAATTTGTGTTAAGGATTTTCGTTTTCCACAAAATTCTCGCCCGCTCTCTTTACATATTCCCATGTCGTTTTCTTTTGTCTTTCTATGGCATCCTTTTTCAGTATATAAACATAATCTCAACAATGAGATAATTAAATATTACGTAACATCTACCAGAATATCATACGTCCGATAACCTTTTAGGCATTCGTCGTGAAATGTTTTTACATTATTTCTCCAAGATTTTGTATAAATAAAAAGAAAATAAATAAAAATTTAATTAAAAAAATCTATTCTTAATTCAAACAAATATTATATTTCACAAAACATATATTTATTTATGTATTCAAATGCTTGTTTAAATAAAAAAAAAAAAAAAACAAAAAAAAAATTAAAAAAAAATATTATGCAATGATGGATTTGAGAATTTTCATTTTCGTTATTTATTAAAAACACATGGCAAATAAATTTAAATAAAACCAACATCAATATTTATGTAAATGTTTTAAATTTAAAAATTTTCTGTTCAATATGAAAAATTAAAAGATATTTTTAAACAAAACCGTGTATAGTCAGAATAACAAATAATAATAAATGTGTTTTATTAATTATGATATTAAAATAATAAATGTTGATTACTATTTTTTTTTTTTTTTTTTTTTTTTTTTACCATTTTTAATATTTTTCTGGGTACATGTCATTGAATATGTAAACTAAAAAAGCAAAAAAAAAAAAGCATATGAAAAAATACGTTCGTCTTATAACGAACATTGCATACCCATCACCGAAAGGTTGAACTGTAATGCCTTCGAACGCTAAATGAAAGCATTGCCTTGCATTGCGATGTTTGAAAACCATCTTCAAGAGATCCAAAAGAAACGAATATTGAACTGGAGGGTAATCTAAAAGTTAACTTTCACTTTTATCTTCCGCCGCTTTTAGCAAAAACTAAATTTTTCATACGTAATTATACCCCTGGTTTTATAACCGACACGGGCACAGTCCGCGTGTTCTCCCTCCCTCTCACCGTTTCATCTTCAGATCGAGTTCAATTTAAAACAATTTTATTCCAAAAATAGAAGAAAGAAATAAAAGTATTTCGCCCTTTTCTTTACGGCAAACCGAAGCTCTTCCCTACTTCTGAGCAGAGTTATTGTGAAATACATTCTCCTCAGCTCTCAAGTTTTCCAAAATAATTTTCCTTCTACCATGCAGAGCTTATCTTCTGTCTGTGTGCTTTCTGTAATTACACCTTACAATGACTATGCTTTACTATCGCGTTCACATTGCCCACCGTAACAAGGCAAGCATCCGATTATCCTCTTTTGACAGTTCCATTTAATTTCAGAAAAAAAAAAAACATCATTTATCCGTTTAATGCAAATTGGTTCATTGGTAAGAATAACAACATAACGACGGCGATGGTTATGAAACAACATATATGTATAAATAAACACGATGCATGCTTTATTTACACATTTTTAAATAAGAATAACACTGAAAATAAAAAAAAATAAATTAATTCACTACCAATAATTAAGAAGCAAATCAAAAAGTGTTCGTTTTTTTTTTTTTTTATGTAAATACTTATTATTGGCTCTCAAAGTACATTCTACTATTTGATTTAACTGTGACAGTTTCATTTTGTGTTGGGATTTGTAACAAATCGTTAATTAATGAAAATTATAAAATGTTGTTGTCACTGTAAATGCATTATCCACGCTAGCGTTGAATATGCAAATTCTTTATTAAAAAACTGTAGCAACAGTCAGCATTTATGCTACAGTAACGAAGAGTACAAAATCTGTACATTTTTTCAAATAGATTCAAATTTAGTGAACCGGATGCCGATTATCGCACTGGTTGTTTTTTTTTTTTTTCTCTTTTAGTGAAACCTTCAACTATTGTAATTGAACTGATTGAAATAATTCGCACGTAAGCTAAACAGCAAACAGGAAAAAAAATTAATTTTACTTTAAGTTGCTTTTTCGGTTATAGCAATAGAAGGAATTAATTTTCCGATTTCCATCTAACACTGTAGTACCCTCTCAGACAACTAAATATGCTTTCACAGTAAATTTGTTTAGTTTTGACAACAATATGCATAACGAAAGCATATTGCATAGGAGAGAACGCCAATAATTTTCTCGGCTGATTATAGTCGGCTACTTAGACGAGATCCCTCTATCTAAATGAAGGACAATTTGCCGTATGAGTAGCGGCAACCAGGTCACACAAATGGTGTGGAATGTAATAAAAAAAGCAGCTTCAAACAGTTTTAGACACAGTTCGCAATTAAAACCACAGCATCAATGGCCCAGTGGGTAAGAGTTGCGACTAATAAGTCGGGTTAAAAGCTTGAATACGGTAGAGTACACTTTGAGCGTAGCTTTAGTGAGTTCTCAGTCGGCGTAAGCATAACATTTATCAATTAGGCGCACACCCACTAGTCTAGGGCCACTACCTACCTATTCCTTTCTCTCACCTTTTTTTTCAGCTTTAAAAATATGCTTTGTCGACATATTGAAGGACAACTAATTTTTTCTTCAAGCCAAGCCAGAAAAATTCTGCATTTTGCACTACGCCCAAGACCTACGAATTCCTGTACATAATGCGATAATAACTTTCGAGGGCTGAGGAAATTCATAGCTTTTTTTTCTCGAAAATAATCGCATTTGCTAGATTAGCACACATAAGAAATTTGTTTTCTACAGTCCCGTAATAAAGAAGTTTCCTTTAATATCATATCTTGATTCCCTCTTTTACTTCTTTCCTTCCTATTTTCAATATATTATATAAGTTATTTTCAATTGTTTTATTTTTAAACTCAAATGTGAATATAAGGGAATACAAAATAAGAAGAGGTAGTGGAAGAGGCCTGCACAACATATTAAAGAGCTTAGTTCTTTTGTCATGCAAATAATTAATTATACTACAACTTGTGAAAACTTTGAAGTGGAAGTTTATCGAAAAAAGAATGCGAACAGAATATTCTTTCTGCCGGCGCTTAAGTTATTAAAGGAGGTGATAGAAAGGGAACGTCATTGTAAATTCTTAAAAGGCCTAAAAAAAGCGTATTTTCAATCATCCTTTTGACAAGTATAAGTAGTAGAATGAAAATATTGAAAGAGATTATTAACACATCCTCAATATGTTTATATCTCTCTTCTCTTTTCGCATAATAGATACGTTTCCAAAAAATTCGTGCAAAAAAATCCGTGTAAAAAAAGACATTGGCTAAATGGAAAAGTAGTAGTAATTCCTAACTGATTGAAAAGTACAATAATTGAGAGAATTGAGTTAGAGTTAATTCATTAAATAATTTTAAATATTCCCAACAATTCAAACCCTTTTCTTTTCAATTCTCTATGCATAATTCGGGGAATCATTTTCATATGCACATATGCTTTTTACTCCATTATAACAAATTTTGCCTCTTCAAACTTATAAAGCTTTTCTTCATTGTCTTTTTTGTTGGTCTTATACTACAAATTGCCACTTTTCCCTATTTGTCAGAGGTAGAATTGCATTTTTTAGACTTTAAGCGTTGAGAAGGCGTACAATTAAGGCGTACGAATTAGTAATTAACATCAAAATCTTTATGGTACATTTTTAATTCTTTGGCAGAATTTTGGAGAGTCTCTCTTGGACTCATGTTCTTTCAACTGTCGTCTGAATGAAGCTCAACTAACATGTGTTGACTTGAAAAAGCTTTTATATGAAAGTAAATACTTTCGAAAGACATCTGCTTATGCATTGAAAAACTTTGAAAGCGGCTATTCGCCCTGGGTAGAGAAGAATAGCGACTACCAACTAAATGTTCGAAAGTTAAAATCTCTGCGGTAGAGCTTCCTTCGGTCGCAGCTACAGTGAACGCTTATTTGGTGACAATCTAACACTTACCATAAGGCATAGCGGCCAATCGCTATCTTTTTCTCCTTTCTCCCACTTCTTTGTGACCGTCAGTGTCTTATACGAACAGAGTGTATTCCCTGAGTCATTGTTCAAAAAGTTAAGGCGACTAGGCTGTAAATTCCTACGAAATGTTCAAACAGGTTGTCTTTACGCAATGTTTGCCAAGTTTGAATTTCTAAGGAACGAATTTCTTTTAAGTGGTGAACATTCTTCAACTTATTCTAAAAAACTTACAGCATTTGCGGACGGAACAAGAACAATTTCACTTATATAAATGCAAAAATTTCTAGAACAAAACGCATTTAATTTTATAAAAGACTTTTCCTATTTATTGAATTCAATTATTCTAATAAACATTTATTTAGCTGACAAATGTACAAATCTATTGAATAAATTTTTTTTCTTTTTTTTTTTTTTTGCATTAATGATACTTGAATACTCATTAAAATACACTCAAAATAAGCGACGGGTGTAATTTTGTACAAAACAACAACTTGTGGTACTCAAGAGCTAAAGTGTGTTGACAAACTCTTGTCGGGAAAAAGATTTCAATAAATCAATATAAATAAAACATTTCGAAATCGTTAAACAGTATCTCCAAAGTCGATTACATCAATGATACTTTCATGTGTATATACATATATATATATATATATATATAAAAAAAAAAAAAATTGTATAAAATGCTTTTAGCTTTTCATGGTATTGATGTTGATGTTAATTCTTCTTTTTCATTAAAACAGGTATTGATGAGTGGGAGTTTTGTTGGATGAATTTTTTTTCAACTTTTACATAAATAGGAAAAAAGGTGGAATTAAAAACTTTATTTTCAAAATAAAGCATGTCATAATAGCTCCTCCTTGAAGCCTTTTTAATTAAACTTTACCACTTTATTTCACAAATATTCTAATACTTTAAATGACTTTCCAACACTTTGTCAAATTTTTTATTTTTATTTCAGTCTTGCCTTCATGTTCTAAAGTCAGTTAAGAGCATATAAAATTCTTTGCATTCAATGTTGATAGGTGAGGAAAAGCATCAAAGCCTCAAAGTTCATTTAATGAGAATTATAAGTGAACTTTAATTATACCTAACCAAGGTCTTTGCATAACAGAGTAGATCTTTATTATTATGAAAACCGAGAGAAGCAACTATGAAAAACGATGAAGGGGGGAAAAAATGATGGAAAAAATCGAGGTGATAAAATATGCTGAACTATTTCGATCACCTCAAAGACATGATAAACATGTACAGCGTGTTACAAAAGGTTTTTCGTGTGAAATGCCATAATTACCACACTCAACCATGTACACACATACAGGCGAAAAGACACACGTACACTTATACATTTTGCTATCAGCCAGATTGTGGCAAAAACTTTATTTGGTTTTTTGGCACATAATTTTTTTTTTTTTTTTTTTTTTTTGTAAAAAAACAAATTTCTCAGCAAGGAAGCAAACCATAAAAAGTATTTCCCCATGTATCTTTACGGTGGTAGCGTGGATGGCTTTGCATATCTGCACTTAAAACACACACATGCACGTGCAAATGATATCGTTAGTTATTAAGCTTAAAATGTCGTTGGCGTTAACTTTAATGTTAATGATTTTTGACAATATGCACAAATGCTGAAAAGCGTAAAAAATGTGCGGATTAAACTTTTAAAAAATTTTATATGAACTAACGAAACATTAATTTATTCCGATTTTCCCGCATAAACCGTTTAAAAAAAAGATCGCATGTGAGTCGAGTTTTAACACTACTCGTGTTACATATGACGTTCAATTTCATTACTATTTATTTTACTTTTACTTATATATTTCATGTATTTCGTAATATCCTGTTTTTTTTTTTTTTTTTTTTCTACATAAATGACTTTCACTACCCGATGCTGTTGAAGCACGTGATTGCATGTAAGCAAGCATGCATCATTTTCTCTCAAAATACACCTTAACAAAAACATTTCAGATGATTGACATTGATTTATTTCCTAGCCGTTGTATTTACCGCTTACCGCGAAAGACGTTTAAAATATTCCACGTGATGATAACATAAAGAAATGTTGGTAAAAAAAAAATAAATAAAATAAAACAGTATAAAACGAGCAGAGCGATTTATAAAACTACAAGTAACCACACGCTTGTACATATGCCACTGATCTCCCGATCAAAGGATACGCGTTGGTTAGCTCTGTGAAAAAGTTTTATCTGCTGCTTTTTATTAATTAATTTTATTTTTTCAAGTTAAAGGCAACTCGCCGTAGTTACATTAATTTAATGCATTTCTTAAACGAAAACTTGGTAAAAAAGATTCGATTCCCTTCTTGTGTAGTAATTCAACTTATCAAGGGGAAAGGGTAAACAATCTATTCGTCCCAATTTCTTGCATAATTGGTTTTTTTTTTTTTTTAATTTTTAAACTAAACTATTTTTTAATAATATATATAGTGGCGCAAATACTTTCGGTAGAAATGACGAGTGTATAGGTTTACGAACGCAGCCTCAGCATTCGAAACAATATCCACCAAATATATCGACAAGATGTCTTTATGAATTTTGATTTCGTGTATACACGCACACCCGGCACTTATAGCAAGGTTTTCAAACTAAAGCTTCTCTATAGCACTTCAAACTGATGGCTAGAATTCTCGATCTTTTAAGCAATCTACGTCTCGAGATAGAGGCATTGATTGTTCAAAATCAAAAGTTACAAAACGATTATATAGGTTTGCTCGCCAGTGCTCTAGATGTGATCTGGCCAGAATATTTACGAAGAGTATGGTTTCAGCGAGTATGACAACTTGTCATTGTAATATTCCTTCATAGTGTTTTTAAACGCCGGCAATGTGGACAGACGGGACATATACGATTTGTGTCCATCAATATTAATATATAAAGATTAGCCGAAAAGAAAACAGAACATTACGGTCTATCTTTAGATACCCTACACCATTTCACCCAACGCAGTTATTCCCTCGTTAGGGGGATGGTGCCCAAAACCATCACATGACGTGATTCAAACTTGATTTACTTCCTAAAAAATTTATTATTTTTCATTTTCCGCTACAAAAAACTGGAAAATAAACTCTCTCCCTATGCAATGGCTTGCCTTTTATCATAATCGCAATACATGTTGTGGTCTATTTAATCCAAATTGCAGCCTGTAGATTGAACTCAAATGTACATGGACAGATATCATACGGACAGGCGAACAGACACACAAAGAAGCGTAGATGGATTCAGAATTATATTCGGTATAAGAAAAGGTAGGACAAAACGTAAACATATCCTGTACTGTAGATGGTGTAGCACGTAATGAATGCCATCTAATTGCGTCCATATTCAGAAGAAAACTGAACCATCAAGTAATCTCTGCTACAAATGTCTCAATACAGCGAGAAAATAACGCTGCGCACTAGAAGAAAATTCTATCTTGAATACCTATTTTGTACTGATGTAGTAGATATCAGCTTATTCCCTACGAAAGCCGATGTATCACCAGATGGTAATCTACATTTTGATCTAAACTAATCTAAACGAATATAAATCGAATGCAATTACCCGGTGATGTCGTTCTCTTTTGCCAAGTGGCCAATGCACAATGTCACAACGACTTGTCATATTCTAGAACAACTATCGTATTCTTAATGCGCTCGTTAAATATGAGATAAAAGTTCATACCAAAAGAAGTTCGTTTATGTCATAAATAGAATCATGAAAGCTAATAAACAAGTTGCTCGAACTTGTCAACTAAAGTTAATCAAGTGTTAAATAAAACACATATCTATCGGACACTTTTGCTTAATAAAGTATATGGGGGTTCTTTACAATGGAAAAATGAGTTATATTATTTATTTATTTATTTATTTATTGACGCTTATATAATCTCAAAGCTATTAAGGGTTATTATAATAGATTATAAAGTAAAATATTCTAAAACACTCTAATAGAGAAGAGAGAAATATCGAAGGCAAAAAGAATAAAAAGAAAAATTTAAAAAAAAAAAGGAAAAGAGGGGAAAAAAATAAAAAAAACAAGAAACCCAGAAGGTAACTACTCTAGTATGAAAGGAAATAATGCATACCACAACCACCAAACCATCCCAATACTAAGTAACTAGCTAACCTCATTATTAGCGGCGAAGGTTAAAAGCGTTCGTTTGTAAGTGAGATAAGAGCATCTGAATAGTCGCAACACCCTAGACAGGGAATTATAAGCTCTTATAACTCTTACCTGAAAGCATTTCGCCAAAGAACACAAACGTAACTTGAGAAATCAACAGAAGGTTATTGCGAACAAGCCTACTAAGAGATAAAAGATTATAAAGCTTCTGCGTTCCTGGCGCGTTAGGGTAATGTTGTAGAAGGTAAGGACGAGTCTAACTTTAATGAAATTAACGAAAGAACAATCGTAGAAACCGTACAAGACGACCTAAAATGTAGTCATACCGTCCCAAGAAGAATATATATCTTACTGCACGATTACATAATAGTCTTGTTTTCCTCAAACTTCAACTATACACGGAACTATAAACTTCTAGGGGATAAATTTTGTATGGCATAATTAAAGGTGTGACCACTCGAACTTTAACTTGATTGGGCACATTCAAGGAATAAAACTGTCTAATTAGAAAACTAACCTGAGAGCGAAGGCATTTTATATATGTGCATTAAAACATCACTTCGAATCATCGACAATCAACCCTAGGCATTTCAAACTATTTACAGTTTCAATACACGCACCATCTACCCTTAAAGCAAGATTCACTTACAGTAATTAAGGAGAAAAGCATATAAAGAACGTTTTACTTAAAGAAATAAATTTATTATAGAGATTTTTACAAATTATGGTTACAACGTCTATAACGTATAGATGGCATTATTATCCTTTAAACTTTGTTAGAAGTAAACGCTTTTCTCACACAAATAAATACTCATGCTCGTCTTTTTATTTCATTTTGTCAACCGTATCATTGTTATCAGTTATCATTGTTGTCAGCTATCTTCCTTCATTTGCTCTAGCCAGTTAGTAGGTAGCAAGAAAATATCTTATGATAAAGCTTAAGTATCACTTATAATGTAACTAAAAGCCGTGAAATAGATTTGAAGTCAAATGAAACTTAAATTTATCTAACTTTTAGGTTCCTTTGCATTGAAACCGGCGCTAATAGCAAACAAATGAGAAAATTGTATATATATATTCGGTCCTGATCGAATGGACGTAGAGGATTTACTCAATTTTAGAATAAAAAAAGTAATTTATATAGTGTATGTGTGGTTCTTTATGAGCAACAAGCAACAAAGACGGAAAGTGACGATTTTTAAAGTTTTCGTTGCATCGGCCTGTGGCCATTGTAGGCGTGTCCTTAGACCGCTTTAGGTCAGTTTCAATATCTTCTTTTTTACAACCAGGACAATGTCTGCCATAGATACTGCACAGTTGGGCAGGCGAACATGCTTAGGTGAGTTCCGCATATGAAATTGGCCACGAATTTATCTACTATTTGAGGTTTTTGAAGCTTATTTCTGCGCCTTATGAAGGCAATGAGAAGGAAATTATACTTTGGTCCACTGTAATATTGAATTTTTCCCATTTTTGTATAGGCACTACAGGCATTATCCATACAATATATGTCCAAATTTTTATAGACTTATCTGTTCCAATTTATGGGTTATTACAAAAAAAGACCAACTTTTTATTCCTTTTGAAAAAAGTTTCTTAGTTTACGTGATACTGTAGGCGTGTCCTTCGGCCGATCTGGTGTATTTTCAATAAAAACCTGCGTAAAACCAGTTTCGAAGTTTCTGCCACATTTTGTGATGAGCAGAATGTTTACAAGAAAAGCTATTACAAGGGCGGACAGAAGAGGCTTCCTTCTGGGCGCTGCAAACGTTTTCACGAAATGAATATACCTCTCACCCTTAGATGATGGGACTAACAATGCATCATTTAAAGTAATAGTCATCTTCCTGACAGTTGGTGCGTTCCATTCTACAAAAACAGTTTGGGCGCAAAACATTTCTCGCCTTGTTATAATTATCGAACAGTTACTCAGAAAACCATGGACGTAAGGGCTTGAATGCGAAAAAATGTGGTGTACACGGTCAGCACGTTTCATGTCAAGTGATCTTACCTTAACTTTACGTGAATCTGTTGCTTGTGCTAATAAGTTGTCGTAAGGCACCACTTCCTCATTGTGATCGGGCTCAATTCGAAATGACCACTTGTTGTCTATGTGTCTAGCAGTGTGCATTAAGTTTCGCCAGATTTTAATAGATAGTTTTATGTTTCGTCAGTTTTAATACATGATATGAAACGTAGATCATTGGGTTTTTACGGAAACGAATTGGTTTTTCTGTCGATAGAAGTGCTTGGTCTTTATCAATTCATGGTTTTTCATGGACTTTCAAAGAAAATCCATTTTTTTATCGCAACAAGACGTTACGAGCCTTGCAGCTTTTCGACGCTCTAGGTTTCATTTCTAGGTTTATTTCAAAATCAATTTGTATCGCAACTATTTGGCTCAACTATTTGGATGCTTTCCCGGGCATATAAACGTGCTCTGATATTGTGCTATCTTGCCTACGGCTCTTCTTCACCTGATTATTGCATTTGCTTAGTGTCTAGCAATTGTACACCGTCACGGTGTGCATGTTTCACTTCGCAAAAATCCGTATTTTTTTTTCTTTTTCTTTTTACCAATGCACGCAGCAAATAGTCGTCCTTAAGCACGCATCCGATGATTTTGAAAGTGCATGTAATGTTTAGCAATGGTGCTAGCAATGACGTAAGTACTCTGCTGGACAAATGCTGATAGATTAAAAAAGCCTGACTCTTAGAAAAACTGCCAAACACTTATTTGCGTTCTCAATACTCAATGTTCTTTAATGATCTAACATAAACACAGAACTTTGCCAGTTTCATAAAGTCGCAGTCATTTCACGTCTATAGAAGTAAACGTAATAGAGAATCAAATGGAAATATTCGTTGGGCCGAATTAAAATGCAGCGTGCATTTGGTGTAAAAAGTGAAGACATGCTAAGAACCTTTCGCTTTAAAAGCGAGTACTAAACAGCATATACCGCAAATAAATGGATTTATTGCTTGCCCTTACCAATCTTACTGCACTTAATAAGCATAATACATATGAAGATTTACAACGTAAACGTTTTTTTCAAGTTATGAATAGGACTATGGTAAACAGTTGAAGCCATAAATCATAATAAGATGTTCCCCTCAGATTTGATATCGATGCATTTTCAAATCTTTTTTAGAAAGGATATTAGTTTTTAAGACAGCCAAAGACTTGCAAAACGCACAAAGCATTTCATATTACATAAGCAAGCCACATAGAACAAATAAGAGTGAAAAACAAAAAAAAAGAAAAAATGCTAACGAAAATAAAGCCTGCAAGAATAAGAAAAACATACGAAAGAAAATTTTTCGATTTTTTTTTTTGTCTTTTGGTGAATAACTAAAACCAAATAAGGGATTTGAAGATGCATTTTAGCAAATTCAACAACAAATGTTGACAAGTTTTTCAACGCCAAGAAAGCAACGTATGACAAAAATGAAGTCAACAGTATTAAATGGCTTGAAGCCAAATATCGTAATAAATGTTAATAAAAACTGAAAAGACAAAGAAAAAATGTTTTTTTTTTTTTTTTCTTAAACTTATTTAAGAAAATGCGAAAGATGTAATTGCAAGGATAGCAGGAGCTAAAGACAGGAAGTGGAATTTTTTTTTTTTTCTTTCGTGTACATGTCATGTCTTTTGGCAAGAATTTTTAAAATATTTAAAGTAGCATTAAGTATTCATATTAATTCCATTTAATAATTTATCAATGTCAAACGGAAATCTCAAGTATTTATGTGCAGTTAAGTTTTAAAGCCCAAAAGCCAGTCAGTCATATTGGGGCAATGATTTTCGTTATAGCGATCACAATGATTACAATGATAATCATTATCGCCATTATGAACGACGGGAAAGACGTATATACAACGAATATACAACAAGCACAGATTCTTACATATACATTCAAGCGATAGGTTGTTGTTATCAACAGCCATTCAATGTAGACGTAATGCCTGCGTTTTTGACGATAGAAGTGTGCATGTATACTAGTGTGCGCAAGACAGGTATTTAATAACTTAAGCTCCCATTACCATTACCAATTGCCTAGCATATCATGCAGTGCGGACGCAAGCAAGCAAATCTATCACTTGCTATATGAAATAATATGACCTGGTAACCATACAAAAAAATGCATGTCGTAATTCAATGTCAGAAAGAGCTGCTTGTGAAAATGTTGATTTGTTACGTGAACAACGTGTATCATTAAAACGTCATAAACTTTTCAGTTAAATGACAAAAATTTTGCATACACTGCATAACTATGTATGTATGTATGCATCTTTCATCGCATATAAGTACAAACATTTATCCTCAAATATGTGAAACCATTGTCAAAAGATATATATATATATATATAATCAAGAAAAAAAAAAAAAAACATGTTCCGATTAATCGTGGAAGTGGGAAAAATGTAAGTCGAAAAGAAAGCCTCTTCTTCTATTGGTTGACAGAAGAAGGGAAGTCATTTTCAATTTTTATTGCAACCGCAATCAACTATTACGTAAGAATGTGATGCATACAAAATTAGTGCGGCAAGTGCACAATACTTTTAGTTATAAAATTTTAAATGTTATGTTAAACAGTTTAACGTTAGAATTGTGCGAAATGTTTACGAGCTGTCGTGTTGAGGACCGTCACCTCTCTCTTTCTCATCGTGACTTTTCTTTCGTTTCTTATGTTGTTTAAATAGTGTTTAAATATTTACGACATATGTAAGAGTGTGTAAATGTGTTCTTTGTTAGCAGCTCATACAGTGAAATGTCAACTTAGATATTTGTGCATGCATTTGTACATTTCAACTCGTTGACACATACAAGTATACTTACTAGCAGCGCTATTCCTAAGTAAATACTCTCTCTCTCTCTCTCTCTCTCTCTCTCTTCACCATCGTCACTATATATTCTCTGTTCATTTTTTTGTTAGCCTTTCATTTGTGTATATAGTAAAAATGTTGTTCACTTGCTGCTACACTGAACAATGGCTGCTATGAATTTTAACTTGTACACTGTAACTTTCTATTTGTTTAACTTACGACCTTTTTATGCTTTTTCGGATAAATGTTATATATATATATATATGAATCATATTTTCATTACTTTTATAACTGTCAATAACTTTGCATATTTAATACTACGCGCAACAGCTGAGCCATACACACACACACACACACACACACACACACACACACACACACACACAGGCTGGGTGGTGTGCCGACTAAGGGAGCACAGAGCACTGGTGAAGTGTTACCGCTGCTTGGAATTCGGACACATTGCCAAGCATTGTAAAGGGATATGCGACCGATCAAAGGTTTGCCGACGATGCGGAGAGGAGGGGCACATCGCAAAAGTGTGCTTAAAAGATCCCCTTTGCTTTTCCTGTAAAGGCGTACCAAGTGCTGACGCTAAACACGTAGCAGGGAGCAGTAAGTGCCCGTTATTCAAACGAGCTTTAGCTGCTAGAGGACGCAGATGAGAATTATGCAAATTAATCTCAATCACGGCGAGGCAGCTCATGATCTGCTCAGACAGACGGTCATAGAAGAGAAGATAGACCTGGTGTTGATCAGCGAGCCATTCAGAAGCATGAACCGTGGCGGATGGGTTACCGATGCCGCAGGGAAAGCAGCAATCTGGTCACCGGATTTTGCACTCCTGGATGAAAGCGCCCAGCACAATGGCTTCGCGAAGGCGAGAGCTCGGGACATACATTGCTATAGCTGCTATGCACCCCCAAGCTGGACGCAGGAAGAGTTCCTGTACATGCTAGATGATCTAGTGGCGGATGCCCGCAACAAATCATTGGTCATAATTGCTGGGGACTTTAACGCCTGGGCGGTGGAATGGGGCAGTAGAATCACCAATGCTAGAGGCCGTGCCCTATTGGAAGCGTTTGCAATGCTACCACTGGCGCTGATGAATGACGGACAAAAACACACGTTCAGAAAAGCAGGCTTTGGATCAATGATCGATATCACTTTCGTGAGTGATAGTCTGGTGCCAAAGTGCAAATGGACGCTCAGTGAAGGCTACTCGGGCAGCGACCACCAAGCCATCTTTATGGAGGTTGAGGCTCGGCGAGGCAGAGGAGATATAGGCCGGACTCAAAGGGGTCCGAAGTGGAACGACACGTCGTTCGACGAGGAAACCTTTAGGTTGATATTCTCGTCTCAAGCCATAAATGGTGATACAGCTGAGCTGCTCGCACGCGATGTGTATACTGCTATCAACGAAGCATGCGACGCCTCAATGCCTAGGAGAAGAACGTGCAAAAAAGGCGCCCCGTGCTATTGGTGGAACGCAGAAATAAGCTCGGCTAGGAAGGAGTGCCTTAAAGCCAGAAGATTAGTGCAGCGATCAAGGGGGAAGCCAGGCTTCGACAGTCGGGTCCACGTCTACAAATGCTTGCGCGGGGACCTAAAGAAAGCCATTAGGCGCAGTAAGAGAAGCTGTTTTGAGGCTCTCTGCAGAGAGGCTGATGTCAACCCATGGGGAACCGCGTATAAGGTGGTCCTCAAGAGACTTAAAGGGCACGGCCGGCCATATGTCACGTGCCCTGTCACGCTGAGCAGAATTGTGTCAACACTTTTCCCACAAAAGCTGCCGTACGTAGCGGTGGACTTCTTCGGAAGGGAGCAGGGGCCACCGCCGGTTGTTACCACGGAGGACGTGCTTGCGGCCGGCAAAAGAATTGGCGACAAAAAGGCCCCAGGTCCGGATGGAATCCCTAATAAAGCCCTGAAGGCAGCGATTAGGGTAAGGCCTGAGATATTTGCCCAGCTTATGCAACAGTGCCTCAGAGAAAGAGTCTTTCCGGAGAAGTGGAAGGTGCAGAGACTGGTGTTGATCCCGAAAGGTAACAAGCCGCCGGCTGACCCGTCGTCGTACAGGCCTATCTGTCTCCTGGATACGATGGGCAAGCTGCTAGAGTCAGTAGTGTATGAGCGTCTACTGAGAGTAGCCGAAGAAAATGGTGCTATATCTAATAACCAGTACGGCTTCAGAAGGGCGCGGTCGACAATAGACGCCATAAATCACGTAGTGAGGCTGGCGTCAGACGCTATAGCCGGGGATAGGTGGAAAGGGGGCGCCAAGAAATATTGTGCCCTGATTACACTGGACGTTAAAAACGCTTTTAACTCGGCGGATTGGGGAGCTGTCCGCAGGGCCCTTATAAGAACGCGGGTCCCAAGCTATCTATTGGACACCATAACGAGTTACTTGTCGAACCGTACGTTGGTGTATGAAAGCGACAACGGCACAGAACAGTACAAAATATCAGCAGGCGTCCCACAAGGGTCAGTTCTCGGCCCTCTTTTGTGGAACATCATGTATGACGATGTCCTGAGGTTGGAGCTGCCCACCGACACAACGAGTATTGGATTCGCCGATGACGTTGCGATAGTGGTGGTCGCAAAGCATATTGCCGATATAGAAGCGAAAGCTACCGAGGCAATCATGCGTATCAAAGGGTGGCTAAATAAGGTGGGCCTAGAGCTGGCTGAACACAAAACGGAAGTCGTGCTTGTGAGCAGCCGGAAGAAGCTAGAGACGTGTGAGATAAGAATCGGGGACCACATTGTGCAGTCAGTTCCCGCGCTCAAATACCTGGGAGTGATAATTGATCACCGCCTCAACTTCAGGCGGCACATCGACTACGTGGCGAAGAAAGCGGCAGGCATCCAGACGGCATTAGCAAGGATTATGCCAAACGTGGGGGGTCTGAAAGCAGCTAGAAGAAAGGTCATAGCCACTGTGGTGACGTCAGTCATTATGTATGCGAGCCCAGTATGGGCGGGTGCATTGACTGTAAAGGCGGCACTCCGAAAATTGGCGGCGATATATCGCCTCAGCGCCCTGAGGCAGATTTGCGCATTCCGAACCGTGTCGGAGGAGGCGGCGCTAGTGCTGGCCGGCAATCTGCCAGTCGACATCCTGGCCGATGAGATGAGCCGCATCTACCAACGGCGTCGCGGCAACGATCTCTCCTCGCTAGTTATAAGAGGCGAGGAACGGATGGTCTCGCTAAGGATTTGGCAATCGAGGTGGGAAAGAACGACCAAAGGAAGGTGGACGTTCGTTCTTATCCCTAACATAAGACGTTGGGTCGACAGAAGGCATGGAGAAGTAAACTATTACTTAACCCAGCTTTTGACTGGCCATGGTTGCTTCCGGAAATATCTTCACAGATTCGGACACGACAGTTCGCCTTACTGCCCGGTATGCGAGGATATGGAGGAGGATGCAGAACACGCAATGTTCTACTGCAGCAGGTTCGAGAATGGGCGGCCCCAAGTGCCACCTAACGAGGTAACAAGCGCAATGGTTGGCAGTGCAGCAGCCTGGAACGCCGTAGACGCATTCGCCAGCAATACTCTCGTGGAGTTGCGGCGATTGGAGAGGCAACGGGTGGAGAGCAGAGGGAGTGGAAGCCGATAGTGCATTCCACTGAGGTCCCACCATCAGGAGCGTGCTAGCGACAACCAGCCCCCGCGAAGTAATACCTAACGGTGGTCCCGCGGGGGAGAGTGGTAGACGAAGTGTGTGTGGGGGGTAGTTTTTAGTACGTATGCGCCAGGGATGGCGAATCGTGCATGCTGCTACTAAGACCAAGCAGTATCTTTCGAAGATTTTCTACCTCCAGCTCACAGAGCAAAACAAAAAAAAAAACACACACACACACACACACACACACACACACACACACACACACACATTCAAAGAGGTATCAGAACAATAAACAAAATAGAAGTTTTCCTGCCTTTACTTTACCTAAACAAAATAATTTTATTAATTGCATTCTCAAGGCAAGATTAAAACTAAGAAAGTTGTTTCAAACTTTTTAAAAGAAATCTTCGCTTAGTTCATAGCTTAAGTTATTTATAAAACCTTTTTTTTAATGAAACCTTTAGTAAACGAGCTTGTAAGTATCTACGAATTTGCTGAGAGGGAAAGACTTGGAGGAAAATCCTATGAATGAACTAATAAAAGCAAATCGAAACAAATCGTCTAACTAAGTTATTATAGCAATATTATGTAGATTCCTTGAAATAACTTTCCGTTTAAAGAGATAAATATTATTCATAAATTGAATTATTTCTACTTAGTTGACAAAGTTAAGCCTGTTTCATATAATAAATTACTTAATTAGATGAGAATTTTTTTGAAATCATTTATCATTCAATATTAATTGTGCATTTATTAAGCACCGACCATATGTCTTATGGAAGTCATTTATTATTATAACCCAATAATTACCATTTAATACAATGTACTTGAAAAGCTCAATTAATGAAAGAGAAATCATTTCCATAACAACTCTTTGTGTAATTACGACAATTACATCTATATGTATGTAATAAATATAAATAGACAAATTACATAATTCACTTAGAGCTGCAACGCATAGATTTACCTGATTTCGTAACTGCAAAGAGATGCAGTTTCAACGAAATTTTCTGAATAGAAAGAAGGTGTAGCAAGTGTAATTTACTTTTTGTAAGGAAAACTTGCAAATTGGCAAGAAACGAGTTTATCACTTTAAAACTACAACTACCAACCTTTCCTATGTTTACCTATTTTCATCAATTTGAGTTAACTTGATTCATTGTGGAATTGCTACTGTCGCAAGAATTAAGGTAGGAAGTTATGATCTGGCACGTACATCTCTTAATCTTCTTCTCTGCTTTTTATAATGCATAAGTACGTTGTCAATCTCCGAAATTAAAAAGAGACAGTGCTCGGTACTTCTAAGGTTAATGTTACGATAGTATTAGTTCATAAGTCCCTTGATTGAAAATTGATATTTAACAAACAGCTACGTGCGCTTATTCTACTTATGGATTTCTTACTTCATAGAGCAAAATGAATTGATTTGCCACCATTTTTAATGAATAATTTAGGTAAATAGGGAAAATACAATGATTGATTTTATCTTAAGTAATAAGAATAATCATTGCCTCACATTAGCTAATAAAGAGAGGCACCTACGGACTGACACTGAAAGGTAAGTGAAAGGGGAAAATTTACCGTGAACGTACAACATTATCATACACTTCGTACAAGGAACGAACATTAAACAAAGAAAACTAGTCCGTACACTTTATTGCAACACACAACAATTAGAAAAACCAGTCAACGCGAGTGCGTATTAAAGCAAACTTCAGAAACTGCACGAGAACATGAAAAAACAAATAAAGCTGTAGCGGACGAAGGAGCAATACGTGCTATCAAGCTAATGCAATGGTAACGAAACAAAAATTTAACCCTTTTATATGGACCTTTTATAGCCATCTATCCTATGTACGTGACATTGCATCATAAGATTGTTACTTACTCATAACTCTGCACAGCTCTCGAAGGAGAAAAGAAGCGAATAAAAGCGAGTGTAAATAAATGCATTATTTACTTAATTTCACGAACACGTGACAATACAAAATTTTATCCGCTACTGCTTATACAACACAATGTATTAAATATGTAAGAGTTGGTTATGGAAGTTGATGTTAAGTGTCCTTTATAAATTATTCTGGATAAAATGAGCTAATAGGAAATTTCCGGAATTCTTTGACTAATCCTTATATTTATTATAGGTTTCGCTATAATTACATAAATGTGTAGTTTGCTCTTCACGATGTATTCATAGTCTGATATAGTCGGAGGGGTGAGGCGTCGCAGCAAATTCTCAATTTGTTCTTTCAATTCGTCAACGTACTACGTAATTTAAGAATCGCAAACAGTACAATGAAACCATATGAACTGCTTACTCATAATTGTCTAACCATACGGGTTGTTTGATTAATTAACAACACTTTCAGAATGGCGGAAAAAATTAGTGCCCATTTAAGACGATCACTTGGTGACGCATTTCATAAGCGGAGCTAAGAGCTATCTTAAGTAAATAAGTAAATGTGCTACATGAATATCTTAGGAACGTTAGGAGAGTCGTCGATCATAAAATGGTTCACTTTATTATTGAATCATTGAACCTCGACCAAGAAACAAAGCAAATTGTTTACCATTACTCGAGGTATCTTCACTGCTTTGCTTTGTTCGCATGTATCACACATTATTCTTTCCTGCTATCATTCTTCCCCCTGGTGTTTTGCAATATTTCGAGCAGCTCCGCTTGCGATATTTCATTTGAACTGCTAAGTAAAGCACATTTGTTCAGCTAAGCAAAATAGGCGTGACGCCTCTGCAAAATTCAACTCATCCGCTGGAAAAACTTAAACGATTTTCTTTCTGCTCGTCCGCAAGGCGATAATAAACTTCGGGGATTATGTAAACTGAATATATTTAGTAAATTATTACCAAAACCATTTCAAATTCTTTCGATTTATTAGAAAACGCTCTAGAGCTCTCTAGTTCCTAAAAACCGGTAATCACAATAGTCATGTAAGTCTACGTAGTAGACCTAATATGCTTGTACATATACATGGTTGTTGTCATTTGAAAAAAATTGCTTATTACTAAGTTGAATTTTTAATTTAAAAGATTCCACGTTGTTTGTCAGCTGCAAATAATGAGTAACAAATCAATTTGTACATATTGGAAAAACTCAATCATTCTTACAGCATACAATGAAAAGCTTAACTCGAATGAATTTCAGAATCTTGCAAGATTCGAGTCTCGCGAAATCTTCTCTTTGTCTATAAAACTAATATATAGTAGATGGCGGAGGACACGCGACGAAATTAGGTGCTCAAATCAGAAACGATGAAGAAAATCGCCAAAAAGGCCTGTGAATGATTTAATTATTGATTAAAAATTTTCACAAAACAAACTTAGGCGCAAAATTGATGTCGCGTCATGCGAATGTTTCAACCCATTATGAGGTTTCACACTAATAAATCTGTCTTCTTGGATTGATATATATCCCTGGATGAAATAACATTAGTTCAAAACTGAGGCGAAGGGAAACCCAAGAGTAAGAATCCACAAGAAGGGAAACTAATCTGCTGAGACGATCATAGCGCGACCTTTTTGAGATGCTGATGTTACTTGTGCTATTTTGACTACCATCTAGAACGCAAAAACTGTCAACGGCGAGCATTAAGGAACCGAGACGTGATATCAAGAAAAACACAACTGCATTTGAAAAAGGCCTGTTCATTTAAGCCTAATGCACTGCATTTATACATCAAAAAATTTCCAAATTTGTTTCGTATGCTAGTAGTCCATCTTCTCCCAACATGTTTTTACAAGGAAATATCAAAATTGAATATGTTGTTCATACAATGACTTTCTCTAAGAAGGGCGTTACGACTGGGAAATGATTGTAAAAAGGATCCAATCGAATCAATTTTCAGCCGACGCTTTCCTTCGGCCAAAATACATCAAAACATTTCGAAAATTTGCGCACATGAAGAGAGCTCACGAAGAGCTACATATTGAAATGGGGCTCAAACAGATTTACTTACTTAAATTCATTCAGAAAATTATTTGAAACTAATTCTGAGCAACCAAGCAAATCTAATATGCCTTCAGCAGAAGAAGTGTAAAATATCATTAAACAACAAATGTTTTCCAACCACCAGGTCCCAGGCTACGTAAGAGCGAAAACGAACAATGAAAATTGCAGCAATTTTTTCAGTTCCGTTCAGACATGTCAATGCGTTTAGACAACTTAGTTTTACCTTTTCAATGATAAATGTCTGCGTTTATGTCAAAACAACTGTACTTTCAGTGACTTTCAACTGTAAAGCAGAGATAATAAGTATAATGATAGATCAGAACTTCCAAAATCAATGAAATAGAAAAATGTAGAATGGGAAAAAACTTCTCTTTTTTCGTTTCATTTACCACATCTTGAAAAAATGAAGAGAAAAGAGGAGAAAATAAGTTTTCTTAAAAAGAAGATTTATTTCTAAAACATCGTGTTGTCCTCTTAATTGTTAAAGCACCTACGGCATGATTTCGTCATAGTATGTAGCAAGCTATTTTTTTCTTTTGTATATAAAATGGACAGAAGTAAGCTACGTATCCCAATTTTTTTTAATTTGCTGTTGCATTTCATAACCGACTTCTCAGTAAGTTGGTAAGATGATATCGATATCTATATCGACGAGTCTCCATGATTTTTAGGTAATACTAACCTTCAGACGAAATAAATCACAGTTTTATGACATTTCGACCATTAATTGGTATACAAATGCACGCGCTATACACCATATTCAGTTTATAGTAGTAAGTTGGTGTCAGAAATGACTTCCGATGCAGATAGCTAGATTTATGTCCGCGTCTACCTATTATGAATGAATTTTTGCTTTCACTAAACAGATATGGATTCAATTTATCTTCTGACAAATGTTCTGCCTCGTGCCTTGTTTTATTAAGCAATTGTTCGTAGCACCTAAAATAGAGCCAAGAGGAGAATATTCGTTACGTGAAGTTTTTGAAATTTAAACAAACGATAATGGCGAAGCCACAGCCGTAAGCAATGGTGAGTGGTGGTAATGTAAGCGATCGGGAGAAAATACAACTTTAAAGGACTTGTAAGATCGACTTGTAAGACCTACTCGGTTTTTAGTGTAATTATTAAAGGCAACATTGGAACAAAATCTATGTCTGTCAAAAAGAGAGGTAGCAGGAAGGTGAAATTCATCGCAGCCAAGTGCCTGCCACCGCCTTAGGGAAACTAGAGAAAGTCGCCAAGTTGAAAAACGTTATTCATGATTCAACATACACATATATACACACAATACACACAAGTGTACGCATAAATATAAACATAGGTAAATATAGACAGGTGGAATAACAAGTGCGTTTGTAGCAATCAAGCAGTCTTTTTCCAGTTTTTTTTGTATAAAAATTAACAAGAATTCCTTTTGTTACGTGTCAATGTCCACATGTCAATATCCACTACATAAGCACTTTTCACTGTCAGTGTATATTAAATACATCCCATCTCTCTACATGATAATAAAAGCAGTCAGCGAGATTTAATCTGCCTTGAAAAGAAACAGTCCGAGTATTTGTATAATCTTTTTAACTGCTTAGTTAACTGTCTTTCTTAATATCTCTCAGTTGATTAGATAAGACTTTAGGAATGATAAAAGGGCTGCTCAAGCATTCACAATTGAAGGAAAAATTATTTGAAAAGAAATTAATAAGCGCTTGGATGAGAATAAAAAAAGTAATAATAAAAAATTAATATCATAAATATTTTGACGATTATTACAAGTGCACTAATACACCCTTAATACTCTCTTGGCGACTGGATATCGAATACGGAGTCCTTGATAATTATTGTAATTTCCGAATAATCAAATATTTCACTTTCTTATCTTTCTACTCGACATAGTGTCTGTTATTTTATTGTTTTATTATTTCGCTGTGCAATTTCCATTGCCACTAAACGCACCGACTCTCCGTAATATTATTTAATCCTGCAAGATGTAACTATCAGTCTTTGCTAATAAATTTCCCGTTTCCACTTTGCGTGATGCTTAACTATGCCAGTGTTATTACGTTTATCGACTACAAAATTGCGATTACTCTTAACGCATTAGGTCACACTAAGAATATTGCCACTAGCTAGGATTCATAAAGATAATGCAACGGGACAGAATTTATAATTTTATTAATATCATTAATGCTGTTGTAATTAGCCATCACGTTTAACTTTATTTAATTGAATAAAAGTTGCCGTTTATTAATATAATAATCCAACTTTGGCTAAAGCTTAATTAGATCATATCTTATCATAAACCCAATAGCCAACATAATAATAAAGTTTATTCATTTAATATTGTAAGTGAAAATTTGTGTACCCTACACCACTTGTGGTACAAAGATTTGTGTATGTTTGTGCGTGTGTTTAAGCATTTATTTATCCACCTACTTGATGTCTACCCGTCTTTGTCTGTCCAGACGTTTTTATGTTCACACTACAGGTCGCTATCTTTGACGTATTTTAATGAAAGTTGCTGTACGCGGAAATGCTTTGGTCCAAGAACGAATTCTGTTGAAAACGGCTTTATAACGACGCGTTATTTTGAAAAATTTCTTAAACAGGAAAAGTCCAGAATTAATTTCTGAATCGATCTTATCTTGTCTGTCCGTTTTGTGTTTTTATGTTCAGTCCGCAGATCAGAATTTTCGAGATATTTCGGTAATATTTCGTATACATACGTTTGTTGAGGCAAGGACCCACACTTATGGAAATAGGTCAGGTCAGATCACCTTCTCGGCCTCTTTCCATACATCGCATTACTTCAAAAAGTCGTCAATTAGATGAAGCGATATGTGGCATTTAATAGAGGGACATGGCCCACTATAGTGGTTTTACTTTATTATACTCGCGTAATGCTAAAATAATATATACATTAAGAAGGTAGGGGTTTTCAAATGTCAAAAAATCAAATTTCCTTCTCTATTAGTACAACATATCAAAATTATTTTTCTAAAGAATAAAGTTTCAATTCAAGCGGGTCAAAACTGTAGAGCAGAAAAGGTTTGAAATTCCAGGCGTTCATGGCGAGATATGTGACTTTGTTAATCAAAAAATTTTTTCTTAAACAGATTTCTTCAGAAACGAGTACAGCTTTCTTTTACAAACTTTTTCTATATATGATGATATGACAGTGATTGGAAGAGGGTTTCTTTTTTTTGCTTTAATCCAAACGTGCATTACAAGGCCAACCATGGTGCAGACTTTATTGAAATTTATACTTTTTGCACACATCTCTGCATAAAATTCGAATTTCGTTTTCCCTAAAACCCATTATTCAATTGCGAGCTGTACTTAGCTGCTAACAGAAAAATATTTGATATTTGCTTTCAACTAGAGTTATCACAAACTATCCTAAGCACCATGGGAATACCTTTTTGTAAAGCTTCTCCGAAAGCCAAGCGCTAAATTTCTAAGAGAAAATTTGTAATACAAGAATTATGAAATATTGTCTAAGAGTTGCTCTTTTTTAATAAAAAAAATTATTAAAAAAATATCCTTTTCTTACCCTTGTTACCCTTTACATTAACAAGTGCAAGATTTTTGTCTATAACTCTTACTGTAGTCTTGAATAAATCAACTTATGAATCCGCGAACCTTTTAAGAGATCTAAGAGAGATGGAATCTCTCTTAAGAGACTAGCTGCTTAGTAGATAGTTGCATAAAATTTTTAACTTTATATCCGATGCTTGTCTCTCGATGTCACAAACGAAAGGAAATATTTCTCTATTCTATAAGACGATAAGAAAGCTTTCGTCCTCGCATTGTTTGTTATTAGGACAGAGTTCTGCTCACAGAGGCTGTATTAGCAGAGCGATCGGTAATATTTTCACATGGCTTTCGTGAAAAACTTCCCTTTTTTCTAAATGATCGGCCACTCTCCAATACCTATCAGTGCGACGATGATCAGAAATGCTTATACGTAGAATAGGAGGGAGAAGGAATCAGATATGAAAATATACGCCTTGAGATGGTAACGTCAGGAACTACGGGAAATACCTCTGCATATACATTTTTTCAAGGGCTTGTAGTGCGGTTAAAGAAGGACCAGACGCAGCATTGTAGCCTGCCTGGTAAGTAGACGCCTGCCAGGATAAATGGGAGAGAAAGTTGACAAAGTCAAATAATTCTATTATGAAAAACAAAAAATCTAGTTAGTGGAGACTTACGATACTTGTGAAAAAATTGAATAAAATTGTAGATGATTGTGTATGGAAAGTGAACGACAAACTATAAAAACTGTCAGTAATTTCTCAAGCCCTTTGTTGGGCATCACATTTTTGGCTTTAAAAGCAAATCATTCTCATTTCAATCAAAGAATTTTCTATTCATTTATTGCAATCCTTGCAATCATTTTCGTTAAGCCATTCTGTGCCTGCTGGAACAATAATGGCAAAATCACTATATGTGGAGTATTGAATGAATAACGACAATCAAACGGCATTGTAATCGCTTTAATAAATTGCCAATTAGGACAAGCGAATGTGATCTCAAATTTTGCATTGATTCATAATAAAAGAACGCTCTTGGAAAAAAGATTAAAAATCCGAAAAAGCGAAATTAGTTTCTATATTAAGAGATGTGAAGAGGTGCGTAATCGATATTTTTCCATTAGGAATTTGGGTATACCAACCATTTCCTAGGAAAAACCTAATGAAACTGATGAAACAAAATTGTAAATACGTACAAATATGAGCATATATATACAAAAATTATAATTGCACAAACACTTGTTCTTACCGTTCTCCATATTTAACCTTATCCGTAAAAACCATATTTTGTCAATTATAATATTACTTGACACTCTCTACTTAGCCCTTCTGTGCCTACCTCCGAAGAATAGAAGAAGTAAGCGTATAGCGTATATAGTCATTTATCAGTCTATACTTCCTTAGTCTTAATTCTGCAAAACATATAATCTATGTTTAGATCGGAAATCTGAAATTGGTCATGATTTGCCCTCAAATTCGACTCATATCAGAATGAAGTCTATTAAGAATGAAAATTCCAAGATATACCTATCATAGTTATCTGGTGCAAACGCAGCATGCAGGAACTCGGCAATTGTGAAAAATGTAAACAAAGTGATGAGTGGCCAAATTTGAGCACCCAAGGTGTACATAACTTTCTCGTTTGTTTTCTTTTTCGCAATTTTTTCTTTACTTACCACATAAAACTCCTCACAAACTCTTAACAAAGAGTTTAAATAGAAAATTCCTCAACAATAAACTGCCAAAATAGAAGACAATTTATAACTATGCGGAAGAGTGACGAAGCAAAATAAGAAGAATAAAGATTACATAAAAAGAAAAAAACTTTAGCTTTACAGATTTAAACCAAAAGAGAATCGTCTTATTATTCTATAATAATATGCACAATAGCAATAATTAAAATAAACAGAGCCGCACAAAAGATGATGATGATCATTTGCATGTTGCTGTTTGTACTGCTACTACTTCTGCTCTTGTCCCAATGACATAGCGAATGCATATATATATATATATATATATATATATATATAAATATAGATTAACTCGGCTGAAATCTTTTTACTCGGTGTAAATCCAAAAGAAATTATAACTTTATATTTACCAGGCTTTCATGCTTATTCTTCTCCTCCTCTCTATCTGTGATCGCTTTTCACCCTCAGCATATGTTGCTTAAAATGAAAACTTTTCCCTTCTCAGGGCGTTTAAGTGAATTTGTCATAATACATTCGTAAGCCCAATCCAAAAGGAGAACAAAAATAAAATAAAAACAACACAAATGCACAAATTGTATATAAATTTTAAGCAAAATTCTTTTACACAAAACTATGTTGTAAACTGCTAAGTACACAAAGTGAATATGGAGGAGCGAGACAAGAACAGGGAGAAATTGCTTGGCAGATAGAAAACTTTGTTGTTACTTAATATGGTGTTAACAGTTAAATGTAGCTTTTTTTTTTTTTCTTTTGCTTATTTTATAAAACAAATGGCGAGAGAGAAGCAATGCTCGACGCCGAAGAGATTTTAGTGCTTAAGCAACTTAAGCTGTCATAGTGTTAAGATAAAAGCACATATTTAATGTCACCGCTAATTTAACAGATTTTAAAAATTTCCCTTTTTTTCTTTAAGCGGTGTCTCAACTTTCCGCAAACATTAAAAATATATTTCATAGAAAAGTTAGGGATTCCATTAGGATGTTCTTCTTGCAATTGCTTTTCCATCTGCATCCCTGTAGTTGCAGTAGTGGCATCAGTGGAAATCTCCTTTTAACCACAACCGTAATACGACGTTTCCGTTGTGGTTTTAATGGGTCCTGACCTCTTCATGCAAATGTTTTTTTTTTATTTTTTTTTTATTTTTTTTTTTATTTCAAGACTACAAGCATCTCGAATGTCACTATAAACTTTTTTGCTTACATTTTCATCAGCATGTGACGAAAGTCGCCTGTAAATCTATTCTGTAGTTCCTTAATTACAAGTTTATAAATGAGAAGTTCTTTTGTAGTTGTTGCGATTGTTTGACAGAGACTTTTCCAAATAAATAAATTTATTCCATAATGAATTTATATCAACTTAGGTTTAAACAATGAAATTGCTTTTGCACTTGCATTGAAAATTTTAAAAAAGGATTATAGTGATGATATAATAACACAATCAAGCAGTTACTAACACGTTAAAGATGGCAGAAAAACAGACGAAATAACGACGTCCAGGAAGGCGATCGTTTTCAGCAACAAAGGAAAATATCGAAAAAATTCATAATCACCATTATACTCAACGATTCTTTGTTAAACTGAAATTTCAATTCAGTCAATTCCTTATCGTTTCATCTTATTGCTACGGCTTAAACAGCTTAAAATTTTGAAAAACAATCAAGCGGGTCCACGTGGCCGAGAGGATGCTTTGTACGAATGATGATGACCTAAAATGCATAACTTCTGCTGCCAGAATTGTAAACAATACCACGCAGAACTTTACCGTAGTTTGGCTAAATCTACTCGTAAAGGATCTTGGAGAGTTATTGAAAAACAATCTTGATTCTTGTATAATTTTATGTCGATCTTTCAACGAAAATTAAACTAACGATCTCACATAGTATTGATGTAGTATAATTCAGAGAGATCAATTTCTTTTGCCATAGTTTAAAAAACCGTATCACGATAATCGTTTCGATGCAATAAAGTCGATCGCGGGTAATAATTTTTAATAACCACATAAGAAGATCTGAAGTAGCAAACCGTATGAAATGGAACTGCTGTCAGTTATTACTGACGATTTCATAGAACCAAGTTAACGCAATTCTTGATAACCATGTGTATGATAACCAGCTTCAGATATACTATAATTAATATTGTTTATGTGCAAAAATATTATTCCACAATTATTTTTTGATTTCTTATTATACCGATTCAAATCACTTTCCGGATCGATCTAGGCATTTCTGTCCGCTTGTCCGTCTGTCCATATTCTTCTCCTAGGGCGAACTCTGCTGCAAATGGTTCGGGTCGAGCCACTTTTTTGATCACTTTCTTTATAACGCCTTGTCTTAAGAAGTCGTTATATCAGTAACTATACAGGAGTGCAAGATATTTCAGATGGCCCGTAGCCCACTCTAGTGTTTTTACTTGAAGTACAAATGCCTAAACTATATGTTAAGGATTTGCTTTGCTGCTATTGAAGGTGATTTCCGTTGATAAATAAAAATAACCAGATTAGCCATGAAGAAGTGTAACAAAGAATTGTGTAAGATAAGCTTGAGGAGTTGCAATTTTCGCAAGTTCACCTCGATATGCGAACTTATTAGAATAATTGTAAAATTTTCCACTGCTTCAGCTTTATGGCTATAAACTTTTGTTGTGCGGAAGAATGTTACATATTCCTTGAAAACTTGTAAGTCGTGAAATTTACTTTGTTTTAAAATGTATATCATTCCAATGCAATCTGACTGGTAGCTGCCATCAGGATAAGCTGCAGAAGGTTTAATAATTTTGTGAATAAATCAAATCTAACTAAGTTACAACGAAGTTATAAATAATAAATCTATTGTGCAAAACACTTTTGTTGTTTCAAAATTAATAGAGATTTTTTATAAAGAAAAAAAAAAAAAAACGAACACTTATTAATGGAATATAAAAGTTATTTTATAAATTTTTTTGTTTCTCTTATAAACAATAGAAAATGATGCTATACGGAGTTTTAAACTAGGAAAAATTCCGAAATCACAATTAATTAATTTTGAAATTATTTTTAAACAAAGAAGATTCCTTATAGCATTTTAAATAAGTGTTGCAAGAATATTAAACTTAATCTATAACAAAATCATCATAAAAGATATATCTAAAAATATTTTCAAAATATAAAATGATTTTAAAATAATGGCCAAATAAAAATATTCGTTGTGTTTGCTCTCTGTTTTCCACTTTGTTTTTTTTTTTTCTTTTTTATTATTATGATTATTAAACACATTTATTTCATTTTTTTAAATCATATTTTTTGCTTTTTATTATACACAATGTAAAAAAAATAAATTAAATAAAATACTTCACACACTCACACACACACACACCACTTTATATATTTTTTTGTTATCATTATTGTTATGTATATGTACAATGTTTAGGACGAGAAAAATCAACTACTTATAACAAATCTATGGCTTTCGTTGGTAAGTTTTGTTTATATACACAAGCATTAAAAAAGTACAACAGCAAAGTAAAGAAAATTTTACGGAAATTAAAAAAAAAAAAAATGCACATAATTTTTTCTCTCTTTCTCTCTTACGATAATCAAATCCTTATTAAAGATACATTAGCTTTTTATATTTCTGGCTAAAATCCTTTTTACAACTTTTAAACTTAGTCTTTTTTAATCTACTTACAATACCTCTAATGCTTTTGCATTTTTTTTTTTTTCAAGCTCTTTTAACATAGCCCTCTCAAAATAGTTTCCAAAGCTCTTTAATGAACTTTCATATGTATGCTTCTTCTAAATTAACCTTAATTTTCTCTCTTCTGTCAAGACTATAATTTTATACTAAAGTCCATCTTCAGAAATTTTGTTTACAACCTACAATATTCTCTCGCTTTAAGCTCTTTGAATAAACACATGTGATAAAAATTCATTTTTAGAAACAAGTAAAATTTTTCAACTAATCATGCCGACCACTGAAGTATGCAAATACCTCCTGCCCCCCTGCCTGTGCATTTATATAGCCAGACTCGTCGATTAACCGATGGGTTTATTTGTCCGCTCGCATTTTCCGCATGCCAGACATAAATGTGTCTGTCTATGTATCTGTCTGACTATGTTCATATTTATGGTTCTGTTCATCCTCTGTTTTTGCAACGTCCACGAATCCCAATACAACAAGTAAAATCACCACAGTGGGACACGACCCTCTATTAAGTATCCCTTACCATCTTAAAGTTACTCACATAACGACTAACTAAAATAAGTTGGTATATAAGGAGTGATGGAAAAAGTGACCCGATCCGAAACATTTTTAACAGTCAGTTCGTCTCTGGGCAAAAACACGTCAATGAACCAAATTTCATTCAAATATCTTAATAATTGAAGCCTGTAGATTGAACACAGGATGATAAAATGGACAGACGGACAGACGAGATTACATCGATTCAGAAAATGATTCTAACGAATCATTATAATGAAAAGTGGGTCTATCTCAAGCCATTCTGGTCCTTGCACACATCCGCATAAACTCAATTAAACTTATGCCACGTAGTGGCGTAAGATATAAAAAGCGGGAACTGAAATTTAATTATGTTATTTCTTACTTAATGAGCTCAATGCAAATTAGGTCTATTTTGCCATCAGACGTCGTACTCGATAATGTGGTGGGCATTAAAATATTCGGTCCATGCCGTATATAATTTTTATATTTTTTTTTTTTTTGTTTTTTTTATACTCACTCCCCACAATTTGCATTTATTTGAAACTATTTTTTCCTTTTTTTTTTTTTTTTTTGTTTAATGATTTCTCTTCCTTTCTTTGTTTTTCTCAAACTTAAATGCAATAGTAGACTCTTATTTAAGAGTAAATTGTTATTTTATAATGCCATAGCACGTATTATTTATTTAACCTATAATAAAGCAGTTAAAAAAAAAAAAACAAACCGGAAAAATATTTTAAAAGGCTTTGCATGAGTTCAAATATAAATTATTTACTATAATTTGTTGGTTTAATTAAGTATTTAGTAATGAAAAATCATGTTCTACCCACATTTAGAGCACACGCATACATACATAGCATTCACGCAATCAAGTGCCAGCGAAAAGTATATTACATCATACGTTAATCTATACAAATGCCTTTTTATTTAAAGTTACAATACCAAATGCTTGCTGCTTTAATGCTGCGTATGTGCTCGCATAAGTTCAATACATAATTATAAATATTTTTATTTATTTAATTTATTTATACGTCATGTTAATTTATGTTTCCGCACTATAAATAAAGATTAAAATAAAATTCATCATCAATACCTGCAATAGCTGTTTGATGACTGACTACTAGAGCTTTCGAAAGTGCACAAACAATTCTATTTAATTAAAGTTTTTCCGTGCACGTCCGATTACGAATGAAAAGAAGCATTCATTTAAAATCATACATTTAAACATAAAACATGGATTAAATATTCCTCAAAATACCTCATACAATCATATCGATGTCCATAGCGCACAAAAGGGAAGTGCGATATGAGAAAAGGATAGAGAAAAAGAAAAATCGCTCTAATAAACCGAATGAGGTCCATATACGTATCCAAAATTCTGATTAATATTTTTACTGAATTTTAGTTTACTACCTGCCATAATTTAATTTGGGAAAAGCTATTTAAACATTCATTAACATTATTTATTGCAAACCTAATCTATGAACCAATATTTAATACCTATACGCAAAGTTTTATTTTTCTCTTTTAAATTTCTATTGCTTGAACTGGATGAAATCGACCCAGAAGCCGACCCTTAAATCGGTACTTAAATGAACTCCTGATTCATACTTAGTAGCGCCCGTACTTTAAAAGAGTCCTGTAAGCAAAAACGGATGTTGCATTTTGCCTCATTGGCTTCTGAGAGCCCAAATTAACCAACATCGACATTTTGCAGCCTTTACAAATGCTGCGCTGCGTTTTTGTTTTTAAAAACTAATCAATTTCAAATTTGCAAAAGTATACAAAATATGTTGTTTAGATAATATTTCAATTTTTTATGAATAAATGACCTTTGGCACTCGCAATTTTTCTTTTTATTTTCCTTCCACTAACATGTCGACAAATAGTCGACGTAGAAATTTATATTAAATGTACAATGTAGACGCATAGTCGACATAGGGTTAAGCCAGCCGCATTTCATACATGTCTTATCTCTCTGTGTCAACAATTACTTTCATTTCAATGATGAGAGAAAAAAATCAACGTCCTCATGGACAAGGGTATAGACGCTTCCTTACTTTTGTATTTTTAGACATTCTTGATAAGACTGCAGGTATAAAGTGATTTTAATTGTTCTTGCCTATATCTAAACTGTGGCGTAAATGTTTTGTTCTGTGCCTATATTCAAATAGAATTTGGCTGGCTTTGTCCAAATTTTTCTATAACCCTTACTTGATAATTGCATTGAAATTGCCCAATATATTCTTCAGAAAAAAGTTCCCAATGAATCTATTTACAGGCCCATTTAAAATAGAAGACCTTTTAGGCCACTTCTGTTAAAAGAACAGTGTGTGAGACACTGTGTTTTAAGACATAACCATTGCTATATCTTATCGTGGATTTAGGCTTTATACCAAAGTTATTCACTGACAATATATTTTTTCCCTACTTTATGTTCCCAACAAAATGCCATATGCTAAAAGAATCATTTTACTTCTCGAAGCATTGTGACAACATTTCGAAACAATCTGAATGATTCGACAAACCGGAAGCATAGCACAATCTGTATGTATGAATGACCAGTTAGGCCACCTTACAGCAGCAACTAATGAAACTGGATTGAAAAGCGGCTGTAATAAGTGAAACGGCACAATAAGGCATACTTTCTACCGCAATCCTCCTCACGCGCTTCCACACTCTTCTCACCTTTTTCGCTGGTAAACACTTGTTCTGGTCGACGTCATATTTTCTGAAGGGCGCTTTAATTCTTATAACGAAGCAAGAATATATCCTCCTTTCGTATATAGCATTAAAAGACTAGTTGTGTTTGTCACATTGGACACGTATTTCACCAGAAAAAAGGAAAAAGCTGGCTAATAAGCATCATCTTGTACCGCATTTTTTGAAAAATAAAAAAATACTTAATACACGTACATACGCACACACACACATATGTGATTTAGTCAACATTTTTACATCCATCAGACCGTAGTAGTATATATTCTTGATCAGCTTGATTTTCTGAGTCGATTAAACGATTTCCATTCGTCCTTTCAATCTGTTTCGAGCTTTTCATAAGCTAACATCCATCAGACCGTAGTAGTATATATTCTTGATCAGCTTGATTTTCTGAGTCGATTAAACGATTTCCATTCGTCCTTTCAATCTGTTTCGAGCTTTTCATAAGCTAAGGGAACGAAAACTGAAAGAGTAGCATGTAACTTGGCCTTTTTATAATCCCTTAAACAAATCAAATTTAAAAAGGACTCGCAGTAAAAAATAATGATCCCATCATTAAATTGATTAGTACAACATTTGGTATAAATATTGCCCACATCAAGCGAAAATGTCAATACGAAAAGGATCTAGAGGGTGTTAAAGATTCGACTAAGCCTAACTCGAAGTTTCTGTTTTTATTCTTTTTTCCTTTACAACGAACACTAGAGAATTTACTGAATTTTTATCGAACGCAACATATATATATGTATATATGTATAACACATGTATTTATAAACACAACTCGCTATTACAAATGCATACATATGTAAATGTATTGTTTTGACAAGTCCTCATTCTTGTTATTGTGGCATATTTGTTTCGAGATTGTCAGTTTGACTGATATTAAACTGAATTATTCATGTACTCCAGTGCTTGCTGAGTACATAATAACATATTTATTGACATATTGGCAGATACTTCAACAAGCGGTTGAAATTATCAAAAATTTATAATAAAAATTGTTTAAATATTTTATAACGTCATTAGGGAAACATTTATCATTTTACCTACACAATGACAATAATT
Organism: Glossina fuscipes; assembly: GCF_014805625.2. Taxonomy (NCBI): domain Eukaryota; kingdom Metazoa; phylum Arthropoda; class Insecta; order Diptera; family Glossinidae; genus Glossina; species Glossina fuscipes. The sequence continues at coordinate 858,676 of NW_023998416.1, forward strand.
TAAAATACCTTTAAACATACTCAACACTTTGGCAAGAGCGCCTATTAAATACGCTGCCGTTACTTATAGATCGTTGCCATAGAAAGGCTCACTTTTCATGAGAACCTCTTATGGGAGGAAGTTACCTGAACGCTTCAACGAAGGTTTATCGCATTAAATTTAAGAGGGCAAAACTTGGACTTCATCACCAATGTGTAAAGGTGTACTTCACCATTAGAAAATACATATACAGAAAGGGGATCATACAATGGTTCCCATCTACGCAACTTCAAGAGGGTTCAAAAGATAAATCGATACCTCTTCACTATTTTTCCGAAAACTCCAATGTTAAAGAAGTAAAATTTTTTTTTCCACATAACGACTTTATCAAAATAGATCATTATATGACAGGTGATCGTAATATTAATCTGATATGATCCATTTTCAAAAAAAATCGCCTTTCGACCAATACATATCAGTCAGTATACAGAATTTGATCAAACTATCTCGGAAATTATAACCCAAAAAAATGTAACCAGACGACCGGACAGACTTAAAGTAAATTTGAAAATAATTCTGAATCGATCAGTATATTGAAACATATGTCTGTCTCATTTAGAGTTTTCTATACTGCCTATGCAATAATCTGTCCCAAATGCCGTGTAGGGTATGATAAATATGCAAAAGAGAAAAAGTTATATAATGTTTTAAACCGCTACGAGGAAATTAAAATTTATTATATTGAAACGTTTATGGCCAACAATGTGTATTGAAACAATTATCTACTGCCATTTCACACTGACAGTTTCAGACGAAAACATAGCCACACACACACACATACTTACACAGATTTCCTTCCTTGTTGTGCATTCTAGCATAGACATGCTCAACTACATTTGAAACCATCATGCATCTCTGTGCATCTCCACCCACACATGATTAACTTTTTTCATTAAGAATTTTTCATTATTAATTGTTCGCTGAAGTAACTACGTACTGAAGTAAGAACCAAAAAAAAAATCTACTTGCATGTCTTAGAAAAAATTTCCCGATAACCAAAAATTACAAAACTTATACATAATTTAATTTAATTTACTTGAATAAATTCAAAGTAAAAGCGTGCAGTCGATAAACACGGTTAACACTGTTGATCTACACATGCCGTTACTTCCATGAGGCGAAATGATGCTTTATAATGAAGTATACTTTGAAATGCGTATAAAGTGACAGTGGCTGTCTATAGACGGTGCATAAGTTCAGCGATTTTTCCTCCACACTTCTTTGCAAGCATTCAATCGTAAATAATAAACCGACTGTAAATAAATACATTTTTATGTTTATTTATCTTAATGTTGCAACGCGTAATGCTCCGCAAGTGTTCATATATGTGGCTGCAAGTATTGTTGTTATGCAGAGAGATAGTATCAAACCCTTAAGTCTTCGTCAAAACCGGAACAGTCAATTTTACTTAAAGGATATCAGACATCTTGGTTTCTACAGATTAAATTCGAAAACCAAAAAATTTTCCTCTTTTCCATTTTTCCTAAATTATGTCTTTAAAGTTGAATGTTAAAAGAATGCATTATTAAAAAGTGCATAAATATCTCCGTACGTGTCCTGAATCAATCGGACTCGGTCCATCTATTTGTCGGTCTGCCTGAAAACTCTTATTCGATTGCTGGCGCCAAAATTAAAATGAAAAATCGACAAACACACCCTTAGTTAGTTCAGAGACCATCATTTAAAATACAAAGGCTCAGATTATGCCAATTTTTAATGTCTACGCATGGTGTGAGGCCTCAATCAAACGGATTCCCTATAACCATAGGCAATTAATTGATTGAATTGGGAACCCTCATGCTTGCAGCAAAGATGGCCTAGTCCTAGATTGACGTACAGGAACTGAAAGTTTGGATATGATCCAAAGCTTCCTCCCTAGGCGGGGCGAGATATATCAAGCGCCTCTATTTATCTAATGCCCCCGCACTTGGGAATGCCACAGCCACCATAAGTACTCCCCGAAGGTCTGCATTCAAGTGCTCAGGTCTCACATGCCGGTTAAACCTGTCGAGTTCAAATTGCGATCGAATATACCAGCTTCCAACGAACTTTCTTACATGGCAAGCAAGCTTTCACCCGAGGAATCCGGCAAGCATCAATCGAAAAATGTAAAAGATGCAGACACCCCTACCCACTTAAGCAGATACATGTGATACATTGAATGAACGAGCAACCCGATCCAAGTGGATTCCAAAGTCTTATTAGATAATGCTTTATAATGATCGATATTACGCGTATCATTATGTTCATTATGTTCACACTTGCATTCGGATTGTCCACACTTCCAAGAAAACCACCCTACTACTCTCGCCCTTGGATTTATTGTACAAGGCGAAGTAATCAACCCAACATACGCCAGGCACCTTATCACTCTACGCTGTCTTTAATTCCCTCCATAATCATGAGGTTATATCCTGGACCTCCTTTGTAGTTAACCAAGCGGTCTGGAAGTTTGCACGCAGGCGATTCCCGAAGCCTTTAAAGACTCTTCAAGGAAAGTAACCCCGTCGCTGGGGAAAATGCAAAAAGGTCAATAAGCACGCTAACGTAACAGAGAAGGAAACGTATGCTCATAATTCATAGCAGTGTGGATTACGATACAATTCATTTACGTTTCCGCTGAAAATGAGCTCAGAAACTTGTATAGAATGAATAAAATGCTGTCGTTTACTTATTCGTTTTTTACTGACAAATCGTACCAAATTTCATTTTAAAATACATGTTATGACCTGTAGTGGATACAAGTCGCATATGACTACCTTCTTGTTGTCCATATGAAGTCTATTAAAATATGATTATTTTATTCTTTTGAAATACAATTCCTTTTGTAATTAATTAAAAATACATATATATGGGAAATATATATAAATTTTCTCCTTTCTTTTTTTTTTTTTTTTTTTGAAAGTATGTACAATACAACATCCAAACCTTGTTATAAAAAAAAACTTTTTTTTACTATTTGGGTACAACTTCTAAGCAAGTTCCTTATCTATAACCGCAAGAAAAAGAACAACAATTGTTTTTTTGGAAACTTTTTTTTCACAACATCCAACCACAGTAACCACAAACACAAGCAAGAAGAGAATTGTAAACAAAAAAACGAGAAATGTAAACAATTTGTAAAATATCAACAAACTAACGAACAAACTATACAAAACAACACAACTAAAACAATAAACGCAAACGAGCAAACTAAAACAAAAAAAAAAAAAAGTAGAAAAGGTTTTTTAAAAAAAAAGAAAGGGTAGAAGAGAAACAGAAAACAGAAAACTTTCGGCACTAAACACCTTAAAGTGTCATAAGAATTTTTTTTTACACATTGCAACGAAATGATTAGGAGAACTTGAGGCGAATATTGAAAAAATGTTTGTTTTTAAATTATCTTATTATGCATTACTTTTATTAAAATTTTATTTATGCATGCATTTTTCTAACGATTTCTTAACATATATAGTTAGTGTCAGTTTGTGTGATTATTTAACTAGAGGAGTGTGAAGACGTGCGTTTAATTCATTAAGAGTTATATTTAATTATGTGTAGCGTTGAGAAAAATATAAAAAAAAAATAAAAAAAAAAAAAAAAAATTATAATAATAATAAAAAAAACTGTGTCGCCATTTCATTCACAACACAACACATATTAAACGTACATATGATATATAAACACATATACACCTAAATATGTTGCAAATTAATTTAATTAAAAAGAATCTCTTGTCAGAGTGCGCAGATAATAATTTACATAATGATAATTAGACTTTTATGTGCGAAATATTTAATTATAATTAAATTGCACTAAGCAATAATGAGCACAATATTGACAATGCGAAGATTGAATCATTGGAAAGATTTAATTGAATCTTCATTAAAATTAATTCATATTTCATTAATACTCGTTGGCTAAAGCAAACAGTCGGGGAAATACATTAAATTTATTTACAAAGACTCATCCATTGCTTATGAAAAATCAAATGGACGTAAAACTTCAATACACTTATACATTTGGTAGAGGATATGCTCCAAGCTCGTGATGTATAAAACTTAAAATATTAATTAAAATATTCCGTTCAATTTCATTCATTTAATGAATATGTACCACAGCCGTACAAATATTGTATACAAACCATTAACACATCTAGATTTCATGAGCCAACAGCTATTGTATACTTCCCTTATATGCAAATTAATCAAGATCTGACTTGAAGAACATCTCATCTAATTCCCCAAAAACCACGTCTTGCCCTTAATTTTACATTAACAAAAAAAATAAAAAATTTTATTAATTTTCCATGGTCTACTTAAGAAAGCTTAGTCTCAAAAATATACTTTTAGGTTTATGAAAAATAAGGCAAGGATGTGGCAACACTCGCTAAATAATTCTTTTTCTTTTTTTTTTGCTTGATTTCTATTACCAAAATGGTTGCAGGAAACTTTTTTGCAACCAGGAAAACAAACAAAAGAATTTCTTGAAAATGCAATTTAAAATCTAGTAAATATGAGATCCAAAAATTGATTTTAAAAACAAGGGAAAACACCATAATTGATCTCGGTCCGCAATTAAGTGCTCTGCTCCATCCTACAGTTATTCATATAAGAACTTTTCAAAACAAGACATTATAAGGGAGGTGACCGAAAAAGTGCTCCGTTCCGAACCGTTTGCAATAGCGTTTGTCCTTGGGCCGAAACACATCAGTGTATCAAATTTTATCAAAATATCTCAAAAATTAAGACCCATAAGTTGAACACAAGAATACAAAACGGACAGAGAGACAGACAGTTTAGTGGATTAGTATAATTGGAAGATAGATCTATCTCAAGTCTTTCTGAGTATTACATACATCCGGATCAACTTAATACACACTTGCAGGATAAGTGGTGTGGGATATAAAAATCAATTGAAAAAAACCCATATTTGATTTTTTGTTATATCAAAATCATGCTCTTCCACGTCAATTTGTAGTCGCATTAGAAAAAAATTATAAAAATTGAAAAACCTTTTCGCTACCAAATATCGAATAACTTGTCAATATGCCATTGACTTAGAGACATAACGTGCAAGGAATGGATGATACATTATTTTGACAAGAGATTTTTTTTATATTTTTCTACTATTATCTTATGGGAAATCAATAATTTATTCTTCTGATCTTCCGAGTATATTTTTTAATTGCTATATATGTTTTTTTTTTTTTTTTTGATAATAAAATAAACATAGGAATGGAACGATTACAATTTACAATGGAATGATTCCGAATATGGTGGTGTCAAGGATTTGCGTATAACACCAAATAAATTATGGAAACCCGATGTGCTTATGTACAATAGGTAAGTTTGAAAATTCAATTTATTTTTAATAATCATAACTCTTATTAAGATTTATTCTTTAAGCATTAAATATCTATACATTAATATATAATATTTAGGTATTTCAATTAAAATTTTTTCATATAAAAATTTAAAATTTTAAAAAAAATTTAGCTTAAAAGAAAAGAATTATATAAAAATTTTTTAAAAACAAAGCCAAAACAAGGTAAGCTAATAACCGTAAAAATAATGAAAATGAAAAGAAAATTGTGTTTGAATTTTTGATTTGAATTTTAATTTTTTTTAAATATTAAATTTGGGTTGCTCCTCAATATGCACCTCTGATGAGTTACTTTAAATTCAGAAAATTGTAAATAATTATTATGCTTGTAAATACTTTTGAAAACTTTTTAAGTTTATCAAAAATATTATGTTTGCTTTAAACTAAAGAACAAAAAAAAAAAACAAACAACAAAAATATAAAAAACATTTATTAAATAAAAATCCACTCGCATTAAAAATTACAAATATTAGAAATTTTTAATTACTTCATTAAACCATTAGAAGATTAATGGTTAAGTAAAATTTTAATTTATTTTCTTTTTTTTATAACTTTTCATTTTATACATTTTCCCAATTCTATTTAAAAAAAAATAATAATAATAATAATAACAATTACAAAATTATTTAAATATTTCAATAAGAGTAGTTTACACGCAGTGGTCTCAAGTGGGAGTGTACATGGTCAGCTTGCCGTTTATGTGGGCCTAACATTGTAAAAAAAAAAAAGAAAAAAAATTAATTAAAACGAAAAATCGTCATAAAACTCGATCAAATTCATTTTTAAATAAAAATTAATAAAAAAAGAATCTCTAAATAATAGATCTCTAAATAAAAACAAAAAAAAAAAAAATCTAAAGATTCATTCATCTTAAAATTATAGCCAGTATATTACGCAAAATTTATTATTATTTTTTTTTTTTGTTGTTTTTAAGCTACAAATTTTTTCTTCCCTTTATTTCCAACGAATACAATAACAATATGTTGGTGTAATATAAATCTGGTTAAAAATAAACAATACTTGAGTTTATTTAGCCATTGTTCCATTATTTCACACATACACTATATTGTTTTTACTTACATACTATCATCCGTAGTAGAAGAAGAAAAAGAAGAATATCAAACTCAACATACATAACCCCCAAGTAAACAAAGGCCAAATAAATTTCAAGTATTGCAAACATTGAGTAAATGTGAAAAATAATAAAATATCAAATCCCTCACTAACAGCAGCTTAACATAACAATTAGTTAAAACGAAATTCCATTTTAAATAATTAAAAAATATAGACATTAAATGAGAAAACAAAAATATTTAATAAATCATTTAACACATCATCAATCAACTCATACGTTGTTAGTATTTAGTAAATGAAAAAGAAATCATTAAATTTTATTCGGTTTTAAAACGAATTCTCTACACCCACCACTATTTAAACTGAAACATTGAAATTTCCTTATATCAATGTCCATCACAATGTCAGCGAGTTTTCTATGCCCTCTTCAAGTTTGCTTAATTCGAACGTCTTTATCTGCTCGTAAGAGTCTAATAACCACTTGCATGGCTTTATGTGACATTTCTCATTTTCATAATATCTGTTGAGCTTACCCATAATTTGTTGCACTTGGGATTGTCGTAGTAGTTGCACTTTTCAACGGCTGCCACAATACGCCGCAGAAAACTTCTCTTTTGTTGCCTGGCAAGCGACGAAACCGCGATGTTGCAAAGATACGAAATAGTATTTTCGGTCAACACGTATGGCAGGCATTTTCCCTTTTAGAAACAGTTGACCCATCAGCTGCTAGGCTGCTCGAAAGTTCTTTGAGCACTTGCGTTGTATTTTCGTTTAATAAGTCTTGCAATACAATGCCTTCAAACTTTTTTGCTCCTCCAGGCGCATCTATAAAAGTTTTTAAAAGTGTTTGACGGACTTCGGCAAAAGATTTCTTCAAACCAAACAACAAAAGTAATAAATGCCGACAACGAAAGTTTAAGTGTTCCATGATTCGCGTCTGTACTTTTGTTTTATGCAGAGAAGGAGCAAAATCATCGAATTTGACCGTTGTGTACCTTGATACTAGGCATTATTTTATCGTTTTCATCAATAGATATCGCTGATCAATATACACGCAGCCACCTATATATAGCACCATTTTCTGCCTCTTCGACAACAATGGGATGAAGCACCCCCGGCAAATGTATAGCGAAGATTCAACACCGTAGCCCATAAACACTTTCTTCAACCTGGCGGTTGTGCTGTTACTCTAGTCTGTCTAGGAATAATTACGACTCTTATGCTTCTTCGCAGTTTTCGTCGAAGCTTTAATACTCTTTGTAAATGTTTATTTCATTTACTCGGAACAATCGCTAACACTAAAGAGTCCTTTCATTTTATTGCCTTTTTTAGGAAATATTCAAAGGTCGGGGGCCTTTCGGGGACAATTTAGAACTTGTTTGACAAAAACAATTTATAAGCTTTTGAAAGCTTCTGCCTGTCTAAATAGCAAACTCTTAGCAGAGTTCAATATTGCTTTCACAAATTTTTAATCCTTTTGATCCATTAGTTCCGCATGTAGAAAAACTTGGCTATGCAAAAGCAAATAGGCGTGTCTGATACAAATGTTATAAAATACTTTTTCTACTGTTACATGTGAAGGCATTTAACCACGGTAGTAAAGGAAGGGAACAACGGAGATAGTGAAGCGAATGAAATTTATTTACATTAAAAAAATTACTATGCCTTTAGTGGTGGTGGGTGTAAAAAGAGCGGAGAATATTCAATATTAAAAATTAAAAAACCATTTAAATCGACCTTGATTATTTTTTTCTTGTTTCTTTTTTTTTTTTTTTTTTTTTTTTTTTTTTTTTTTAAAGTGTTTTGGTTTTATTTAATATCCCCAAAAAAGTTTTTTATTATTAAAATAAAAAAAAAAAAAGAAAAGAGAGAAAAAAATTAAAAGCAGTTAAACCTGATAAAATGCTTTTAAAATATTTAGTAAACAAACAATTAAATGAATTAGTTAGAAATTGTTATTTAAGTGGTTTATGCATTTTAGTAGGTTTACCTGTATTTCTCCCGCTATATAAATATGCAATAATCGTATATGAGCTAATAGTATATCTCATCGTTTAGTTTATGGCTTAATCATTATTATTTATACGTAAGTTTACGTCTGCATTATTAAGTTATTCATTTAATTTTTATTTCATTTATTATGACATATAGAAAATTTAATATATCAATATTAAAACGCTAACTAACAAGAATTAATAAAATATCGATTTAAAGTAAAACTATTATTGACTAAATCAAAATATAGTTTAGGTATTAAACTAAATAAAAACAAAAATTTAAATTATATTTAACAAAAACACATAATAAAAACAGTATTAATATAAAATAAAGGAATTTTTTTTTTAAAGTATTTCATGAGTATTTATTTCATTTTGTAAAGTCTCTCTCTTCTTTTTGTTTCTCTATTTAAATTTTCCCTTAAGTTGTTTGTTTATTGATGAAAACATTCATTTTTATCATTTTTTCATTAAATTTCATTACATAAATAATTAACTTTAAAGAAAATGAAGGAAAATTGAGTAAAATAGAGAAAAACATTATAAGCCACCAATAAATACTCTACCTACACTAAACACTATAAGCCACCAATAAATACTCACCTTATAGTTATATAAGTTATATAACGACTTTTCACAATCAGGCGTCATGAGGGAAGTGGTCCGCGTATCTCATCACAATATCTAAAATTTGCGGCTGGTAGTTTGAGAAAACAAGAGGGACAGACAGACAGATCGGTCAGTGTAATAAAAGACGAATTTATGTCAAGTACTTTTCAATGCTGCACACTTCCGCACAATGTTCATATATCCCTGTAACACAAGTGGTGCAAAGCATAATTCGACGAAACAAAGTAGATAGTACATACAATTTTCTAGACAAAATACAAGGGAGCACAACAAAAATTGAACAATTAACGGAATAATCTAGTGATAGTAACATACATAACTCCCAGCACATGGAAAGCAAACCAATGAAAAGTTCTGTGTTTGAAACTTGTAGTCGATTCAAGCGAACACAGAAGATCTTGTGGAGCTTTAAAAATGTACCAATAAACGAAGCGCCTGGCAGAACTGACAGGTTTTGATTGGATGATGATTGCAATTTAGCCTTAACTACTCTTACGAATATCCTCACTGCTGAGCTGTTCTACCTAATCCCGCTTAACTAAGTCTTTGTGTTCACATTTTGCTTTTTTTTATAAAATATATCTGCCCAGCTTGATGTCGATGCATTGCCATACATATTAACAAGTATATTTAAAAGTTTTCATATCATTTAATTTTTTTTCTATTTTACAGTTATTTCAGATCTCCATCTCAAAGAGGGATTTTGAAAATTTTATCTTTACCTGAAACGTTAATAGGGCCAAAAAAACGCTTTATATAGCTTTCAGATTTTAAGCGATCAAATTTTTGATCTCCAGCAAAGCACTTATCATTCTTACCAGATTTACACTTGGGAATGTCTAATAAGTTTTTCATAAAGTCTACGAATGCGAATCACGATCAAATTTGTCATCTTCTTTGAAACTTCAATAGTTTCTTTGTCCTTTTAAATGGTCCCTAAAACTTAATTTCTCGAGTGAGGTCACTATTGACAATTATTTAAAACTTTAATCATGTTTTTTGGATGCTTTTCCTGCGTTTTCAATTTTCGATTTTAACTTTTGCTATGAAAGGGGTGTACTTTCGCTAATTTCATAGTTAATTTTATTTTTATTTTTTTTTAATCAAACAATTTTTACCTAAATTTTCTTTTTTTAGTGAGCATTTTCAAAAATTCTTCTTCTCTAGGTATTGCATAGCAAGAATTTTGTTAATTTTTTAATTCAGATAGAAAATTGCCCTCTGTAGGAATATAAAAAAAAAAAAAACGGATTTTTTTTGCATGCACTATTATTTGTTTTTGGTTTCAGAAAGATTCTAAAAAAATTTTATCAACTAACTTATCTTATCTTAATATCTTAACAAATATAGAAATAGTTTGTAGAATATTTGTTTCAATAAATAGATGAGTCTTTAATATAAAAATAAAAGAGACCGATCCATGATTTCGATGATTCATAACGTAGTAAGTGTTACTTAACAATTTCCTATGTAAACTTTTTGTATCGACTATCGAAGGATGGTTCCATTTATAGCCAACCAAGGCCTGAACTACTTGTCCGAAACTATATAAAAAAATATATATGTATATATTTTATATCATGCTAAGGTTCAAAGTTATATAGACTTAACTGTTTTGCCCATCCCTCGGCCAATCTGTCCGTCCATCTATCCCTCTTTTGAAACGTTCACAGTTGGAAAAATTAAAAAATTCTTGTGTAGCACATGAAATTGCAATAGAAAATGGAGTGTAATGGAGAGAGAAATGTGTGGAGAGAGAAATGCCTTTCTTCACGAAAATATTTTATCAATTTTGCAAAGGTCTGAGATAGAAGTTCTGAAAAATTTGCCATTAGGCGCAATCGATTTTCTATCTTTCTTCTTTAAAAGTCTCAGACCATCAATGAAAGCAATCAATAAACGGAACGAAAGGCATTTTGGCATAAAACAGAACGTCCTCTTTTTTTTCTTGAACTTGCTTCTAAAGCAGTTTGTATACTGTTTGCGCATATGAGTATGTGTTTCAAACAAACTGACAAGAGCTTTTGATGGTCGAACAAATCAAGATTATTTTCATTTTAGAAACAAGCATGAAAACGTTATGTAATAATTCCTTCTTTCTTTTTTTTATACATTGATACACATACTTTAAGATATGATAGCGGATCACTCGTATCAATGGGATATGAAAATTAGTTGACCAATGGACACTTCCCTATATTTTCAACATTCTTCATCTTGCAAACTTTTCTAAGAAGAAAACCAAAACTCCTAGTTCTCAGTCTTAACGATTAGAATAAATGTTTTAGAAAAGATAGTCAGGATATCACATTAACAAAATAATGCTTATCATAAGTCATAGCATTTAAAGTAACCTCATATTCGTACACAAGCTTTTTTTGCATTCTTTTCCGATATATTTTCATTTTTGTTTAGTTAAATAAAATTTTACGCTAAATAAAATTTAAATAAATTTTCCTTCTCTTATAAAAAATTGTGTTCAGTTTCACTTAATACAACTTAAATGTTTACATGTATCCGATATGCGTTTGTTTGTATGTTGTAGGTTGCCTACGAACAAACTCTTTGTACTGACTGCTTTTTTTATAATTTTTTCTTATTTTTTTTTTTTTTTTTGTTAAATACTTTGCTTTACTTTATTTTATTTAATGCAGAATTTAAATGTTTGTTTATTTAAAATCTATTTTGTAAATATGAATCGGTTTGTATGTATGTACGTGTGTGTGTGTATTTGCATATGTGTGGTTACAATGTATAACTTCAAATATATGGTATATTAATTTACAAAAACTACCACAAATACTTATACATGCATACACATATGCATGCTTGCATACTTAATGTGTGTATGTAGTATATATATATATATATAACTGCGTAAAGTTATTTAATTATCTGCATAACGTCCCACACACAAAGAACGACGACGAACTAGCCAAAGAGATTAAATAACTTTAAATATTTTATTAAATTATACAGATATTTGCTTGTATGTGTACTGTTATATTTTCTATTCATTCTGCTTTTTGTTTTTAAATAATATATTCTTATAAACGATATTAGAAAATCGAAAAAAATTTTCAAATAAAATAAAAAACACACAAAAAATTATATAAAATTTATATTTAAGATAAAAAGAAAAATAATTTTTCAAACAGATTTAAAAATTTATTTTAAATAAGTCTTTACAAATTTTAAGTATGTTTATATGTATATATCTTTGTAAATTTATGCATATTATATAAAGCAGTACTTATGTTAAGTATCTCGTTAAGGCAAGCATTAGCTATTGGAAATGATTTATTTATCAAGTATAATGTAAAGATTTTCTCTTCTCACTTATCCTTGTTAGCTATTCCGGTTCTAAGAATCAGTTGCATTTTTAATTTAACAAAGTGTACTTATCTTCCAGCAATCTGAGATACTTCATTGTGATCTATACCTCTATTATTAAGATGAAAAGATTTGCTGCACAACAAGTCATGGAAACGCACATTGGAGGGCAAAGTGAGCAGCAATTGAGAAGCAGAGCTTTGAGTTCAAAAATTTCAATTCGAAATCTGATATTTCCAATCTTTTCTGCCAACTTGAATGTAACTCCTTTATATATGTCGAATGAAATTCATGTAAATGAAATTTCCTATCCATTATAACTTTTCGAAATATCTACTATTGTACGCTTATCGTACCGAGTGATCATAAAATTGTGAAAGAGATAAGGATAGTTGGAATTTTTGAAACAAAATTACAATAGTTTTCCGTTTACTAAAATAAACGTTCATTGAAGTGCAGAGTGCAGTGCAATGCATTGATAGCAATCACAAAACAATCGCTATAAACATCGGTTAAGATGATTATCTTAATGCATGACAATATTCACAATACATAAACATTTATTTTAGAAAGTTTGTTAGGAAAGCATTTACATTCGTGTTGAATCGAATTTTTAATATATATATTCTATGCACATAGATACTTTCATACATATACCTTTCATATGCATGTACATACACATTAAAATAGGGAAGATACATCCGCTCGGTATCGCAGCGATTGAAGTTTACATGAAAATTATGTATATCTATACGACTTGGCAAGCCCCCAATCAATGATTGGGCAACAATAAACCATATTAACATAGGAGAAGTGCTTTCAATATCTTTCATCAGTCAGAGTAAATAAAGTGCAGTAGATAAAGTGCACTTAAGACATTGCATTTTTCATGAGCTCCAGGAAGGCAGCAACGCATCCGATTACTTGTAAAAACTTATCGGGACGATAATGACACTTTGCGGTTCATGTTTTGAGGCTAGCCCACGCCTGACCACTTCACTATTGCAAAGGGACTTGCCATCCACCATTCGACTGCTTAAGAGCACATCAATCATCTTTAGATTCAAATGCTTTACATAAAATGTGTCAGAACTCTCTCGCTAATGTAGTATATACGTATGTGTATGAGTGTGTTTTTTATTGTGGCCAACCCTTTTTGCGGATTTAATTCGCTTGTTTTAAGATATTTTTTAGGCCTCAAGATTTAGAAGAATACAACATTCTGAAGATGTTTTGCTGACCGTTTCTAGAGACAAGGACCGATCAAGCCAGCATTTGAATTTCATTTAATGAATGTGATAAGCCTAAGATTTCTTCTAGACAAAATTTCAACACCATAATAGCAATAGCAAGAAAACGAGCTGACATAAGTAAATTCATTCCGTATGAATTGTATGTATTTAGTATATTGAAAGCGCATCTCTGGACGTTGCAACCATATGACAAATCTAATAAAGTGTTCATATTAATTACAATAATGAACTTATCTTTCGTTCGTCACGCAGCAACTTTATCAAGGCCTTTTCGAACTCAAAAGGTATATTGACAGTGCAACGTTTTAGCGCCAAGCCCAGTAGAAGGTATAGATGATTATGTTTGCAGATTCTCTACCAAACTATCGGCAATAACCTTCAATACTAAATTGTCTGCGATAGTTGGTCCAAAGCCATGTTTTTTCGGATTTTCACATCGACCTTCCTCCGGAAGCGTGCAGGCTTTTGCAGCGTTTTGTTTGAAATAATGACACGTGCCAATCTGTGCATTTATTACCCTACGCAGCAATAAGCCAACGTGTCTTTTGCAATGGGGAATCACGTAATATGACGCGGAAATGAATGTTAGTACAAGTTTTTCAAATAAATTATTCTTGCAAGCTTTTCACAACAACTTGCAAAAACACAAAGCAATTAATAAATAAAACTAGATCGACGAACGTGTTGTCCAACTTATAATGCGTAGAAAATCTTGTTCTAAAACATAAATATAATGCAGCAACATTAATAATGATATTGATTTTGAATTAATTACAGGCAGCTTTAGGTGCAATTAATGATAGCAAACATCGCATCATTCTAAGGCAAGAATTTTATTACAAAATAAATATTAATTTCCATCATAAATATATGTTTAAAATGAGCAAAGAATTAAAATAGCACTAGATTGTCCGGAAGATATACAACACGAAAGTGTGCAGATTATATTTTTAATGAAGAACCCATCCTATTCTACCTCCTATTGCTACCGTGATAAGCCAAGACATAATCTCTAACCTCAAGGCAATACACATAAGTAGATGCCAATGATTTTCTCATATTTATGAATACTTTGAAGAATTTTACACTTTTATTTATATACATTGTGTAAAGTCGAAAACCCATATATCAGGATTGCGGCTGCTACAAGAGATTAAGGCGAAATGTAGATGAAAATGACAATTTTACATTAACATAATATCATAAACATTGTTAGACAAAGAAATAAATCCGTACTGCCGAGTAAATGCAATTCGACGAATTAATTAACGTAGATAGTATGAAGAGAGGATACGCATAATAAAGGTGGGGAGAATAAGTTAATTAATAATAGGAAGACAGAGGAAGAATTAAAATAACGAAAACACTGAAATTCGCTAACCATATGGGAACACGGCTATGGTCACGAAGAAAGATGTGGAAACAGAATTGATACGTTTTAGTATGACTAACCGATAAGTGTTGCGCCTTCATCAATCGAGCATACGATCGCCAAGCCTCATAATTAAAGTTTGATCTAACGCGCCGGATATTAAACTTGACTATGCTTTTCAAACTGTCTATAAACATAACGTCGTATCGCATGTGTATTTGCCGCTGTAAGCATACCAAAGGGCGGATAAGGAAAATTCTTTTTCTGAAAATAGACGCTTAGCAAGCCATGTTCACTTTGAAACACCACAAGTTTACATTCTGAGGATATATCTACGACCGAATAAAGATAGTAAAGGATGTTTTTGTCTTGCTGTCTTCTATATAATTGTCTTAAAAATACTATATATCCCATAGGTTTTTATTTTCAATTTGATTTAGAAACGCGGTTGAAATTTCCATAACAACCGGGAACAAAATGTTCGTAACTTTTTTGTACCTAACTTTTGGCATTTAGATGAAATCTCGACTAATGTTGCACTGTCAACTCTCTCAGGTTATTTAGATGACTCAACTAATTTCTATTTCGTTACCTACGATTAAAGATGAATTACTTTTACATTTTACACGACCTTAATCTAATTCAAAGGCGTTCTTAAAAATATCTCAGACAATTTCTTATTGATCCTTTCATCATCGATTGCGTGGCACATTAATTCTGATATTCTGAGCCAAAGCGTCTCTTAATAGCAGTAGTAATTATGCTCGAAGCTACAAAGAGGTATAAAAACTCGAGTAAAAACAAAAATTACTTTCAAACAAACAAATTTTATTACAAAAAATCAATTTTAATATTATAACACGCTTATGTTATGCCTCTTTAGTTAGTCTACCATATCTAAATTTTGTAAAAAAATTCAATTCAATCCGAGCCCCTATAATTCCTAAACTAATCAAAGATATTTGCAAAATTATTTGATGTTTGCATAATGTTATGCAATAAGGGTAAATAATACCAACAAAAATCTATATAAAATACCCATAAGCTTTATTTACATTTTTTATAGGTAACAGCCAGTGATTGATGGTATATTCATTTTGTTATAGCGTCTGCAACATTTTGAAGGACACTTCAGCAACCCTCTAAGGTGCACATATATTCTTGATCAGTATTAAATTGTGAGCAGATTTGGCCAAGCTCGTCTGTCTGTCCGTGCATGCTTTTATGGTAAACATTTTTCCGTTACCCAAAAATTAAGATATGGGTTGCAAATACGGCAAAAAAGTTCTTGTACACAAATTAAAGAAAGATGAAATCGTCCAAAGGGTATAGCTATGGTAAAGCAAAACGGCTTTGTTTTCGAAAGTCAGAAAATTGAATCCTTTTCTCCTTTACTCACAAGGCACCAAAGATATAGAGATAAAAAAAAATAAAATGGATAAAACGTGACACGCCTACTAATATCGAGTACAGAATATTGAAATTTTTTTTTTTTTCATTTTTTCTTTTTTAAGATGAAGATGGTGATGGTATAAAAGATTCGGCCAAGGCCGTACGTAATTTTCTTACTTATTCTGTTTTTCTTTTCGTTTTTTTTATTTTCCAATTATTATTTATATCATGCCGTCTATATGGTTTACATGAAATTGATCAAAAATGTTTAGTTATTCATTTGAATTTTTATACTTATACCAGAAAGGGTATGTTAAGTTTATTAAATGGAGAAACCTATCAGAAGCCGTACACAATGTACGCGTAGGCTTAATCGATTTAATAGAGTAGGTCTTGTCGTTTATTGAAAGTCAAGTAAGACTGAAAAATCATTTGAATTATTCAGTGAATGAATTCGTCGAAACTGTAAAAGTTGATGGTCACCACACTTCACATCAATACGTTCACGTTACTACCACTTGTTACCTTTAAACTTAAATTTATTTAATTCGCAATATTGAAAATTCTTAATGTAATCCTAGGATAAATGAACTAAATAGATGAACACTTTTCTCTTTGTATTTTAAAAATTTATTAACCAAAAACACATACATAACCAATTGCTGGACATTGAAACATGCGAATTAAACACATACATAACCAATTGCTGGACATTGAAACATGCGAATTAAACATTGTGTTCCCTTTACTATCAAATTGTTTGCGCATTTTCTAAATCAAGTTGAAGAGATTATAGGGGTCCATTAAATTGAAATAAATAACGAGTTATTAGGTGAAAGCATAATTATTGCGCTTTTCTGCCTCATTACCATATTAACAAATAGCTTATACTAAAAATTTCTAAAAACGTGATTATTTTTATATACTTGTGATTATTTCTTTAAATGTAATTCATATAGCAGTGCGACTACTTTTACAAAATATTGTACCAGGTCAGTGAAAAAATATTCGCCGATTTTATAATAGAATTGAGAAAGTATTATAGACAAGTGAGAAAATTCTATTCAGTTCAAAACCTTTTATACTCATCATCGTTATCTTGTGAAACAATTAAAAAAAAGAAAAAAATATTAATTTTACTTACTTCATAGTATTGGTTGGACGTGGCTGATTTTCGACTTTGTGGTGAAATAATTTTGCGGTAATTTACACCGTCTATGTGCATGTAGTAGTATGTAGTTTATAAGTAAAAGACAAAGAAAACAACCGCGGCCCCAGTTTTGGTTGCATAGGCGTGTGGCCGTTGTAGACCTGTTTGACCTGTTTGGGCCATTTTCGAACTCTTTT
Source organism: Glossina fuscipes (assembly GCF_014805625.2). Lineage (NCBI taxonomy): Eukaryota > Metazoa > Arthropoda > Insecta > Diptera > Glossinidae > Glossina > Glossina fuscipes. The sequence continues at coordinate 876,477 of NW_023998416.1, forward strand.
GCAAATTTCTTCTTTTTTTGCTAATGCAAGAAAGTGTGCCATAGACGCCACGTCATTTTCAGAAGAACAAACGAACCGACGGGCGTGCTTAGGCACAATCTGAACTTGCATCTCGTCAAGAATTTATATGCTTTACGGCTTCTTTTCCGAGAAAGAAATTAAATTTTGAGACATTGGGCAGGCGGTCGTCAATTTTACCCATCTTTGTACAGATACTAGAACATAGCACATACATGCACATTCTTGTACGTTTATTTTCTATAGTTTATGAATAAAGAGAAAAATCGGGGTTTTTTTTGCTTCATTTGAAGAACAGAGGTGTTCTCAGTTTACATGGTACTGCAGGCGTGTCCTTCGACCGATTTAGCCGATTTTCAATAGCAACCCGCATGCAAGAACTTTCAATGTTTTCGCCAAATTTCTGACGAATTTCACGCCTATCAAGTATGCTTTTTTTCTTTAATGTTGGCATTGTGTGTACATTTTTCATATTATTTTTCACATTATTATCCATTATAATTATTTCACAAATAAAAAGCATATCATATTCCCGGTCAAATAACCAAATTTTTTGAGTAAGTTTACCAAGATTTTACTGATATACATAAAGAAAAGAGTTTTTACTTTAAGTAAAGTTTATCTCGGCCTTTTTCCATTTCTATGCTCAAACAATTTCTTAACATTGAAATGGTTTTTGCTACAAGATTTTCTTATTCCAAATATATTTCAAATTTTGTAGAGAGCAATAACCATGTTTTAAACCAGGAATAAACTTTTTTCTTAATCATAACCTTTATATGTCTTTGTGTTTATGCCTTTGGTGGTGCCATTTACATCTTTGTCGGATTTGTTGTTCAAGAACACGATGGCCATTTAAATATGAATGTAAAGGGAAAATTCGTACTAAGAATACGTTGCCTGGCCGTTTATATTTCATATAGTTTATGACCAAGTATTCCTGCCACCATTGAAATTGGACAATTTTTAACGTGTTTCATGCCCAATGCACCGAACAAAATGTTGTGCAACTTCCTTGTTTTCAGTTTCCTTTAGTTTGTCTTCTTTTCTGGCCTTGCCGTGCTAGACATAAGAGTACAGAGTGCCGTCCATTGGACATGACACTTGTTCGAAATTTCGAAGAAAGCACTCAAAGGCTTTGGTTTTGTGCGGCAAATCCTTGTGACTGTAGGCGATATCCGTACTATTCATAAAGCTTTATGTCCCGGCAGTTTGCATGTGTAGGGTGGAGTTTCAGATTTTGCTTAAAGGCTCCCAACTGCGTGCAGAGAAGAAAGATGAATCACCCTCGCCACTCTATTTGCACATCGAATTAACATAACTGATGCCGTACTTATGTACAAATATCCTTACAACAACTTATTGTGCAAAGATGAAAGAAATTTTGTTCACCAATCAAATCCTTTAATAGGACTACTTGGCTTCCTCATCTTGCTTATACGTTCGTTCGATAGTTGCTCATATACATAAATATTATTTCCTCTTCGCTCCGTTAACTACCTATAATCCTTTTTGAAAAGCTGGTCATCTATGGAAAAAAAGAACAAGAACAATTGACAGCCAAACAGAGCGAAATAAGTCTTCAACAACTTAACTTTCCTTCACTTTCCTAAAAGCATTGTTTAACTCATATGCTTAATGCTTTACTTCAATCATTTTACATCCTAACAACATTTTTACCCTTATCCAGGATACATACTAAGCATACATATGCCTTTTGACGTTTAAATGTATAAAGAAAATTCAAATTATGTTAAGTAACTTAAAATTTTGTTTGGCTCTATGAAAGGTAATAGACAAGGCAACACTATTGTTGAGGTTAAGGCGATGCTTGATCGACACATTAGAAACAATATCTGTTTAAAATTTTCATTTTTTTTTTTTTTTTTTTTTAATTATCACCGGGATCTCGATATAATATGTAATAATATCAAAGTTCCGAAAACGATATAGATTTGCTTAATACTCTGTAATTATTTAGTCATGTTACTGCTATTTTTTTTTTTTAAGGAAAAATTTTTTTAAAATATATATATACGAAAATTCTTTAGATTCTTCTCAATATTTCGTATCTCTGACAGTATTTTGATTTTATTTTATGCAAACTCTTACCCAACATTTCTTATCTAAATATTTTGTAGATATTTTAAAAAGATACAAACTTGCAGAAAGAGTAAACCTTTGCCAACTTATATATATATATAAGTTTGGGGAAAAAGAAATCCATTATTTTTTCGATAGATGGCTGCACTGATAGACTTCTCGTAAAGTATCGATCAAACAATTTCATATTTATGCTCGTTGGAAAGGTGACATTTCGCAGTAAAAAAAATTCTTTTGCTGTTTTTTGTTTGGTGCATTCAGTTGTGAGTTACAGCGTGTTAAAAATGGAAGTGAACAAAGAGAAAATTCGGTACATTTTACAGTTTTTCTTTGACAAAGGCGAAAATGCAAGCCAGGCGGTTAAAATTGTGAATGGTGTTTATGGTTTCGATACTGCAACAGCCAATTATGTGCAATTTTGGTTTCGTAGATTCCGTTCAGGAATTTTTGATGTTAAAGATGCACCTCGCACAAGTAGGCCGGTCGACGAAAATGTCGATAAAATCGGAGAAATGATCGAAGTTGACCGGCATGTTAGCAGTCGCAACATCGCCCAGGAGCTAAAAATCGACCATAAAACAGTTTTAAACCATTTACACAAAGTTGGATTCAAAAAGAAGCCCGATGTTTGGTTGCCACACCAATTAACAGAAAAAAACATGATGGATCGAATTTCCATCTGCGAAGCCTTGACCAAACGGAATGAGATAGACCCATTTCTTAAACGGATGATGACTGGAGATGAGAAATGGATCACATACGATGACCCTGTGCGAAAACGATCGTGGTCAAAGAGCGGTGAAGCACCTCAAACGGCCAGGAAGGTTTTGCTATGCATTTGGTGGGATTGGAAGGGGATTATTTATTATGAGTTGCTTCCATATGGCCAAACGCTAAATTCTGATCTCTACTGTCAACAACTGGACCGTTTGAAGGTAGCGATTGACCAGAAACGGCCAGAATTAGCCAACAGGAGAGGTGTCGTGTTCCACCAGGATAACGCTAGGCCACACACATCTACAGTGACTCGCCAGAAACTTCGGGAGCTTGGTTGGGAATTTTTAGTGCATTCGCCGTACAGTCTGGACTTGGCACCAAGCGATTATCATCTTTTTCTTGCATTGCAAAATTTCTTTAATGATAAAAAATTGGAATCTAGGAAGGATTGTGAAAATCGACTACTAGAGTTTTTTGCAAATAGAGACGAGGACTTCTATGAGAGAGGCATTTTGAAGTTACCTTTAAAATGGCAACAAATCATACAACAAAATAGGTGCATATTTGACCCAAATCGGACAATCCGAAGCATGTTAAATAAAGTCCTGAAGTTCGTATAAAAATAATGGATTTCTTTTTCCCCAAACTAATATGTAAATATAGATAGTGCAAGTCACTAACAAAAAGAAATAAATTAGAATTTTATTGTAAATGCCCCCATAAATTGTGTACAAAAATGTACTACAAAGTATATAAAAATTCATAGCATTGGATTATTGTTTTTTTTCTTGTAATGCAAAAGTTCAATTATGTGGGTGGGAACTTATAAATTCTATGTGTATCTCTGTTTAGTATTTCTTGCTTACAAAAATGAAATCTGCACTTTGTTGTAATTTACGGAAAACTCTAAAGGGAATTCCATATCTGTCTATAATCTGTTTTTTGTTGTTGTTGATTTTGTTGCAATGCTTGGCCCAAAATAAATTAAAAATTTTTCAATTTTTTTCTTTCTACATTTTCCCGTATAATTTGTATATAAATATTTTGTAATACTTTCTTTTACCGTTAACAAGTGTAAATTTTGCGTAAAATATTTAACAAATCATTCTTTTATATTTATTCCAATAGGTTTTACATTGAATTTAATTTTATACTTTTTTTATTTTCCTTTTAATACCTTTCGTTTGCATAAATGGAAGCTTAATGAAGACTTAAGTTAGATCTTCTTATAGCTATCGCTTTAAGTATGGATATGCATATGTCTTGTTCACAAAATGTGAATTTGGTATGAAGGTAACTGCTCTCTATCAGCTACGAAATGTAATCAATCTAAATATAAATATGTGCATTCCAAACGTCTCGTGCCGAATCTATACCGAAAGCTATCTATCTATTAGAACCTGGTAAAAATGCAACTCATCACTTGCTGAAGTTGTGAGGAAGCTTTTTGTAATTGTTTTGTACCCATCACCAAAGCACGATGGTAAGGTATATTCATTTTGTGAAAACGTTTGCAATGCCTAGAAGGAAGCTTCGAAGTATATATATTCTTGATGCTGTATGCTTGTCGGTCACTGTAAAGTGTGTCATAAACATTCTTCCGGCCTGAATTTAAAATTTGCCTGAAAGATTGGAAATTTTTGGCGGCAGGTTAGTGTTGAAAATGGCGCAAATCGGCCAAGGGACACGTCAAGAATACTGTGTAAAGCGAGGACATATCTGGTTTGCAAAAACAATAAGAAACTGATTTTTTGCTCATTGCTCATAAACTAAAGCAAATAAATTTACAAAAATTTGAAGGCACATTGTATGGGCGACGCTGTAGAACCTTTAGAAAAATGGAAAAAGCGGCTACGCCATGTGCCGTAATTTCAGTTTCATATTTGACATGCGCCTAAGCAAGTCCGTGCGTTCATTTGCTCGCCGGAGTAATTGTCTACTAGTCCTAAGAATTCTCCCGTTCGAAAAAATTTAACTATCGCCTAGAAACTTGCATAAGAATTGGAAAATGAACCAAACTTTCCAAAGAACCCGCCTACAACACCCACATGCCTATATAATAAAAAACTGTAAATATATCTGCTTTCCGTGTTCTTTGCTTGTTACTAATAAACGACAACACATACATCAAATAAATTTTCACTTTTATTGTGAAAATAGAAAAAATCAGACGCGCCCACTCAATATTGTAGGATATGAAAATTTAGTTCTTTTCCTCTGTTTCTACTGAGGTAAAAGATTCGTTAGTAATCGAATATAATTTTCTTACTTGTTGCAAAATCGAACCGTTCTAGCATTGCAATAATAATATTAAGACTTGAAACTCATTCGTTAGATGAAATGCTCAAACTCCAAAGATGACCTCACATGGCTTCTTAAAAGTTCTTTTTATACATAATTGTTTATAATTAAATCCGTTCTAAGTAATTAAAAAGTCAGCAAAGTATATAAATTTGATCATAAAAACAAATAAGAATGCTTTAGTCAAGCAAGGCGGACCATTAGATACCATACACGACTTCGCCTGATACAGTCGTTCATTCATTGAATTCATTCAAGTGAATTCGAAAAGTTTACTGCTTTCTGGTGCATTTCAAAATTTGAAAAGGAGTTTTGTAAGAAAATCTTAATGAAAATTTTAATTTTTATACTTAACCCAACAATAGTTTTCCCCGTTTGGTCTAGATATTCTGTATTTTGATTATTCTGAAAGATTTAAAAGAAACAAGTTCTCAAGTTAACGAAATAAGTAATTGAATAGAAGAGTATGAATGAGCAGACCATTCCTATTAATTTCCAATTCGTCAGACACAAAAAAAAAGAATGAAAATAATTTTAAGAAGTCGTAGTCTGGGGTTAATTTGTTTTTTACGCTATCCAAAGAATCCGGTCAGCAAGCACACAAAGTCACATACTAGGCAAAGCACTTGTTATTGTTGGTAGAAAAATTTTCTATTAAAACCAATCTTTTGTCGATCAGCTTCAAGAAGGATATAGTGAGAATGAAATTTGTCGCATTATCTAACCTAATTTGTCCCATTATCTTCTCTTCTTACTTAAGAGTATTTATTTTTTCTGAAAATTTATCAGTTTTACCAAAGTCAGCAATAAAAGAACTAAATAAAAAAAATACCCCGTTCATCCGTCCCTTTTATTTGATTTACGTTATCTAATTCAACTCAGTAAATTCATTCGGTCAAAAAATTGAACTTGTAGCAATTATACTATACAGATAATGGCCGCCACTCAAATTTTAACGGCACCTGTGCTTTTCTGCGCACGGATCTCTCGGATTTTCTTACTTCTAATTCCTAGCATTATGTTTACACCGCAGTTAATTCTTCCAAAAGCGAAACCCTTTAATAACCCGTAGCAGGTCGGTCTTAGTCTTAACATTCCAGCGTTATTAGACGAACACCTTATCGTCGACGATTATTACAAGAAGCCCAGTATAAACGATTGCTTGCTTCAATTATTTTGGCAAGAAGTATTCGAGCATCGTCTGCTCGCTTCGATGGTTACAGCAAGAAGAAGAAAATGATCAATCGTCATTTACCTCAACACCTATCACGAACCGCTTACGGCGTCAAACTTTTGTCGCCTTATTTCACTTCGAATAAGCTCAACGATCATTATGCCACAAAAAACTTTTAACTTAGATTAAAGATAACTCGCATTTGCTTACTTTAATCGAGTATGATGCACGTACAGTTAAGTTATGGGAACGAAATAAAGAATGACTTTTGTCCTCACTTATATATTCACCTGCTTATTCGCTCTTTGAACGTAAATTATGAAGAACTTATACCGAGGTTGTGGGACCGTAATGAAAAACAACTTCTGCCCTAACTTATCTGTTCCTCTGGCTTTGAACATTTACGTTGACAAATTACAAGATAAAAAATACAAATTTCCTTAGTTACTTGCTAGATATATTGAATAGGGCTTGATTAGTGCACGAACATTTTCACAATCACTCAAAAGCTTTAGGTCGTAAGGAATATTAAGCTGAAACTACCTATAAATGTTTCCCATGATCATGTATATGTGAAACATACTTTGGAATTTCACAATTATTCCTTCCAGATATTTTATTTAAGGTTTAGTGAATATCAGAAACTCATAGCTTCTTCCTTTTTTTTTTTTATTATTAGGTTTTTGGTTTGTTTGTACATCAACCAATACCTATAGCATGGAGGTATTTATCTCTTTCTGTAAGTGTATGATAGGAGAATTTAATCATAAGCAAAGCACTTACAACCAATATAGAACAAGAGTTATTATGCGTCAGAGTGCCTATGGTGACAAGTTTATGTGTATGGCTGTTTAATTAACCAAAGTTTCTGTCCACCACACTATAGTAAAACCAAGTTTGCTGATCTGAAGTTTGGTAAAAAACTATAATAATTTGGACGTAAATTCTTATAACGGGAGTATAACTGATATTAAACGTAGAGAAAAAGGGGATTTTACCTAAGTTTGTTTTTTTTTTTTTTTTGAATTCTTATGCTTTAATGCATTTATTGAAAGGTGATCCAAAATCATAGCAAACATTATATGCCCTTAATGCGGTTCGGTCATTCGTTTCTACCGGTATCAACCATGTAACTAGCAAACAACACTTTAAACAATCTCTTAGTTTTGTTTCATGTTCATGAATGTTTATCCTCAGCAAATACCTTATGGCTCATTTCTACTAAATGTGTACACCACTAACCTCATCATAACGGCATGTATGTTTACTTAATCTTTCTCTATCATTTATATCATACATGAAGTATGCATACACATATGCTTTGTTTATCGCCCGTACATGAGGATTTTACATATACAAAAAGTGTGTATGCATTTGGAAAAGTTTTCTCTACTTTTTTTTTTTTCATCTGAATTCTGTCAGTTAAACAATTTAGTTTTTTTTTTTTTTGCATTTAACATTATAAAAATCTGTTGCTTATGTTTTTTGCCAAGTGTTGGGCACATATGCTTTCACAGAGGTTAAAATGAAAAAAGAGTTAAGTAAAAAAATAAAATATAATAAAAGAATGCAAACGTGTACCACTTAAATGAGATTTTATGGAAGAGAATGCGAACTTTTTGTTAAAGAACTTTTAAAGCAATACATTGGAGAGTTTTAATAAATCACATATTCCCAAAAAAGATTACGTCACAAGTATTACGTTAAGTAAAGCAAGTTTTAAAAAGTTTTTTGCAATAATTTAGGACAAGCGACAAGAACTACTTACAACGGCATATTGCCGTAAATGAAAAATGTAGCAAGAAAATGTGGTTATGTTTATTGTCAGCTGCCTGAAAAACCAAGTTTGTCAGCTTATTTTTAGTCCCCTTTTTTTTCTTTCATAAAGAATAACCAAAGCATTAGTAGATTAATAGTTTTAATCTTAGCCTTATACACATTGCAAAAACATAGAGGCTCTTTACAAAGAAGCCTCTAAAGCAAATGTACACTAAATGCTAACTCTATTTTGTTATGACCCCTTACACGATTACTGTCCATAATTTCAGGTTTCAGAATTTTAAATATATCGACGAATATTTTTATTCGCCGTGGTGCATATAGAAATAACAGTCCAGTGAAGGTTTTCACTAGCAATAGATGAGTGAACGTTTTGAATATATCAATTTTTACGAACAGCCATCGTTTCGATGGGTAAGTTTTGTGAATCGTTGCAGGGAGAAAATTGAATTTGGCTCAATCGTTCCCCTATCGATTAGGAATAAAAGGATAAAAAATGGGTGTGATCTGTCAGAATGCGCCTCCACAATGTAAAGAAAGTTAACATAACCATAATGCCGCGATTACATTCCTACATTGCTACTCAAATATTCGGTAAAGCCGCGTGCATGCAATTAACAGTAGAATAGATGAGTTAACATTTGTATTGATATCATTGAGTTCTCTTTGATAAGATTTCCATTTTATCTTGCTTTCAAAAGACACGAAAAGAAACGTTGTCTTCAACCGTTTAAGCTGGTAAAGTTTTATGACACTTGGAGTGACGTATTTCTTATCTCATACCGTAACGATATACCCTGCGATATCATAAATTTCCGGCTTTTATTGATAGTGTATATGAGATTCATTTGAAAGTCGCCTGTCGAGCTCCCATAAACTTTCCAAATTCATTCGTAATATAAACATAGTTAAGGGCTGACTCTACAATCAATTTCCATTTGGAATTTTGTGCAATAATCTGAACGAAAGATATAATTTAGGGGTTGACCAACAGATCTTAATTGTATCATCAAGTTTATTGTAATGTGAAATCTATAAATGGGTCGATTGGTAAGCTCCTGCATTTTGGCAATGGTATGTTAATACACTTTCCATTTATATCGAAGGAGCAATGCCCCACTCCTGACGTATTCTTCTCCTATTTTTTTCCTTCTCTCACTTTGTTTTGCAAATTGTTAGTTTTGAACTTTTCGTAAATATTTTATATATTTTTTATATATATATTTGCAAACGAATTATTATTAAATAATTAACTAAATTCTCAACCTGCAAATCTACTCATATGTATTTGTATTGCCTCGAATTTAATTAATAATTTGCTATGAATCTAAACAAATGCTTAAAATTAAAAATTAGTTTTTCTCTGATAATCAATTTTCATTGCATACTTTTTATTATGAACACGATATCTACTACTTTGAATTCACCAAGTAACTCTTTTATATAGAAAAAGTTCCTCGAAATTGTACGGAGCCTTATAGTCAAATACTAAATGGAGACGCTACTGCAAGATTTTACGCCTTCCAAAATCCTACCATAGTGGCAAAAAGTTGTCTCCTTTTTTCGCTGAGAAAATAGCTTTACGCTAATCATGACTCATCACAGCACGGCCATTCAAAATCAATGAATGAGACATTCCGCTTTTTGTAAAAAAGATAAACATCTAACTTTGAAGCTCTCCGAATGCGAGTAGATATCCTTTCAATCTATCGTTACTCATAAAACCAACCTTTATCATCTATCCTCCTAATATAGATGGTTTTTGGGATAGGGAGATTAAATTTTGTGGATTAAAACTTCTCTAGTCAACGAGGAAAAATTACATATCTTTCACAATGTGAACCAGTTGGGTACGCTTCTTGACTATTGAAGATATCTTTTGAGATTATTGACGACGAGACGATTTCATCGTCGTTTCGAAATGATCTTATGAAAGTCCATCGTTTAGTCTGTAACAAAATAAAAGGATGAGCGGGTACGAGATGGACATCGCGTTGATCAGAAATGTCAATTCCAGAAATAGATTTGGAAAACATGTCATCATATATCCGTCAATCATTTGATCTCTATATTTCATATAGTAAAAAATTATTTCAAAAAGTTTCGCAATATGATTATATTTTAAAAGTTGGCCACGCTTGAACCCGCCAAAGCCTTTTCATAAAAATTTCAACGAAGAAAATTGATCTTTTTATTTAGAACATGTAATCCACATGAAACCACTAAATTCACTTATGTGAATTAGTTTCCGATTATTTATCGAAACTGAAATCTGTGACACTTCACTTTTCATAAATAAACTGAACAAACGCCAAATAAATCTAATCTAGTCGCTAATGCGCTATAATGAGATATAAGCAAACCGCACTGAATTTTCAGCGAGCTGCCGCTGAAGCCAGAGACCGCTAAGCCACTAATGGGAAAACGAGCACTAAACTATTATAGATAAATATTACTCACGGACATCCATCCATGCATATATAACCTTCAATAAATTTAAATAAAAATTGCGACTGAACAAAAACAAAAGCCTTAAAGGTTTGACGAGGGATAACCAAAAAAAAAAAAAAAAAAAAAATGGTGCGGTAATGCAATTCATGTAAAAAAATATAAACATTTCCAATAGTTGATTAATTTAAGAAGTAATGAACAAATATTTGCGATTAAGTATCTTAGAAACGTTTCGTAAGTTAGTTTAAACCATATTCATATTCATTTAAAATTAAAAAAAAAAAATATTTGCAAATTTTGAAAAACAAAAACAAATCTATATATACAAACAAAAAAAAAAAATCAAAATATATACTTTAGCGCGGATGAGGGATTCGATGGCACGTATCACACCAACATTGTGGTCAAGCATAACGGCAGTTGTCTGTACGTGCCCCCTGGTATCTTCAAAAGCACATGCAAGATAGACATCACGTGGTTCCCATTCGATGACCAACACTGCGAAATGAAATTCGGTAGTTGGACGTACGATGGAAATCAGGTAAAGTGTGTATGTGTGTGTGCCACACCATACAAGCAAAAAAAGAGCAACAATAACAAGTTGTACCAAATTTTAAGACGGTGATGAAAAAAATTAATATAAAAAAAAAAAAATTTTTTTTTTGTTTGTTTTTATTTTAACCCCATTATTCTCTTAAGAAAGATGATGCTTTAAATTCGTAGGAAAACTCTTGATATAAAACACAATGCCTTAATATATGCTATGATTTCTTTACGGACATTCTTTGAAATTTGTGTTCAATAATGTAATTATCCCTAGAGATAATTAATCAAAACATAATTTCTTATTAATTTTGAATTGCGTTCAATTCAATTTTTAAGATAATAAATATCATAATTATTTCTTTGTTAGCTTACTCGTCTTCTTTCATTGAAATTTCTTATCGCCGAACAGAATAATGACATAATCATGGAAAATGCAATTAACTTAATATTTATTACCCGTAAAATATGTAATGTTTTTTGTATTAATAAAAACAGTGTAAATTATGTTATAAAAACCTTGTTGCATTCATATGCAATATTCAATCAATTTCTATTAAAGCATTATTTTTCTTATCGATTAAATTAAATTAAATTTATTTAATCTCTATTAATTTTTGAAATCTTTAATTTTTTCTTTTTTGTTTAATATTAAATGTTACTTTAATTATTCAGCAGAAAAATGATTACAAACCACTGCGTTTTTGTGAATTGCAAAACCAGATTTGAAAATAACTTATTTCAAGTTTTTTATCCCTTTAAAGTTCCGAACGGGCAAAGTAACAACAGAGCATAGGTTTATCTAGCTAAGCGTCATACAACAAATGAATATTATTTTTAAATATTAATATTTACTTTTTGAATGCCAGCTGTGAGAGCAATGGGCCAATGTTTTTGTTTTTTCTGTTGCCTTTCTTCTTTTTTTTTTCGACTAGAATTTAATGTCTTTATCCGTTATATACAAGAGTAAAACAATGAAACAAATCAACCTGATTGGAATCATGTGTGAAATGATTTTTTTTTGTATTTCTATTCCCAAAATTGATACAAACAACAATGAAACAAATTGAAATAGTTGAAAATAGCACGAAAAAAAAAAAAAGAAAAAAAAAATTTCGTTTCAACTATTTTGCATGGTTTGCAAAAGCGAGAATTTCAATAAGAAATCGATGGATAAGGAAAAACCACTTCAAATAAAATTTTGTAAAAAATTTTATAAAAATAGAATAAAATTTTTTCAATTTTTGTAAAAACTCTTAATGAAATTAAAAAAAAAAGAAAAAAGTAATTAACAATTACGAAAGGAAACATAAAGAAATTTATTACTTTGAGAATGCGAAAAAGCGATAAAATCAAATATTTATCGAAATCCTTTTTAATTTCTTTTCATGCAAATTAAATGTTAAACTTTGAACAAGAATTTTAAGTCAATTTCCTTTTAACACATTTATTTATATTATTTCCCCCTCGATTACATCAAAAACATATTTCTATGATGGCAACGAAAATGTGTTTTTGTATTGTAATTTTATTAACACAGTTGGATTTGGTTTTGAATTCCGAAGATGGAGGGGATCTTTCCGATTTTATCACAAACGGCGAGTGGTATTTACTTGGTTAGTAAACTCATAAATTCTCTATCTTACTTCCTAATTCTCTCTATCTGTGTCTATAGTACACCTGTCTCTTTTTTACTGTTTTCTATCTATATATATATATATATATATATATGTATGACTGACGTTATACACTCAGCAACTGAACATATGCAAATTTAATTTGATATCAATTTTTTCAAAAAGATCTTTTAATAACAAATAATCGTTTCGTTAACATTAACGTATATAAATTTTCTAATCAAATTTGCATATGTCTTCTCATTTATTGCTTATGCTTCACTATTTTCTGTAATCGCTTTAACATATCATTTATTTTATTTTCTCTAATTTTGATACAGTTATGGAAAGAGTAAAAAAAAATATCTTCTAGTAATAAGAAATATTAGTTCTTTTCTATGTCTTCTTTTCTTATGCTTTAAGTAAAGATATTATCGAAGGCATGTCATGAGTTGTATAACACTCTCACAAATATACTCTGTTCATTTTCAGTGTAACGTCATAGCCCATCAATTTTAGAAGATTAATTATAGAAATGAAATCTAAAATCTCGTTATCTAGAGCTTCTCTTGTCAAGAAACTTTTACAATAGAGGTTGAAGTTAATTTTCAATAATATGGGTTCATTACCGATTGTGGGTTATATTCCCGCAAACTATTTAAAGTGCTTATCGTATCATTCGAATTAGCCCTGAAATTATTGGCCAGCGTGATGAAGCAAAAATGTTCATTTCTTATCCATTGAGTAAAAGTTGTGCGCACTGGCAAGTTCTGGGCTACGATAAATCGATCTGTTCATCCTACAACTACATTAAAGTGTTCCTTGTTAATTGCCTTAAAAATCTTGAAGAATTACGGATGCTCGGATACTACTAACTTATCTAAGTAACTAATTAAGTAACAATATCCGATTGCAAAAAAGTAAGGGACGAATTTGACGTTTTTTGTGTTATTATAGTTGAAGCTTTAATTTCAACTTATTATCATATACGATTAGATAAATACTTGCCTTTTTCTAAAAGAGTTTTATGAAAGCAAACATACGCCGATGTCGTCAACAACTGTTCACCTGATGGTTCGCTAGAAATTTATTAATCATAATAAGATTTCCTCTTTTGTAATAATCTTTCAAAGAGAATCGAAAATTATAATAGATTTGTGAATAATTTCAGACGCCCTTAAAGCTACTTATCATGAAAAAGGTATCATGGAAATGCAATAATAACATTTTTAAATGCGGAGCTTAGTCACCGTCAACTTCAATACCCTTCTAAGCTTTTGACGAACGATACTTGACTGGTCTACATCCAAGCTGTCGGCCAGCATTCAAGTTGAAAAGCTTTCGCCCCCTTTCACGACTATCAAAAGTGCCCGATCGTCGAAATCCAATAGTCGACCTCTTCCTGGCTTATCTTCCAAGCTAGTAGCGCCAAATTTGAAACTTTCGCTAACTCTGCCCCCGCCAAAAGAATTTTTATTAGAATGTAGCACGCGAAAACACGCCTAATAATTATGCACCACCCCAATACCTTGTTTGTGATAACCATAAACTACTTTGCTATTACTCAACGAATGTTTGCATCTTTTCATCAGAAATTAAATCCAATTTTGCTTTCTCTATGTTCTTTTTCAAAATTTAAATGTCATTGATACAGACCTAACATATTATATACATATAATATTCGTTAGCATATTAAATGCAATAAAACAATAAAAATAAAAATTTGTTTTTTTTTTTTTTTTGAAACTATTTCTTTTGTGCACATCACTTATGACATGCCAGAGAAATGAGAATAAAAATTTTTATTTAATTTTCATAATATTCGATGTTAACAAAAAATATTGTCATGCCTTTCCGTAGCATATTTTTCTTTATGTATACTTCTTAAGCAGCTTGCAAGTTATTTCTTTATATTTATGTTATAATATATAAATATATTAAAAATGTTTTTTATGTATTTATTTACATTAAAATGCCTTTGTACAGAGAATTGATGGGAGAATACCGGAAAAAAAGATATATACATATATATGGAGGGAATCGAATATCTTCTTCATATCCGACAATCCGTTAACTATATTGATTGAATTTTAAGCAGAGAATGAAATATTTATATCCATATCTTGTTAAGTAGCAACGAATTGGATTTTTAATATAAATTGTTAAAATTTAGACCAATAACTATCGGGCATAAGTTTTCTTTGAATTTCGTCATGGTGGAGATCGCTGTTCTCAATTGAAAAGAGAATGTGTGTAAGAGTTTCTTACTTACTTTCACTTACAATCCTTTCAAGATATAATAATTAAAGTTTATTTTACTTAATTCAATTAAAAATAATTTTACTTAACAATGAGAGCGATTTCATTGACTTGGTGAAAATATTCCATTTGAAATCACTGGCATTTCCATTCCATTCAGATCATTAAATGATCAATTTGTTAATTAAAACAAATAAGGAAAATAAGGAGAAAGTAAAAAATAAAAATAATAATAATTAATCGTTGAAGTAAAATGAGCTTCCGCCTGCCTATCTGAGCGATAGGCATGCCAAGTGAATCGTTTCTTCTTATCGTTGTGCTTAATTCTTCCTTATTTGCAGCTTCCCTTTTCCTTTCTTTTTTGTGAGTAAACAAGCAAACTAGTGGGCATATAGTAAAGACAGATCCTAAACTCACCTTGAATCGATTTAAGCTTGTCTGTCCGTCCGTCTACTTGTCTGTTGTTTTCTTTTTTTTAACCTACAGGTCACGACCAGAAAAACTTAAGCTATACCCTAGACGCACCTTCAATCGATCTAAGCTTGTCTGTCCGTCCGCCTGCATTGTTTTCTTTTTTTAACCAATAGGTTACGGCCAGAATGGCTTGAGCTACACTCTAGACGCACCTTGAATCGATCTAAGCTTATCTGTTCGTCCGTCTATCTAGTTTCTTTTTTTTTAACTTGACTTGAGCTAGACTCTAAACCCACCTTGCAGCGATCTAAACTTATCCATCCGTTCGTTTGTCTGCCTGCATATCTGAAAGTTAGCGCAGTGCATTTTATGGTGAGTTGCCATTGGCTACAGTCGTTTTACTAGTTTTTTGCTAGATTCCAGTTGAAATTACCGGAATTATCTTCCGTATAATGGGACTGTTTCGTAAGCGAGCAAGCTTTGTTTTTGATAGATAAAGCAACAAATCGATTAATATAATTGACTTGAATTTTATCAAAGGATACTTACAAGTGTTACAAATGAAATAGTACATTTAATATATCCCTCCACGATCTGTGTAATAAATTTTAATTGTTTAAGCCATTAATATCAGAGAGAGGCAATCAATTTTTGTAAAGAATTATTTATTGCCCTGAAATTGCAATATACGTGTAATTTGCTAATTTAAATTCAATTTTACAAAGGCATTGCGAGCAGCGAAATTAAAAATGATTTTCTGCTGCAGAATGAACAATGAAATTTAAGTCATTCCTTTTTTCTTATTAAGTATATAATACGATCACCTACAATGAATACAATGTAAAATGTTTTGTTTTATTTTGAACAAAGAATTATTTTTTGTTTATATATGCGTGTTTAGATATTGCATAACTGTTTGTGGAGCTGTGTAGATGAATCTAAATACAGGTTAAATCTATCAATATTCATTCACTAATTATTATTTTTATTTTTTTTTTTTTTGTTTGTTTGTATACATGATGACTAATTAACTTGAAAATGAAAATTCGCGTAAAATAATAGCAATGCCCGGCCAAAAGAATACCATCACGTATGCCTGCTGTCCAGAACCATATGTGGATGTAACATTTACAATACAAATCCGTAGACGTACGCTGTATTATTTTTTTAATTTAATTGTACCATGTGTGCTGATATCATCGATGGCTTTACTAGGATTTACATTACCGCCCGATTCGGGTGAAAAATTAACATTAGGTATGTATTACCTTTTCAAAATTATATTCTCTTTCTTCCTTTTCTTTATATCCTATCTTATATACCATGTATACATATGTCTGTATGTACGTATAAGTGTTTTTATTAATTTCTATCTTCTATATAATATAATAATATATATATATGTTCGTATATTCATAAGAATCAATGTTTTAAGTATTGAAAATTACATATATAAACATTCTATTACAGCTCTCAAGTAAAGCAAAAAAAAAGAAAAGAAGAGAAGAGAAAAAAATGTTTCTTAAGGTATATGAAATTAAAAGCCAATAAGAAAGCATAAATGAAAGAATATTTTTTCAAATTACTTTAGCGGTAGCGAAATGAGGAAATGCTGGATTGTTTATTAAATAATGGCATAATAATAAACTGATAATGAATAAATTAATTAATTAATAAATGCATGTAAAATAATTTGAGGTTTGAGTGTTCTTTTCAATATTAAATAAAGCGCATTACAAATAAAAACAAGAAAATGTATTTTAAAAGTCAAGTTAGTTTTTGAAAATTCTGAAAATAAAGACTAAGGGGAAAGGAAATTATAATCATTCATACGCAGCGTATAGAATAACATATAATATATTTATTTTTTTTCTTGCTATATGACCAACCAACCAACTAGGGGACGTCACCAATTCGTATTATACGGTGATGGTCGGAAAGAAATGGGAAAGCGGCCACAGCTTAGTGAGTATGTGCCCAATCGGCAAGTGTTATGTCTTCACCGACTGAGCACTCACTTTAGCTACGACCGACGTACTCCACCGCATTGAGATTTGAACCCGCGAACACAGACTTGCTCGTCGCTATTCTTACCTACTCGACTACTCATGCGGATATGCGGATAGAAATATTTCCTATTTCTTACACTCACCACACGATTTGGTAAATGTTTGTAATACTTAGAACCACGCGTGGAATATATACTTGATCAGCAGAAATAATACTTCTGTCTGCCCATAATGTGCACCTGTTCATGGAAATCTCAATAGTCACTTCAAACCCTTTTAGAAGGGCAAGGCAGCTTCCACCTTGTTTTCATCACTCCCGCCGGTTCGAGTTTCTAAGCTCACCAATACTGTTTTATACTATTTGATATTGACAAATTTCGAGCTTTACCTAAATTATTATTAATTCGAATTTTAGGTTAGGTCATGAGTTTTTGCTTAATAAAGTCTCAAGGTCGGTATCGAAAATCACATAAATCGAATCAAACACATCTCTCAGAAGCATTAAGAAAATCTTAAGAAAGTAAAATGTAGGGTATACATTAAGGTTACAGTGCTGCTTATCGATACTTATTACTTATAACGCTTGAGGCTATGAAGCTGGTAGTTGCAAAGAGTGCTTAATGATCTAAGGATAAGAGGTGAACGTACACGATATGTTGCCCCCGACGGCCATTAATCATACTACCCGCCTTTTGGGCACTCTTCCAGCAGTCGTCTTTTTCACCATGCTTGATGTTTCCTCATTTAAAACAAACATCCACATCCATGCCCCACTAACTATACTCCTTCCAGACCACCATCGTGTTCGCCCGTGTAGGGGATATCGCCTGTGCGACTGGTCATATACAACAAAAAAAAAAATTGCGCCAAAAAAAATCTTGGGCTCCGTTGGATGTTTCCTCGGGTGGTCCTAATAGCGAAGTCAAAGGGATATAACCCATATGTGTGAAACGGTAATGGTCAGAAAGAAATAAAGCAAGAGAAAGCGATGGAGGGCGGGCGTAGCGTATTGGTTATGTGCCCATTGAGCAAGTGCCACGGCTTTGCAAACTTAAGCTCATTAAAATTAGTTTTTCTTTTGTTTATATGAAGTTTGAATATCTGAGATATGGAAGTGATTTAATGTTCAAAAAGTACAGTCCAGAATTACTTTTGAACTGGACATCAAATATGGGTCAAATATGACCAAGAGTAGTATGGACATTCCATTGCAAAAAAGTAAAGCAAAAAATTTATTTTTTGATTACAACTAAACAATTTTTCTATCAGAAACCGAGCATTTGACTTTTGAAACCAACCGATGCCACTATTAATTTGCAAAGCTTTTAAGAAAACGCAAAAAACACGTATCTTACAATGCTCGAGATAAAAGGCAATATTGATATTAAAAAAAAACTAATTTGACTTTTTAGAAGACATTCTAAACTAAGTAAAAAAAAAAAAATTGTATAGTTTAACTTCAGTGCATTAAAAAATAAAATTTAATCAAATTCTTAAGTAAACATTTAAATGAAAATATAAATGTGATCTATTTTCTTCTCAAATGATTATATTTTTTTTTTATATATTTTGAACTTTTCTTCAACTTTTCGGTAAAATAATTTCAAATTTGTTTTTATTAATAATTTTTGCATTAATTTTAATAAATATTCTATTGGATCAGGTTCAGAAACTTTGAAAACTTTTTTGATAGGTTTTATTTATTTATTTATTTTTTTTTTTTTGATTTCAAATACAATTTTATTTTATAAAACATTTTTTTTTAATTTATTTTTCTGTTTTCTTTTATTTCTTCAAAAATTTCTTATTTCAGGCGTTACTATACTTCTATCCCTAACAGTTTTCCTAAATCTCGTTGCTGAGTCAATGCCGACAACGTCGGATGCTGTTCCTCTTATAGGTACACAAAATATTTCAAATTATTTAAAAAAAAAAACAAAACAAAAAGCAAATCATAGTAGAAAACTTCATAAATATATTTTCTTTTAATTTTATATACTTTAATTTTCCCAATTTAATTTAAAAAAAAAAAAAAAAAAAAAAAAAAAAAAAAAAGACGAGGAATTTTCTAAAGTCTATCATTAATTGGAAAGTTCCTTGAAAGAAGCATTCCAAACATAAAAGCCCTTTACATTGAGAATGTTTTCCGGGCATTTCTTGTTTTCAACTGAAATCACGATCGTATTAACTCATAATGAAAATGTGAAGATTTCACGCGATTAAAATTGTGTATTCAAGTACCTTAGATTGCTTTACATTAGTTTCTCCGTTTCTTGTGCAAGGTCAGCGCTCGAGTTGACAGAATGGGAATTTGTTTGTATGTGCTTAAAATTTAACTTATATTTAAAAACATTTTTATATTAAATTGAGTTAAAGTTAGTTTTGTGTTCAAGTGAAAACAAGCTCGAAACAACTTCAATACACCTAACCAATAAGCAACGAATTGGAAATATAATAAAATTGAAATTCAAATGACCTCGGACATCTATTTGAGACATATCTTTGATAGCCAGGACCTGCAGTCAATATATAACACGTGCAAAGTATTATGCTAAAAATCGGCAAACGCGAGCTGGCCGATGTGGGTCATGTTCACAAAACTTTGAATTAAGTGCCATTTTTATGCCCTGCACTACTTGTACAAGGCTATATTACTGCGGATAAAAAGTAACGAGACTGTATTCGAGCTGTGATATCGATATATACATTTTTTTGGTAGGTTGGTATGTCTGTTGCGAACTGCCGACATAAATTTCGAGACACATGCCCTGTTGGGTTAGCAATAGCAGCGTTTTAGCAGCAGTATTAAGCTTGTACAGATATCTAGAGCGTCTGGAAAAACTTGCGATAGACCCCGCCTTTTATTATACTGATCGATTCAGAATCACTTTCTGAACAGATTAAACTTGTCTGCCCGTCTGCGCGACATATTTTCTTTTCTTGAAATTGCAAACATTTTGATGCTTTGGCCCAGAGACAGTGGACGTTGAAAATTGCTCAGATCGGATCCTTCCCATATAACACCATATTTCAAAAGGTCGTTAGACGAAGACCTTTATTAAGCAAATCTCTATAGGGTATATAAGGTGGGCCATGCGATCATGTAGCGTTTTTTGGATTCCTTTTTTAAGCTGGTCACGCCCAGTTTTCCACTTGACTTTTAAAAGAATATCTACTACTTTCTGCCCTTATTGAAATCTGAAACAAATGAAGTGATCGATCTTCACTTTACCGCAAAATTGCTTAAATTTTATAGGGACTCACTTATTACTCTTCTTTTCAATGCCAACTTCTGGGCGTTCATAACCAAATCAATATCAAGTATCTATTTACTTTGTATATTTCTAATAAGAGCTTTAAACTTCACTTAAAGAGTAAAATATGTAAAGGGCTCATGTGTTTTTTTTTTTTTGCGCCAAATTGGGCTTTAATTAAAAACATACAACTATTGGCTTCTAAACCACAAGGACAACGAAAACAAAACTAGTTTATACTCTCAAATGGAAGTTAATACTCTAAATATGTGTTTTGTTCCATTTTCTTTTTTTTTTTTGTTTTGCTATTTCGATATAAAATTTTTCCCTAAGCCTAAACAATGAAAACTGAAATCAATGTTTGTGTTTGTTCAATCCTCAAAACACTAGAACTCATAAAAACAATATTATTTTTGATTTTCTCTTTATGTACTCGGACACATCGCAAAATATCCTTACACATAACTGTTATGTTATTTTCTATGTTGTTTTCATTTAATTTCTTTTCTACGGATAACCTTTAGTTGCATATGGTTTTCAATGTGCTCATGCTCAACAAATAGTTGGAATAAAAAAAATAAAATAAAAAAAATTATTTATAGAAATTTTTTATTTTTGTGTTAAAGATAAATGTACTCCAAACGAAGCATAGAAAAGCATTTTGATTTTAATTAATTCATTTAATAATAAAATATTAATTTCTCTTTTGTTTGCTTTCTATTTTTCCTTTTCGTTTCGTTTTTTTATTGCGTAATAATCTTAGCCCTTTTTTTTATAATCAAATCAATTATTATAATTTTATTGTTTTTTCTTTTCGTTTTTTTCAATTAGAATTTTTGATTAACTAGTTTTTCCCTTAAGTAGTGTATGCTCATAAATCTAAAGAAAATTTTTGTATATATAAAATAAAGAAAAAAAAAAAATCTAACGTTCATTATTTCGCTACCAGTTGTCATCCGTAACGTAAAGAAAAAAAGAAAAAAAAAAAAGTAAAAACCAATCATTGTCAAAGGTCGTCAAGCAAGTATAGTGAGAAGATATCATCCTAAAAACCCAAGTATCCAAAACCATATCATAACGACGCGACATTTTATACATGTGACGAAACATTGTGGAAAACCTCCAGGCAGGCAATTTTTGTCATTTGATACTTGGTTTTATTAGATTTGTTTTTTTTTTTTTTTAATGCTATTACACAAAAATTTTTAGTATGTATCATATAAATGAAACCACTATCCATAACCTGCGTTGGTAGGTATTTATATAGCGATAAAAAAACGATTATTTCTCGAGTCTCCGTTTAATTTTTTTTTTCATTTTCCTTACAATATTAATTAGTATTAAAACGAAAAATTTTTGAAAACTCATCACATTCTTTAAAAAATAATTGCTTTCTTTTTTTTAAATGTTAAAAAACCATTCATCGGATTACAAGGAAAACGTAAAGAAAACATTAATTCATATTCGAAATAGTTTCACTCAACTACTCAACTATTTGATCGTTAAAAGCACGTCTGACATGCGCATGAACCTCCAAGGAGGTGAAACCTAACTTAAAAGCTCCATTTGCTACTGAGCTTCCATATTAATGTAGCCAATGTAATACGTAGTCGTTGCATTCTTGGGTTGGTTGCGTTAAAGGAAACACGAAAGTTTGCCTTTAGGTGCCTCTTAAATACTAATCGATTATAATAATTGCAAACGACTTCGTTCATTGCTCTAATCGTCAGAGTTTTGTTAAGTATTAATAGAAAATTTTAGCTAAGTATCAATTAAAGCAATTACAACATTACATACATACATTTCTTTCACTTTTTTCCTGCTCTTCTTTCTTTTTTAATAGTTAGTCTAAATGGGGCTAAGTTTATTTTCAAAATTGATCCGTAATCTTCAAACAAAATTAGTGATGACTTAATCATACATTATAATTACGAATTCGTATAAAGAACGCGCGAAAAATGAGTGCATATTCAATTAGCACTTGTAACTAGGGTTCACTTACGTTAGACAAACAAACAAATACATATGTTTTATTCACGATTGGCATAATTGTTTTTAGGCGTAAAGTATAAACTTGGCATCATTTACATATCTATACAAAATTGCTTTCAGAAATGTTTTACCTCTGTGCCGAGTTGGCTTTGCGTTGCGAATTCTATACAGAGTGCGACAAAAACTGTTATAAGCGCCAAATGTTAGCTTTCTAACGTAAAATACGCGACCATCAAGATTTCAGTAAAGAGCATAGAACATGCACCGTGAAAATTGCACCAATGCATGAGATATACGAATAGATAAATAGGCTCTGCCGATTCAGAAGTTAATCCTGGATCAATCGGTTTAATAAAAGGTGGCTTTAGCTCAAGTCCTTTTGGGTGTTGCACAAATCCGCCAAAAATTTAATGTATCTTTATATCGTATGTGGTGTATAGTATCGAAATACTTCGATGAGAAGAACTTAACCATTTCTTCAATCAATGGTCTTAACAATTTGACAAAAGGGTTTTCATTCCCGGCAATGAAAGACGAAATAAAAATGAATTTAGATGTTCGCATAAGAATGAATAAATGTTTCACTAAAGTAATGGCAAAAGTAAAGTATGAGAATATTTTTGAACTAACACTTCATAAATATATTAAATTTTTTATCTAAAGATTGTGATGAGTTTTTTACGAAATTTTTTTAGAAATAATTGATAAACATTCTCTGTACAGAAATTTTACATGAAATAACGCATTAAAAATTTTCTTTTTAAACAAGTATTCAGTTAAAGCACCCTGTACAAAGAAAATACAACTCTAGTTAAAGAAGAGTTGCATTTATTATTATTATTATGATTATTATTATTAGTTTCCTAACACTGTAAATAATATAACACTCTGTATAAACAAAAACAAAACACATTTTCAAAGTAAAACAACAATAAATAATATCAAATATTTCATAAAAAAATATTTAAACAAACGAACATTTCATGTAAGTATAGGACATTTCAACGAAACATGTAAAGAAGAACATATAAACCTCGATAATAGCCCCTGCCGTCACAGCCTTCACCAATCATTTCAAAATAAAAAAAAAAATAAAAACAAAAATAAAAAAAACCATAACAGCAATCACAAAAAAGCATGTTGATACAAAATTTAAAAAAAAAATAATAATAAAAAAAAAACCTGCTCGTTTTTTACTGAGACCTCTCATACAAAATAAAACAAAGAAACTCGATATGAACAGAACGTCATCACATCAAGCAACTCAAGCAAACGTATATAACAAACAACTCGTATACTAAATTAAAACATTTTATATTTGCACTTTACAAATTGAATTTAAAACTAAATGCCCTCTAAAAAGACCATTTTAAAATTTAAACTTTTGAAAATCTACTAAAGAAAACTTTAATAAATTTCAAGAATAAACTAAAGCTTAGCACTTATCTCTAAAATTCTTTAATAAAATAAACGAAAAAAAAAAAAATAAAAAAAGCGATATTTTAAATAAAACTAAAAGAATAATTAAAATCAATCTAAAAAGAAAAAGTATTACTCCTTTGCTCTCTTTCTCTATCTATCTATCTCTCTCTCGCTATCTCTATCTTTCATGAAAATTGAATCAATTCAAATTCAAATTTCATTAATGCGCAGTAGATGGTAGAGTTGCAACTCCACATAATACGATGCCGTCATTGTCATCTATTATGTCACATTTTTAAAAGAATACTAACAAACAACGCTTTCTAAAAACAAAAAAAAAAAAAACAAAAAAAAATATCAAAATCTTAACCCAAATAATTACTCTTTACGAAAAAAGAAAAATGTGATAAAAAGAATATTCATTTATTTCCTACACATTTGCCAAACATTTAATCACACCTACGGATACATTGACATAAAATTCACATTCACAAAAATCTTGCTAAAGTATGCCTAACAATATTTAATTAAAAACAGTGTTTAAAAAAGCAAAGAGATAAAAAATTTTCATTTCCTTGATAAAAAAGAGCAGAGGTTGTTATAGTTCTTGAGAGAGACATAAATAGGCTTTGAAGTATATTCGAAAACCATATTTCTATCATCGCTTTACAAAACGTTTCACAACCAATCTCGTATGTATTATAACACTAAAGTTATACTTGTTATTATATTGATTTCAAATAAAAAAGAATTTATGCTGGAGATTTTTCTATTCACATTTTCTGTACTTCAGTATGTTCAACAGAGCGTACAGTAAAATTGCAAAAACCTCACTACTAACGGCAAAAACAAACTTAAAAGTACCCTTAACGGGGTGTAGAGATTCCAGCAAAGAAAAGTCACGGATATCCGAAGCTTTGTCACGATCTATATGGACTTATTAAAGGTCCTAGATATTTGATTTGTTTTCCCAAGAACATTCTTTTTTCTACGTTGACATAGGTCAGGTGGAATCAAATTATTCATTAATTAACACATATTGATATAATGGGTGACCAGGGACAGTAAATGCGGTTTTCTAACGATAGAGTCAAGGCTTGTGATAAATTCAGAATCTCATCAAGATCAAAGGTGGAGGATAGGCGTTCTTGACCTATAACTATATTCACCTTTCGGGCATCTAAGCATAACTGAACTTTTTCGTCCTTTTATAGTATAATTCTCTACATAGTCGTAAGGTGTACTAAGCCCAACGATATTATAATTGTAACTCAATCTAAGCTAAACTAAACTAAATTAAAAAAAATCGAAAACTTAACGTCGAACAAGAGTTGCTAGTAAAAAACCTGAGGCACTTTGCCTAATAAAGTGCTTAAGGTATTTTAATCACTAAATCTGGGAAACTAGTTTTTGTTACCATATAACGGCTCACTTTTTCTTAGAACTCTTATCTAGAAGAAGGTACGAAATAAAAACCAATGCAATCTACGTTTAATACAGCGAACCGCTTCTGCCGACTTTCATCATGAACTAAGCAAAGATTTATTTTTTGAGAGGGATTCAAAGATCGTCCCATCCCATGCCAATTCATTCACATTCATTTACTTCGTCAAAATGTCGCCTTTTGACGGTTTCTCGTTGAAACATACTAAAAACAGGAAATTTCATAAAATAATCTTTTTAAGAAAGAAGTGACAAAATTATTCCAATCCACTCTTTTTTCAATAAAATTCGTCATCGAGCCATTGGGTGTTAGCGCACCAATAAATTTCATTATAATGTTTGAAAAATTTCGATGTGTAGACTGAACACTAAAATATACGCGTAGGCAGATATTAGACGGATAGACAAACAAATAGCCAGAGATGTTTGAATTTAGAAAATAATTCAGAGCCTATTAGCATAATAGACGTAGTATTATCGTTTATTTGTAACACACATCCGCACAAAACCTAACACACTCTTATTGCAAATGACATGGGATGTGTACAAGGTATGCGTTGTATGAGGTATGTAGGAGTAGCATCCCTCCAACTAAGATAACCTAAAAAAAAAAAATTGTATATCTTGCCTTTATTAAACTTCTGGTTCCACCTACGACAAACAACATTTTACGTTTTATTTTTAAATTCAGAAAGTTTACAGAAAAATATTTAGCAAAGCCAAGAAAACTTGGGAACAACAAAATGGAAAACTTCCGTAAGGTTCTAGAGTCCTATCAACTTTAAAAAATATACCTTGGATTTTTAATCTATTTATTGAAGTAACATAATTTCACATTTTGATTCATTTTTTTTTTTTATTTTCCACAAAAGAATATCGAATTTTTTTTTTTTTGAAAGGTATTAAAACAATGTTTTTGAATTTATTCTAAGAAATATGAATTTTTTTAATTTCATTTCTCTAAATCTGCTATTTATTCTACTTAATTCGACTTAATCTTCTTGACATTAATGCTGCCATTGTTTTACGGAACAGATGTGTTTATGTTTATTTTATGTGATTTATACAAAAGCTTTGTGCAGGTATTATTGGCACTTTATCTGCCGATGAGGATTAGAAATTTTTAAAAATGGCATATATTGCCGTTACACTGCAGACTGTTTTCATTATTTTGTTAAATGATTTCGATTGAAATCACATTCACTTACTTTCACATTACATTGAAATCATCAAAATGTTTCATTTCATCTCACAACGTGCATATAGTGTTTGCTTAAACATAAACATAATGTGAATTATAATGAGAAATCAAGGAAATTTGAATAGTAAATTTTTAATGAATCATTAATTAGAAAATAAGAACAAACAACTTATGCTCTTGCCTGCCTGGTTCTAATATTTCGCCTAATATATTCCATTGGTCGTCTTCTTATCCTTTTCACTATTGGCAAAGACTTATTGAAATTAATGTTTTCTTAATAAACAAATAAACTATGCTGCTAAACTCAATTTCACCATAATTTCAATGAAATTATGATTTTCTCGTTGATTTCATTCCATTTTTTTTTTTTTTTTTTGTGACGAAATCGAGAATTTTTACTTAATTTCAACTGAAATTACGAAAATGTCTAAACTCGCAGATACATCGCCAGTGTAAAGGCAAAGAAGCTTTTATACTGCACGTTTGCCTTGAGAGCGGCATGGAAATATCTTTTTCATGATTGCCAGTGGATTTCACTGATAACATTTACAGAAATATATAAATAATTTCGCCAATAGCAAGCATTTCGAAGGAGATTTGAATAGTAATCCCCAGTTACCTCTGGTTAACCTCCGCGTTCACCTAAAAAGTTTCTTGCAACCGTAATAACTAGAAAATTTCGCGCTTATTCCTTCCAAACCCGGTCTGTTAGTATGTTCATAGATCGGGTAATTACTATAAAAGAAACCTATACCGAAAGCGATTTTAAATCATTATCTTTGGTATTTCTAAAAACCAAACCTTGAATGTGTGAAAAATGCGACCATGTTTTAAAAATTTCTTATCAGTTGTTAGACATTTATAATGTCTTGCAGTGTCGAAAGAAAATTTCTTCATAAATTTTCAAATATCTTTTCTGAGGACTTTCTCTTCAATGCATTCAGCCACAAATTGTTCAAACGTCGAAATTAATTTTGCGGATTTTTGAATTCAGTTCAAAGCATATGCAACAACTTTAACGGCAAGCATACCGATTATATACTGTCTTCATCATCGTCGATCTCAAAGACGAACCCATTCCGCTGGAAATGCATATTGGAAATATCAACTGATTGTATTAAGTAAATGTAATTGAAATAATGTAAAAGCAAAATGCGGACATCTTTAGCGAATTAAACTTATGATAATAAGATAAGTCATGCGTATATATATATAATTTCCATGCAATGTTTCGAGTAGAAATAGTATGACAATTTTCCTCAATTAAGATCTGATTTGATTTGAAATCAAAAATTTTTTAGAAAGAATATTTCTTCTTCTTTTCTTCACGGATTTAAAAATGTAAAACCTCGAAATCGAAAATATTCGTTTTGGCAACCCGATCGACATTCGAATTGACAGCGAAGAAAGGTAAAACTGTCTTGTAACAAGTAAATTAACAGGTATATACCACTATATATCTTTGGGAGAGGTGCGAAACATCATAATCTTCAAACAAAAGTTCTTTAAAGCCAATCACAATCTAGGGGACGAACATTTATTTAATGTAAATTCTTATTAGAGAAGATTCTAAACCCACATTGGATCCCTATTGCTTGTTATTGTTATTAGCTCAAGCCATAAACAGTTAAATGGTCATTTGTATTAAAGTATTTTTCACAAAAAGGAACAATGATGCGACCATAAGTCATGATTTCGGCCAATTGCCGTAAAAGCAAAACTTTGGGTTAAGGACACAACATTTTTAGCCCTTCGTATCTTTTCATCTCTTTTACAAATTTACGAATAAGAAAAGTTAGGACATTTACAATTATGATGGTTTCAAATTTTCCATTTTTGAATGTCTTAAGTGCGCTTGAATTAATTTGAAAGAAAATGAGAGAAAATCTTAATAACCATTTTCCCAAATAACAGAGAAACTTGTGTCAAACAAATGAAAGCAATTTCCATAAAATATGATACTTGTGAACTTCTGCACATAGAAGCATTTTTTTATTAATTTTATTTTTTTTTTTTTTTTTTTTTGCCAAACAAATTCTGAGATCAGCAATATTTAAAAAGTTACAAACAACTTTTCTTTGAAAACTAAAAAAAAAAAAAATGTTTCCCTTATATTAAATATTTGGAGTTTTTTGCAATTTCTTTTAAAACTTAAAATACACGAAATCAACCAACAACTGCGATTGTGTTAATTCTACTTTAATCATTTCAATTCAGTCTGCCTTAGCATCATTTAGAGAGAAGAAAAAAAAAAAGAAAAGAGAAAAAAATTAAAAGAAGAAACGACTATAAAAACTCCTGAGTAATGCAAACGTACAATACACAACACGCCAAAAAACAATTTGGTCAAAAAACACTTAATATAGATGTTCACGAACATTTTCATTCAACACATACATGTACGTATATCCTATAATATACGTGTCAGCTCTTGTAAGAACAACGTGGTATGTGTAGTAGAAAAATGGTATCAAGAATGCAAGTCACAAACGTGCAAAAAAACACGTTCATCTGGTCAAACTCTTACATGAATATAAGGTTTTTTTTAACCTACCATCACTTGGATTGACTACTGCTTACATATAACCCTGGTGTTGATGTCTCTACCCAAAAAGTAGTGAATATTTATATGAATGCGAATATGGTTGGACACACACAAGAGGTGTGCTTTCGTTCGTTTTCCTTTATAAAGTATTGATATAGCACAGGCGCAACCATCACTTCTACTTATACAATTAACTGTTATATATGCATATACACACATAAAGTGAGTGGCTATGTGCTATCGTCTATTGTATATACTTATGGTTTTTAGATACTATAGTGTAGTTTCTGATTGTTAAGCTATTAATAAAGATGTATTTTTGAAGTTAAAACGACAGCGAAGGATCGAGATTGTATTCAGTTCGAAAGGAATGAACAATTCCATTCCACCTTTAAAAAAGATTAAAATCAAAAACACAATTGATGGAATCGGTCAATGAGAAAGAATAGAACTTGTTTTAATTCCGCAATTTTAATAAAATCGATAGATGACCACGCAAACGTCTGCAGGTTATTTAATTTCCACAGCAGTAACAAGAAGATTACAAACTCGTCTCAACTTCTAAGACCTACTTAAATTCCGCGATATTAAATGAAAAGATTAAAGCGCATCTATGAGTTTGCTTGAACTTTGAAAATGAACACAGATCGACCAGATCAGTTCTAATTTTCCTGGGTACTAGGAAAAATCATTTCCAAGCTTATGCTTAATGTGGCTCACTTGGTTTGTTTTCTGTTTGCAAATCGTTTTCTATGAAGAATTCACTGTAATCAGCCAGATTTTATGATTCTCCTTAAAACTTTTTTTGTTTTGTGGGCAAGTCAGGGAATCGAAGACCCGCTTTAACAAATGGTTGGACTAATATTTCATGTCAACATTTTATTAGCAAAGACGTATCAAAAATTTGTTATTTTTCTTCTAATTTGATTCAATTATTGTGTGGGTTAACTACCATTGTTCCTTTCTACAATTGATGCAGTATACGTCATTGCTTACTTTTCAAGTTAGCCCGGGTGTGTGAAATATCCCGAAGGACTTGGGATAGTCCATGCATTATACTGAAGGATTTCAGATACCGCCCTATTCAGAATCACCTTCTGAGTCGTTCTAAGCGTACCTGCCCATGTGGCCATCTAATGTTTATTATATTTAGCGCCGCCAGATCGCAAATTTTGATGGAATTTGGCACGACCCGAAGTGTTTTGGCCCAAGAACGAGCGCTTCGAATCGGACCATATTTTCGACTAGTTCCCATGTAAATTTTTTTATTTTGCAAAGCCGTTATATGAATAACTGCATTTCAAGCGAACTTCTGTAGGGTGAACCGTACCACACCAAACTGTTTCTACTTGTTAGCACTAAGTCAACTTTCAGATTTTGTGAATTGCAAAAATGAGAAAGAATTCGCCAATGAAATGATAAACTTCGTGTATCCCTTATCTTTGTGTAGCAAAGTCATGAAAGTTTATTACCTTCCAGCATCGAACGCGATAAAATGTTGAAAGAAAACTCAATATCCTACACAAAAGTTTATACTCCATAGAGTATTAAAGAAGATAGAGGGCAAATGTGTAATTTGCGTGGATGTGGCTTATTACGTTTAAACACGTATATAATCATGTTTAAGTGATAGCCAAACGTATCCTTATATATAGCTCACTAAATTTGTTGAACGTGATCAAATCCAACTGGCTCTATATATATGAGCACTTTCTTTTTAATGAAATCGATTTACTCGTTATGACAGTCAAATTCTTTGGAAATCATTATTATTTTGTCTGTATTTGCGGTATTGGAAATTTTTTTAATTTTTTTTTTTTTTTTTTTTTTTTTTTTTTTTTTTTTTCTTTTCAACTTTTCTTCACGTGAGATACCTGTAGATGGATGTACGTTTAATTAAGTATTCAACTCTTGTCATGTTCTTCGCCTCAATATCATTAAAAATGTTCTGTTCCTAGTGCTTGTATTTCATGTACATACAAAAAACTTGACAAAAATGAACTTTAAAGTGTCAAACTTTTCTCATTTACATAAACACTAATGAAAAAAATTTCCCATTTATAGTTTTATTAAGAAAATTGCGTTAAGGAAGTAAGTAGCACATCAAAATTAAAAAAAAAAAGTTCCTAGAAACTTAACTAAAAAAAAAAAAGAAAAAAAAAAAAGAAATTTGTTGTGTCAGTTTTGAGAAACCGCCATTCACATTGAATATATATCTTCGCCTTGTGAATTTACACCTTAGCTCATCAATTTCAATAGACAATGAATTTTAATTTTATAATTTGAACTTGGTAATCCCGGGCGCTATTCCAAAAGATTCTGGGGAAAGTAAGTATGTAGTAACAACTGAAAACATTTAGGAAGGTAGCAGAAGATAGGAGAATATCGCCTGTGGATAAACAAATGGGCAGTGGGCCGGAAACCCGAAAAAAAACGTGAACAGATATACATAGGTTGACGAATGGACAGACCGACAACCAATAAACCGGTAGTTACACCTGTACAGACAAGTATATACGAATGGACGGACAGCAAACGGGAAACAAATAGATAGAGAAATGCAAACACTAACAAATACATGAACGAACAAGCAAACCGCTAAGGAAGTAGTAAACTATCCCTTGAGGATTGTAAGTTGCTTTGAATTTATCCATAAAATAATTTACTTTGTTAACTGGTTTATGAGATACGAGCCAGTCTTGTGTTGTATACTTTTGGCCTTTTACTTACACAGTTTTGCCTACTATCTATTTGCCTAATAATCTCTCGTAAACGACGCTGACGTTCTAAAGCAATCTACAACCTTGCGCGATATATTTGCAATTATAGGTGCAATGTCATCTACACTGAGCTCAGCACTGACGTTAAGCGCATACATGAAGCGAATGACAAATGTATTTAATCAAAACAGGCAAAAAACCCTACAACACTCTACAGCTATTCACATAGAGACTTTGCAAGAGATATAGAAAACGGTCCCATGCGAATCGTTTCGAATAGGGGCGAAACACATCACTGTCACAAATTTCATTGCACCTCTGGATTAAAAACAAGAAAATAAGACGGACAGACAGACAAAGGAGTGGACAGATAGCGGTCCACAAGCTTATATGAATTCAGAAAGTAATTCCAAGTCGCATCATATGTCCTTGTAACGTAGCATGGCATTTTAAAACTTCTAAGAAGCCCGAAGCATTTCGCATTAGAGTCGACAGAACTGTAAGCCATCCGTCGCTTAAGTAAACGATAGCTTTGCATTAAAATCGACTGCTCATAAGTAAGTAAAATGTAAAACTCCAACATCGAATTTTTATTTTTTATTCCAATCTCGAACAAATTGCTTCATTTAACGTAGTAAGCAAACTCATTGCTCCAGAAAAGTTTCCAGCATATAAAAATCGGAAAAAAAGCCAATGTTATTAAAAAAATCTTAAAAATCTTAAAAATCTTAAAAATCTTAAAAAAAAAATCTCAACAATAAATAGCTTTAAGACACATTATAATAAACCATCAATGTTCAATAAAAATAATCAAAAACGACAAACATTCGTCGAAGGCTAGACGCCCAACCATCATTTTACACCGATAATTAACAATATTTTTAAACACAAAACAAAGAACAAAAATAATCTTTAAACACATAAACAAAAGTAAAAGAAAACATTTTTTTTTTTTTTTTATATTATTTATTTAATTTTTTTAAACGGTTTAGTTTCGTTGTTGTGTAAAAGAAGGAAAACCCAATAATCTTTTTTTTTTTTTTTCTTTAAATTCCTTCTTTTCTTTAGCGTTTTTATCACAAAAATGTATCTTCTGTTATTTGTTTTTTTCCAGGAGTTACAATTCTTCTATCGCTCACAGTGTTTCTCAACCTTGTAGCTGAGACATTGCCCCAAGTATCTGATGCAATCCCCTTGTTAGGTAGCGATTGCATTTAAAAAAAATTAAAAAAAAAAAAACAAAACAAACTTTTCTTTAAAAAAATGCATATAGTTAAATAAATTTTTTATATACATATATATTAATATAATATATATATATAGTCCTTAATAATAATCACCCAACCCATATATCCTTAACACCTTTGTATTTGTAATTAATTGCTTTTATAAATATTTTTCCATTTTATTTTCCCTGATTTTTTTTTTATTTTTTTTTTCTTTTTTTGAGTTTTTTTTCTTACATCATTTCAATTAATTCAATTAAATGTTTGTGTTCTTGTTCAAATCAAATGAAAGTCTATGTATGTATCGTTGTTGTTTTAAAGCAATTTAATTAAAAAATCAATAAATAAGTGAAGACATACTTATTATTAATAATTATATATTCCTAACAATCGACAAACAACAAAGAAAGCCAAATTCATTCGATTGCGAATTTGTGTCCTATGAAAAACCAATAAAAATGGTTATGTCAGTTATGTCAGTTATGCAATCTGGTTTAAAAAGATAAAATTGATTAGTTTGTTGAGTGAATATAGCTAAGAATATAGGGCTTCTCTATGAGGGCATAACGTCCAAAATTCCAAATAATTTATAAAATACAGACAAGAAAAGAAGACAGACAGATAATTATTGATAGAAATAAAATCTATCGTATATATATCATATATTAATAATTTCATATATAATGATATATATATGATAATTCGTAATTAATATCCTCCTCATACGCCAGTATAAGGTCCAAGAGGTAGAATAAATTATACGTTAAATAGAAGCAATATTTTAAATATATACGCTTTTAAAATAAAATAAAATTGCGCAAATTGTCTGATTGTTAATTAAATGCATTTTAGTACTGTCTTAACTTTCATTACTACTCTAAGCTAAACTAAAATTCCCTTTTAAACTTATTCTATACCCTACTATAAGCAACTAATGCTAAACTCCTTTCTAATTCTAATGTTCTTTGTCAACTAAAATGTCATTGAGTTTTATATATTTTTCCGATTTTTCATAATTTATTTTATTTAAATTTCTTCTTCTTTTCTTTTTAATCTTTTTAAAATAAAAAAAAATTTTACAATATATGAAAATAGAAAGTGCAGGTGAACTGAACTGGAATTTAAATGCTATCGTTATCGAAACTTAATTCCACTTACTACGATTAAGAGATAAACTTAAGATCATTTGGAAATGTCATCCACTTTTCAATCAAAAAATATATCCTCACATGTGCTTTACATCGTAGAGTTGTTCAGTTTTCCAAAGCCCACACACGTCGCTACACCATTATATAAGAGACTTTTTCACTCTGCACGAATTGAATTCTTCCCATTCGTTCAAAAACTTCACACGTTTGTGTGGTCGTGTCAAACCTGAGATTTGAGCGAGAAAATACCGCAACATTCTCTTTACTTTCTGTACTTATCTGACGTTTTTGAAAACATTGAACGCCACCATAAGAAGATCCTCTACATACTTGCCTACATATGCATAAAATGGCAAAGAATATTTCCACTACGCGTAGATGCGCATTAGTTTACCAAGAGTCCTGACTTTCGCCCATAAAACTTAGTATATTAATTTCTAACTAGCCTAACTTCGCTCTGTTCAGCGCAACATTTTTTCTTCTTTTTTTATTCTCGAACGATAAGAACATAAATTATTGCTACGAAACCATGTTGTGCTATTCTCAACATCCAAGTGAATTTTTTGCCGTTAGAAAGCTTTAACAACTTATTCAGCATACTTTGCAACTTAGTGATCAGTGCAATCAACATAAGTTAGGTAATCACTAATGCGTCCTTCTCAAGTCACCTTAAACTCTAAACGAGGAGAATAAGAATGGTAGCGCATTTTGAACTATGTAGCGTAGAGGTAAATGAAATCAAGAAAGCACCGTCAACCGAATTTAAGTTAGTCCCGTCACCTCGTGGTATTATCAAACTCCTACAAGCTCTTTAAGGCAAAACGGCCAAATATGTAGCCTACAGTCCATTGTAATGAAAAATTGAAAATGAGGGAAAAAAATTACCTCCCAACTGCCTCACACGTGATTAAACAGATCCATTTCCTCTTATTTCAAATGAACTTGATCAAATAGTGTATCCGTTGTAGTCTCTGGAATTCGTGTAGGATCGATTAAGCAGCAATGCAAGGCTAGGAAATAAATTGTTCTTCTCTAGCATTTTGTTGAAAGAAAAAAAAAAAAACAACTACTCTAAAATTCTTACTTGTCAGCAGACATTGTTTCGTAGATTTTATAAAACTTAAGCAATTGTTGAAGAGATTTTTTTCTACGAATTTCTTAACGCTTCCGGTTATGAAGAAGTTCATTTTAAAAACGCTTTAGACACACAAAAAGGAAAAAAAAAACAAAAAAAAGATTCTTTAAAGACATCTTCAAATGAATCATGGCAAACTCTTTAATGTACTTAAAAAAAAATTAAATAAAATAAAATAAAAAAACCATTACAAAGGATACTTATGAGACAGTTTTTTCATATACAAGTGAATTTGGGAAATAACTTCGGGCTTTAAAGATCAATAGGCAAGAGTTAAAGGAAAAATTATTTTCACATTAATTTACTTTTTTTAAGCTTTAACAAACAAAACTTTCACGACTCGTTTTCATTCAAAAAGGAAACGGACTAACCAAATTCACTTCAAAACAAAATTATTCACAACTTCTTAAAAACATTTCATACAAATAATAGATGGCTTAGAAAAGCGAAAAAAAAGCAAAAAAGTAAAAAAAATTGAGAAAAAAATCATTTTATTAAACTTTTTGTAAAATATTGTACATTTTTTATATTAAATTACATTTTATTTAATTAAGATTTTTTCAATTTTTATCTAAGCAAAAAATTCAATTTCCGCTTTTTTACTACTTCACACTGTTTTTAAATTTCAGCTCCTCTTTTATCTGTCCGCCTATAAAATACTTAGTTCTCTTCTTTTATCTATGTATGTATGTATGTGTGTGTGTGTGTGTGTGTGTGTGTGTGTGTGTGTGTGTGTGTGTGTGTGTGTGTGTGTGTGTGTGTGTGTGTTTCTATAGCACACTTAGTTCTTGATTAAATATTTTTAGTTATTTTATTGCTAAAAATTAAATATGTTTAAAAAAAAAAAAAAAAGAGACCCATTTTTTGGAATGTTTAAGTAGTAATGTTCAATTTTTTTAATGAACCTTTCATGTTCTACTGAATGATGAAAATTAAACGAATATTGAATGTTTTAATAAGTTCGAAGCGTTTTTGCATTTTTTTTTGACTAAATCTAAAAGTAAATAATAATTATATCGCAATTATGCTGTTGCGTCCATTTCTCAGTTTTATCCATTCCATCTGTCTCTCCAGATGGAGAGACAGAGTCGACCTACCTCGCGGTAAGTTAGTGAGCCATCTTTTAAAGTCCTCATTAAAATCAAAACCGAGCCTTGCAAATCGTCTTTGAGTGGGCACCATCATGTACGCATGAAAGAGAAGAATTTGGGGGTTTCGCAGACGTTCTTTATTTGTGAAACCCGATGATGATCGAAAAGAAAGAGGGAAAGGATGTGGAAAGAGATAGTGAATGGCCGTGGCCTAATGAATCTATGGTACCATTAGGCGTTGTGTTTTTGCAGGCATTGCTTTATGCGATATTAATCTATTTGTTTATATTTCCAGACCAGATTATTTCAAACCCACTACACTTCGGCCATAATCTTCCAACACGATCTATTTCTTTCTTAATTCTATAACGGCATAAAGACGCTGCGGCAGTTTTTTTTTAGATTTTAATAACTAGAGCAACAGACTTCCCCAAAGCCATCAAATAACGTTTTCTTGATATCGATATCTTGCTTTAGCCATTAGCAGACGTGCCATTTCCCCTCCCGCACACAATGTACTGACTACAGGCGAACGCCGTTTAATGGCTTTTGTTATTTCGCCCACTCACTCATTTTTCTACGTAGTTTTTATAAGCGCACTCCACTGTCTGGAAACGACAAAAAGATTATCGCCGTGTTATTGCCCAACCTTTAACCGAAACATATAACGCAAGCAGTTGATAATTAGTAGTTTAACCGGAACAGTTAGTGTTAGTAGGCAACGGTTAGTAATTTAATAGAATCATTTGGTGCCAATAGTTGATAGTTAGTAGTTTAACCGAAACATGTAGGGTTTGAAGTTAATAGTTAAGACGTTAACCGAAACAGTTAGGGTCACCCTGCCTGCGATTAACTTTGGAATACCTCTTTTACATAGTAAGCCTTTCGTTACGTAGAGCGTAGATTAGATAAAAAGTGAGGAAGAAAAGATGATTTCCAGCTCTAATACTAACAGTTGGTAGTTAGTAGTTTAAACTAAACATGTAGTGGTCGTAGTTAACAGATAGCAGTTTAACGGATAAATAATTATATGAAAAAGTGAAGAAGGCCAGATGATTTTCAGTCCCAGTGCTAATAGTTAGTAGTTTAACCGAAACGTTTAACGCTCGTAGTTAATAGTCGGTAGTTTAACCAAAACAATTAGTGTTGGTCTACTCTGCTCTTCCTTTACAGATTATATAAAACAGTGAAGAAGAATAGATGATTTTCAGCTCTAATGCTAACAGTTAGTAGTTAGTAGTTTAAACTAAACAATTAGTGGTCGTAGTTAACAGATAGCAGTTTAACGGATAAATAATTATATGAAAAAATGAAGAAGGCTAGATGATTTCCCGTCCTAGTGCTAATAGTTAGTAGTTTAACTGAAACGTTTAGCGCTCGTAATTAATAATCGGTAGTTTAACCAAAACAATTAGTGTTGGTCTGCTTCAGATTAACTTTTTTAATCTTGGAAAGCACTAAGTCCTTCTTCGCAGATTACATAAAAAACTGAAGAAGAATAAATGATTTCCAGCTTTTGCATGTTTCAATTTGCAAAACAAATATTAAAATGTATCAAAGCAGAAAAAATGTTAGGAAAGAAAGGAGAAAATAAAAACGCTACAAGCTTCCGAAACAATCTAGAAATTATAAATTCAAAAAAAAAAAAATGAAATTTTGAGATTTGATTAAAAATCGGTTCACAAATCTATATGAGATTTTTAAATAAAAAAAAAATATAAAATTAAGTGATTTTATTATATTACATTTTCCTAATGAAATGGGTCTTCTTATTAAAAATTTGTGAATCGTTTTTTATTTTCTTTTTTTTTTTGTATATATTTTTCTATATAGAGTAACTGAACACTCCAGCAAATGTCTATATATATATAACAACCAGCACTTGATACCAATTTTTCTCTTGTTTTTGCGATATTAATATTTGAAAAAGAAAAAATTAATAATATATTATAAATAATATTGTTGATTATCCATTTGATTAAATTAAAATATCCCTATCCATACACGAGAAGGTTCATTAAAGTTTGCTTATGTTAATCTTATTGAAAGAAAGAAATTCCAAAAAATTGGGAATTCAAAAATTGTTGTAAATTAAAAAAAAAAAAAAAAAAAAAAAAAAAAAAAAAATTAATTCTTAACCTATCACTGTTCAAAACAAGCGCAATGTCTCGGGCCGCAGTTAAAGGTTTCACCACTAGGTTTTGTTGTTATTACTTAAACTTTTTTTGTTTTTTTTTTTTTTTGATATAAAGTGAAAAATATGTTGATTTATTTAAAATTTATATAAAAATTAAAATATAAAATACAACTTAAACGCAATTTTGCAGGTGTTACTATACTACTATCACAAACAGTTTTCTCTCTTTTGGTGGGTAATGTTATCACTAAAACCAGCGAAGCCGTACCACTGTTAGGTAGGTTAGGTTGTTAGGTAGTACTTTTAAAAAACCAAAACAAATTTTGCTAGTTCTACTGTGTTATTTATTCCTATCACTCTCTCTCTCTCTCTCTCTCTCTCTCTCTCTCTCTCTCTCACTTTTTGCCGCTCTCTTTTGCTCTATCCCTACCCTCTTTCGCTGTCACTGTGTGCATAACCAGATTAAAAAATCAAAAAAAAAAAATAAATAAAATTTAATAAAATACAGAATGCGAAAAAAAAAAGTAGCTTGCTCCCTCCAATATTTCTACAAACCAATCTGAGCTAAAACTGCAATATGGTAGAATTAAAGTAAAATGCATTAAAACGATTGTCAAATGATGTTCTTGCAAAAGACTTAAACAAGGTTTAAATAGTTTTTTATTATTTCGCGCATTCATATACAATAGAATCCATCTAAACACATATGCAAGCTAAAGCTTATGTTTTTTTTTTTTCTATAACAAATGAAACTCAACGATTAATTAAAACAAGAGAGAGATTATTTTCGGCTTGAGCCGAATCTTTTCAACATCCACCATCCTTGCAATCTTTTGTATTAAATCGAAAAAATTCATGTCGCTTAAGAGTCCGTTTTTTTTTTGGTCGCATTTATATGAGTAGATAAAGCTGAACTACTTTGATTAAGCTGAACTACTAAACATATTAGTATTATTATTATTAATTTCGCCAGATAAATAAATTCTACGACTACACTCTTAAAAAGCACTAGCATCTAAGGCTATCGGCTTTTTATTAAAAACACTACCGCACTTGAGATTCAAACCCACAACCATTGACTTGCTAGTCGAGATTCCTCACCTTCGGCTACTGAGGCGGATTGAACTAAACATAGAAAGATGCCTAATGTCGAGATCTATTATGACTCGACGATGGCAATAAAGGCGAATCAGAACAGTACACATTAATCCAGAGAACACAGCTTAGTGATGGATCATAATAGACTTTATAGTTTTATGTCCTATCTATTATTTACATATATATAATTGTTAGCTTATGATTTCTTCACAAATATCTTTTCTTATAAATGACTTTGATCATTCTTGCACTCCTTGGAAGATTTGAAAAAAAATCACATCATCGTGCTTAGAAAAGATCATCACTAGGTCATCACTACTCATGCTGATGGAAAACATGTGTAGTTTAAATTTCTTTTTTTTTGCTAGTCGAATGTGTGACCCTAAGGGATTTTACTGAAATTCCAACAAAAAGTATAAAATGTATTCCATTAAAAGAAGACATTTCACATGGCTTTACGTTGGATTATTGTTAGTTAACTATCTTTCGCATATCCTTTATGTGCTCTAAATGCCTTTATTCAGCTTTTGACTGTTAGATTTTTAATAATTAAAGAAGATTAATATTTTACATGTGCTCTTTAGCATTGTATGGAATCCGCTGGTAATG
The DNA here is from genome assembly GCF_014805625.2 of Glossina fuscipes. Taxonomy (NCBI): domain Eukaryota; kingdom Metazoa; phylum Arthropoda; class Insecta; order Diptera; family Glossinidae; genus Glossina; species Glossina fuscipes. The sequence goes on from NW_023998416.1 coordinate 916,882, forward strand.
TCGCTTATACTTAACGGGTCACATAACTATGACAGACGATAAAAGTTAGTTGTGAGTTGAATTTTGAAAGAATTTCCATAGCTCTGTGGTAAACTTTTAATCGAAATGTAGAGCAGACAAAGTTAAGACAGTGGGCTTTCTTCGAAAAAATTATCGAACATGCAGTGACATGGTGTAACACCACTATGGTAGCCTACAAATCAGAAGGAGGTTTTTGACAACTTCTCTTGGAAGGAACAGAAGGTAGCAGAATAATGGTATTTGGGAAGATTGTTAAGGAGTAAAGGAATAAAAATGGTACGACCGAAGCAATTTCTGTGGAGTATCTGTAATTAAAGGAGCTCTGGGAACGACCGTATAAAAGATCTAAACTTGAACTAAAAAAAAAAAAAAAACATTTAATTTACATTACCGTTTTCACAAATCATAATTCAAGATAAACACACTTAAACTTTTTTTTTTATTTATTTTCATTATTCTGCAATTCCAGTACCAATTCTCATTTTTCAATTTATTTATTTAGCAAGTTTTAAACTTTAGAAGCTAAAGCGAACTCCAAAAACTTCATCCCAAATATTTAATTTTTTCTTAGAAGCAATGAAAGCAGTCGCCCTCATATTTACTCATAGATCACCTTAACGAATTTAGCCTAACATATTTTTTTTTTTTTTCTTTTTTGGAATGTAGGCATTTTTAAAGGAATATAGGTATTTTCCGAAGACATTCGCTGATATATTAGACGAGTTCGAATTCAACAGGTAGGACATTAGGCTACAACTTCCCGGAAGGAATTAATTTGGCATAAGTATTCCTGTCGTAGACATTAAAAAGGAGTTTGTAATTTTAAAGAAAAACTTGGATCTTCGAGCATTGAGTTTTTTTGCACATACACAAAACGGTTTAAAGGATGCATTAGATTAATGAAAAAAAAAATGTTTTTTGAAAAAGTTTTAGTGCCGTTACTCCTTAAGTGACGTCTTATCATTTTTCACTTTTCAATTGAGGTCTCTAGCAGTTTTGTCCCTAAGCCCTATTAAATATAAATAAACTTCAGCTTAACGGTCGATACAATAAAATGATTTTAGTGAATATAGTCGTTGCTTAACGCAGAGGATCGCATATGTTTGCAATAGACCCATGTGACAATAAGATATTCTGTGATGGTGGGTGCAAAAAAAAAGGTATAAATATTAAACTGATAATGATGTAAATGAAAAGCATGCAATTTATAATAACTCTAGTTTGTTAAATGATGATAACTGCCTCTATTTAGAAATTACTTTGCCCCATGATCATGTCAATACTATTCAAAGCATACCGAAAAGAGACAGATCTGAGATAACACAACATCGAAGACTTTAATGAACCTTTTCCTGCTAAAAAAAAAGAAAAAAAAATCATACGCAATACTTAAAACTAATATTTAAATAGTATGTAAAAATTATTATTTAATGCCATGTTTTTAAGTTACCATATTTATGGGTTTTTTAATTTTTTTCGCTGTTACTCTTTGGTTCGTCTTCAAGACTTAATTTACATTCACGGGAAATTTTCCTAAGAACTTGGTAACGTATTGTGTTTCAGTATTTATTCGCATCGATCGACTTGAAATCATGCTGAAATTGAATCAATAGGTTGGGTCTTATCCAACCGTCTAATTGGATATCAGGGACACCGAAGCCTCGCATTGTGTAGCGACGATTCGGATCACTTTGCTCCTAGACCTACTATGATCAAAAAATAAAGTTAATTCGTTCATAGAATTTGTTTATTTGCCCAATTCTTTCAATTTCTTCACCCTTAAGGTACTCCCCATTCGACACGATGGCCTTATGCCAAGACTTTTTCCAATCTTCGAAACCCCCAGAGAAAGCTTTTTCAAGCGTGGCCTTAAATACTTCTTTTGATTCGGATTTCGTCCCTGCAATCGAATTGACAAAGTTTCCCTGGAGCAGACTGTTGAGTTATTTAAACAGACTGAAATCGCAAGCTACTAACTCAGGCGAATGACGTCGCGTTAGTTAAAAATCATTGCTTCACATATACCAATGCGACGATATTGTTTGAAGAAATGGAGCGTTTAATCAAGCTTCGAGGCTTTTGAGAAACAAACCATTTTTTAAACGCCCACAGCATCGTCAAGGTCTCCGGTTGTCAGCCCGCGATTTTCAACAACAAATTTTTTCCATCTTTGGTATGGTTTTCTTCGTTGGATCCGTCCGTGACGCTGTTCGTGTTGTAACATTTACAAAAGGCTTCTATAACATGCTCACGGATTCCGTGACAGAATGTTTAATATGAATTCTTTGCTCGACAGCAACAGATGTAGCAAAAATCAAAAAACTGATTTTTGTATGTTTACGAAAACTGCCGCATACTCTGCAGTTAAATATAATATGTTGACATGAAACTCGATATAGATGCAGGTAGAAGGTCCTTGGGGACCTTGAAAAATTCATTTTGTTTTTTGATCATTAATCTGCTTAGAAAAAAGAACCCTAAGTCCTTCCATAAACAGTTTTGAATAAACTCTTATATTTACCTAATACGGCTTCATATGGCTTTTGCATATTCCTAAAGCAAAGGGTGTTTAATGGCTTTGAGTGAACGTAACGTATCATTGAGAATTGAAGAAAGATAAGTTCCGTTACAAAGTTTGCATAAAAAAATTTATAGAGATTCATGCCAAACGTAAACCTAGTTGTTCTGCTGCCTAATCAGTTGCAAATCAATCAGTTTCTACGAGCAAATCATTTATTATTTTTTATTCACCAATTTCGCGTTAGTTTTCACATAGATATTATACGTCAAAGGATATCGGCAAGGATGAGTGCTTTCATATAAGATGCATATCGCCTCACAACAATGCCTGGTGGATCGCTGTGTAGAAAAAGACAAACACCTCAGTAAAGGGATATATCTCTTTAGCTACTTTAGTGCGTCCCGCACCTAATGTGGCCACGTTCAGAAACGTACAATGCAGGACATACATCCTTGTCAAGGGCAAACAAGAATAGAGTTGGAAAAGACGTGAATCCACATCGTTGGTTGCGAACGTCTAACCTAATCTAACTCGCTTTACGTTCTTTCTTTCCCTTCATTTATTTCTTTTTGTTTTTTAATGATTTAAACCGAGGCTTTGGTGTGCTTTGTTAGTAAAGTACAAGAGGAGTCAAATGTTAAAATCGAATATTCCTACCAAAGTTAAATCTTAGTTGAATCTTTACAAAGTATGAAAGCATATTTTATCTACTTTTGGAATAAGTCCTCTTCGATATGCCATAAAAGCATTAGTGACATAAATTGAGAAAAATTTAAATATCAATTGATGTAACGTATAAAAACAGTTACCTCTTTTATATTCTTGCAATTTTTTTTCTTTCGCTTTTTTTTTTTTTTGTGCAAAAGCATAATCATTTTAAGACTTTGCTAAATATTAATTTATTTCTGACAACATTTGAACGTAAGCGAAACATCGAAACATTCCTTTCTTTATTTCATTTCATTTCTTATTGTTGTTTTTGTTTTGAACTATGAACAAAGAAAAGAAAGGCTAAATGCTTTCATGGAAACAAGAATTTGCATAATCAGTGCGATAACAATTTTCATGACGCTCTACAGCTTCCTTTATTTTCATTATCCTTATAGAGTAGAGTTAATAGAAATGTTTGTCTTAACAAAGAGTATGCGTTTATTTGCCGAATTCCAAGTATCAAAGCTGACTAACAGAAAATTTTCTTAAAAAAAAAATATTTCTTAAAATTTAGAAAATTAAATAAATGAAAATTAATACAGTTTTTTGCTTTAAAATAAATAAAATTTAAAAAAAAAACAATTATTAATTAAAAATGAAAAATTTAACTCAATCACTCATTTTTAAACCAGTTTTCATAAACGTACTTTTTACTAAGCATGATTTTAGAAAATTTATTAAAAATTACCGCAATGTAAATAAGTAAATAACGTGTTTTTATACATTTTTCTTCGTTTTTTTTTCTTTTTTTTTTTTAAATTATTAACATTACATTTTGTTAAATGTTTTCAAAGGTTCAGTTGCAATGAAAAATTTTCGCATTTTATTTACTCCACTGAAAACAATAAATGAAACTTTTTGCCCTTTTTTTTTGAAGTTGCGACCAAAGTCACTTACCTAAAGGAATGAATGCATAGTGACCATAACTGCTAGAATGCTTGCTTTTGAAGCATTTTGATGTCAATTCCAAGGGAAGTTTCTAAAAAAAAGTAAATGAAAACAAAGACGAAGATACACGAGATTTTATGGTTATTAACAATTCCTATACGATATAGGATTGTAGGGTACTGTGAAAATCTGTTCACTCGGCACACTTCGTACACAGTATTTAATGTAGCCTCCATCATCGTAAATTGTGTTATTATAAAAATTAAAAGACAGTTTGCAAGCAATTTTCATAACAGTGTATGGAAAATTTGAATGCGGAAAAATTAAAGACAGACCAGCGCTGACAAAGCTTTTGACCCATAGGGACATTGAGGAATAGGGGATACTCACTATTGACACTGACAAAATCTAATACGAAGAAATTTGAGATCAAGTTTGTTTTTTCCTGCACAAGCTTTCGAAATCAGGATTTCTTTAGATGGACAGACAAAGCTAATGTCGCCAAATATGTTCCGCCATTATGGGATACTTAATTAACAAATACCGGTAACGGGTATAATTAATGAAATGCCACGTGAAACAATGAAAATGCTTTGCTTTAAGAATAATTTTTTTTGTGGGCGAATTACAATTCTTTGCCTTGTATTGCGTAAGAATTGCATCCATTCTTAAACTTAGCTTCTGGCTATCAATTATCTTGCACATGTCAATAAGTTCGTAGAGTCATTAATAATAAAACAAAAGCTTTTCATTCGCCTTTATTTATTAACGTAATCACTTTGAAGAGTAATACATTCATTCCAACGGCCCTCTAATATTTCTATGCCATTTTTATGGAACGATTTGTCCAACATTTCATTTTGACTATCATATATTCGTCGGGGCCATATCTTTCTCCGACGAGCATATTTGTGACACTCGTAAACAGATAATGGTTGCTAAGCTAAAGCTAATTTCAAGAGACTGCTAGCAATAAGTGATAAGGTTATTACGAAAATGAAACATATTTTGAAGATATTGCGAAATCATTCCATGAAAATTTTACAAACGCGTTGAAAAACAATGCTTTTTGCTTACTTCGTCCCGTAAATTTGCGTGATGTGATATGTAAAATTTGTGATATCCATCCCAAATTAGAGGACGTGAGGATATTAAGTCTGCTGGACATACGGACGAACATAAAATGCAACTATAAAGAACACATTCAGTTTATGGGGTCTTTGTTCCGGTTATCGAAATTATAATATTTTATTACACGATTTGATGGCAAAGGTCAAAAGAGTTTTGTTAAGTATTGAATGAAATTTCATTAGAACACAACATAATGGCAAAAAAAAGTCATTAGACACAAATCCTTTTCAACGTTGAATTGAATCCTAAAAGCTTCATTAATATTCCTTTCTTTTTTTTTTTATTTATTAATTTTTAAATGTTTGTGTGTGTATATGTGTGTATGGGCATGTATGTCTCGTTGTCATGAAAGCATGTCACGCTTTTAATAAGCACGTTCAACTACTTACGGCATGTGTTCTTGTAAGCCTTTTATTTAAAAATCTTCCTTTTAAAAACACCAACACGTACTACGCTACATACATAAACGCAATAAAAAAATTTGAAAAAAAAAAATGCACATTAAAGTAAAATAATAAAAAAAAAAAAAAAATAAAGAAACACTTCTCCCCCTTCTCTGTTGTAGTATTCGTAAAACGTTTCCAAGAAGTATATTTTTGTAAAATACGAAAATGTTCTCTAAAATGTATTTATCCCTCCAATTAAATATGAAGAAAACAATATTTATTTTAAAAAAAATAAATAAATAAAAAAAAAGACTTTTCAGTTCACTTATAATTATAATTTTCTCTTTACTTTCAATTTTATTTAAATGTTTATTCAAACATATATGTGTTGTAACAGTGATCGCACGAAAACGAAATGTAACTAATATTGAAATTTTTTTACTTTATAATTTGAAAAAAAAAAAAAAAACAAACAAACAAACAAAAACACCCTAAAAAAATGAAAATCTGGAAACAATAGGTACCTATTTCAATTGCATTATGTTTATGGTGGCCTCATCGGTAGTGCTAACAGTAGTGGTATTAAATTATCACCATCGTACCGCGGACATACATGAAATGCCACCATGGGTAAGTTTTTTACAACAGGAAGAAAGAAAGCTATAAAAAATTAATTCTCCATTTTTTCTTCTTCCCTAACAAAAAAAAAAAAAAAAACAGATAAAATCAGTTTTTCTGCAATGGCTGCCATGGATTTTACGTATGGGCCGTCCCGGGCGTAAAATCACTAGAAAAACAATACTTTTAAGCAACCGAATGAAAGAATTGGAATTGAAAGAACGCTCTTCCAAATCCTTACTGGCCAATGTTTTAGATATCGATGACGATTTTCGACATACAATATCGGGATCACAAACGGCCATAGGCTCCTCGGCGTAATATATATACACATATACATATATATATATATATACATATTTATTTAATCATAATTAGCAGTAAAAATCAAAACATAAGAAATTATTAAAGCCATTTAATTTTTCTTCATTTTAGGAGCTTTGGTCGTCCGACAACAGTAGAAGAACATCATAATACGATCGGTTTTAATCATAAGGATTTACATTTAATTCTTAAAGAATTACAATTTATAACGGCGCGCATGCGCAAAGCCGACGACGAGGCGGAATTAATAAGCGATTGGAAATTCGCCGCCATGGTTGTGGATAGGTAAATTCATAACACATATACAACACATATATATATATATATATATAAATGTATATATCTATATTTTTTGTTTTGCAGATTTTGTCTTATCATCTTTACGCTATTTACAATAATTGCTACAGTAACAGTTTTACTGTCGGCACCCCATATAATAGTGCAATAAAATTAACTTTACAACCACTACAGCAACAACACTAAATACTGCAGATTATCTATAAGTTATAGGTTTTTCCAAATTAGAAAGTTATTAAAAAGAAAACTTAAAAATAAATCCAACTGAATTTACTATATATTATAGTAGCAGAAATGAAAATGAAAATGAAAGAGAAAAAAAAATAAAAGAGAAATAGAAAGAAAAAGAAAAAGAAAAAGAGTAAGAGAAAGAGAAAGAGAAAGAGAAAAAACAACAAACACCTGAGAAAAAAATGTTAATTAATTTTTAAGAGATATATGAACAAAAATAAAAATAAAAAAAGAAAAAAGGTTTAATATTCATATAAGATAATTTTTCTGCATTAAAAAAGAAAAAGTAAAATAAAATAAAATTACTGCCGTAAAAAGTATAACGTGAACGTTAAATGAAAATACACAAAAATTAACTATAATTTAATTAAATTAAATAGCAAATTAAGAACAAAAGCAAATCACAAATTTTATACTACACTAAATAGCGATAATAGAGGGAATATTTTGAAAATTTTACTCTTACTTTATATAAATTTCACTTTAAACAAACCTTATATTCGCCTTAAGGCGAATTGCGAATTGCGAGTATCCACCATCTGAGATGAACTTCAAATATTTATTCTTATTTTAAAGAAATGATGGTCGCTGTTGTTGTTTGTTAATAATAATTTATTAATTAAAATTTCGACTTTCTGTCATTTCTTTTGCCGCAGCAGCAATGCGCCCACTTTTAAGGCATATAAGGAATTTTTGCAATTCCAAGTTTCAGAAAATATGCCGAAATAGTTAATTGGTCGAAATCGAGGCTATATGCGACCTATATAGCTGTCAAGTGCCACTCGGAATTACTTAAAACCTTGCCTCGATGGGCATCAATAATGCCAGGCCAAAAAGAACGATCCGAATCTTCGTGTGATAGTTTGACGACAATAACTTGCCCTTCATACGTAACGTATATACAATTTTGGGTTTTCAAGAAAAAACAGACCCATCATTAAATCCCATACATCATTTTGGGATAAAATAACAAAACTTACATATCGTTTCTGTGGAGCTTTTCTAGGGAACCTTTATAGCAAAGGTGGGCAAGTTTTTCTATCATCTCAATTTTCATATCACGACGAAGGCCAGAACGGAGTTCAACTATTTTTAAAAGTACGATGTTCTGCATCAATTTTCAAACCACATTTCATATTTGTTCACTGTGCAGCAGAGCCAGTAGTGAAGGCAGACACATAATATTTGCAGGGCTGGTGATTGCCCATGCCTGTTTATAGGGCAGGTCGGCTCAACACGTGAACTGATTTGGCCCAAATTTAAGAAATTTAGTTTTCTTTTAAAATATCCTATTATTTTTCAACTATTAACGCCATAACATACTTTAAATTAAATTTCTTTCACATTGTGTTCACTACGTGTTTCGTTTTCATGAGAAGCATTATAAAATGTGGGATCTAAGAAGTAGAAATTCTCAAAGTACAGCTTCGCAACTCATGCAGTGAATCGAGATATATTTATTTTTGGACTTGTCGTTGTTGACTTTGTTGGCGCTTCACCGAAGGATGCGTGGCGTAATGGCCACTTTGCAAAAAAGTTTGCAATAGAAGGGACCTGCCGAAACCATATAGAGTACATATTCTTTCACTTCAATATCTGCTTGAATTGATTTACGCATGTCCGTCTATTCACATCTTCCGTCCGTGCACTACATTTGGTAAACATTGTCCTAAGAATAGAAAAATTTCGGCTTCAAGTTTGCAAAATTATTGGAAATTGATATTGAAAACACCTTTGTAAAAATCGGTCACAGCCACTCCGTAGTTAAAAGTATTGAAATTTAATTTTTTTTAAATAAAAATGAGTGACGCAAAGATTCATCACCCACAGCTGAATATAATTTTTCCTTGCTCAAGTGTTATAAAGGGATTAAGAAGCGTGAGCAAAAGATATTCGATGAAAAAAGCAAATCACATAACACTTACCACAACCAGACCGATAAAAGACGTCGAAAGCGGATAAAGCGGATTTAACATCTCCGATGATGGGTATGAAAAATAGTAGATTTGAAATACATACATTTGGTATAAATCTTAAATATATATGTATGTATATATATATATATATATATATATATTTATTATATATATATATATGTATGTGTATATATATGTAGTTATATACGCATATGTTTTAAACAGCAATTGTTCCTACATAAAGTAAAACATATAGTACACAGAGATAAAATTATTTAGAATTAAATATAACAAAATTTATTTTAATAGTTTATCAATCTTTTTCCGTATGTTTTTATGTTTTTATTTCTTTGCTCATACAATAAGAACGCAAAAGCAGGTAGTAAGAGACAAATATATGGTAGGATATTAAGGATGATTGACGATTAAGTATTCCTTTAGACATTTAAGAAAGCGTAACACTTGTATTGAGAAATGGAATTTAAAGGTCAGACATACCAACAGTACATTCATATAGAACATATTTTTTTATGAACATGTATTTGTTATATAATTTTTAATATCTATAAGAGAAATGAGAACAAAAAATATAAAACTGTTATGATATATAAAAAACTAAAAATTAATTTTAAAATCATTCACAAACTGATGCCGACACTTGCAATAAAAAGGATCGCATGATATTATAATGCTCCTGAATAAGAAGAAAAGTTTAATTGGCAAACAAAACATCCGCCATTAACTATCAAACAAATGAATTAAATGAAATAGATCCAGTCATTTAATATGCAACCAAACAAACGCTGGACGAAACTTTATCATGACGATGATTACTATTTGTAAGTGAAAAAATATTATGAGGTAATTGCTACTGCTAATTTTGTTTTTAAGAAATGGACATCATCTTAAGGAACGTTCAGGAACTGCTTTTTAAAATAATCCCAACCTTTCATTCAGGGTTATTTAAAAATTTTCTCATTGTAAATAAGCGTTTCAAGGAAATATTAAAAGCCCTTTACACATCTATCACCCCATCGGACATAATCGACACAGTTGAGGAAATGACGTGTGCTTCGAAATTAATCGCAAACATAAAGTTTACCTTTTTTCTATTATAACTCTTAACAAATATCGCGTATATCACGTAATGAATCTTGTTACTTGGATAACTCTTCTAAACTTGGTTCCAAATTACGCCACAACATTAAATATCTTACATCCTTCGCTTATATAACGACTTTTCAAATTGTTACAAGGGAAGTAGTCCAAGAAGTGGTTCGATTCGAACCATTATCAGTCGTGTTCATCCCTGGGCAAAAACATGTCGGTGTATCAAATGTTATCAATATATCTTAAAACTTTGCGACCTGCAGGTTGAACACAAGAAAACAAGGCATGCAGGCGGACAGACAAGCTTGGATCGATTCAAAATCATTTTCTGAGACGATCGGTATAATAGAAGGCGTGTCTGAATTAAAAATACCTTCTCGGTGTTGCATACATCCGCACTGAATTGGTATACGTCTGCTCCACAAGCGGTGTAGGCTATAAAAAGAAATTCGTAAACATAAGTTTTCAATAACGCATTTGTTTCCACAACTATTTTATTGCTACGCCGTCTTAACCATATTAATTTAGCCACGACCTTTTCGCTGAGAGTAATAAGGACTGGGAGTGTCCCTAGTGTAACCCACGTACTAAAATATCAATCTCTTTTTTCTAATCGAAGGCTCAGGATAGGCAATCAGATCAAGTGCAACAATTTAATCGCATGCGAAAGAGGTAGCCAGTATTGCTGAGAATTATTTTCGTATCACGTTGCTAAATGTGCTAAAGGGAATTTAATCGCATGCGAAAAAAGTAGCCAATATTGCTGCAATTTATTTTTACATCAGCTTGTCCAATTTGACAGAGGAACCCATGCAATAAAAAAATTTCACCGCATGAGAAGAAATAGCCAACATTGCTGAGCATTATTTTCATATCATGTTTGCTAATTTGATCAATGACCCATGCGATAAAATTATTTGACGTGTGAAAATTATTCTGCTTTCCCGTTCTTGAATTGAAATGATTTTATATGCGCATGCAAGTGAAAGGCAAAAAAAAAACAACTAACTTGAAACGTCAATAAGAAACATTGGGGATAAGCTCAGAAAAGAGGTTCTTCAAAAAACCTTGCTCTAATTTTGCGAAAAATATCCGCATAGACATGCAAAATTTCTTAAAAAACTGCTTTCAAAAGATTTATACATTTTTACCAAACTTGACTGTCAGTGGTGTAACGCGTCAAGATATAAAAAAAATGTTTTAAAAATTCACAAAAACCAATATTAAAGAAAATAATGAAAATGAAACGTAATTAGATCTCACACAAAAAAAAAACCGAAAGAAAAAATAATGCTAAATAAATAAAACAAAAACACGCAATACAATAATTACAAATAATTGTTGCATAACAATATTAACAGGTAACTAAGGCAATTGAAAAAAAAAAAAAACAAATCAATAAATAATAAGTAAAACAACCAAAATTGTTACATCTTAGTTGTTAAGTTATGAAAGGGAGGAATATTAAATTGTTAAGTGTATCAATAAGTTAATCGATAATATATCTATCTTGTTATACTCACCATCGAACATATTCATTTTATCAAAACGTTTGCAACAAGAAGAAGGAAGCTTCAGAGAATCTCTAAAGAGTAAATATTCTCAATCAATATAATAACCTAAATGAATTAAAAATTGTGCATCTGTCCGTCTGTCCATTTGTTTAAATGTCGACGGTAAACATTGTCCGGGTCGTAGAAAAGATGATATCGTCTTAAAATTTTGGCAAAACTAAGGACGTTCTTCTACGCAAGTTATTATTGAAAATGGGGCCAATCGACCAATGGGCATAGTACTGGTCGACAGTAGAACATAAACTGAGAGCAACTCTTCTTTCTTTTTTACTCTTTAGCTTATTACTCGTAAACTGCAATAAATATGAAGATAAAAATTTCTTCGTATATGCTATGGATGAGCCTACAGCAACTATACAAAAACAAGAAAAAATCATTAAAGTTTATCCAATACTTTTGTATCAAAATTTCCTCCTTCCCGTTTGTTTTTTTTTTTTTTTAAGATAACGGTGATGGGTATAAATGATTGAGCTACAGCCGTATATATAATTATCGTCTGTTTTTTTTTTTTATTTTCAATAAATCTAAGATTCAATCTGCACAAGCAAGCCAAGGTTCATAAAAAAATAGATAAACGTTCATAAGTTTAAGTTTTAATTACAAAAGAAAATTCTGTAAAAAATTTAATTACTTTAGGCTTAAATAAAATGGCAATATTTAAATATATAATTACTCTAAAAGAATATCGAAAAACAATCCATGCTTAGGGAGCGCATACACATCTACTTTATTTAAATTTAACAATATTTAATAGCTGACTAAATTAAATCGATTAAATTAATTTTTTAATTCCGAAAGATTTCTAAATATTTATTGAAGAATTTTCAATTCCAAAAGGTAAATATAAAGCAAAATCTTTAAGTATGTTTTCAGTTTTCTTTTCCTAATTTTTATACCAATCGAAGTAAAGTATTTTAAAATAATGAACTTTCAGAAATATACGCTTCAGATATCTTATAAATGTATATATGTTTTATATGTCTGCATATATGTATGTAAAATTCTTTGTCGACTTCATCAACCTGAATGTCTATCCCGCGGGTTTCAACACGATTTTCGAACACTTTACCATTGAAATCAAATAAAGTTAGTATATCGAACAAACTCATTTATGATCAATGGAGAAGCAAAATTAACTTAACCCGAACTTAGTGCTCGTACTCACAGCAATAAACAAAAGGTTGCCTAAACCTAATATATTATTATTATTATTTTAATTTTAGACTAATGAATTGAATTCTTAGACTAAAAAAAAGACATTGAGCACTAGCAACACAGGCTATCGGCTCTAAAATATATAAAATCAACGTTTGTTTGCTATTACATTTTTACACCCATCACCGAAAAACCACGGAAGGGAGCCCGAAAGACCCTACAAAGTATATGTGTTCTTGATCAGCATCACACTGTAAGCCGATTTAAGCTTGTCCGTCTGCTCGTCTATCCTGTCTACCTGTCTTTCTGTGTGCATTACTCTTTGGCTGTGTTATCTCTGTGGTAAGCGTTCCACCGGTCGCATAAATTAAGCTTTAAATTTGGCAAGAACATTAGAATAACTTGCACGCAGGTTAGTACTAAAAATGGAGGCAAATTGATTGAAGCACATACCCATAATGAAGCGTAAACTGAACGCTCATAAATTATGAGAAATGGAAAGGTAGAATTTTCTACTGAGGACTCTACTAATCATGCAGAAATGGGAAAAAGAACGGCCACGCCCACACAAATTGATAAGCGATCAAATTGTTATTTTCTTACTTTCTTTAGGTTCTCTGTTTATTACTCCAAAGGTAAACAAGATAGAAAATTATTTGCTACATTCCTGACATGAAGATACATTATCCGTCTAAAAATATGTTCATTCTAAAATAAATATGATGAACCCCAACAGGGGGAGGATTGCTCTCTTTGAGCATTATAATCAATTACGTATCAAATGGAAGGACTTGAACAGTAGAGTTTTAAATTAATTATCGCGGACGTTAGGACATGATGGAATCGTTTTTTTTTCTTCACAATTCCGTCGGAATGGATATAAAATACAAGGCCTTGGACAGTAGGTATAGATGGGATAACGGCGATGGGCATAAAAGATTCGGTCGCTGTCGAGTATAATTTTCTACTTGTTTCAATTGCTAACTTAATCATATTCACTATCGGTGGGGTGCATCGATACAGATATTATATATATATACTTGAAGTGAAAGTATAATTCGCCTTAATCTTTCTCTCTCTCCCCGATTGTTCTGGAATCTTTTAAGATCTGAAAATTGGAGGAAATAAATTTTAAAAAACCGTGTTAGTGACCCGGATCCCTTGCGATATGTGTAATTTTGTCAAGAAAAACAAAATTTCTTTTTTTAGGTAAGAGTTATATTAAATCCATAGGAATGTATGCAACTCCTAGAAGAACCTGGAGTAGATCCATCTTCTATAATATCAATTAATTCGTAATTATTCTCTATATCAACACAAGCATGTCTGTCCATCTATGCAACTAATGTCTATCCATTTTTACTCTGTTTTTTTGTTCAGCCTTCAGGTTGAGACTTTCTAAGTAATTTGACTGGATGTTAATATGTCTTGCCCAAAGAATCACAAAGTTCTGAATGTCTGTAAAACTATCCCGATGACTCTTATGAAAAGTAATTCTTTATTTGGCCATGAAGACTAGTTTTCGGGGGTTTTATGACAAAGATATGTAAGGAACAAAAAATTCTTTGCTAAGAAAACTAATTTTAATAAATTGAAGTCACGTTGATTCGGCTTTGAATCGTTTCGCTTACAATGGTTCTTACATATATATGTATATATACTTATAATTTTCAATGTTCAGTAAATTAATAAGTGATGCCAAAGTGTTCATATTCCTACTCGTTTTTTTTTCTCTCGATTTAAAAAAATAAACAATGGTTTTGATGCACTTTTATGAATAATTTGCGATTCACGGCGGATGTAAAAATTTATTAAAAGGGATATTACCGAAGAGGTCCATTTAAATGCGAATGCATTCGACAACTAAATAGATCGGATAGAGCTTACACGAGATGTCATTTCATGTCTTCTTTTCGAAATGAATTTACAAATAAGCAAATATTTCGGTGGATTCCTTTTAATACTTTATTGCTTATACAAGGTAGAAAACTGGCGCTATATATATATATATAATATATATAATATATATATATACATATATACATACATATATACATATATATATATATATACATATATATATATATACTATTATGCAATATAATCCCTTTAATTTATTGCAATATAATTAGTTGAGAGTATTTCTGCATTAAATATTTGCCAATACACTCGCACAGACCAATGCTATTATAATAGTTAAAGCAGATTATACTGTCTGTTGACGTAGTGTATTAATTCATAATATATGAAAAAGCGCAGAGACGCAAAATTTTTTTAGGCGACACAGCTGAAATTCACCTTAAAACTAATCTATTTCCAAAGGCATTTTCCGCATTGACATTCAAAAATGTTGCATTTGCGATCCCGCCTTTACCGGCAGACTATTTCAAATATTTTCCTATTCTTTTCTTTCAAACCGTAAAAAGTAAAAACACTTTAGTAGGTCACGGGCGACTATCAAATACCCTACACCTCTTTACAGTTATTTTTAAAATGACTTTTCAAAATAAGCCATTAGAAGCGACCCATTCTCAATAATGTTCGTCTTTGCGGCCAAAACGCTTTGGTACGGTAATCGTATTTATCGAAAATATCTCAAAATTTGTGATATGTAGGACAGACGGACAGACATGCTTAAATCAAATTGAAAGACGGGTCTACCCCAATGCTTTCTCGGTGTTACATATATCCGCACAATCTTAATATGCCCTCCTTATAACACATATGGTGTAGGGTATGAAACTTAATTTCTAATTAACTAATAAATTATCCATTATTGTAAAAGATAAATTCAAGCAGCTTTTCAACTATTAAACCCACCTATTTACATTGTATGTTTATGATGAAATTACGATAACAGAAGCAACCTAAAAAAAAATTATATTTTTTAAAAGTAACTTCAAAAATATTTTTGAAAAATAATTTAATAGTAAACCTACCTCTAAACAAATCATATTAAAGGACACATATAAAAACAAAAAGTATAAAAATAAAGTGAAAAAAGCAACACTGCCGTTTCTAAAAAAAAAAAACGAAAGAATCTCTTTTTTAAAGGAACAAAAACGAATTCCTAGGAAAGAAAACGAATATAAATAAAATCCCTTAAAACTCAATTGAGATTGTATCCTTAAGCATGGATAAAAAAAATTAAAAATAAAAAATAAAATAACAACAATTGAATACTTTCAAATACACTTTTGTATATAAAAGCGTATAATATTCAGTTAATTCTAGTTTAACGTAATATATCGAAAAATATGACAACAAAACCATTAGGAAAATAAAACCGTTTTTAATTTTAAGTCACAAGTTACTTTACACGCAAAACTCTAGTAGAAGAAAAAAACAAAAAAAAAAAAAAGTGAAAGGAAAATTTCAATCATTCAAGTATTCACAACCAGGGTACATTTAATTAAGTGCATGTACATAACATAGAACAGAAACGATTCCATTTCTTGCTTATATAAAATTATATAAGAAAATATAGAAAATTTAATTGAAGATAATTGTTATCCAAATAATCATCTATATGTAGATGGCAAATACATTTTTCCGAACAAAATGCTTAACATTTAGGTTTATAATAATTAATATCTTTAAAGCATGCACTTTGAATACACTTTGAATACATAGTAAAAATCTTCAAAAAGATTTACGTATAAAAGGCACTGTGTGCCCAAAATTTAATTATGTATTGATTTTTCTTTCAATTTTAATTTCTTCGCGGGATTACAATAATAAGTTTCACCATTAGAAGGTATATATAAATCTAATGTACCCTCCCTCCCGCCCCGTGTGCCCATGGTAATTATAACAAGTGACAAAGTTATATAAGCGTTAAAATGATTCTTGGATATCCACCGCGACAAATTGTAAACGATTTTCCTATACGTATATGTTGTCGTCTTGTATGAAAAGATTTCTTTTAGACGATGGGGCCAATCTTTGTACCAAATTTCAGATCGATATATGCCAAAGGCAACGACTTATTATAATCGAAGCGAGTGACAGCGTTCAGCATTAGGCTTAATAAAGCGAAAACTCGTGAATGGTAAATAAACACTTGTTTCTGATTAAAATTGAACTAAATCCACTCAAATTTCTTATTAGGCCTCTATTGCAAATTTCCGAGCATTTCAATTATTATACCATAATTTTTCAATAGCTTCAGTATTAACTATAAAAAAGTATTTCCGCAATTGTTGCGTAAATGTTTTATTAGCTTTTTAGTTAATAAATTATTGCCCAATGGCAATGAATATAAGGTAACAACAACTTGAGTTCTTTTAACCTTTCTTTCAGAGAGGGTTTTTTTTTGCGCTAACTTCAGATTTCTAATAAAACGTACATCGCGTAAATGTCGTTGTGGTTGCAGCCAAATCGTAATAAATTTTTCTAAGAGAGGGATTTGTTAATGAATAATTTATTATGAAATTCTGGTTCTTCTTATTAATGAGGAACGATTTTAAATTAAAACAAGTAAGAAAATTATATCCGGTCGTATCCGAGTTTCTTATACTCATTACCGTGATCCTAAAGAAAGGGAAAAAGAACTAAGTTCTCATACTCTATAATATCATAAATAGAATAAAAGCGGAACTTTATTTGATGTATTTGTCGCCTTGTATGAATAGCAAGTAAAAACAGGGAAAACAAAAGTGTTTTCAACTTTTTTGCAGAGACGTGCGGGCGTTGTAGGCGTGTTCTTTGAAAGGCTGGGAACGGGAGAGTTTACCACAGATACTGCGCAGTTGCGCAAGCGGACAGGTGGACGGATGAAGGGGCGGATATGTATATGTGGACAAGAATTTATGGGGTTTTCGAAACTTGCTTCTGTGCATTATAACAGTTTTGAAAAAAATGAAATTAGGACTTGCTATAAAATTAAGTAGGAGTGGCCATATTTATAGAGACACTATAACATAGAATAAACGGTCAAATTTTTATAGATTTACCACAAAAACAAACTCTGAAAAACAGAGCTATCCTCAGTTTAAGTGGTATTGTAGGCGTGTTCTTTGACTGCTTTTCAATACCAACCTGCTTAAAAGACTTCCAGCGTTTCTGCCAAATTGGAATGCGATAGTTTTATTTGTGCGTCCAGAAGGCATTACACAGACAGACAACCCACCACCAGACGGACATGCTTAAATCGATTAAGAATTTGATGCTGATCAAGATATACTTTGTCGTTTCTCTAAAGCACCTCATTCTTCGTTGATGGCTATAGCAAGTGAAAACACTATAATGAGCCGTTAAATATCTTACACCACGCTAGAATTAGTTATATAATGATTTTTCAAGATAAGACTTTATATGGGGAGCGGTCGAAGAAATGGTCCGATCCGAATCATTTGCAGTAGCCGTCATCTTTGGACCCAAAAAAACTTAGTGGTGTACATAATTTCGTCCAAAATGTCTTAAAAATTACGATCTGAGAAACAAGAAATCAGATAGACAAACGGACGTTAACGAATGGATAAGTTCAGATCGAGGCGACGTGGTTCTAAGGTCTTCAAGTTCAAGTCCTTCTGTGTACGACCTGTAGGTTAAAAAGAAAGATGTATCAAAAATTGCGGCATGTAGGTTGAAGAAACAAATACGGGACAAGCAAAACAAAGTGTGGTTCTATCTCGAATTGTTCTCTCTTCCTTACCATAACTGGTGTAGTGTAAAAAAATAAATTGAAACAATTTTTCCCAACAATTTTAAATCGCTTTGGTTAGTTTTAATTGTTTCACTTTCGAAGCCCTATGATACCTGGTAAAATATTTTTCTTTTATCAAACGACGAAGCCAGATCAATCGAGCAGCGCGAATTTCTAAGCCATTCTGCAAGGTTTATTTGTTATTGAAACGCTCTTACTCTCAAAGCTTAACATGGAAAATTAAAACTTAATATAAGTGCTCTGAATTTAAGGCTTTAAATTAGGGGGCGGGGATGATCAATAAGCAAACGTCCGTAACTTAAAATATATAGAAGATAATTATTTACTATTCAATATGAAAATCGCTTAAATGTTGAAGTGGCGCATATCTTAAACTAATAAAATTTTCTTACTTGTGTTAATTAGTTGTACAAACTGCAAAAACTTGCTGCATTTGATTAACTTATTGGGCGAAGTAATCAGACCTACAAACCTATCTAATAGGTACGTCTTAAGATCAATTTTTAATGGCCAACGACAAACAACTTAGTACAATTATGATTGTACCAATCAATTATAATAGCTTGAGGAAAAAGTCTTAAGAGATTTCTTGCAATTTTTTTTGTATTAGATTTTACTTTTTTTCAAAATAAATTTTGTCTAAGTACATAATGATCATTATCATCTATGGTCATTTTCTGGAAACTTTCGTAATTTCATCGAAGTAAAAATTCAGTGGTTTACAGGGACCGGAAACTTGACCGAATGATTTTGATAATTTCTCGTAGAAACCATCAGATGTTCACAGCTAAGCGATGCCATCGAAAATGTGCGACGGATGATTATCGAGGTTATAACCAAACGTTTGACCAGATTTTAGAACCTCACAAACAACGATTCGCTTCCAATCCTACCATACATGCAAACACAATCTGACTAGAGCGGCACCAAACACCGTCTGATGACCAAACCCTTTAACATATTTTCCACAAACGATAAATGAGAGGAGATTAGTTGAACAGCGTGAATTTTTGAATTATTTATTCCCGTTTACCTGATACGTAAGGACTATCGGGAAAACTAAAATAGAAAAGTCAAGCTTAACATAAATGTTCATTGTTGATAGCCTCATCTTAGGCCGCAAAATGACCCACTCACGACCTGTACAACAAAATTCTTAGGTAATAATCCGCCTGCAAATTTTCAATATATTAGATCGAGTCATAAGTAACTTCCGGTGCAGTCACGTAGAACCTATTATTCATATTTACCCACTATAAGTCACCGAAACAAACGAGCTTTGATACAGTTAGTCTTCTGCCAACTGTTTTATGTTGTACACATTACATTCAACTTTTTCCCTTAACCTCTGAAATTAGGAGTCAAAAAGTTCATATTCGACATGTAAGGTTTTGGGAATTGAAACTAAGCAATATTGCTAAGACGGCAGCTGAAAAAATATGCAGCGCATAGGGTAAAGGACTAATAACTGATGGGGCAGTTAGAAATTGATTTGTAAAATTCCGATCTGGACCTTAAAACAACACAGAACGTCCTCGACGACAACCTTTTAAAAGCAATATTGGAGAAAAGTCCGTGTCAATCAACAAGAGGTATAGTGAATAGGTTGAATATCTCACAATAAACTGTTAAATTAATATAATTCTGTTACTCAATGAAAACGAAAACAAAATGTCTGATAAAAAAACCAAAGTGATTCGATCTAATATTTAATTTTTGAACTTTTTTCCAGTATTTTCTTCTTTGTCCAAAGCCGAACTATGAGACGCGCTCTAAGAATGTAGAATAAAATATGTTTACAAGAACGCTAAGTTCAATAATGGATCCGACGGGAAAAAACCAATCTTTGAGAAAATCCCGCTAAAGGACTCTGACATCTTATTCTAAGTGGAATGGCAATACAAGAGTACGCTTGCAGCGTAACTTTCTAACCCAATCCAGAATTTTTTCAAAGTTTAATTTTCCCATATGAAACCAAAATTACAGGGCAGTCTGTAATCGAGCAGAGCTAAATTTTCATTCGAAATTTTCATCTCAATAAACTTCTTGAATCTTCAAAATCGATCTACTAGCAGACAACTTCTGTCTTTATAAAAGAGAAATTATTTTACTGAAATTATATTGAAATTATGGGAATAGGCAATAGAAAAAAAGATTTAGAAGAGGAGAAAGAAGAGAAAGGGAGACCTACTTTATTAGGTTAAAAACCAATTTTATATATAGAATTAATATAAAAAAAAAACGAATTTAAATTTGAAAACAACTATATATATATATATAGAAAATCTACAACCAAAGCTTCAACTGAAAAACAGGCTATTATTACTTACTACTTGTATGTGTTTTATTTAAGAACAATTTTGCTAAAAAAAAAACCAAAACTCAAAATAAGAACAAAAAAGAAACAAATTTTTATACGTATCATTTGATAAATGTATATAATTTTTTCTAAACTTTAAAATCTAAGCTTAACTAGACTATATAGAGAATGATTCTTTTCCTCGCCCTAATCCAATCCCGCCCCATATAATCCGACTTTCTCCACCTAAACCTGGATATTTTAAACTAAAAAAAAAATCTTAATAAAATCTTAATAAAATTTGAAAAAAAATATTTAAAAATAACTATGTAATATTAAAACAACATATTGTTTAAATCTTAATATATATATATATATATATTATATTATATTATATTATATATATAGTTCTAAATTATGAAAGAAACCAAAAAGTAATATTAAGTAAACGCATAGCAGAAGAAGAAGAAATGCCAAATAAAATTAATGAAAACATGAAATTGTTTTATTGTTTTGCATGTGTTAGTTATAAAAACCAAAACAAAAATTCAAAAATCTAATAATTATAGAGTTAATTAGATATTTTTAATTATAATAATTAAAATGAAAAACGTGAATAATTAATTATTAAATATTTGTTAATTTACATCAATTAAAATCAATCAAACATCAAACTAAAATTTTGAACCAAATTTCTTCAATCTTAGGAAAATTCTTTAAAAAAATAAAAGATAAAAATTAAAAAAAAAAATCATGTACTGCGAACTTAAATGCATGTAATATAATTATAACGAAAATTAAAATGAAAAAGAAAAAGAACAAAAAAAACCCACAATACGACATCTACACACATCTTTACATTATTAAGTTATACACATACCTGAGACACCTGTTATTTTTTTACAGATATATTTATTAGCAACAAATATAAATTACAAAAAAAAAAAAACTTTCGTCACATTGACGAACTAAATTAATGCATAAAAGATTTAATCAATTAATTTTAATTAAACGTAATTAAATAATTAATAAAACATAAAAACACACTATCACACAAAAACTAATCATAAAAAGAAATTATATGAAAAAAATAACAAAAAATCCAATAATGAAGAAAATGAAGAAAAAAAAAATGTAGAAAATAAGTTAAATAAAAAAAGTATTTTGAAGAATATATATAAGTGTGTGTGTGTGTGTATGTTCAATGGTCTTTTGTTATTCGATATTTTTCCAAAAACAACAAGTAAGAAAATTATATTCGTTTGTTACCGAATCTTCTATACTTGTTATCGTTATTTTAAAAAATATTGGGCGTGGCTGATTTTTTCTATATTCTAGAATCGAAATTGAAAGTAAGTGATTAATGAATAATTGAAAGTAATCAACAAATACCACGGAACGCACTTTTGCTCAGTTTTTATTGTATTATGTAGTCATGCGAGTCTTCTAGGCGTGTCTTTTGAGACGTTTCGGTTATTTTGAAATTCGTTTGCCAGTTTTTTGTAGGCTATAATTTTATTTTTGCAAACGGGAGAATGTTTACAGCAGACATTACAAGGGCGGACAGACAGGCAGTCGAACGTGTTTAAATCGATTTCGAATTTCAATTCTGCGACTTAAGCGATACCATAAAAATTATGGGTGAAAATAACCCATAATGGAAGAAATAGGTATGTATATTATAAAACGTCCATATTTTTAGCGGTAAATGTGATTGGAGTTGAACTACCAAGAATTTTGCATAGGTTACCAATAATGATTAAACCCTAAATAACGAATCGAAAAACTACCAGGTAAGTAAACGATTGACTTAATTCGAATGATGACGTTGTTGCAAATGGGGAAAAGAGTTAAAAAGTGAGCGGAATCGCTAGGAGCGGCGCTGCAGCTAGAATCAGCGCAGCAATTGGGTGTAGCGCATGCGATAGATGCAGCGCAACAGTCGGGTGCAGCGCAGCAGTTGAAGCGCAGTCGTCAAGTGCAACGTAGTAGGTGAGTGTAAAGCATTCGATAGATGCTGCTCAGCAACTCAATGGAGCACAGTGGCTAGGTGCAGCGTAGCATTTGGGCGCAGCGCAGTCGCTGAGTGTTGCGCAGTAGCTGAGATTCATGAGATATCGACAAAAATATTTTACGTTGTGTAATACGGACGGAGTAGGCTTTCAAATCCAACTAAATCTTAATTTTAATTATTTAACAAAGTTCTGTTAAAGCGTTCACAGAGTTTTGTTACCACATATGGTAGGTGTCTTTGCTACTTAAATTCGACTTTATCTTCGCACCATTCCTACGAAAACTAAATAGTAAATTGTTTATATGGTAAGAGGACCTAGTTTCGAACATTTCATGGTGAAAATGAGTCCATCATAGTATTAGCATAGGAATCGATATTCTTACCGAATCTCGCCGAATTTGATCTAATTGGTCTCTTTTTCTTAAGGATTTTTCAAGGATTCATAAGGATTTTTAAGATAATTCCATGTTCGGTATTTCATAATAAAGATTGGTTCACAAGAGTGTATTGATATAAAATTTATGTCTCAAATTTGGATCAAGCAAATCTATTTTTTATTTCATTTTGCAACAGATCGCCTTCTAAATATCTGATAATGAAAATTTGTCTATAAATTTAATTTAACATCAAAATGATTTGAATCACATTTGATAAGCTGGAAGGCCATTAATTAAAGAGGTTAATATTTAATGTCTCATGATGAAAATTGGTCCACGCTATCAACGCAGTCGTAAAAATTAAGTTAATTAATGAAATTTAGACCGCATAGACGTGCTTTTTACATCCCGTCATCTATAGCAGCTCTCACGAAGAGCATGCGCATGTATTGCGACAAAGTTTCAATTTGTCGTTTATTATGACTACGGAACTAACTAAAAAATAATAAAACCCTTGCCAAGTAATCAAAACTTGCTAAATTTCGAGCACGTCGGTTGACGCCCCGAGTACGCTCGCGCTTTCATGAAAAGTATGCCGATGCATGAAATTAATGAAGAACGAATAACTATTGGACGCCTTTGCCCGGCTAGAAGGTTTTTCCACTACAAATAAATAGAACAAATGCACACCATCAGATTTTTGTAAAGTCTGCACGTTCTTAAGGTTAAAAATATACTCCAAATAAAGGCGCTTAAGTGAAAAAATAATTTATTTTAATAAAATTTAATTAAAGTCATGAGAATTTTGCTCAGACGTTTTCACATTTCACGTAATTTAACGTCAAGTGGTATTCACAGCATTGACGAAAGCGCAGACACGTAATGCACATTTAGGAATCGCTGCAATTATCGTTGCCGGTGGTTTATCGGGCTTTCTACTAATAAGAAGCAGCATTTATTTCTTTTTATTCTTATGTTAATTCATTACTAAGCACATTCTATATTTTGTTAATTTTACAACAGCTCCTAATTTCATCATAACAGACCAAATTGAAGAAATTTAGTGAATTATTTTAAAAATTCTTCAGTACGTAAATACTAAACATGCCGCATAGTAAGATAGCCACCTTTGCAGTTATAGACTTGGAAACAAATAGTTTACCGGATTTACAATTCAACAAATGTAGTATAACGGAACTCTGTATATTCGCTTTTTCCTCGAAATTCGAAGCGAAACAAACTGAAAGGCAAACTACATCAGTTGGAAAGGGGAACAATTGGCTTAGCCAAAAATCAATACCAGAACTCCCAAGAGTTTTGCATAAATTAACTTTAATGGTTAATCCCCGTCGAAAAATATGGCCCGAAACGGAAAACATAACTGGTAAGTTAGCTCTTGATTAATGTGACGCGTCTTATTAAATATCCCAAATAATTGCAATGCTATAGGCTTAAATAATTGGATGTTGGAGCCTGAACAGCCATTCGATGAAAACACCGCGGATTTGCTGATATCATTTTTACAACGTTTACAGCAGCCAGTATGCTTGGTGGCTCATAATGGCTTGGGTTTTGACTTTCCCGTTTTACGTTATGTCATGAAAAACTTGGACTTGGTATTATTTAGCAACCTTGGGTATTTAGTAAATATTATTATATGAGTGTCTTTCTTTTGTATTCAACCAGAAATTTCCAACGTCTATTTTATGTGTGGATTCTTGGAAAGCATTTCAGATCATTGATGCTCAGATAGAGATAAATAATAATAATAATAATAGTAATCAAATGAACGCAGATGTTGAGAACGTTAGCGAAGATACAAAGCGAGAGAATGACGATGAAATAAGTCCCGAAACAACTTCATCGAAACATGTTCTTTTGCCTATTAATGATCCCATTAATTGGCAAAAAATTAATGAAACTACACCACACAGACCTTGCAAGATATATCACAGAAAAGGTTTAGCTAACGCTGGCGAAAGTGTGCCTGCTAAGCGTTCTCTCTTTTCCGCACCAAATCCAATTCGAGGCTATTACAAACTAGGCAACATATATAAGCGTATATTTCAAGAAGACTTCAAGGACTTACATCGTGCTGAAAATGATGTCGATGCCTTAAGCAAATTAATTTTACATTACGGATCCGCATTTACTGAATATGCGTATAATAATGCCATTTCGCTCAATGACGTCCCAAGTTTAGACGAACCCAAAACTTAGTATGCGCAAGTTTTATTTATTTTTTATGAATGATGTATATATGATTTTAAAAGACAGTTATGTTATATTATTTTATATATTGTCATTTTGTGATTTGTTCATTCGTTTTTTATATTTTTATAAACTATATCTGTTGCATGTAACGGTCTATTGAACCCTCTACATACAGCTTAAAATATGCTACAAAATCTAGTTCTCATCATTTATTTAAAACATTTGTACACAAAGTTTTTTTGTCAAAGAGAGTGTGGCTTATAAAGGTTAAGAAAAAAAAAAAAAAAAAAAAGATTATTGCTGTTCGCCTCTGCTGTCCCTCGAAGCAAGTCATCTGTTGTCGATTCGTAAACACACAGAACAAGGGGAAGTCTATTAATCGCTATCAAACTAGGAATAACTTTTAAAATCGAAAAAGGAGAAGGACAGACCTTTGATACTCCGCTCCAAGTGACGTATTGCTTAGGTCTAGACGATTGTAACGGTGAAACTATGCAATATGTTGTACAAAACAATATTAAATACTACGCCTTTTTACATAGAAAAGTAGACTCATTTTTTGGATGCGTCTTATAGTCCGAAGATAACATTAAAATACTTTTTCAATAAGTCGTCTTTAAATTTGAGATAGGTCTTATAGTCCGAAAAATATTGTACGCCACCGAAGATAGGTATGACACAACTTATCTCAAGACAAACATGGGGAACCACTGATTTATCTAAACCCTTTGCCCACGATCATCGAAAGCTAGTATTAAACTTAGGCTGTAATTATGGGCGTTTTCGCAGGATTCATTTGAGTTTAAAAGAGAAGTCGATAATTATAAAGTCGTTTAAAAAATGTGAAGATGTAATGATAAAGATGACGAAGTTTTTGAAAGGCGTGATAACAATAGTTCAGATGAAAGTAACACGAACGAAGATATTAACGAGACGAGCGATAGTGTCGAGACAGTGCTAGTACGACTTATGCTAACAATAATTAAAAATTTTGATCCGAAACTAACATTAAAATGTATTTTTCTAAAAATCATTTTACAAATTTGATTGCGTCTTATCGTCTGGTGCGTCCGTCTTATACTCCGAAAACTACAGTAGGTAGGTGTAGAAAATTTGAAAACAAACGAAAGATATCCGCTCCTTTATTATTATAATTATCACTTATTTCGAAACATTTTATACATTGTATAAACACGAAGCGTCTGCAACAAACAATCATACAAAGTAAACCGAGAACAGCCAAAATTTTTCAAAATATATAAACATTCAGAATCTTCCCCTTGTACCGTATAAAACCGTCTGCCTTGGAAGGCAGCATCATAGATCACATCTGGACAAACAGATAAAACAAAAGAAAACGTCTTAAATTGAATTTAGTAAACGTATGTTCTTTAGGAAGAACACTGATGTAGGATGAGGTTTTATTGAAAATATTCCGCTCGATGCAGCTCTACAAATACAAATTGATCTATCCACCTTAGCTCAATGGAGTCTACATACAGTACGAAAAATTTAGGCTGCTCTTACTGAAGACTGCATTTGTGAGTTGAAGGTAAAAAAAAAAATATATTTTATAAAAAAGAAAAACTTTCGTATGTTATATAAGGCTTCAAAAACATATATATATATATATTTTTTTTTTTTTGTTTAAGATAAAGTTATAAACAAAAAGTATACTTCAAACCCAAAAAATATTACAAAAAAGCGTACACACATCACTAGCATTATCAGAAGGAAAACATGTTGCGTTAAAAGTACATAGCTTCTCTACTTATTTCCGTAGATTAAAATAATAGTTTATCCGTTAAAAGGCGTTTATTCATTTCTTGCCTTCAATATGTCACAAAATATACACACATAAACAAAATATAAACACACAACAGAATTTCTCAAGAGGTAAGAAATTATAATAATAACACCAATACAACAGAAAATAAGCATGAAACGGGCCGATTAAGCAAAGAACAAAATTCTAAAAAGTGAACCCATAACTAGCGCTGTTCACATTACAAACGATCCAGAAAAATATAATCCAATTCCGTTCGATATGTTTTGATAGCCAACGGTTTTTGACATTCCAAGAAAAAAAACATTTACAACAGAAATTAATACAAAAAAAAACGCCTCCACTTTACAAAGCTCCACGAAAGTGGAAAAGCAGCTCTAATTATAATATATTCGGATACGATGGTAAATAAAGATTGTGGACGAAACCTAATAAAGCGTTCACAATACAAAATTTACTACATACTGTAAATCACGGTGGAGGGTCTGCCATAGTCGGTCACTTGTGTAACTGAAGTACGAAGCCTGGTTTTTATTGACGTTAATATAGATCGTCATGTTTATCTTAATCATTTGAAAGCCAGTATGAAGACTTCCGTAACTCTCCATGGTCTTTCAAACAAATTAATATTCCAGCATGATAACGATAGCAAACGTACACCTCTCACAAAGAAGTGGCTCCTTTTTCTTAATCACCAATTGAAGACGTACTACATAGATCGAATATAAGTTAGTACAAATAAATAAAATTTCTAAACTTAACAGAGCTTTACTTGAAAAATTGTCTACTTCGATGCCAAGACGTACAAAAACAATGCCAGATGCTAAAAGTGGTCTAACAAAATATTAGTTTTTTAATTTTAACCCACCTCTTACCTATGAAATAAACTGTACGTACATTTTTTAAAAAATTTTTTTGGAAATGAATTATAATTTTTGGTTATAACTTCAGTCAACAAAACTGTTGACTTGTTATTTAGTATAAGTTTTCTTTTTTTTTTTAAGAAATACCTTCTTTTACCCTCAACTCATAAATGCAGTTTTTAGTTAGAGAAACCTTAATTCTTCGTTTTGTACGTGGATTTTATTGCGTTACGATATATTTCCTTGAAAAGATATTCATATAGGTGCACAGACAATTCAATTTTTAAACCCAGTACTACTATGTCGGAAACTTTTTTACAAATATATTTCATTTTAAGCCACTTACCAGCACAGATTACAGCGGGAGCAGATTGGGAAATTTGTTTATCCTGAAATATTTCTCGTCGAATTTCAACAAAAAGTCTGAATAGCAATAAATATGTTTTAAACGCTTCCACCTTTCAATAAAAAAAATAGTTTTGCTCCACCAATGAAGCAATAATGCAGGCATAAACACTTTAAAACTCGATCACTTCACATTTTTCGGGCACTTAATCTAATGCATGTTATAAACTTATATTTACGTATTCATTTTTTTTTTTTCCTAATTTCCAAAATTTCACACAATTGTTCATAAAAATTACGCGAGTTCTTGCACTTATTAAATCACTCCGTAAACAAATATAAGGAACCGTTATTTCTTAATGTGCCGCTTCTTCTTGTTCTTTTATTGTACATTCATTGAAAAGCGATGCTTTATTACATTTCAACCTTGATTACGCATTTTGGAACAAAGGTAACATGAGACACTTGTTTCAATCAGTTCTCTTTTAATGTAGCGCATAATAACGTCTCGGAGTCGTGTTAAAAATAATGCGTTAAATTGATTAGTGAAAAATATTAACAATCAAACATAGCTCGTTCTTTTCGTTATAATTTCTTATTGTATAATACTAATTGCAGAAATTAAGAAATAAAGTGGCATTGATGAAACAAAATTAACATATCAATTCTGTGCAAACAATAATTTATTATGTATTTGCAACAGAACACTATCTAAAGTTTGACAATAATTGCATTTCGATTATGACTTACTAAAAAATTGAAATGTTTTTAATTTATTTCTATTAAATCCAATTCAATTTCAGTTCTTTCCATCTATAATGTAACAATCTTTTTATCTTATTTTTGTTCTAAAGGACATAATACAATTAAAAAAAATAATTCCAAAAAATAAATAAATGAAAATATGAAATATTTCATGATTCCAATTCTTGGGAAGTAATTAACAATGTGCAGTAAGTAAATCTACTTTCGTAGCGCAATCAATATCACATTTTTTTTTTTTTTTTTGGTATGTTGGAAAGAGATGGACTAAGCCAATAGATTTGTAACAATATCACATTTAGCAGAGATTGTTAAGGAATTTTCATTTAACAGAGATTATTATTATAATAGAATTAAATAATTTATATCGTCAATCAAAGGCCGGCATGGCGAATTCAAAAGAAAACATGTGAAATTGTTTACAAATCAAATGAAATAAAAATATATGAAATCAAAAGTCGGCATGGCGAATATGAAATTGGCGAAAACATATGAAATTGTTGCTATGGCAACACTGCATTGCTTGATTGTATGTCAAGTTTGCTTTGTACAACAAAATTTTGTTTGTTTTGCATTTCTTATTTGGTTCGTAACGTCTTGCCGCTGGCCTAAGTTGACAAAATGCCCAGCGAAATTATTACACTGCAGTTGGGTCAGTGCGGTAATCAAAGTAAGTGAGAAAGTAAATCACCTAGCAGCTGCTAATTGCTTAATTTATTTCTTTAGTTGGTTTTGAGTTTTGGAAGCGCTTATGTTGGGAACATGGAATTTCACCTAACGGCGTCCTTGAAGATTTCGCTACTGACGGAGTAGATCGCAAGGATGTGTTTTTTTATCAAGCTGACGATGACCATTATATTCCGCGGGCTGTGTTATTAGATCTAGAGCCCCGTGTTATACATACAATAATGAGCTCTCCCTATGCCAAAGTACGTTTCGTAACTAAATATCTTAAAAAAGTCGATATATATTTTTCTGTCTTTGCAGCTTTACAATCCTGAGAATGTTTATCTCTCAAAGCATGGTGGTGGTGCTGGTAATAATTGGGCATCTGGTTATAGCCAAGGTGAAAAATTACAGGAGGAAATATTTGATATCATCGATCGTGAAGCGGATGGCAGTGATTCCTTGGAAGGTTTTGTTTTGTGTCATTCGATAGCTGGCGGTACAGGTTCAGGCATGGGTTCCTATATAATGGAACGTTTGTCTGATCGTTTTCCTAAAAAGCTCATACAAACATATAGTGTTTTTCCTAATCAGGATGAAATTAGTGATGTGGTGGTACAACCATACAATTCTTTACTGACCTTACGTCGTTTAACTAGCTGTGCGGATTGTGTAGTAGTACTAGATAATACAGCTTTAAATCGCATAGCCACTGACCGCTTGCATATACAAAATCCAAGCTTTTCGCAAATCAACACTTTGGTTTCCACCATAATGTCGGTGAGCACTACTACTCTGCGATATCCTTCGTACATGAACAACAATTTAATTGGCCTAACCGCACCCTTAATTCCGACACCTCAATTACATTTCCTTATGACTGGTTATACTCCCCTTAGCACCGACAGTGATGTAAGTTGATATTTTGCAAAAAAGTCCTTTTAAAGCATTTTCTTTCCTTGCATAATTGCTTAGCAACCAGTAAATGTGCGTAAAACTACAGTATTAGATGTTATGCGTCGCTTATTACAACCTAAAAATATGATGGTATCTACCGGTCCAGATAAAACCAATCATCATTGTTACATATCAATTTTAAATATTATACAAGTGAGTTAAAAAAAAAGAAACAATTATATTTATCAATGAAAACTTCTGTGCTTTTCAGGGTGAAGTGGATCCAACTCAAGTTCACAAATCTCTGCAACGTATACGGGAACGTAAACTGGCGCAATTTATACCATGGGGACCTACCAGTATACAGGTAGCTCTTTCTCGCTCTTCTCCTTACGTTCAAAGCAGCCATCGCGTTTCCGGCCTTATGCTGGCCAATCATACCAGTATTTGTTCCCTGTTTGAACGCGCCCTAGGTCAATACGATAAGTTAAAAAAACGCGGGGCCTTTCTAGATCAATTTCGTCGCGAAGACATATTTAAAGATGATCTCTCTGAATTGGATAATTCCCGTGATGTAGTTGATTGTTTGGTGCAGGAATACGAAGCCGCTACGCAACCAAATTATTTGCACTGGTCTGCAAAAAAAGGCCAGGAAGAGCAGTGAAACAGGCAAAAAGCAAAAAGATCAAAAACATATGCACTGAAAGCCATAATACGCCACCAATCTCGAATTTTTTCATTATCATTAAATATATCTTTTTATATATAACTGCATTTAATTTATTAGTTTTAAATGTAATCACTTTAAAATAAATAATTAACAATAAAAGCCATTCACACTGTTGCTGTTAAATATCAACATCCAGTCTTATTCACTATTAAAAAGTATCTCTCCGTCGCAAAATGTGTTAATGTATGTATACTCTCCTACATTATGTATAGAAAATTTTAAATACATCGCAAGAATTTACGAGACGACGCAAAAACACAGGGTACGGTTGTCTGATATGCGCTCGAGCAAATTTTAAAATATTGGAAGAACTTCGCTATTGTAGGGCAACAATTGGCACCTTTTTTATATTACAGTTTCTAACGTGGCACATACGTTCCATATTATGGATACTTAAGCGCGTCCTTTTCGTCATCCAGGAAACATATATATGCCAAAGACATATTCAGACGGTCGAAAATGTATGACCAAATTGATTCAGAATCTGGGAGTGTCTATTTCGTGAACTAATTAATGTCCATCTCTCTAAGAATAAATTTAGCAGTTGGCAAGACACAAATTTACAGACATTTATAATTTTAAACTCAACTTTAAGTGATATATTCATTGCAATTTTATGAGCAAACTGTTATCAAAAGAGTCTGACTCAGGACATAATAACATTGTCGCGTAATTGAAAAAAAAGGTTCCAACAGATGCAAAGATAAAAGTGAATGACAATTGTCAAGAAAGGTTGTAAACTTTTTCAAACGGTATACCACAAATAGATCACCATTTCGCCCATGTATCAAGCGGATCGTAGACAATAATTCCATACAGTGCTGCGATATTTACTATCGTGTATTCCCCGGCATTCCATGCACTCTGATTCTATGCTTTGAAACTTCTTCACAACTCATTCAATGGCTCACTAAAATTCAAGCTCTGCTATGTATACGCGATACCCAGTTACATTACAACGTGACTTTTCTTCATGCAGAAACTTGTTCGAAAAACTGGAAACTAGCTGCATTTCACTCCTCATTGATCCTGTTCAATCACTGTAGACATCTGAAATATTCTTGGATAATTTAAAAGATTTCCAAATTTTTTCGGATAGCGTACAAGACAATGTTTTTATACCGTCACAGAGTTTATGTGCTATTAGACATATGAGAAAAGAATAATCTAATAATGGAAATGCTTTAAATAAAATTCCAAATATTTTAAATGTCATAAATTCTTTTCAAAAACAAGTAAGAACATTATACACCCTACAGTTAATATTTTTTATGTTAAATCACTATTATGACACAATTTTCATCTTCAATTATACGTTTTTGTCATATGAACCTCAGTTCTCGTTCAAAGTTTTCATACTACTTAGCCATTTTTGCCGAAAAGTTTTGAAAATCGCAAATCAAAATAAGGCGTTACATGGGACCGATCCAAACCATTTTCACAACAGCGTTCGGTGTCGATTCAAAACACGTCACCGTACCAAACTTGATCAAAATATATTAAAAACTGCGACAAGTAACTTGGAACACGAATTTACATGGACGGACATCAGACGGATAAACAGGCTAAAAGATGGGTGTATCTTAAGCCCTTCTGCTTGTTACATACGTCCGCACCCATTTAATGCGCTATGTATGGTATAATGACTGAAAATATATTTAATATTGCCAACAGTACTCACATCAGTTACGTTACTTGACTGCTTGTTTTCATATTTGATTGGTTTCTAAATGTTAAAATGTGTATGCCCTTTTGATATCATCATTATATAGAATTGTCAAAAGTGAAGTGAGGATATATAATAAAAAAAAAGCAAAGAAAAATAAAGTGTCTATGGGGGAAAAAGACATACCTAAGAGAAAAGCCAAATCAGACATTTTACAATGAAAGGGCACGACAACGCTTATCGAACAATATTAAATGTAACACTAACGTGTCATTAGGAATTTTCCCTACTTGCTTCAGAGTCGCGCCTTACCTGCAAAATAAAATTTGCAATCTCTCCGTTTTTCGGTGGAAACGTATAAAAAAATATTAAGCCAGCTTTAAGGTAAATAGCAAATGTGTGTATATAAGGGAGCACAAACAAAAAAAAAAAGAAAAAGACACGCGAATGAATGTACATTTATTTATTTTCTTTTTTTTATTTCCTATAATTCTAGGTTATAAGATAGTTATTCTTTAAGTTCTTAACTGCTTCAAGTAAATTACGTAAAATTAGTGAATGCTGACTTTTTGTTTTTTTCTTTTTTTTTTACATTTTGTTTACTTCTTTAAACTTAGGGTTTAGAGTGTTTTATTTAAA
Organism: Glossina fuscipes; assembly: GCF_014805625.2. NCBI lineage: Eukaryota > Metazoa > Arthropoda > Insecta > Diptera > Glossinidae > Glossina > Glossina fuscipes. The sequence continues at coordinate 950,691 of NW_023998416.1, forward strand.
TGATATTTTTAATGTAATGTGTTTTATAATTATTCTGAGCATTAAAAAAGAAATTTTTTTCAATAATTTATTCATTTTTAAAAAAGTTGTCATACATTTTATAAATAATTAAAAGAAATAAAAAAATTCACATTTACAGTAATAGCTATATTTTCGTTTTTTTTTGTTTTTTTTTGTTTTTTTTTTTTTATTATTTTACAGAAGTTCTTTTTGTAATTGCATTTTTTTTTTTTTTTTTTTTCTTATATTGTTGTCTGTTTGAAATTAAGAGTTAAATAAAAACATAAAGTGAGTTTCAAATTGGAATTTTCCACATTCGTTCCATTCTAATATATGTATACACATAAAGATGATAAATTATTTTATGCATGATAAGTTTTAGACTGCTCTAAGAATGTATATATATATATATATATATATTCATGTATTTATGTATACATGTATATATATATATATATGTATACATATATATATATATGTATATATTTGTATATAGAAAAGGTTTTCTTAAATTAACTTAACACTTACTTTTTACAGCATTTTCCTCAAAGTTTCAAAAGCTAAATATTTTTCAAGTCCAAAAACAGTAAAAATAAAATTAATTGTAGCTAATTCGAAAAAGAAAAAAAAAAAAACAAACATTTAACAAATCCCTTGAATTAATTCTACGTCCCTCTAACAAAATCACTTATTTGTTCCATGCTTGGCTAGGATTCGTTTCAAGAATTAACCGAATAATGGAGAGGCGCAAAACTTCAACTATATATAAAAGCTGTGTAAAAATATCTGTACATAGAGGAGAAATGTCCTAAAAAAAAACGCAAGCAGGTATTTTGAACGCAGACATATTACAATGAATTATGTAGGTGGACCACGTCTATCATAGCCTTCGGTTATACCAATTCCCATTCCACTGGTATTCCCATTGTTGGATGCCGACGAATTGCCTGCACCGCTCCCACCTCGTCGATAGGAGTCCGCCACATAATGTTCCCTTGACCAATCACCGCCATGACTGTAACGCGGATCGCCCGACGCTAAAGGACGATACCCACCGTGAGGACCCATGCCTGGTGGCAAGACTCCATTTGCCATATAATAATTTGGCGGCATGTAATGATTGGCGTAGCCACCATGAGGCGGCATATGTGCCGGTGGATATCTGAGACGAAGATATTTAAACGCCTACGTTGGATGTATAAATTTTAAATAATTTACCTTCTTTTATCCATGCGGCGATCCCGGTCACGATCTCGGTGATCGCGACGATAACCACCACCACCACCACCACCACCACCATAACGGTCACGTTTGTAATCGGAATTTCCGTAACTGTAAATTCTCTCACGATATAAGAAATTAACGATCATTTTGTTCAATTTTTTTACTCACCGATCCCGACTATGCCCCCTCCAGCGTTCACTAGCACCACCTTCAACGTAAGGAGAGGAGTTATTGCGACCACAATCCATATTACCCATCCCACCTGAAGAATAGCCTCTTGGCGGTAAGCGGTTATTACCTAAATTTAAATGTCCGCGATTGTTAGGTGTTGATGGGGAATGTAGTGAAGAATTTCGACGATCATGATTCAAACTGTCATTGTTTCCGGGACTAAAGTAATCGTCACGGTAGCGACTTTTTCGTTCATCACGGTTTCTGTATAACAAACATACATAAAGTACTATAAGCCATTTTCCTTTGAAAATTTTTCAAACCATGCTTACCTTCCTCTATTCGCATCCATATTGAGGCGTTTAAAAGACATAGCTTTTAACTCTGCATTCATTGAGCCACCAATACCCACAGGAACCAAAGCTCCTAAATCATTTTCATCTCGTTTCCTTTTCAGAGGCGATATATCGGTTGCGCTCATACCCAGACGTTTATTTTTGTCTCCTTGGCCGCTAACACCTGGCTTTTCGTCAACTGTAGATGCATAGCGTTCAAATTTATCTTTATCTCGATCTTTATCTTTTTTCTTTTTCTTAAACGTTTTGCCTCCTTCGTTTACGGTTTCGCCATTTTGTGCCATGCGTTCATCTTTCATCCTTTTGGTAGGTGATTGGGAATTCGCTTTTGTGGAGGTTTTACCTCCGATTTCTTCGTCATTTTTCAGAGCGCTTTTATATAATTTAAACAATTTCTTGGCGTCAAATTCTAAGAGAACCATAGAAAGGAGGAAAACATATAATTATCATCGTTAATCGTTTTTCTTCAATTTTTGCAAGCCTACCTGTAAATTTGGACACAAAATACCATAAATTACTTCGCCATTCTTTCTTCTCAGGTTCTTTGTAGGCCTCAAGACAAATATCGATTTGCTTTCCTATGGATAATAGACATTCTCGCGTGTGTTTAATTTGATCTTGATTAGAAAGACTCGAATCAGGCCGATCTAAAGCTTTTAGAGCTTTCTTAACCGGTCTCATTTTCTCTTTGCACTCATTGAAAATGTTCGGATCTAAATCGCCTAACACATCTAACGCTCGTGGCTCGTTGTTGGCAGTAAAATGCATCGGTTTATTGCTGGAATCTGAAGTGCTAGGTTTTTTATTTCGAGAGCTTTTACTTGCTTCTTTATCTTTGTGAGTCCCATGTTTATGTTTTCTTTTAGTTGATATTGATGACATACTAACGTCGACATCATTCGAATTGCAATCCATTTCGCTATAGTCCGGCTTGGAACCATTCTCTCCCCTTCTTGACCGTCTTTCTCCTGTTGCTCCCGCCTCTGCGAGCGCGGACTGCGAAGCTTCATCGCCTTCTGATATGTTACGTGTTCTCCGTTCTGGTGTTGAATTATGCGTCGCATTGACGGACATATTCTTCGTTTCTGTTCTGGGCTTACGAGGCTTTCGTTGCTTGCCCGCTACACCTTTCTTCAGCTCTACACTTTTCTTAATAATCTTCAATAGGTATTCCGATCGTGACTGCAAATGCTTGGCCTGTGGTTTGCGAGCATCATTGAACAGCATCTTTTCGGTTAACTTGAGGCTTGGGTCCATTTTCATTTGTTCCCACGATCCAATGCCGTACTGATAAATGCCGCATAGTAATTTGGAGTCCTCTTCCACACCCCATTCCACGTCGAAGTTCGCAGGTCTTGTTTTAATATCGAGTGACCAAATGAGACGTTCATTGGCTGAGCTTGGCATTAATTCATTTAAGGGTTTCAATTCTTCTTCACATGCTAGGAGGGTTTTAGCGTTAAAGGAAACTCCACCGAGTTTAATCGAAAATGTGGCTCTGCTACGTCTTTGCTTGGAACCATTGTCATCAGTGTTGTCAACAGGCTTCTTTGAGTTGCTGATTTCCTCTTTATGCTCTTCCAAGAACTGGACACATCTGTCGTGAAGCATTTCGCCAATACGTTTCAACTCTGCCAAAGGCTTTTCCTGCAACTCCGCATCACATGCAATAGCCTCGAGACGCATCAACGGGGCAGGAAATTTCTTATAGGATTTAATAAAACGTCGTATTTCAGCATCAGTGAAACCGATTATTTTCTCCTTCATAGCTGGCCGCCCACGCTTCTTAGGTCTACCACCTTCGCCATCACCGCTGGCATCTGAGCCAACATCATAGTCAGAATCGTTACTGTCATCTGGCTGACCTTTTCTTGCAGATTCCTTTTTATTTGGCGTATCCGCTTGCTGTCCAGAGGCCGTTGTCTTTCGGCGTGGCGGCAAATATAAATCTTCCATTTCTTTGGCTTTTTCTTCGTCTTCCACAATTTTTCGATAATCCTCTGGTATTATGTCATCCCAGTCCTTAGTGTCTTCCTCCTGCTCCCCGGTCATCGCATTTTCGTTGTCTTTCGTAGTGGTATCAGGTTCTTCTTCGAAAGCTGCAATACTGGCAACTTTAAATGCGGATAACAAATCGTCACCTGGCATTTCGGGATCTTCATTGCGGGTTTCGGCTCGACGCAAAATCTCATCGATGTCACACACCAATTCCTCATCGTTGTCCTGTTCATCTTTAAACAACTCTTCTGCCCCAAATTTCAAAATGGCCGATAAGTCGTCTTTGTTGAATGGCGTGGTGTTAGTAGAACCACTACTACCCCTATCTAGGACGGTACGCCCAGTAGTGTCCATTCTCTGGATAACTAAATGATCCAAAACCATTTTCTGTTTGGCTCTTTCGACTATTTGCTCCTCCACAGAACGGGCTGTAACCAAACGATAGATATTCACTTGATTTTTTTGACCAATTCGATGAGCACGGGCCTGGGCCTGCAGATCATTTTGGGGATTCCAATCGGAATCGAAAATAATTACGGTATCAGCGGTTGCTAAATTTATACCTAACCCGCCCGCACGAGTGGAAAGAAGAAAGCAAAAATCCTGACTTCCTTCAGCATTAAAATGGTCCAAAGCTTGACGACGCATTTCGCCCTTTATGCTGCCATCCAAACGTTGAAAGGAGAAATGACGTTTCTGCAAATATTCAGCTAAAATGTCTAACATGCGCACCATCTGGGAAAATATTAGAACCCTATGACCTGTCTCTTTGAGACGGCACAAAAGTTTATCTAGAAGTACCAATTTTCCCGAACCCTTCAGCAACGTTTGTAAAGCCTCATCTTGTTGCATTCCCAACAATTCAAATTCGGATGGCCGAATTAGGGCCGCATGATTACAACATTTTTTTAGTTCAATTACTATATTCAAGAACGTTGATGTAGAACCACGTTTACCCTTCCGCAGAGCATCGAAATTTTTCGTTAATATCCATTTGTAGTACTGCTTTTGCAGAGCAGTCATTTCAACTCGTAATATTTGTTCAACTTTAGCGGGCAACGATTTCTCTACATCTTTCTTGACTCGACGTAGTATATACGGCTCAAGTTGTTGATGCAATTTGGTGTAACCTTTGTCGGCCGCATTACCATGCTCCAATTCGAAATCTTCCCAAGTTACAAATTTCTCGGGCATTATGAAATGCAGCAGTGCCCATAATTCTTTAAGAGAGTTTTGTAATGGAGTGCCGGTAATCAGCAATCTATGATTTGTGTCGAATTCTTTGAGGGACTTGTAGAGGAGAGAATCATCGTTTTTTAAACGATGAGCCTCGTCGACTAGCAGCGCTGCCCATTGCAAAGCACCCAAAAATATTTTATCTTTTAAAACAATTTCATATGTGGTGAGAATACAATTAAATTTCAGTCTTTTCGAACCATCGAAAGTCCACTCGTATTGACGTATCATTTCGCGGGATTTAACATCACCCAAATAGGTGACTACATTCATTTCAGGAGCCCAGAGATCAAATTCACGCTGCCACGCAGTCATTGTGCTTAACGGCACTACACACAAAAACGGCCCATACAAATGATGGATCTTGAACAGAGCATACAAAAAGCATATTGTTTGTATAGTTTTACCTAAACCCATCTCGTCGGCCAATATCACTGAATTTTCTTTACACCACGAGTGAAGAAGCCAATTCAGACCGTCCATCTGATAATCACGTAATGCCAGACATTCACTTAGAAAATCTGGTTGACTTTTGATTTTGTAAAATTTCGGACGATATTTAAGCACCTTGCAGTGGCGCGAAGGAGTACACTTAGACATTTCACGCTCTTCAAACTGATCAACGCAACGTTTCCATTTGCGAAACACTAAGGTTGCATCTTCCCAAGTGGCCTCTGAATACGGCAATGATTGCCATTTGCACAAATATTCACTAACGCCCTCCGGCTTAACGTTACGGGCTATGATTCGATCAACATTGTTGTAAGACTTGATTAAATCGTTTTGTAATTCTAATTTACATTCATAGTAATCAATATCTTCAGGCCCGGCGTACCTACGCCAATATTCTTGTTCTTGCTCCTTCTTAATAAAATTATCTAATTTTTTCATCCCTTTAACCTTTTGCTCGCGTAATGTATCCTCAGATTCCCACGTGTTGTGTATGTAAGACCAACCTTTCCATTTAATGAGATATTGCACTTCGGTATTTTGCAAATCAACTTCTCCAACACCATCGTTGGGATCAACCCCACTATCTTCAATAGCATAAATGGTTGTCTGATTACCAGTGCAACCTTTTTTGCCCTGACGTTTGGCTAAAATGCGTTCAATAGTTTCACACTTTTCTTCCTCCTCAGCAGCCAAAGTAGCCGCTTCCGCCTGACTCTCACCGTAATCCACCTCAACCAAATCTTCAGAATCAGTCTTTTCATCTTCTGAAGGTTCTTTATAGCTGACGGCTGCTGCAGCGCGCCGTGTGCCAAACCTAAACGTTTATGCAAAGGAAAGAAAAAAAAAAAAAAACCAATAAAACTTTTTTGAAATCTTTCTTGCAAAGTAAACATTCTTCTAAAATATTTTCAAATTCTCCACCTTTTGCTGTCTTCGCCGCTTTCTTCCGTTGATGGTGACTTCCTATTACGTTTTTGCTGCTGTTGTTTATGGTGCTTTAGGGGAGGCTTTCGTCTGGCGGGTAAAGAATCGTCACTATCATCATCGCTATCATCGCTTTCCTCAGAATTCCAACTATATTTAAAAGGATTGCTTTTATAATCAACCATTCTACAGACATATAAATACTTTTGATTACTTCTGTTTCTTTTTCTTTTTTCGGATGGGTTTCTTGATTTTTTCGGCAGTTGCGAGCTTGCGGGTTTGACGAGCCGGACGTGTGGGCTGATAATCATCTTCAGTGTCTTCCTGCAATGCCAGAAAATGAACCTCACCTGAATTCGTAATATTGATTAGTCAGCTATTACTTACACTGCTGGTGCTACTGCTCTCTGTAGGAGACTCCAAAGAAGAATTGGAGCTTTTAGCTGATTCGGCTGATTCTGAAGCCTCTTCATCGCCATCCTCTTCATCATAATCGGAATTTTGTGTTTTTACTGCTTCAGTCTCCGCGGCCGTCGTCGTCTTTTTCTCCAGGGCTTCTTCTGGTACCTTTTGCAGCGTAGTACACGTTTGAATAATATTGATGTTCTTGCAGGTTGTCGATTTTTTAGATTTTTCTTGTTCAGCACGGCCGTTATCACTGTTGGAAGAATCCTCGTCATTGCTGAGGTTGGAATCATCGGCATTGGAGTCTTCATGGGTATTGGCTGTACATGAGGTATTTTTATCTCTTGCGGCAGATGTAATTGTTGTGTTTGTGGCGACTGCGGTATTTTTAAGTCTGGCTTTTGTAATGTGACCACTAGTTTCGTAACGTCCAGCACGTTCACGTTTTCTAGTGCTACCATGATCATTTGATCGATGATTTTGCCGTTTACATCTGGCTGATTCTTCTTCTTCATTATCCTCACTATTGGACGAATTGCTTTCATTGCTGCTAACACTATCGCTGCTTTCGTTCTCATCCGAATAACCATTTGTTTTGGTGTCTTCTTGAGCATCCATAGCAGTGGGTGGAAGTCCAGCTTCTGAATTCTTTTGCGGATTTTGAGGTTGCTGTCGTTTTCGAATTTGTTGTTGTTGTTGATGCTGACGCTGATGATGCTGATGTGCATCCCGCGCATTCTCGTCATCGTTGTTTTCACGTTCCCGTTTTCTCTCAGGCGGCGTGGGCGAGCTACGTGGTCCGCTTGAATTTGATGAAGATGACAAGCTGTCTGAATCGGAATCGGATTCTGAGGAACTACCGCTAGCACTTCCTGAACCATGATGTTCTTCGCGGGTATCATCATTATCTCCCGATCCTATACTGTTAAAGGATTCATTGTGTTCCTAAAAAAATTGCTAATATTGAAAGCGATCTAAGCACAAAGATAAAATGTATAACAACCGAGCACTAAACGTCGTTCAATGCATATAAACTAGGAATGTCAAGAAGTTTGTAGGGTTTTTGAAAAACGAGTAAAAACACTATAGCGGAACACCATCCCCCATTGAATACCTTATGCCGCCCTACAGTTTTCCATCTATTGACTTTTCAAAAAAAATACGTTATATGGGCAGTGGCCAAAAAAGCGGTCCGGATCCGAACCATTGACAATAGCTTTCATCGTCACGTTAGTGTAGCAAATTTCATCGAAATATCTTCTGCAAGGTTAGGCAGACCAGATTCTGAATCGATCGGTATATTACATGTTTGCAAAAATGTTGATCATTTTTCCTTTGAAAGGCATTTCCATCATTTTCGAAACAAAATTATATTGATTTAGCAGCGATCCACCCACCGACCCATTTTCGCACTTCTTCAACTTTGCGGACCCACGTGCCAGCTAAGCCACGTTACACTGAGTGGAAAAAGTGGTAACCAAGAGGCGACATGTCTAGTGAGTACGCTGGGTGTAGCAGAACAATTCCCATCCGAGCAGCAAAAGTGTATCCTGGACAACTCTTGCAACAAGTGGTCAAAAATGGCATTTTCGGTAAATTCGGTCATGTCGCCACTTTTAAACCGTTGAAAGCAAAACCGACGATTGAAATATAATGGAACGTCATTACCATACGCCTGTAAACGTGTTTGTTTGGTTTTGGTAGCAGATTTCTTCAAATAAACAACAAAAGCAATGAATTTGGAAGAATTTGCTCCATGATTAGTGTCAGCATATGCTGAATAAATCAATAATATTAAATGCAAAACTGTTTCTTTATGTGGAGGAAGGTCGAAACCAACGAATTCAAACGTTATGCACACCGACGTTTCCCATCTCTTAATCATTTTTATTTGCAAAATTAGCTGAACTAAATTTTTGTAAACACCTAATAAAAGATGAATCTATCTCAAGTCCCTCTCCATGCTACACACGTCCGCAAAAACTTAATATATCTTTGTAATACAAATGGTGTAGGGTACAATATAGTTTTATAAACGGGCTACATGAGTTTTGACCGCCAAAGAATAATTGATACATTAATTTTGCCAAAATGTTTGCAAGATCTAGCAAGAAGTAGCTTTGGGAAGCATTTACATTCTTAATCAATATATCAAATTCTGAATCAATTTGAATATGTCGGTGTGTATAATGTAACGTAATGGTAGACATTCCCATGGTCATAAAAATGAAGATATAGATTGGTTTGAAACATTTAAACGACCCACATTGCACATTGGTATTGGAAATGGACTCGTTACTTACATGTAAATTGCTATAATATAATAAAACAGAAAACATCTGCAATGCTTACGTAACATTCTGAAGTATTTCTTGTCTTTTTTTTTGCGATTCTTTTAAGAAAAATGTGGGTGGATATAAAAAATGTAGTAACCGAAGAACATAAATTTCTTATTTGCTTTCTTTTAATTTTTATGCGACAGCGTCACTCTAGAAAGACTTTCGAAATCGCTACAATTTTCAGGTCTATCTTATCTATTACTAAAAAAATCAATCTTCAATCGCCATTCTCTCAAAATCTTTTTTTTAAGTCTGTGAACATGATCGGAAATGATACTCAGCATCGACGCCGTAAGGGAGCTAATGCTAACGTCTATAGCTAAGTGATTTACTGAGCTCTTCAAAATACACTTTTGTTTCCTGAACGATCTTATCCTTTGAATTAAGTCCGTTTTCATACACATAGATACTGTAATGGCTGTAGATTAGATGAGGAGAGTGCGTTGAATGTTGCGATCTATGCCATTCTGCCATTGCAGTCGTCCGTCTTCATGGTTTTGTTTCATTGGGCGTAAACGCGAGAGCCATAGAATATTCAATATTTTTTTTTTTCATCTTTTCTGATTTAACCACCCAGAGAAGCTCAATATCATCATCGCTATCCACACGACCTGCTTTAAAATCTGTAATCCACTGAGAAAAAGTTCTCACAACACTTTTAACCCTTAAATGCATAGTGATGTAGATACGCATCGTATGTTTAAAACGCCATATCTCATTATACACCTGTGACAATTTTCATTGTTGGCGCCTTATTTGAGTCGGGTGTTACGACTTACGAGTATTTATATAAAAAGTAATAAAAACGTACCGGAAAAATTGCTTTCATATAGAAACAGATTAACGAGTAATATTTATACCTTTGCGATAAATGATAAATTTATGCAAGAAAAATGCCGTTTTTTTGTGATATTAAAACACATCAATATGCACAATCGATTCTACATAAGTTCACCGAACCTAAATTTATTTTACGAAACGTGTATTACTTATATTTATTACTATTGTCGTGGCTTTTTTAAGGAGTTGTATTCTTTCCTTTTAAAAATCATATAATTACAGTGTAGATGAATAATTTTCACACTAATTGCTTACTCGTACTTCAACTCGCTTTTATTTTTATTTTATGAAAAACATTTTCCGTGGGATGATCGAAATCACGTTCATCTGCACATGATCAGATCTGTAATAGATCATTTCATTTATATCCATAGAACATTTTCATCTATATCCATAGATCATCGCCTCTCAACAGATGAACAAATGTTTTCAACAAAAATGCAATACAACGAAACAATATTTGCCAAGTAAGGTTCTATAAGCGAAGCTACAAGCCACTTCTCTTATTTAGTCTCATGGGATACGCATACCGTTTCAAAGTGTTCTTCGGACAAGAAGACAAAAGAAATAGAACGGCAGATGAGCGACATTTGGGAGTCAGCAATAATGTCGTTTTACAATTAGCTAGAGTGATACTAAGAGGGAGGAATCACATAGTGTTTTTCGATAATTCTTGCACATCGTTACTCCTGGAATACATTTATCGAAACAAGAGTTCCATTGTGTCGGAATTGTACAACAGCAAGCGGAATTGTCGTGAGCAAGAAGGATCTAATGAAGATGAAGTAACTTATGAAAAAAGGAATTTCTCTCCATGATGGTGTTGACTTTTCAGCGACGGTGTGGAAAGACAACAAGGCTGTTCCTTTGTTGTCTACTTATATTGGCTTGCAATGCGCAGACAATATCCACCAATATGGTAAGAGGCTAAAACATATGATTATAATATGCATATGAATGGACTGGATTTGTTGGATCGCTACTTAGCTCGCTTTCGCATGCGTCAAAAACCGTAAATGGTACGTCCGCCTTTTCTATCATCTATTGGTGCCATTTTTTCTGAAAAAAAATCTATTGCAGAAGGGAATTCAAACAAACCACTGTCAAATCTTCATTAGCTCCGCAATGATTTGGCTGATGCTCTTTGCAATGTGGAATCTCCTATAAACTGCTACAAAACTGGTCGACCTAGGAATGATTTATTAGAGCGCAATGTACAGACGAAAAAACCTAAAGCGTCATCTCATGAATGTACGAAAAGACGACGTTGAAGACTGGTTCAGATAAAGGTGTAAAATTGCATTATGTAAGGGTGTCCTACACTGATCACGTAGCAAATGCAAAACAAAATTCCTTTATGTTCAAACGCTAAAAATAATTGTTTCATGGCTTTTCATGTTTTCAAAGTAATGGAAGGTATTATTTACGTACGCCGCAGATTTGTCGAACTCAAGAAGTGTTTGTTTATGGTGACGTCGAAATACATCAATTAATTTTTTTTTTTTCAAAATTAACGAAACATTGTTGTATGATTTTCTTTTTTTTTTACAAATATTTTCCATTGCCTACAGCCAATTGCCGGTTAATTTAAGACTGAAGTCTTAAAGGACTAGCATCTAAAGATATTGGCTTTATCGCACTTGAGAATTTAACTCATGTCCATTGAGTTGTCAGACGAGACTCTTTGCTTACTCGGTTGTTCAGGCAGACATAGTATCAAATAAAAAAACTAATTTTGAAAAATATTAAACAAACTGACCATGGCCGTCTACCCCTCACCGCTTCGCCTAATAGGGTTATTCATTCATTTTCGAAATAATACACCAAAAATTATGCATCATTTTTATGTATAATAAATGCACTATTTTCATGAAAGTCCTCATATTGCAGGCTGGCTGCCAAAATGTCACCTGACACGACTCGAATACAATAAACTTAATTTGCTTGTTGATGATTTTATCACTTTTCACCTGTTTCCGCCATATGGACTTTGCCGCTAAATGAGACGCCCTACTCTACATGCGCCGCTTTGGTCAAATTTTTATCATAAAGTATTAAACACTAAACCTTTTTGCTAAAGGGCTCTTACTATTTGTGAGATGATGATTGATCATCAAAAAAACTTACCTAGGATGGGACATGAAATGTTGAAAATTACACATTTTTAAAAGATTTAGTTTTCCTAGCAACAATTATGTGAAAGGAGACCAAAAAATATTGTCCCATAGTATCAACATTGTTTACAGCTAAAAATGCCAAAATACGATTATTCAACAATTTTCATCAAGGAATTTCGAAAATTGCAATTTTTCGCATTTTTCAAAATAAGGCGTTATAAAGGCAGTGGCCAAAAATGTGATCCGATTCGAACCTTAGCGATCGAGGGATTGGCCTTAGTCTAAAGCAGTCGATCAATCAATACACCGAATTTCATCAAAATGTCTTTAAAATAACGACCTACGGGTTTAACACAAGAATACATGGACAGACATGATCTATCTTAAATCCTTCTGGGTATTGCGTATAATGGCACAAAGGGACAAGAAAAGTGAAAGAAGGATGTCCTCCGTATTTCATTCCATTTCTATTACTATCAACTATAAAGCCATGCCCCTATTACCTAGTTACATACCATGTAATCATCTTGCTCCATAAAGTCCGTAATCATCAATTCGTACCAGCAACAATATATACCTTGTGAGTTTAGCAGTCCGGTCAATTTTCTTCTAAACGTATTGAATGAATAATCGATGGATTTATGACTCAGTGGTAACGCATTCCAATATCTAGTGGTAGTCTAGTAATATGAAAGAGTATCTATTCGATTTAGGGAACTGTAGTCGTTCAATTAAAAGACCTCAATTAAAAGTATTTATTTAGATATTCGAAGGAGAACTGCTGGAGTTATGTCGCTTGACGCTTTGAAATATCGTCTTTTAAGAAAAACACCTTAAAAGTTTTAATAAGTGTTATTATAAATGTTATTTTATTACAATAAATGTCTTATTATATTTTTCCATTCAAAACCGTAGAACAGCCCTTGCAAGATCATTCTGCCTTGTCACGATTTTATCCTCGAAATAGCGCCTCCAGCTGCATGTGTAAGCGACAGAGTTGCACGTTTGACACAGTGGAAACACATTCCAAACATATCTGCTAATGTATTAAAGAAATTAGAAATCAACAGCCAAGACATTGATTCTCTTCACCCCGTAAGTGTTTTCTTAATGCTTGGACAATTCAAGGGAAGAAGTCTCTCTCATATAATGAATTTTTTCCACACTTTTTCAAAAGTTTGCACTACTAAAGCCAACAAAAAAGTTTGGTTTTTTAATTTTACAGTGGGTTCTCCCCTTAAGACGTTCATCTACAATTAGCGTAAAACGAAATTTTACAAAATAGGGCTAGAAAATGTTACACCCCCTAGCTTACAACTTTAGGATTTTTCGAAATATATCTTTATAATACACATGTCCCAGTATCTAGCTTTAACTAAATCGGACCATAGGGTCATCGAAACTGGTGGAAAACCCAAGAAAGATTTTCGTTTTCTTCTATTTCCCCTGTTCGTGGCGGCTAAAAGAGAAATGAGGAAGGGAAAGAGATAAAGAAGCACCAGCAGGCTACTGGATGCGTGCCCAGTCGGTACGTTTTATTTGTCTACCGACTAAGTTCTGCATTGAGATTTGAACCGGCGCAAACAGACCTACTGGTAGACGAGACTGTTGCCTACTCGGCTCCTCATCTGGGGAATATAACATACGATGCGTCATAGGGATTAAGCGAATATATTGCAAGGACAAAAATCGTACACTAGTACCAACAGACACTAACGGAGCATCTATTAGGTTTCAAAAGAATTTGTTATTAAAATTGAAAGCTTACTAAAAACGCGAAATACAATAAATTATAATTTAAAATACTGCTCTTCTCAAGCCAATTTGTCGTACAAAATACCCATTCTTTCTAGACTTTTAATGCGAGGTTCAAAATCCATTCAAAATTCTTGTTCATGTATTGCAATCGTCTCGTGATGGCCGCCATTGCTCTTCTTAGTAACGTTCTCTTGTAGTGGTTTAGTGTGTTTGGAACAATCCATATCTCCAAATGAAAGGGTCAGGAATATTCAAATTTACAGTCCATGTTGATATTTTTCCTGACTAAAGGAATGATTTTTTATAACCCCATATCGTATCGTATCACAAATCACTATTCAACAGCATCTTCTTGGAAATTAACGAGGAACATAACGCATTTAACGTTTACCACAGATTCCTAAATTTTCGAAAAATGTCTTGTATAAAAACCAAATCCTTTTCACGTGCAGGAATGAAAGGTTTTTCCAAGACGATGCAATACTAGGTCTTCTCTTGAAAATTCTTTAAAACTGAATGACAGACTCGATAAAAAAATTTGATTGATTTCAATTTTTGGAATTATTATTGAGAAAGACACTAAAAAAGCACGTCCTAAGAAAAAAAAAAAAAGTATATATATATATATATAAATGCGTTTCTAGGTCGTTAGGGTTTACAGGTGCTTTTTAAAGTAAACACGGCTTTTTCGAACATCAACGATACGTTTCGAGCTCATCTAGCACCACTGAAGGTTGTGTTTTGAAGAAGGCCTTTCTACTTCAGACGCAATGTTTTGTAAATTTATGGTTTAATATTTTCTTCTTTAAATTTCAAAAAAATTATTAAGTCGGACGAATATGACAGATGTTCAAATTTCATCCGATTCAGATAAATGGTTTTTTAGAATGTAACGTTTGTTTTTCTTCGGGGTTTCGTAATTCGGAATTCGAATTCGTTTCGGCGGCACTTCGTGAAAAATCCAAATTTTATCAATACTTAGCAAATTGCCCAATAAATCATGCATTTCGGCGATACCCAATTCAATGCCAAGTCTTCATTATCTTGTTCACTAAATCACAAGCTTGGATAACCACTTCGTCCAATCTTTTGCGAACATAAGACTTATCTTTTTTCGAATAAACTTGTTGGTTTGGTACTAGCGTTCACTTGCAAACGCCTGCAAAAAATCTCAAATCAAGGTATATATACCAGCTGAGGAAAACCGTTCTTTGGTTCATATTTTTCCGCTAGAGGCGCTGCACATGCGTTTATCGTTCAAAGTATATAGTTCCTATGTTAAATTTCAAATATCAAGATCGAAAGTCCCCCTTTAGTTAAAATCATCATTAATTTGTCAACTATATAACATATCGATTTTTATTTAGTACGAATATTTTTTTTTTTTTTGGTATGTTGAACAGAGATGTACGAATGTTACCCACTTCAAAATTGTAATGGTCAAGATCACCGCGTGGGCATATTTTTAAACTCTCTGCACTTCCGCCTTATAAAATTATACGCTCTACCACTACTACTATCAAACAGGTACAAGTGTAGAAGTTGATCATTGATCGATTTAAGATCACACATTTCACTTAAATTTTTGTTGTTCCCAACTTTGTGTATAGAAATTGGATGAAGGTGCCTTTGGAAGACATTGGCTTGAAAAGACAAAAAAGACAGTTTCAAGAACCATCCAAAATTTAATTTCTAATCGATTTAGCATTTACTTCATTATTTATTTTAAATGTTAGATGTCCGAAAGTCTTTTTAAAAAATAGTAAACATCTTCCGCTTTAACAAGTGGGCTTGATGCTCCCCATTTTATAACGTTTTAATGAAAATTTGATCACCACGATATCGAGAAGTCTTATAAAAAATTCAAATTGTGGAGCCTTGAACTATTTTAGAAATGTTAACTTACTATGTTAAACTCCTTTTGTTTCTTTTCATGTTTTCTTAATTAGAGTGCTGTTTTATTTAAGCGCATTCATATTGATGACTAGTCCTTCAAGGATCTTTAATAGTTTAGGGAAAAAGGACCAATATATTCGCTTTCATGATCCAATCTCTCCCTTTAAAATTGCACTACATTTTAGAAATATATAAATGCTTAAGCAACGCCGTTTCCATAAGAACTCATGTGAACATTGTGTTATTGTATTAGAAGTAAATGATCCTTAAACGCATTCCGTATATGTTATAAATTTCTTTTCAAGTTATAATAAATGCACTTCATTATGCCTGCACAATACAACGGTGTTTATATGGGAATATTTCGAATATAGCTTAAGATTGCCACTTAAAATCCTCCCTAGCATCCAAATATAGCCCACACATGCGAAATTTTGAACCAAAATTCTCCAAAATTTTTGGAAGACTTTCGAGAAGATTAGGTTTCAAAGCCATTAAACCGATCCTATAAGAACCACTTCAAATTTAGGCGATCGAAGAATGAAAAAGTGAAAGAATCCTCTCAAGATCTAATGAAATCTTTCGGAAACGGCTGCAATTTGTTAGAAAATCGCCAAATTTATTGAAAACAATTGAATATGTTAAAAAAACAGTGCTTGGAAATGAGAAGAGCATACACAAATCCTTCGGAAACTGTAAAAATGATGTAAAATACTCAATATTCGCAGAATTCCTTTAAAACTCTAGATTCTAGAGAAGATTTCTTCACGTTCTTTTCAAATTTGGGTTCAATTTATCCAAAAAAAAATGATAGAACATAACTTTATAGTATTTTTTTTTTTAATCGTTAGGAAAGTCCCCAATTTACACTAATTTGCCGTCATAGTCCTCGGAAAGCCTTTGAAAAACCAAAAAATCTTGAAAATTCCAAATGATGGACCATTTGAAAAATTTTCCATACAATTTGTGGTTACGTAATCAATGAAAATTTTTGAAAAAACTATCATTTTTACAGAAAAGATACAAATTTTTACACAATTTTGGTCAGAATTCGTGATAATGCAATGAAAACATTGGATTTTAAGTTAAAATTGCAAAAATGGGTACCTAATGGATTTCCAAATTTTCCACATCTTCAGGATCGTTGACGTATCTAGAAACGAAATCCACCGAGAAAAGTGTGAAACAATTAAGATTTTATTGAAAATTTCGCATTTTTTAAAACTATCTTCATTAATTGTTTACAAGCCAAAAAGTTAAGATATAGTCTCAATTGAGACACCTGGCTTTTCCGTTTGATTTCTGCCACACCCATGGTCCGGAAAACGTGGAACTAACTCCAAATTATTGTAGAACGTTTATAGATGGAGAAATCGAGAATTTTCAAAATATTTACATTTTAAACCGCCAAAAATAACAATTTTTAATAAAGTATCACATATACAGAACACTCACCTGGTTCATGATATTTTTCACGCTGCATTCGCTTTATTCTTATTGCAGACATTAAATACACACTAAATTCTAAAAATTTCTAATAATTTTTCAGAAAAATTCACTTTTTGAAAAAATTAAAATTTTTTTTCTCCAACTCAACACAAAAAAAATTTCACGTCGTTCTTGTCTCCCATTCACAAGTCATTTGTCGAAAGTCGCCATTTTGTTTTCTCATACAAGCACTTTTCGACACAGAGTTACCAGTGTTGCGTTCGATACTTTACAGGGTTCGCCAGCAAACTACATTTTTCGAACATCATGCAAAAGTATGCACTCACACAAGCATATTTATAAATGGTCTCATGACATATTTCTCAAATTTCAAAAGTCTTTTCTAAACGAAAACATGTTTTGTTTTCTAATATTTCAATTCACCAGCCAGCACAAGTCACAGTTTTACTAGTTAAAATCAATATTAATTATTTAAAAAACCAAACTTCTTCGATTTTACTATTTTTTCACCAGCTTGCATCGAACCATTGTAGCCATTTTGTGTAGTTACGAAACAAAGCTACCAGATTGAAGAATCGAAAGCGTTTACGTCGAATCCACACAAATTCTTTTTTCTCGCATATTAAGCTTTGCAATTATTATAATTCGAACACATTGAAATTAACGACTATGTGCGCATAAAAAGTTTCAGGCGTATAAGATGCTCAACATTTTGGTAGATCATGAGGTTTTTGCCTACATTGACGCAACGCATTTTACAAAAGATGAAATACGCACGCATAAACAAGATATAAATGGCCATTTTTTGAAGTTGGTTTTTCCATCGTGTGAAAGTTGGTTTGATATTTTAAGGTTTACACAGTATTTTGATTTACATATTGTTTTAGTGTAAATTAAATTATTTTATGAAAACATTGTTACGCAAATGATATATGTGATAAAACGAATATGAATAAAAGGTGGTAGTAAAATTGTTCTGTCATCTGCAAATGTTGCAAATACAATCTTATCAGGAATCAGAAAATCGGAAGTGTAATCTAGTATTGGGATTAATGCATTTCCCAAGTTTTATTATTACGATAATTTTTTTTGGACTAATGAAGTAAATTTTTAGAGTAAAAATAAAAAAAATTGACTACTGGCTTTATAGGCTGTCGGCTCTGTTTCAGAAAAGAAAATTAAATATAGAGTCTAGTAGATTTAGTAAAGTAATACATTTTTTATTTTGTAAATAAATGTACATGGTATGGACTTAAATTTTGCCGCATCACTTGGTTATATCGCTCGCCTGCTCTCTAGTGCACTTGACATTTGAACACGCAACCATTGAGTTGTCAGTCGCAATTCTGTACGCTCTCCAGTATTTGGGTTTTTCCTGAAGCCATAATTTGCTGTTTGGTTTGCGGAGACAGCGAAATGTTGCAGGAAAAATCCAACAAAAACCCAAAGACCTTTAAAACCACTGTTGCGGGAAATTTTTAGGAGAACTGTTAAACTCATTTGCGATCCTTGCGACTTTTCCGCATCCAGAAACACTCCGCTGGAGTAAATCGTGATTGCTCGCAGTTTACTATGCTTATTTCTGAATCCGGTTGCTACTGAAGAGCATTTTTTTTTTCAGAACTGGCAGTAAACTTTGCAAATATATTCTTTCAAATATTTCAATGAATGTTACCAATAAATGGATTGGAAAGTGGACTCAACCGGAATATGTACTTGCCGAACAAAAGCTTTGTGTGCGTTTTCAATGTGGATCCTTCCGGCATAAAATATTTGCTTTTTTCATTCCGTGTACACAAATATATGCATGAATGTCCTGGCTTATCACATTATTTGGGAAGTAAAAATATAAACAAACACTATGGTTTCAAAGTCAGTAATAAGGAAACACAAAAGCGATATATTTTATAAACGAAAAAATCAAATCGTATAATACAACAGGCGTTATTGATATGTTTTAAGCAAAGAAGAAAATTTAAATACAATTTCTGGAATTTGATTACAACGTTGAAATAAATCATCTTTATTTCTTTTAGTTCTTCGTAACGTATTTTTATTTGTTTGTTTACATATAAAAGACGTTACAAGTAGTCAATCTTGCGAAGTAAAAACTTAAGCCAATTGTCGTGGTTTTTAAAATATTCAAAATAAATGTCAATGCCCGGTTAACGCCCGCGTGCTCTTTGTGTTTTCGACTGAAATCACTTAAAATATTTTTGCTGACTACTAAAGATTGAGTTCTGAAGATGGTAATTCTTACCGTTTAGAACAGCTGATTCTGTAAATAAATATTCTATTTTTTTAATTTCTTAGAAAAAATAAGAAGGGAGCGTGTTAACGGAACGATTTTTATTTGTAAATAAAGCTCATCTTAAAATGCAACGATAATAAATGGCATAGAATATAAAACATAGTTAATTAATTAATCATGTGCTAGCAAAAAATATATTATCGCGTTCCAAAGCATAAGCAATTAACGAACATGAAAAAGGAAATAGCTATGGTTAAATTTTCGCAATCTCGCGGCGTATGGATATTGTCATTGGCAGCCTTACTTTTGTGTTTGGTTATTTTTTATTTCTACGGTGGATATCTAACAATAGCCTTAGTAACAACAGTATTAACAAGTAGGCAATGCAAGATGTTTTATTCCTTTAAATTAATGAATAATTTTTTTCATTTTCTTATCAAGCTATATTTTATTATGCTCAAGATGTCTTGTTATATCATCCCGATTTGCCAGCTAATTCGCGTATTTATGTTCCTATACCCAGTATGCATAATTTACCTTACGAGACTGTTAATATACATACACCCGATAAAGTAACATTACACGCTTTCTGGATTAGTAATCAGAACGAGCGTTCAAAAAGTGTGCCGACTTTCGTCTATTTGCACGGTAATGCTGGCAATATGGGTCATCGTATGCAGAATGTATGGGGTATTTTCCATCATTTAAATTGCAATATATTAATGTTGGAGTATCGGGGCTATGGATTATCGACGGGATCGCCGAGTGAACGCGGTTTAATACTAGATGCCAAAGCTGCCATTGACTATCTGTACACGCGTCACGATCTAGACCATACACAAATATTAATTTTTGGGCGATCATTGGGTGGGGCCGTTGCTGTCGACGTGGCCGCTGACACAGTGTATGGTCAAAAAATTATGTGTGCCATTGTAGAGAATACATTTACTAGCATATCTGATATGGCAGTAGAGTTAATACATCCACTAGTTCGATTTGTACCTTTAATATTATATAAGAACAAGGTTGGAGATTTTGGCTATTAAAATACAATATCTAAATGGACTCTTTGTTTCCAGTATAATTCCTTGTCAAAAATACGTAAATGTTCGGTACCGTTTCTTTTTATATCTGGATTAGCAGATAATCTAGTACCGCCGAATATGATGCGTACACTATACACTGAATGCGGCAGTCAACGAAAAGGCATTTTAGTTTTTCCCGGAGGGTCACACAATGACACTTGGATCGTGGACGGGTATGAATTTTCTTCTATTTTAAATGTACATCTATGTATATAAATGTACCTATATTAGCAATGCCAGTTTTTTAATTAGGAAAGAAGAAAAAAGCTCAGTAGAAAAAGCCCCCGTCCTCGAAGTAATAAAGACCACTCATTAAAGAATTTTCCATTTTTTCGTAAGCTTAAAAACGCTACTTCGACGAATATAAGAGACTAAAACATTTTTACCAAGGGTACGGAACTCTAGGACAAAATATAATTTGAATCTTATATCGTCTAACCGCTTTGCTAACCTTATTAACCATTTACATTAGTTTGTTTGTCGCATTTTGTCAAGGTTTTGAAATAATATATTACGACTGCCTTTCTGTTCTTAATCGTCTTTCACTCATTTGTGTCATACCATAAGTAAATTACAATAAATTGTTGTTTGTTGTCATAAGTTCTTTTGAGGCTAATTTCTTGTTCAAACAACATAACTAAGTACAATCTTTTATTTTTTGAGGGCGAATTCCGACGTCGTTAAATAGAAAGAGAGAAGGGGTCGATTTTGGGAGATTTTCTGATGGAATCAGAATAATATAAGATATCTGGTGCTAGGAACCAATGTGCACATTCTAAAAGCTCTGTAGATATTTCCGTATCATAAAAAGACACAACCAGTATTATTTTTACACCCACTACTGAAGAACTGAGATATTCTCATTTTGTTTGTATCCACAATGTATATAACATCCAAAAGGAAACTTCAGACATCCTATGAAGTAGTTAAAGTGATTCTTGATCAGCATGAAATTCTGAAGGATTTAGCTACGTCTGTCCGTCCGCGTGACTTTGTGGTGTTTGTTATTGACACACATGGTGATTATGCGAACATCGGCCCTCGTCTTACTTGTTTTTTAGTTAATTCTAAAGAGTTTATTTCGGCAAACTGTGTAAAGAAAGAGACTAATATTTATATATTTATGTAAACGTCATGCAATCTGATAAATATTTATATATATGTAACTTTATTTTTTAGTTATTATGATGGTCTTCGAACATTTTTAAATGAATGCCAGGACATTGCTCCGCCTTTGGAAAAACCACCTAAAAAAAGTAATGTTTGGCGTGAAATACAGGATGTTTAAGAGAAAACACCTCTCTCTGCTATAGTTTTACTCCTGTGTAATCTTGTTTTCTTTTATAAAGCTTTTGTGTTAATTTTATTCACGTTTTTTTTTTCATCGAATTTTATTTTTTTTGAGATCAAATAGCAAACATACACACATTCGAATGAGTGAAATTAAATAAACACATTGAGACTATTTCTTCTAGAATTTTCTTTTCCATTCCAATTAAACTGCCAAACTATGTATAAAGATTAGGGCATTTGCCCTACTTTAAAACAAATTATAAGTTCTCCAAAATTTAAAAGAAAAGCCTCAAATGTATCTTTGGTTGTAGTGAACAAAAGCAAAGTCTCTTGTAACGTACTTCGAATTGATTGTTAAATTGTATGCCAAGGGCTTTGGCTTTTTAAAAGCATTAACAAACTTTTTTTTCCTAGGGATGCTATGTAAATATGTAAAGAGCGTAATGTTTTAATTAATAATAATGTCTTAAAGCGAATTGTTATTTAATTTCAATGAAATATTTATTATTATAGTGAAAATAAGTAATAAATAAGGAATAATAAGCCTAAGATTACTTTGCTATTCATTTATAATCTTTGTCATTGGGATCGTCGCAATCATCATTGTAACCCGCAAAATCTTCGTCGTTATCGTCATCATATATGATATTATTGCGGCCTTCGGATTTTGTATCACTTTCAATGTTTTCCTTATTATCATCAGTTTTCTCACATTCTCCTTGGGACCGATGATGAAACACAAACGATACACATTTACTAGTTTGCCAAGCTTGCGATAAAATACTATCTGGCAAACCCTTGCAATTGGAACAATGATACCATTGCGACAAATGAGAAGTACAATCACTATCCGTGGGAGGAACTTGCGTTTGTATATTATTAAAGCACCGTTTACATTTCAATCTATTGGACATTTCATTAATAATATCTAAGTGCTGCAAATATATGATTTGTTCACTTACTTGTTGTGTGTATCGGATAAAATTTCAGTTTCATAACGGAAAAGATCTTTAAGATCATCGCGGGTGAAATGTTTCTCTTCGCTCTCGTTATTGTCGATTATAGCACTAGATAAAGACTTTTTGTGTGTCTGTCTCTGCAGGATTTTCTCCTCAATGGAACCGGTCTAGCAAGGTGTTCAGTAAGCTTTCACTAATATGGTACAAATAATGAATTCTTTTACTTACCGCCACAAGACGATAGATAAAACAAGGTTTTTTCTGTCCGTCTCGCCAGACGCGAGCCATAGCTTGTTCGTCGTTAGCGGGATTCCAGTCCGGATCGAACATAAATAAACGATTAGCACCGATTAAATTCAAACCGCAACCGCCTGCTTTCGAGCTTAACATAAACAGAAAACCTTCCACATTAGGATCATTAAATTGTTCCACAACTTTACTCCGTTTCTTAATAGACATTGAACCATCCAAACGTACGTAAGGATATTTTCTAAAATAAACCTGCACAACTGAAAATTTGCAAATTCTTTTCTAATTGAAAGTTAAATACCGCTTCCTTGCTAGCTGCTCAAACAGATCCAATGTTTGAGTATAGTTCGATATTAACACCACCTTATCATCACTATTAGCTTTTATAGCTGCCAACATGAAATCCAATAGCATAAATTTACCGCTTAATTCTGGATTAAACACTCTAAAAAAAGATCATAAAAAAGTCCAAAGCATAATTGTAGATGTAAATTAAGAGCAATTGATTAGAGACGTACTTGGTATTGTAATTACTGGGCATAACATTCGCTGAATTTTCAAATCCATTTTCTTTTGCTTCAATTTTATCAAAAATCAAATTTGGATGATTGCATAACTTCTTCAAAGTTGTTATATCGGCCAAGGCGGTCAAGGTGGAGGAATTGCATTGATTCTCTTAAAAACCAAAAAAGAAAAGATCGGCTTACAATATGTTTTCTCAACTGCCATATTCATCTCTGTGTATGTGTAAGCTCACCTTGTAAACTTGTTTTTATTTTTTCGGATTTCAGAAAATTCGTGTACAATGCCACCTGGACGGCCGTCAATTTTACACATATCACCATTTCAAATTTCATCGGTAGGTATTTGGTTAGAATCTGATTGGTACGTCTTATAATGCATTGATTAACTATAGCAATTAATTGCTGTGTCTTTTCAACCGCACGTTCGCGTTCTTTGTCGGTGGAATCGGAATTTTGCCCTCTCAATATTACATTTTCATAATTACGTTTAAATTCTACAGCCGTACCCAACATACATGGATTTACAAAGTTTATTAAGCTGAAGTATTCGGTAAGATCATTTTGTATAGGCGTTCCAGAAAGGAGAACGCGCCGTTTAGTTTTCAATCCCATTAAAGCTTGATATGTAAGATTGTCGCTGTTTTTTAAGCGGTGACCTTCATCGCAAATTACTAAACCAATTTCGTTACGACAAAGAATTTCGGCATATATACGAAAGGTTTCATAACTTATTATGAGAACTGGAGTTCCGCGATTATTTGTGTTGTAAGCAAATTGTTCTAAAGAACGTATCGTATCATCTTTGGCGCCACCTTCCATGGCTAAACAGTGCATACGTCCTTGTAGCCATTTTTGGAATTCCTTTTCCCAGTTCTTTACTAAAGACGACGGGCAAACAATTATAGCTTTTGTAATCGTAGGTCTACAATCCGGGCTTTGTCTTAACAGGGTCCAAACTAAAGTAACACACTGCAACGTTTTTCCCAATCCCATTTCATCGGCCATAATACATCCATTAAATGAACCTTTCTTACCCTCGACGCATTCATACATAAAACGGACTCCCTCTCGTTGATGAGGGCGTAATATGTTACTTAATATGGGATCCACTACTACATGCACTAAAATTTTTTGAGGATCTATGGTTAAGCGTTCATGTTCTGTGTAATTAGGCGGTGTGCTTAGCACCAATGCATTACAAGCTAGTGGATCATGTAACGATTTACGTATTGTTGCGCGTCGTAAGCCCAAACTGCGATTACCGCTGTTGTATTCAGGAACATAGTTAGCTATGGGCACTCTAAATGGTCTGGCTAGAATGCTGGCTACAGCTTTTTCATAATCACTTAGAGGTAATGACGAAAGTTGCGATTGGTTTTTTGATAATAATGGCTCCTGTTTACAAGTGCGTTTGCGTTTGTTTTGAAACGGAGTGACGAAATTAAAACTTGATTTCAGGTTTCCTGAGTTCTGTTGACTGGGAGCCAAACTGCGACGCTTCACAAAAACAAATGTTAATAAGTTATGTTTTTGCACTTAATTTAAATTGCTTATATTTACCATTTTGTTAGGCGAATTGGCTAAAAGAACATAAATTGCATTTAACTTGAATTTTATTCAAAACTGACAACAGTGTTGTCAGCAATAATTACAAATCTATGTAAATAAAATGAAACAGTTAAAGCGCTGCTGCAAATACGTAGTCCCTGATGTTTATTAAATTCCTACAACTAATTGTTTTACAATTGCTTGCACTGGGGCCACTCATGTCAAACAAACGTATGACGTTTTAGAAAAAAAAAAAAAAGAATTAGTTGAGTTGTCATTAGAAAAGAAATTCTTAACGTGCGGAAACGATAAATTTATAAAATTAGCAAAATTGTGATGTGTTAAATATATCGAATAATCAACTCACATCTTTTAATTAAAATTTAAACAATAAATTTACCGAAATCCATTTTTCTCAACTTAACGATACAAATAATAAGCTTACGAATTATTAAAACAAAAGTAAGCTAATCACAATTATGTAGAGAGAAAAAAGAAGAATGCTTAATAACTGATTAGCAGCAAAATGATCTAATATTTCTCTTCATTTGCTTTATTATAAAATCCTTGAAAATTGTTTGAAATCATTGCCAATAATTTTCTACCTCAGCAAAACACATCAGTGTTAATGTAAAACAAATGCAATATCTTTTAAGTCATTTCAAATTTGTATTGAAGTTTTTATGACTTAATAGAATGATCGGAAAGATTTTATCAACAGTTTTATATACAGTAAAGCAAAGCTTATCAGAAAGCGTGAAAAATAATAAAAAAAAGTGAAGATAACAAGAGTTACACTGAAGTTATAGTGAAACAACAAAAGTAACACATATGCATGTTTATAAGACACGTCAAAGTGAAGGTCAATGCAAGCTAAATTATACGCTAATGACATAAACTGCAAAACGGATTTTTCTTTTATTTTTGAAGAAAATGTGTTCCTCGCAAATTGTCGGCAATTTGGAGATGTCAACGCAATTGCATGGAGCTCTAAACTCCCGCGCAATAAGTACCACACCCACACCGACGACAGCGAAAACAATAAGAAAAGCGTACACGTCAATTTACCTTTTCTTACATACACATTATTTATTTTGTTTATTGTTGATACTACATATAATTTCGTTTGCCGTTTGTGAAATAATACCCACAGAGATTTTATCCCGTAAAGAACGAGAAGAATTGAGGTAAGACATCTTGTTTCCCTCTTGATTCTTCACTTATACCACGTTTTGTCCATTATCAGGGAAGAAGCTCGGGATATGTTTTACCATGCTTATTACGCGTATATGGATAATGGTTATCCAGCTGATGAACTGATGCCTTTGAGTTGCAAGGTAAGATAAACGAGGATCTGTAGAGAATTATCGAAATTTACAACGGGTAAATTTGATTTAATCGACTACTAATGAAATATATTTCAGGGACGTTACCGAGGGATCACGCCTTCACGCGGCGATATGGATGATGTTTTGGGCAAGTAAGTTATCAACAATAAATCGATGAAGAAAAAGAATTATCGATGTATATACTTTTAGTTTTTCTATGACATTGGTTGATACTTTGGACACTTTGGTTCTGCTGGGAGATTTATCAGAATTTGAGATTTCGGTTAAATACGTAATACGCGACGTACAATTTGATAATGATATAATTGTGTCAGTATTTGAAACTAATATACGTATGATTGGTGGATTGCTGTCCGCACATCTGCTGTCTGAGTATCTACAAAAAAAACGTTGATATAATGCCATGGTATCGGGGAGAACTATTGGAAATGGCACGTGATTTAGGATACCGCTTGCTTCCAGCTTTTAATACAACCACTGGTATTCCCCATGCTCGCATTAATTTACGTTATGGTATGAAAGACGATCAACTAAAAAGATCCACAGAAACATGCACAGCTTGCGCTGGAACAATGCTATTGGAATTTGCAGCCTTGTCAAGATTAACAGGCGATCCTATATTTGAAGCCCGGGCTCACGCAGCTATGGATGCTTTATGGAAATTGCGACATCGAGGGTCCGATCTTATGGGTACTGTTTTAAATGTTCATTCGGGTGACTGGGTGCGTCGAGATTCGGGCGTTGGTGCTGGAATTGATTCCTATTATGAATATCTTTTTAAATCCTATATTTTGTTGGGTGACGACAAGTACTTAGCTCGTTTTAATCGTCATTACAATGCAGTGATGAAATATGTCAGCGATGGGCCGTTGTTTTTGGATGTGTTGATGCATCGTCCTCATGCCAAATCGCGTAACTTTATGGATGCTTTACTAGCTTTTTGGCCTGGATTGCAGGTACTGTCAGGTCATTTGAAACCGGCCGTACAAACACACGAAATGCTATACCAGGTGATGCAAATGCACAATTTTATACCAGAGGCTTTCACTATGGATTTTCAAATTCATTGGGGTCAACATCATCTTAGACCAGAATTCATCGAGTCTACCTACTTCTTATACCGGGCTACCGGTGATCATCATTATTTGCAAGTAGGCAAGAAAGTTCTCAAGGCTTTGCAAAAATATGCCAAAGTTCCTTGCGGATATGCAGCCGTTAACGATGTTCGAACTGGCAAGCATGAAGATCGCATGGATTCGTTTGTTTTATCGGAAACGTTTAAATATCTATATTTACTTTTCACTGAGCCACGCGATCTTTTAATCAATTTGGACGAATTTATATTTACAACTGAAGCTCATCTATTACCTCTATCGTTGGCTCAATTGGGCAATACAAGCTACAGTGAGTATTAAGAAATTATCCATATATGTACGTTTAATGCAAAATAATGAATTGTTGATAGATTTCCGTCAAGCCGAAGAGCATAATATTATGGATTTTATGCGCACCTGTCCAAGTTCGAATAAACTTTTTCCTGAGAAAGTCCGCCAACCTTTGCGTAACCTTGTTACCGGCTCCTGCCCGCGTTCACCGGCCACAAAAAAGTTACTTGCTGTGGACTTTCAAGCAAGCAATGCTGATCATTTACGAACTGTTTACGACATGGGCATCACAATGGTTTCTTTAGGTGATGGCAAGGTGCGACTGTTTCATAGTTTTTATAATGTGAGTTCAGTTTCAGTTCAATTTGAGTTGTTATGGCAAAAATCGCTCTTCTACGATATTTTTATTTGTTTTATTTTACTTATTATTGTTTAATAGCATTTTTTTTTTTCATCTTAGGCCAAAAGTCCTGAAGATGGAGAAATGGGCTTAATGTTTATGGAGGAAATGATAGAATTAACAAAAATGCAAAGTCTCAATCAGTTGGCGCAATTACAAGTGATTTTTTGAATTTCAGTTCCGATCTAGAAAACGAATTTAAATATTTTTCCCTTAGGCTGTGGCTTATAAAAAAGATGGCATCAAAAGCAACGATTGGATTGCATTGATGGCAGGTCCTTCTCACTTTGGTCCTGAACTTATAGAAGATAATTTTGTAGAAGGCGAGGTTATAATTGCGGATCCTATAAGAGCTTGTGGACCCGTTTTGAAGAATGCTGAAAAGGCACGTGCAAAAATTGTTATAGCTGAGCGTGGCGATTGCACTTTTGTGAGTAAGGCTCGTGTAGTCCAATCAGCTGGAGCCTTAGCCCTAATAGTCTGTGATAATACACCTGGTTCTTCGGGTGAATTCCAACCCATGTTTGCCATGTCTGGTGATGGCGTTAATGATGTTCATATTCCAGTTGTTTTCATGTTCTCTCAAGAGTTTAATAAGCTCTCTGCTGCAATGCATAACAAACCAGAAATGCAGGTACGCATTATGCAGATGATTGAATTTAAACGCTGGCAAATGACCAAAGAAAGCAAAGCCAAAAACGATACAATAACTTTAAAAGCGACAGAAAGCACTGAAGAAACGACAACTTCAACTTCAACAACAATGCATACTACGAAGAAAACAAAGCCGGACAAAGAATTGTAGTAGTAATTACATATTTTTATTTCGCAAATGGAAAATGAACTTTCGTTATGAATTTGAAAGGTTCGGCTATTTCAATTTTTTTAGTTTATTTCGTAAAACGGCGAATTCTTTACATTTTTTAATTATAATGGAGAATTGTAATGGAGAATGAAAAATGTTCATAATTGATGCTGTTGCGTAAATTTCCCCTTTTTTAAATAATTTTATTAAAAACTTCGCATTTGTTGAATCACAAGAAATGGTTTAAAAATTGTTTTAATAACACAATACTATACACATACTTCAACGCATACACATTTCCACACGTAATTACTTAAACACAAAAATATTGCTTTTTATTTTGTTTTTTTTTTTTATTATTTATTTCTGGTGATTTTAGCTTTCGTATCTATTATCTATCACAGGAATTTATATTGAATTGATTTTAAATTTTGGAAAGTTTCATTCGAACCCCGTAGCGACTTATTAACTTGTCTTGAAATATATTCCTTTTCTTTGAAACATAAACAAATCGTTTAAAAGACACCTTTGGTATCAGTCAGCCTCGCTTGGATTTATTATTGTAATGAATTGAATAATTAAATGAATAAACTAAACTCAATAATAATGCAAAATATTTCTAAGGAATCAAAAGTGTTCTTTAATGGATCCGTTTGTTCCTTGTCGTACATTTTTCCTAAAACTTGAAACATTTGCTATCTACGTGCCAATAGCTAGAGAAGATTAGATATCCAAAAACACCAGTACTTTCCAAATAATTATAATAAGCGATGGATATCAAACAAAAATTTACCGAACCTACACATATGTATATGTATATATATATATATACTTAATATGTACTTTTTATTATTTTAAAATAAACACCCTTGTAATATATTATGTATATTCATTTTGAAATGGAATAACTAAAATCGTATAACGGGTTAGTTATGCATATGTAAATTAAAATATAAAAACAATTTTTTTAATAAGCACAACATGTACTAGAAAAATTTATATATTGGAATAAATTTAAAGAATTAAAAAAATAAAATTCAAAAGATATTGAAACGAAAAAAATTAAGTTGTGTCGTTATCAATAATTTTTATAAATTTTAGAGCATCAGTCATGAAATGTTGTCATTCGAATAAAACTAAGTACAACTTGTTGTTATTACTCTTATGAATCAATCGAAATCATTGGCTTGAAGCATACAGACACATAGACCCTATTTCTAATAAAAACGCATCCTAATATTAGAGAGTGTCAATTCTGAAACGAATGTCTGAAAAATGTCATGTCATTTCTGTAATATGCTTACGTGTTACTCGTTTCGTTGAAGAAGAATGAAACTCCAACTCAGCATTGTCTCGAAAACTCTTGTGGAAAATTTTCTTCCTCTCGCTGGTATGGAGAACGATAAAACTAAACGCTTTGGATGCTTAAAGGCATGGTCACAAACGTCAAAAACTATGAAAAAATTTTCAAAATTTGTTCCCGATAATTGAAAATTAATTCAAAAGATATCGGAAGGTCTTCCATGTTTGGGGTGAAAATTTGGTCATAAGACATCGGCTTTCCGAATGGCGGAACGATACTATCGTAATACCAGTCCACGCTTATGAAAGCGAAATTTCATGCACTCCACAGGAGAAATATTTAAATCAAATGATAAAGCCATTGAAGAAATTGAAGCGCATTTGAAGGACGTTAACAATAACTTTCTATTAAACGAACAATGAAAAGCGTTGAACTAACTGCATCAACGTTGAAGAATGAGCTGAAATTTGTGAAAAGAAAAAGCTTCTACAACCTAGTCCCGACAATTATTCCTCGATGTACTATTACGATTATCATATGATAATGTAATACTCCTATCATCAATTTAGTCGAAATCGTTATTTCATTAGATTAGACAAGTTACGTTGGCACATTTAGACCTTGCCCGTTAAGAATTAAGTTAGATTGAATTAGTCTTTGCGGTTTTAACGTAGAAAAAAATCAATCATAGATTTCTTTAAGTCCATTCTTATATTCTTATTTAACGTAAATCTCAGCATCATTCCAATGAACATTCCAATTGCAAACATAAGACATTGAATAACCAATAAATACAAATACTTGGTCTAACCGTTTAGTGAGTGTATATAAAGGAAGTTAAGCTCGTAATTAACATAGTTTATTAATTTCATCTCATTTGTTTTTGAAAATCACATCTTGTTTTTTTTTTTTCTTTGCCCTTGTATTTGTTCTATCATCATCATCATCATCATCATTGCCATCGTGGTAAGGGCTTATAAAGTTTGTGAGAATGTATGCAACATCCACAAGGATTTGGAGATAGACCCATCTTTTATAGTATACACTTCAGATGTCCGTCTGTCAAACCCATTATTTTTATGTTAAATATACACAGTTCCCAATTTTCGATATATTATCGCGAAACCGATACACCGGCACCTTTTGAACCAAAGAATGAATGCTATTGAAAATAATTTGCAAAATGATCTCAATTTTTATTATGTCTTGTCAAAAATCGGTTACAAAAATTTCAATCAATAAAATCTAATTTTCAATATTTGCCATCGAAAATAGGAGAAGTATATAGAAAGTTCTTTGACAAGAATTATTAACTTGAGTAAATTTCCGCTAGATTTGCTAAGCATAAAATAAGTGAAGAGAATATTCGCCTTGGGGGTAATCTTTTCTTTATTTCCTTAAATTTATATTAATATGATATTAACTTAAAATTAGACTAAAATTAAATTAAATTAGGATTAATAACAGCAAGTCTTCAGTAACTCTACTGTACCAATAAGGCTACAATATCAGTTACAGTATAGCATTAGAGATTAGAAAAGATAAGTTAAATCGGTCGAAGGATATATCTGCAGAATCATATAAACCGAGCAAAGCAAAAAGATGCAGACTTTTTCGCTCATAACTCAAAGGCTATAACAGAAAAAACAATAGAAAGCTACGCGTACATTCTATAGGCGATCCAATACTCCTAATCGTAAATATATGAAAATTTCACTTTCTTGTCAAAACCAAACAGTTATTAAACGTTCAGAGCAAAGCTTCAGGCATCCAATGATAGGTACATATTTAACGGTTTAAAAGTAGCGGCACAAATTGCCTGCATATTCAATTTTTTGGGCACTTGTTGCAAGAGTTGTCCAGGATACACTGTTGCAGCTCGAATGGAAAATACTGTCACACTGCCAGTATACGCAACGGACACGTTGCCACCTGATTACCACTTGCCTCGATCGATGCAGCTTAGCTTGGCTGGCAAGCGGATCCGCAAAGAAGTGCGAAAACAGGTTGGTGGATGGGTCGCAGGAAACCCAATAGAAGTTCTTTTGACATGATATCGTCATATTTCCAAAAATGTTGTAATATATGTTGTGGACAATGAAGGAATGATGGATTTGGATTAATATATATAGTACCAATTTTGATCAAAATTTTTGCAAGCACCTAATATAAAGTGTATAGTTTTAATTTTTTGTTTCGATCTTTGTTATGGAAACGGAATACACAATGTTTTCCTTACTTTATTTTTTCTTTTCTTGCCTAGAAATTATGTTAATGTAGGTCAAGATATTGCACGTCAGTATTTGCTTCGATAGCATTTTTTGTTTATCGCAAAATTAATTTTATATATCATAGCATGTAGTTCGTTATGCACTGCACTTATGATAAGTGTGTATCAAGTTGTGCAGATAGATACAACACACAAAAAATCACTTGAGATAAATTCATCATATCTGCCATCAATCGATTCAGAATTGTATTCCGGCACATACTTTGTCCGATGTCCGTCACATATTTTGATAAAATGTTGTACTCTCCCACCTCAAGGATGAACGCTGTTGAAAATGATTCGAAGTGGAACATTTTTGCGACTACTCTTCTATTTTCAGACGTAGTTTTTCAAACGATAAGTCTATGAAAAAAAGTTTTCAATCTTAATATTTCTCGAAAAACATCTTTGAAAAATAGTTTTTTGGCATAACCGGCACAAAAAGAATTAAGCCTTTATCTGGCAAGATATTTCGATTTTTAATATTTTATAATAAAAACTATAAATTGAGTCGGCCAAGTTTTCACTAGATGAGTTCTTTTCTCCGACTTTTCGTCAAATTTCTTCTTTTCATTCCGGGTTTCTCATGAATCTCCTGCAATAAATTATAATTTCTGATATTTTATGGCTAATATAAATGAAGAATTGTATTAGTTGAAGTAGTCTCGCGTATTTGATAATCTGCCTAGCTTGACATGGTTTTACATAAATGAGTTAAATATGGCCGATATTCTGTATTGATATTTATTTTATTCTTAAAATAGTCCCAGCCAAGGCATACTTTTTTACAAATCTATTGATTTAAATTCAAATATTGTGTGGAAATGCGGTTCCGCGATCTTTGCAGGATGTTTTGTTCTTATCCATAAAAGTATAGGCTTACAGTACGTACATACGTAATAATTGAGATTTGAAGGCAGGGAGAAACGAGGAAGGATTAGGTCATCACGTTTCCTTTTATTCTTATTTTCTCTACTTTTGTGTTATAGTCCTATAATTGTACCGTTATCTGGATAGCACCAAAAAAAGGTAAAAATAAATTTTCTTAATAGTCCATAAAAGTAAAAACCCTTATGATGACTATGAACAATGAGCAAAAGGTTTGATTAAATCCCATTAATGACGATGATCCGCGACTGGAGTTTTATTTATCAATTTATTCTAAATGATGGGACAGGGATGGACGTTTATAAAAAAATATAACGGAAATATTTTAATAGCATTAGATGAAACTTGGCTTGATATTTGTTCCAAATTTGATTTAGAAAATCAGTTGTTATCATATTTGCATGATTTCAACAAGCATTAGTTAACAAAAAAAAAAAAAAACTCACTTCATTGATATATTAGTATAACTTTATTAATGACTTCGTAGGGGTTCCATAGGTATTTTTAATAAAGAAAAAAATATCCTCATTAATAAATTAAAATATTTTTAAATTACAAGCAATACAGTTCGCAGTATTAAACACTAAAATTTCAATAAAAAGTAATGGGAAGTTCCTTACACAGGATATTTTTTTTTAATTAAAAGTATATTCTAGTAGGTTGACAAGAACGAAATTGCAGCGATGTTCGGTGCGTACACTTTCTCTCTATCTCTATCAAATAAAATTGATAGACAATGTAATTGGAAGAGAAGGAGAACATCGAAATTTCTTTCTTGCCAATCGAACATGTAAACTATTCAATACCTGTTTCTAATTGTTATTTTATAAATAACTTTAATTTTTGTCTCTACGAAGGTTCTACATATGACATAAAATATGAGATTTTTTTTTTTTTTTTTTTGAAAATTGATTTCCTTTGTTTGCACACAATTATTAAACTATTACTAGATGCATACATTATAATTTACACATGAGATTTTATAACCAAATAATTTACAAGTTTTGCACGCAATATTTTCAACGAATCACAATATAATATGTCCAAGAATGTCGAATAGCCAAACAAATTCGGACACTTACGCACATATGAATTATATAAAAGGATTAACTTTTAAGTTAAACCAGCTGCTAACTTTAAAAACAAATTTGCCAATGTATCCACATTAAGCGTATGGTTGGTTAATTCAATAAATTGCGCGCGGTGACGTACATAGAAACGCTTACCTTTTGCAGCGGGCATATACGCTAATTGGCATGGATTTGAACAATTAATCCATATTTCTCGATCATTTTCATCGATTAAGACTATATGATCGCCTGTATTTATGGCACTGGTAACAGTGGTAAAATCCGTACTTGAAAGCGGGAACGTATGCAGCAAACGATACGAGGGTGTTACATGAGATATTTTCAAGGCTAATACTAATATTTCAGGATAACGATATTGGAAAAGTAAAAGCATATCATTCTCTTCAATATCGTGACTTGGATAATAAATCGAGCCGATATTCATGCCCATCGGCATAGCAACATCGTAATTCATTAAAACGTCGCCACTGCGATGATTCCAAATGGTTATATGGGTACCGCCGAAACCGATTAACTTATCATCTGCGACAAAGGAAATTGAGAAATAATATAAGAGAACCCCGTATGAATTACAAATTTCTTAATATTCGGTCTATACTTCTTTTCAATTCAACTTCTAATTAAGAGAAAAAAGTTGTAATTTACTTACCGTTCATGCACTCCAAATAGCTTATAATGTGACGCATGCTTTTGAATTCGCGTATACTGGCTAATGTATCCAGTTGCGGGGTTATTGAATATTTACATAAGCCCGTACGTGTTTTACCCAAGATATTCTCTTGCGGCCAAGTCAGTACGAAGTAACGCGAATCCGTTATGGTGGTATAACAAATTTGATTTATCTCGCTAAAAAAATTCATAAAAGATAAATTTTATGAAAATTATTCTATTGCATCTTTATCTACCTTTGCACAGTGTCTAGATTTATGGATGAACTCTTAACTATCATATCTTCTTCGTGGTAATAGTAAATGTTAATGTACACCGTTATCAGATTACATATGCGCTGGTTATGTGGTAAGTAACGTCCCCTCATCTCGATATAGACAGGTGTTGAGTTATGGATGCATATGCGGTTAGCGTAGGGAGTGGAAATTTCAGCATCTAAAACAAATTAATTATGCCGTTACGTCACATTCAGATTTGCAAAACTTACCATTAGTTGAGTAAGGCGATTCGCCCAGTAACATCCATTCGTTTTTATATCGTTCCTCCGGATTTAACGATGAAGTTGGCTCGCGTGTGTCAATAGCGGGATTTGAGGGAATTAAATTATTATTTTGGCTATTATAGGTAGCCGAGTAATTGGGTGATACTTTTCCATTAAGTTCCGATGGCATGTACTTACACAGAACATTCAAAATTTTTGAATATTTCCAAAAGCTTATCATATATTCTTGTATGACAATTAATGTATCCAATTCATAGTACATATGCAAGACATTGCCTAAATCCATTCTCAGGGGATTAAGCATTACATTTAAACGTCGATTTGCATTTGTATTCAATAGACGTATAGTGCCACACTTTTGTGTGCCCTTCTCCTCGGTATGTGTAGGGGACTTTCCCATAATGACATAAGAAGACTTAGCACGCACATCAATTGGCCGAGACATAATTGGGCGTTCATCGTATAAATTGGTCGTCGAAGATACAACAACATTATCATTTTCAGGTTGTTTATCTTTCGAATTAGATTGCGATGCATTTTGGGATATTGATTTTATTTGTTTTGGTGATTCCTGCTTATTTGCAGATATTTGGTTAATATTTGATATGGGAGACTTCGGATCTTGTAGCTTTCGCGACACAGGTTTAGTTGGTGGATTACGGCATTTTGAGAAATTCTGAGCGGATTTCGTTTGTTTTCCTTTTGAATTTGTTCGCAAAATTTGCGCCTGCGCTTTTCGTAAACACATTTTTGCATACTTTAGTTTATTGCTCAGTTTCATCGATATATTTTTGGAACCGATTTTCCCTGGTACAAAGGTCTGTGCTGATGATTTCGATTTCAAATTTGGATGGCTTAAAATATTAGTTTTATGTCCCCCTCTTAAATATTTTTCAATTACATCATTTGCTGCATTTGCATGACGATGAAAATTTCCAGATTTTTGGGCTGAGTTAAAAGCAGTGAAAGACTTGCGAAAGGACTGATATTGCTCGGAGGGGGATTTGGCCTTACTACACAGGTGGCTTTTCAAATCATTGATCTTAACGCAGGTTTTTACGCTTTTTGTAGGTTTTTGATCTTCGATTACCTTTTCTTTACTGTTTTTTTTCTTACGTTCATTTTCTGTAGCTTTCAACGTCTTGATTAGGACTACCTTGCGTTTCCGCAAGTTTCGTTTGTTGGTGCGTTTGTATGATGAAGCTACCTTATACTTTTTGTTTTTGAGTCCTCGAATTTTCTTGGTGGGTCGTTCATTATCAGCGAAGGGGCTTTTCATTTGCTTTAGAACTTCTATTTTTCTAATGGATTTAACGGGCGTCACCTCTCGCATTTGGCTTTTGTTTGTAGTTTTATCATCGATGTTTGCCCCCTTAAAAGGTTTTAATTTCGTATTGCTGTCCATAGAATGCAATATATAAATACTAGGTTTGGTATTACGTGAAGCTTCAAGAGCCGCCTGAATATTTTGGTGCATCTGTTGTTGATTAATAGGTAAATTTGGCGCCCTTGGTGGAGGAGCGCGCGTTGTGCGTAAAATAGAGGTAAGTTTACTAACATTTTTACGTGCACTATTGTTGTCGATTCCATCACCCACTGATTCAATGTTGGTTTTTGTGTTGTCTAATGTTTGCAATTTTTGCATATTTTGTTTTTCAAGCGAGTCTTCAGCTTCATCATCAGTTTCGTCGTCGTCATCATCGTTATCATCGTCATCATCATCGTCATCGTCATCATCGTCGCCATCGTCACCATCGGTTTCATTCTCGTCATCCTTGACGTGCTCACCACTGCGTTCTAAAGACCGGTGTTCTTGCAAGATATTACAACAACTACGTGTTAATTTTAATTGAATTTTGGAAGTATTGCTTTGACTTGACGCAGATGCACTAATTGAGGACAAATTCTCATTAGATTCATTCTGAACTAAAGCATGTGCCGCTGCCTGGCGCGAAGTTGATGGTTGTTCAGTTAAATCAGCAACGCTCTTGGGCTTATCAGCTTGTTCATCTGCCCTGAACGACTTTTTCTTTATTAGTGTATCGTCGCATTCTTTGTATTCAGCTTGACTACCCGCGAGCAAAAGTTTTTGTTGTTCCAAATGTCTTTTTAGACTGTCTCTTAAGGGCTGTGCAATTTCTTTGACGTAGGCTTTCCTTTTCTCTTCAGCTTCTTCTTTATTGTTAGCGCTAATATGACATAAAATTTTAATTTCGGGCTCGTTTTTTACGATCGTTACAGAAGGTTGACTAAGAGAATTAAAACCTATTACGGAATTTTGATTTATTTCCTTTAGAGAACGCAAATCACGCGGCAGCATTTCATAGGTATCTTCAGCACTAAGAAGTAATTTTTAATTAAATTTTATACATTTTAAGCATCAGAACAAAAAATACTTACAACTCTCCACTAAATGCCACTCTCTTCAATATTTCCCCGGCCTTCTCACGTTTTTTCATTTCTTTCAGATGTTTTTGTTTCAATACCAGTAGATTCAGCTCATCTTTTTTTTGATTATTTTCTTGACGTTCCTTCTGCTGCTGCCTTAGGACTCGCATTGAACGTCTAGCTAGATTGCATTGAGCTAGTTCCGCCATAGCGTTGGCCACCGCAGTGGCCGTTGACATCCCGGTTAAACCTAAATAATTGCAAAATTCATATTGTTGGTGACAAGCATGTTCTGTATTGCCTGCCTGGGCGTCAAAAGCTTGCGGTTGCTCTTCTTCAAAATACTCCGCGCCTATTGATCGCTTATTTTCTTCGTGCATCAGGGATGATTCACATGACGTTGCCTTGTCTTTGTATACTGAACTTTTAATCGGTGATTTATTGCTTTTGCTACAAACACTAAAGTCATTTTGTACTCTTGTAGGATCTTTGAACAGTTCTTGTGTTTTTTCCTTTAGATGTAAACCTCTCTTGTTTTCCGAAAAATCCAAGCGCATTTGAATTAAACCTTTTGGGTCATTAATTTTATTATCAGCTTGTGGTAAACCCTTACCCATTTCGCATGTTAACTCATGTAGCTTAAAAACCGATTTAACAGTTTCAGCACTCAATGGCGAAGGGTTTGAAATTTTCTTTTCTTTCGGCAGTTCCATGTGCTGTTTGCATTGGGTGTTCGCTGGATACTCGTGTGCGCTGGGCATTTCACATTTTCTTTCGGCGCGTGATTGACTTAAAATGTGACAAGAATTTAGTTGTCTCAGCTGATGACGATGATGATGATTACTGATTCCTTCAGAGCTATTGTGTCGCAAAAGCCTGTCAAGATTACGTGCTTCTGTTTGTTCATAAGGTTTTCTGCTATCGGGAGTAGTGGCAGATTTTTCGCTAGATGAACTTGAACAAGGTGGAGTAGTAGAAATGGGCGATTTTTTCGCTGCATCCTTGACGCACCTATGTTGCAGTTTTTCAGGCGAATGTTGGCTGATGCGTTGAGAAAAATTAATTCGTTTTTGTTGTAATGCTACAGCTGATGTCGAGGGTTTGTCCTCCATTATTCTAACACTTTCACTTGTATCAGTTTCCGAATTATCTCCGCCGCCGCCGCCGCGAGTATGACATTTATCCTTTAGTGCGCTAAACATTTTTTTTCGAAACTCTGTAAAATCATATTTCATTAAGTCAGCCACGTATTCTTGTCCTAAATCTCTTTTATCTCTTTTTATTTGCCGCCACTGTTTCCTCTTAAAATCTTCATAGCGCTTAAACTCGTCATCGAATGCATTTACATCTTCAACATCACTTAGTTCCATATCGCAGCGCCATGATTCAATTTTTTCTTTCAAACTCATTGGCGGTCTACGAGCAGTAATCGTGGCCAATTTACGTTCAAAAGAATCCGACGGCAAAGTGTTTTTTAATAAAGATGATCGAGATGCATATTTTCCGCCCTTCATGTGTTGTTGGGGATTTGAAGGTGAGGTTGCAGGAAATTCACTGGGAGATTCAGGGCTACATTTATTATTGCCAGTTGTAAGATTTTTATGGCTTGTAGTAAGCGGAGTTTTATTATTGATTTGCGACCTTTTTTGTCTTCGAGGACTGATTTCAGAATCGGATGAAATTTCTACAATTTGATCTGCTGACGTTTCTAAATGAGTTTGCACTAAAATTAAGTAAAAGATAAACATATATTCGCAACGCCTTGATATACGTGCCTTTACCTGTATTATCTCGCTGTTGCTTTAAACGCTTAATTGGTGGTAATGACTTTTTCTCAATCCGTGTATGTGTGACC
This sequence comes from Glossina fuscipes, assembly GCF_014805625.2. Taxonomy (NCBI): domain Eukaryota; kingdom Metazoa; phylum Arthropoda; class Insecta; order Diptera; family Glossinidae; genus Glossina; species Glossina fuscipes. Next base: position 990,670 of record NW_023998416.1, read on the forward strand.
GCATTTCTCTCTATAGTTTTATTGTATAGCGTACGTTCCGAATCAGTTTCCTTATTACCAGTAAATTTTATGGTTCTCAAACCATCTTTGACATCTATGTTATCGTGCTCCTTAGCAGATTTGCAAGGGATACGTAATTTGAAACGTGTGTGCACTTGTATAACCTCACTTGATTCTTGCTGTTCCTGACTCTCCTCTGTGTCTGTAAAACCCTCAAAATCGCTGCTACTAGACCCAGATGAACTAGTTATATCTTCTTCCAGAGTTTCTTGCTCTTCGTCTTCACTTGAAGAAATTGTGACAGATTCATTTCCTTTTGGCAAGTAAGTTCTTGGATGATAAGGACTGCGGGAACGCTCTCTAACAATTTGGCATTCTTTTGCAGTACATGGACGAGTTAGGCTTTTCTGGTGATCGCTGTGATGCAAATCATTACTTATTGTATTTTCTCGGAAACGGGACATTGTTAAGTCAATCAGAGTTAGCAGAAGCAAAGGCACAACAAGCACTTTTATGCACAGAGAAAAGTATATTTATTTATTTTCCTAGGATTTATACAGTTTACAAAGCTTTCATCAATTTTTAATGTTTTACAAACCGATTTTTAGGTAGCGCCTTTTTTGCTATTTCTTGCGGCTCCTCTCTTCTTCAGTTGTTTTCGTCAAATTAAAATTCATTAAAATTCTCTTGCATTTGATGCTTTAATTGTGAGTAATTTGATATTTTTCATAATTTTTTTTTAACCAAATGAATTTTTTTTTTTTTTTGTAACAAATTTTGGTGTTTTTGTAGAAAAATAATTTTGTCTAAATTTTTTAACTTCTCGTCATATGTAATTTTCTCATTTTTGTTATATCTTACAATAAGAGAATTACAGGACGTCTCCGATTGTATTCTACATAAAAAATTTTATATGTGGCAACACCCGCCTCATATCGCATTATATCGTACGAAGTATCTACGGCTGGCAAGGCCAGAAAAGCAACAAAATCAACGCTACAGCATAATTTGTTGTGTGAGGAAGTGTTTTGAAATGCGTAAGTTTACGGTTTACGACCAATTTCGATATCGAATTTGAAATTTGGATTCACGTTCAAAAGTAAAGTAAAGTAAAATGTCATTATGAAGCTACTTATTTCATAAAATTAATTGATGTAAAAAGATTACTTAATCTCAGGAATTCCAAAATGTTGGAAAACATAATGAAATCAAATAATTATTGTCGATGTTCTTACCTGTTGGAGCCATAAATTTTGAAAAGGAATAACTAAATGCGGAATTAAGGAGAAAATTTGATTGAGCGAGAAAAAATGGAAATATGGAATTACTAGACGTAACGCGATCATCAGTAACTTTTTTATTAGGTGACGAAGACAGATTACAATTCAGTTCAAACAACAGGCAAGTTTTGCAAATTTATGTATAACAATACTCAAGAAAATTCCCACGAAAGAGCAAAGATCTTTTGGAAATATCAGAATATAACATAAAATGAAATAGTTAAACCGCCAAATAGCCAAACCATAGATATAGAAGTTATAAAGATGCGGTTTGCTATTTAAAAAAAATGCTTGGCAATTTGCAATTTGCAATTTTTTTCCGCAATTTCTTTTGTAAGTTTTATATTTAGTTTGTTTATTTGTTTACTTCATCTTCTTTGCATTTTTTGTTATACACGCACATATACACACTTCACAAATTTCCGTTGTAAACCAAAAAATTCTTGGAAACATTGTTGAAAAATAGTAGTTCGGCGGGCTAAAATGATCTACGCGGATAATAATAATAATATTAAGAAAATATGCATTGTTGTGTATTATTACAAAACCTATCTGCGTAACTTCAAAGGTGTATTCTAAGCAATATAATAAAAGATGACATTTTCATGCCCATTATCAATTTCACATCCAATCATAATTTACGTATATATATGTAGAGTATAGAGTTTCAATTCCATCTTAATATCCCAAAAAAAATAAATAAATAAATAAATAGTTTTTCGATCAATTACTTTCCTTCATTATTAAAAGCGTATATGAATTTTAATTAAAAATTCGAGTGCGTTGAAGCAACGCAAATATTTTGCGCGGGTATCCGTAATTGCGTACAAGTTGAAAACTTCGGCTGTAGTTAATGTTTTAGGTTTGTAGAAAAGAAGCGATTCTGAATCCAAAGAAAATAAATATAAACATATTTAAGAACAATGGAAAATCCTGAGAATTTACTTCTCATAAAATGATCGTTACGATATTTACGAAAGATATTAATACCGACTTTTATTAAAATTTCCAATTAATAAATAAGCGTTTCTTCCTTAATTTTTATAGGCGAAAAACTTCCTATGTAAGCCATACACATGCGTACATATTTGAGCATTCTACCCTTTTATGACGGCGATTGGTCGTAGTTTAATGCATTTTTTACTGATACCGGCCGCATGACAAGTATTTACAACATCTGTTACATCTTTATAGGACTCGGGTGCCTCTTCCATAACGAGTTTAGGTGAAGCGACACGTATTGCTATTCCCATTTCTTCCAATCGTTCTAAAACGTCTTTATAATCGAGGTTTCGTCGCGATTTGGCACGCGACAACGCACGACCCTAATTAAAGGTTGTAACTATAATTCTGTTCCTCTTCATTTTAGTAAATTGTTCAACTTACCGCTCCGTGACATGTAGAGCCAAATGTTTCTTGCATGCCTTTTTCTGTACCAGTTAAAACGTAGGAGCAAGTTCCCATTGTGCCCCCTACCAAAACAGGCTGTCCAGTAAGCTGATAATCTACTGGTATCAAAGGATGATGTGGAGGAAATGCTCGTGTGGAACCTTTGCGATGGACCAGCAATTTCTTTTCCTTACCATCTACCATATGATTTTCTATTTTAGCAATGTTATGCGAGACATCGTATATGACATGCATATCCAGGTCGTCAGGTGTGGTTCGAAACATTTTGGCAAATGCTTGCCGAGTTAAAAAGGTCATAGAGCTTCGGTTAACCCAGGCGAAATTTGCGGCAGCAGACATTGCTTTCAAATAATCTTGGCCCTCGTTTGAGTTGATGCGGGCACAAGCCAACTGTCGGTCGTTAGTTTCAATTTTATCCCGTTTCATAGCTTTTTCCATTTGCACCAATGCATCAGTCGCAACCTGATGTCCAAAACCTCGACTTCCCGAATGTATCATTACCACAACTTGGCCTTTCTCTTCAATACCCATTTTGGAAGCGCTCCATTTATCAAAAATTTCATCTACTACTTGAATTTCGGCATAATGATTGCCTGCTCCCAAAGTCCCCAACTGTGGAAGACCTCTCTTTTTAGCTCTCAAGCTTACTTTAGATGGATCTGCATTCAGCATACGGCCATATTCTTCGCAGTGCTCTTTGTCCTCCGACCAAACATAACCTTCTCTTAATGACCAATCCATACCCATTTCTAGAGCTTCTTCCAAGTCGTGAGCATTCATGGGAATTATGCCTTTGGAACCGACACCTACTGGTATATGGTCGAATAATGACTGGGCTAATTGTTCTTTGACAGGTTGTACATCTTTCTCATACAGATTGGTTCTTAACAAGCGTACGCCACAGTTAATATCAAAACCAACACCGCCGGGACTTACCACAGAGAGCGGATCATCCATGTCAAAGGCAGCCATGTTCCCAATCTATGAAAATAGCAAAGATGATTAATAGGATAGACATGTTCCCAATCTATGAAAATAGCAAAGATGATTAATTAA
>NW_023998416.1:994515-997186 GCF_014805625.2 Glossina fuscipes
GGCAGCCATGTTCCCAATCTATGAAAATAGCAAAGATGATTAATTAACAAGAAAGGTATGATTTTAAAAAAACTGACAGCAAAACCGTAACCGGAATGGATATCAGGTAGACCGATTGATCGTCCCACAATACCAGGTAATGCTGCCACGTTCGCAATCTGTTTGACACCTGGCAAGAAGCCACCTACAGCACCGGGTCGGCAAGAATTTTTTAACTCCTCCAGCATCAAACGTTCCAGCCGTTCGTTCACGTAAAAGCATCCTTCCACATTCATATTGGGCTGAAAGCCCTTTTTGATGCGCCAACAACAGTCGCTGATTTTTTCTAAATATTTTAACTCTTCGGTATAAGGTCTAACCACCATAATGCAATAAATCTAACTGAAGTACTTGAGTGACTAACGCAATTAGATAGACTTGACTATTTCACAATGATAAAATTTCACAAATATGCCGGCTTTTACGTTGCTTCTAGCTATTGAGATTATTTGTTTTTCTTTATTTTATTTTCTTTTCTTTTTCTTTTTTACTACGACGTAATGTTGTCAATCGGTTTACTTAAATCCAATAGACGGCAACATATATAAAAGACAGGGCATTTATTATAAAATTATTTTTAAAGAGAAGTGGATTTATTACTATCGCAAAGATCTTAAATTACATAATACTTTGAAAAGTGGGAAAAGTGTACGCTGATTGCGCTCTCAGCTAAATACGACTTTTTCACAATAACAAGTTCCACAATCCTCAGGTGTTCGCGTGAGTTGGAAAGGTGCACTCTTCATCGGGCAAGATGACTAGTCACGTGTGATAGGATGCGAAAGTAAATATCGAGAATAAGGACCAAAATGATCAATATTTCAAGATTACTTCATATTTTAATAGAATGCTGCTAGATGATGAACAAAGTTTAGCAGCGAAATATATAAGCTATATATATAAGAAAATAAAAAAACAACCCAGAGGGAAGTTATATTCGCCTTGGAAAGAAACTTTTTTCTTCTCCACGTAATATATGATTGGATAATGGAACCAAGATTCATTCAGTGTAGGGAGATGATGTTACCATACATCCGTCAATAATTCCCGGGACGGACATTTAAACGACGCCTGCTAAAAATCTCATTATAATTCAGTAGCAGGCGTTTTTACTTTCATCGTTTTCAGAACATTGCGATTATCACCGATTTTTGATGGAAACAGGAATCGCTCTAGCTCAGCATTACCTTGAAAAGTGTTATGGCGACCCTTCTTCGTCGAAAATGACAATTTTTGGTTTCTTTATTTGAAAAAAAAGGACACTCATGACGTTGACTAAAACAGATACAAAATAGAAGAGAAAATCCTGAAAATTATTCTGATATTCTAAAACTGCTAATTCGGGATCAATATCCGGTATGGATTATATATATTCGCTGAAGCGATTCACAATCGAGAATATATATGGTTTAAAACGTCTTTGAAGCCTTTTTTTGTATATGGTAGACGCATTGATGAAATGAACGTGCCTCGTTCGTGGTGGGTGGTCGTGGTGGGAGGAGTCGAAATTTTACAAAAATGTTGTACGTCACCATTGGAGGAGGCTGTATTGATGACTAAAGTCGGATTTTATAAAAAAAAGCCCCATACACGCACACACACACACATAGACACAGACAATATAAAATTTTCTCGGAAATTTTTGTGTGTTACGTTCCATTTCATACATCGTAAATATGTTAAACCATGTTATGCACGCCAGAAGTACCAGTACCGGTAATGAACCTCTACGTACATCGGTTTCCTACGATTCCAATCGTCCTAAAGTGGCATTTTCAAATTGCCGTAAAATTTAATGCAGTTAATACTTTTCTATAGACAGGTAGGAAAGATGTAGGGTCACAACGTAGGGACTCGTACTGTGGTCACACAAAAAATATGGATCCATCTTCTTTCCTACCAATTGCGTCAATATCCTTTCATGAACCATTATAGTCATTCCTGTTCAACAGTTCGTATCTGTGTCTCTCTGTCTGTCTGTGCATGTCCATGCATTTTTTATGTTCTACCTGCACGTCACAACTCTTAAAAGTATTTTAATACAATAGCGACTTGGCGTTTGCAAATGGATATTGTGTGTGGCAGTAAGGTATAATTTTTAATACGTTATGACGGAGATAGGGCAGCAATTTTATTAGATATTTAATTGATCGACTATAACATTTCGATTACTTTACCATCTCATTGTTACCATATTCGAACTTGCTGGGCCAATGCAATGAAATTTCAGCTTTCAATAACACGCGAACTGGCGGACAGGACACATATGCACATTTTCGCACAAACAAAAAAAAGAATAAAAATCAAAACGTTCATTCAAGTGTCCGAATAAAAATTGTGTGCTTTTTAAAGTTTTTACCCAAGGTCAGAGCAAACCAAGTTACGCTATGAAGACGTTTATTCAGCTGCCAAGACGCGACAAACTGTGGTTTCTAATTGCCAGCATATGCGATCATATGCATTTGTACGAGTCCCTTTCCTTTTTTCCCTGAGTTTGATATGAGTGGTCGACACCTTATTATGACACCTATGGAACTATGGGCAATGTAAGTGATCGGTAATTGATGCAATAAATGAATGGAACAATGGAATGAATAAAAGAGAAATTTTTATATATAATCGTAAATCATAT
>NW_023998416.1:997196-998977 GCF_014805625.2 Glossina fuscipes
AATTCCCCTTGTGCAAGTGAACACGAGAGTCAGACTAGGAACCCGCACTCCTTTTTTATTATCTATGAAAATAAATAAATAAATGACACATTTATTTACGTTTTTTTTTTTTTTTTTTTTTTATCGGCATCTCAATTATAAATTATTTTATATTCCTTTTATTCACTTTATTTAACTTTATTGAGTTCGTTTTTTTGATATTATTTTCACTTAAGAGTTACGAATTTTTCTCTTTCGGTATTACCTTTTTTTTTTTATTATTTTATTTTCCTTTTTTTTTTTTTTCATTGAGGGAATTTTGTTTCATCTTTATATTGTAAAACATTTATGTAACGGTTAAATGAAGCGCTTAAAATTAATTTGCATTTTTATCTCATTTTGTATTAAAATGGTTCGTAAAACGTAAAAATATAACCATTTAGAGAAATTTATAATATACTAATAAACAAAAAAAAAAAAACAAAAAAAAAAAAAGAATTACATTCAGTTTATACCGAATTTGAGTTTCCTTTTTTCACCCACCAATCGTTTCCTGCTGAGGAAAAGAAAATATGATTAAGTGTATAAAACGCTACCATAGATCTAAATTCCAATACGTAACTGCGTCGCATCATCAAGAGTTGTAGGAAGTAATCACAAAAGGAAAGTGATTTTTTTCCGCTTCGCTTGAAATATCAAAAAGGAGAGACCGAGAGTACGAGTGATGCTCAGAGGGAGCGATTTTCGCCGAGAACACTCGATACATATGCTATAGGACGAATTGAAACGTCATGTCGTTGCATTGTTTGCCTCAATCGTTTTTAAGAAACAAAGAGCGGAGGAACGGACAATTTCTAAAGGGCTAACTGTTGCGTCAGGTGGCTCAAGGTTACTATTAAAAATAAATATTAGCGGTTTAGGGTGTCCCGCGAACAAATTTCATCTTTGCTTATTTCCCCTTCCGAGTAGCAAGATATAAAGAAGTTCTAGTGGTGAGTGTGAAAAAATACGATCAAATATTATTCAGGTGACTACAACAGTAAGGCCTAAATAACTTTGGTGGATTTCCTGTGGACCGAATTGGCCGATTTTCCAAGATAATAGGAAGCTGTTCTAAAGAGAATGTGTGTACTCTTATATTTGCAAAAGTGACAAATGTCGAACGCTCTTCTTATATGCCGTTGTGGTAGATGTAAAAAGAATATAATGAAAAAAGTATGAAAATTGGCAGCAGAAGTAAAGAGAGGATATATACGGGTTTGACTGATATTATATTAAAAATGATTTACTTGTGTAGTTTGTTTAATTGTTTGTGTTTGGGTTTTCTAGAGAATGAGATTAGTAGTAAGGCTTAGACTTGGGCTTCGAAGAAAGCTTTTCTTTAAGAGTTAATTCAAGGTTTTTTCCAAAAAGAGGATTACATGTCTATATTCGATATTAGAGATTATTACATGTTCACGCATGTAATGTCTTAAACAATTAAATTGTTGTCGTGTTGAGAAAGAAATAGGTATAAGCTCACTTAAGGGTTAAGAAATTAAACTTTTCTTTGCTTTTTTGACGCATATGAGTTTTTCGCTTATGTTGTTTGTATACATATATATAAATATATATATATATATATATATATATATATTTTTTTTTTTTTTTTTTTGAATGATGATTGTATAATTAAGCTAACTTTCGTTTAAGAGTCAATGCAAATTATACTACAAAAAATGATTATCTGCATGAGAGTGTATGCTTATGTATATAGAATGTTTTCTTAATTAAGTTTTCTTTCTTTCTTTTTTTTTGTGTTT
>NW_023998416.1:999077-1331598 GCF_014805625.2 Glossina fuscipes
TTTGTTTAAATATATATCAAAGTATTACGTTTTATATATAGATTAAATAGACAAAATATTTTTATTAAGCTTTTTTTTTTTATTGTATTATATTTTATAAGTATGTTTATATATATTTTTTTATGTAAATTTATTACTTTACTTATTTCCTTCTTTGATGATGGTTATTATTTATTTAGTTTATAAAGTATTAAAAAAAAATCAAAAATTTGCTTTATCAAAAATTTTCAAAATTTAAATAAAACCCAAAAAAAAAATTTTTTTTTTTTTTTAAAAGATTTCATTTTATTTTTATTATTATTATTATTATATTTTTTGTTTAAGCATTTCTTTAAGTAGAAAAGGGTATAACTTAAGCACATATCAAATTAATTTAATTAAAAATATCATAAATGTATTTAGAAATGTATGCGAAGATAGACAATAGACGGCAATCGCTTTCCAGAAAATCAGGCTTCTTGATGGCATCTATTGACATATGCGTAAATTCGTTGAATGAATATCTTTCCTTGTTTTTTTTTTTTTTTGCTCTATTTTATATATAATAAATTTGAAATTTAACGCAGATTTGTACAAGCGGTCTTAAACAGGTAGTAGCCCGTTCAGATCTGCATTGTTAACTGACAGAACGGCTGCCTAGATACATAAATCTGAACAAATAAAGTTAAATGATGTGAGGAAACGCCAGGAGACGTCAGCTTATTCAATACCCACACGCCTAAGAAAAGAAAGGCATGGCTGTCAACCTGGAGAAGCGAACCTGGTTTGCATAAGTGTCATTAAATTTAAAGTGATTAGAAATTAGAAGTGAAGGCTACGTGCCGGGAGGATGCTAATGAGCACACAAAAATATCTAAGCCTTATTTTCTAGATATCTGCTCGAATAGATCGGAATATCGTGCTTTGAGGAAATGGCCAACATGGTGATAGGTATTTTAAGAAATGGAAAGGAAATTTGGAAATTTGCTAGAATTTTTTATAAACATTTCTCTCTGCGACCGGATGATGTGGATGAAAAAAGCTTCAAAAACAACAGTTGAAATGTACGAATGAGCGAATAAGAGCGAAAGGCTACTTTCATTTTTAGAATATCCGCCGGATCTGTGTCATTTTTATCAGTTTATTTAGCTAACCTGAAAAGGGTATTATAAAATGTACACCCTATCTTAATTGTATATTATAAGGCGCTTAGTTTCACGTCTAGCCAGGAATGTGAAGATAGAACATCTCGAAAAATGCGTAAACGAATTTGATTGTGCTGATGTTTTGAAATGAAGTTCCCAGTGCTTGACTACTACCAAAGACTTGTGTAGAAAATTCTAAAAACTTTGAGAAATGTGTAAGAGTGTGCACATAGAACTATTTCTGAGAAAAAATATTTTTCGAATAATTTTTTCTTTTGTCTCATATGATACTTTTTACAACAAATAGACTCATACCATATGACTGCCGGATCGATAATTGAAATTTTTGACAAGAGTGTAACTCAGTCGTTTTGCTCATTAAGAATTGTTGAATGCTTTCAATAAAAACATTGTGTTCAATAAATTATCGGTTAATAAACGTGCAAAACTTATACAAATAAATTCAAGGTTGTCTCATTATTATTATTATTATTATTATTGTTATTATTGTTGTTGTTCGTATTTAAGATAAGTGAATGACAGTTTTTAATATAAGAGATTCTAGCTGTCTTAGTGTTAGGTAAAGCGGGAGATTTTTATTTCTTACTTTGATTTAGGTTTTTTTTTTTTTTTTTTTTTTAAGTAAATATTAGCAGCATTTCTTAAAAGTATACATATATATATATATATTTTCCACTTCATTATTAATTAGTATTGTTAATGAAAATTAAATGGCTTTTTTTTTTCTGCTGTTACTATAATAATTCAAGAGAAGGATTATATGCGTTTACATGTTGTTCAATATATAATCGGGATGTTTGCTTTTTTATTTTTATTTATTTTTTTTATTTTGCTTGATTTTTTTAAATAATTTTGCAAATTAAACGGTTTCTCTGGGGTTTGTGTTGGTATTTTGAAATTTTATCTTGAAAACCGTAAATATTATATTCATTTTATTATTCTTGAAATACAAGTTTGTTTTCCTTTCTATTATTTATTTTTTTCTTTTTAATCATTTTAAAGCAGTTTTTCTTTTGTTAGTTCAAGTGTAAATTTAATGAAATTTTACGTTTTAAAGTTTTGTATTGTGTATGTTGACGTGGGCGGCATTTTTTCTAGCCGGATGAGGCAATAGCTGTGCCTTTATTCTCCTCACATAGGGCAGCCTTATTTTGACGTACCATCTCAGCACGACGTTCCTGCATTTTGAAAAATTATAATTAATTTTAACATTCTTAGTGCAATTTTTTCTTATTATAAAAAAAAAAAAAAAAAAAAAAAAAAAAATTAAATAACATTAATCTTTGAGTACCAAACATAGAGCATTTTTTTTTTTTTTTTTTGAACTTCACTCTTTAATAAGTCAACCGACTCATGCTTATTGGAGCGCGCAATGAATTTATGTAAGCAATGGATGAAAATGAAATATTTTGAAATTTTATAATGAGAAAGAAACATACTTAAGCAAACTCTGCCTTGTCTCCTATAATCTAAAACATGCAGATGCTTCTCACGGTTGCAGAAGTCTCAAAAAGGAATTTATTCTGAAAATCCCCTTATAATGACTATTGTTTACTTTAAACGTATAGTATATATACATATATGTATTCCTTTCCGTTCGTTGTTTTATTTATGATTTTTTTTTTGTGTTTACTTTAAACAACCACTACAAGCATTTAAGGTGCAACACATAATAATAATAATAACAGTTTTTCCTTACTGCACACATGTTTTTTCTACTGACATCCAGACTTATGTCGATGTAACAAGCTTTTTGAAAATGTCGTCAATCTTTAATTTCCAAACTTGGCACGAGAAGAATGATAAATACTTTCCTGAAGAATTTTTCATGATTCTCGCATAAACGAAAATGTGATTGAAAGATATCGAATTGCGACGAAAAAATTTCAATTAATTAATGAGAAAGAATAAAATTTTGAAATCACCAATAAAACCTACCGAAAAGTCTCTTGACGCAATGCAAGCGTTCTGGCCCCATTACTTATTGCGGCTGTCTTATAACTGATAGTGTGAGAAAAGTATTCACACTTTAGTACAATTTTCAGTAAGAATGAAAACAGCATGTGCTGAATGTGGAAGTTATATTTGCATATTCAACAAGGTCGAATAAAACCCAAAAGGGTTTAAAATAGGCTCAGGTCTTATTATACCGGCAGATTTAGAATCATTTTCTGAATTGATTTAATCATGTCTGTCCATCTGTCCGTCTTATGTCAGTCAATGGCGACACGCTATCATTTATGAGATATTTTGTGGAAATTTAGATATGCTAGTGTGTTTTTGGCTGAGAGACGTCTCCTATTGAAAATGAATACGATCGGACCATATTTATAAAAAACTCCCCACATAAAGCCTTCTTTTGAAAAAATCTTTACATGACAAAAGTTGCAATTTTCAAAATTTCTCGATAAAACTTGCTCAGTAATGGTATGTGAGTATACCAAAATTATATAGAAAATTTGGATCAGATTGACGGATGTTTTGAAAAGGACGCTCCTAAAGTAAAACATAAAGTGAGAATATATCTAATTCCGTGATCCACAATCCACAGCAGATAAAAGGATAATAATTTCTGTACACATTCTACGAGCGATTCTACAGCACACGTACGAAAATGAAAAAATAGCCACGTCGACGCAATATATGGAGTAACGAAATTTAGTCTTTCTCGTTTTCAGTGAGACAAAGTAAGCTGGATATTAAAAAATTGGTAAGAGATGAATATAATTTTCTTACTCTGCAAACTATCCAAACTGGTTTACGTTTAGTCGACCTTTCGAAGTAGAGGAAGTAGCAAACTATTGAAGAAGTGGAGAATTCCTCTTTGAATAATTTCTGCTAATTAATCTACCCATGTATTTTATGCAAATGCATTAACAATAAGATGGCAGCAAAATTAATTTGACACATACAATGATATAGCATGCGACATACACATATAAAATTGGAATTAAAGGCTAAATCCTGCATAAAAATAATCTGTCCGTCACTTAAAATCATGTCCCTAATATTCCACAAGGGCCCCAAAATTATATCAGTTATCGGCCAATAATCTACAAAATATGGCAAATAGTGATCCGAAATTTGAAAAACGAAACAAAACCGTTGGAAAATCTTGAAAACAAATAAGATTTGCTCCAGAACGATTAAAACTTTCACACGCTTACCGCTAAGGTATAAAAATATGTACAGAATGTATGTAAGTACAGAAAGAAGAATCCATCAAATTTATGTATAGAGTATTTTGATTAGCGTCAAATTCTAAATCGACATAGTTCGTTCGTCAGTGTATCGTGTCCTACACGACGCCCAGATGAGCTAAAGATGTCTGTCCGTCTGTTCGCGTGTTCGTCTGATGTCTCTCCATGTATTTTTGTGTTCATCACACAGATCGCAGTTTATGAGATATTTTGATCAAATTTGGCGTCAAAGTGTTTTGACCCAAAGACGAGTGCTATTGAAAATAGTCTTACTGTGCAGGCATCAAAACCTCCCCGCCAACTGATGTTTTCAAAATGAATTAGGAAGTCTGCAACTTTTCTATGTCCGCCCTAAGACAATGTGTCTTTTTTTTTTGGTTATTAATAATGGTACAGCATATTGCGCAGCGCACTTTGAGATGATTTTAAAATTAAAATATAAATTATAGAACAAATAAAAAAACAAATAAATAAAAAAATAGAAAACGAAAATAAAAAAAAAAAAAACAACAAAATTGTACATTCAATCAGTAAATAATTTACATATATAAAGAGGAAAATTATAAAATTAATAAATAAATTATTTTGAAAAATGTGAAAAACGTACTAGTTTATGGACTTTTTCGATTTTCTTTTGTATTTCCTTTTCACGATTTTGCTCAGCTGTATACAATTTATTTTCAATAATGCGGGCCTTCTCCTCGATTTTTTGTGATTCCAATTGATCGATTTGATTTTTGATTTCGGCAATTTTAATAGTGTTCTAAAATTAAATGTATACAGAATTTATACAAAAAAACAACAATGATAAACACAATGAATCGAATGAAATGATTAAAAATGTAATTAAAGCTAAGAAGAATAATACACATATATAGTAAAAATAAAAAAAGTAAAAATCTTCGAAAAATTCAAAATTAAAATATGCGAAATGAGTGTGCCTAAACAAAAAACATAACCTTCAAAATTTATATATGAAAGAATTTTGGACAAAAAACAAAATCAAACTCTAAGCCTATCTTTAGTGCTCTTGAAGTGCGGATTGTTGTCTATTTATTTTGCCAAAGTGACTTCTTTTCAATGCCAAGTTTTACTCACATGTTCCTTGAGACGTTCAAGCATTTTCTTAATATTTTCATCACGCAATGTCTGAGCCGACTTCAATTTCTCTTCGATAGCAATTTTTTCAACATATTTTTGATGTTCTAATTGTTCGCGAGTCTTTTCAATTTCTTGAGAGTGTATCTGTTTTAGTAAAAAAAAAAAAATAAATTTTTTGAAAAGCTTTAATTAAATTAAGTTTTTATTATTATTATTATTATTATTTTTGAAAATACCTTCAATTTCTCCTTAAGATCACTAATAATGGCCTCACGTTTCTCTACATGTTGTTCCATTTTAGTTTCTAAATTCTCCTTGGTTTGATTGATGAACTCATTAGTGATTTCATCTTTTTTGCGAGTGGCTTCCTCAATTTTAGCCAATTTATAAGATAAGTCAGCCATTTTCTTTTGTTCCAAAGACTGAAATCATTAATTTGTCGGAATTAAAATCATTAAGGAAACTTTTGCAAATTGATTATATACGCTCTCTTACAATACGTCTTTCTTCGGCGGCCTTTAGTTTATTTTCAATCTCCTCGGCTGAAACATTTTTACCGGGTGTAACCGGCTTTTTGGGTACAGCTACATTTGGAGCCGGCTCAGCCAAAATCACCTCATAACTTAAGCCCCCACGTGATTTCTCCTGGCAACGTATTTCAGTGGCTATAGGAAATAGAAAATGAAAAAGCGATTAATTAAATATTTCACTTACGTCATTTAGACGAAAAAAAAAAAACTTGAATAGAAGAACTTTTAACATTTAGATCAAGCTTTAGACTTTATCCTTTAGGCATTTCGCTGCGAAAAACTTTTCTCTTTCTTTGAATATCCATGTGTCCCGTGTTTGCGTAATTCGTAGCAAAATTCTAATGGATCCTTTAGTAATTCTTCACTTTTTAAATAGAAGAAAAGCAAAAGCCTGTCTTCCCCATCAATTTCTCTTTTTTACATCCATCACGAAGAGGTTAGAGACTTTACGCATTATGTTAAAGCGTTTATAGAAGGACGCTTCGAAGATCCTGTAAAGTACCTGATCTGTGTCAAATTCTCTTCCTACCTAAGCATGTCTGTCTGTCCCATCTGGCATGCAGATTGTAGATAGTCGTTGTGGGTATAAAAGATTTTGACACAATTCGCAAACGCATAAAAAAAAAAAAACCAAAAATATGTTTTTAAAAATGATTTGTAAAATGTTAACATCAAATATGATCTTTGCATGTAGTTTGATTTTTTACTTTGGCGAAGAAAAAAGACTGCTGATGCCCCATTAAAGATATGCGTTGTGTATTGAGAGGATGATGTTAGTGAAAATAAGATTTGCAGAGTTTATGATATTCGACTGAACCAGGACATGGAAGCTCTCCTTTTTTTTTATTATATGGCCGACCGTTCGGAGGAAGTCCTCTATTAGTGTAATAGGGAGACGGTCGGAAAGAGATGAGGAAGAGGAAGAGATAGGGAAGTGCTGCAGTCTAGTGGATGTGTGCACAATTATTAAGTTACGGCGTCATCGACTGAGCACTGACTTTGTGTTCACGATTTTCTTCAACTATCTACCCAGGAGTATATTGATTGATTCCAACTACAAGAACTGTTGGATGTGAGCTTCACTTTGCAATTTCTTGAAGGCATTTTCGGCAGTTTGATGTCGAAGCAATCAAGTAAAATTTTCATTGCGAACTTAGTTTACGACATTATACGTAGACACAATAATATTTTATGTATATATAGTATCTAAATATAATAAATTGCGTTAATGGGATGCTCGTAAAAAAAAAAGTCCTTTTCACAGCTCATATATCACATTTTTATTGTTGCTGTATGCGATGGGCAGGTGTGCGACTTGTATTAATTACTTTTCGCAAAAGTGGTAGAGAAAAATTGAACGGCAAAAAACTATACAACGCATATTCATAAAAGGAAAACGATAAAATGGTTCAGTTAAGGTGACCAAACAAAGTTCTTTTTTGTCGGTTGTAGTCGGCCTTATTTAAAGTAAACAAGTACAATCATAGTAGGGGGCCACGGTCCACCATTAATACATTTATTTATAATATAAGAACTTTTTAAAATAAGCCGGATCGATCCGAACCATTTTCAATAGTGTTCGCCCTTGGACCAATATATGTCAATTTGCGAATTTCATTTGTAGGTTGGACACAAGAAAGAAGACGGACAGACGGGCGGACATACAAATTTACATAATAGTATAATAATTGTTATGATAAAAGGTACATCTAGTTTAAGTCGTTCTGCGTGTTGCATACATTCACACAAACTTAATATACCGTTATACCACAGCCGGTATACGTTATGAAAAGAAAGTAGAAAAGTTCACTAAGCACAAAACGAAAAAAAAAAAAAAAATTTGTTTTGAAAGTTAGGGCTCGTAAAAAGAACTTATAAAAATTCCCATGCGTACAAAAAACATTTGATTATCTTAGTCCTTCGTTACATATCAAAAACGGCGGAAAGGGTTAAAATATTCAAATATTTTGGTAGCTACGATTGCACATTGAAGAGAAATTCTATATGACACATTTGACTTATGCCGAAAATGGAGCTTACTCGGTTTAGATTTCTGTGTTCGGTTTTTGAAAAATTGCTCTCTATTAATTTACACAAAAATATATTCCTTTTTTTTTTCTTCTTCAACATTGATGCGTTATGTGAAACACACATATCCTCACTTGATGCTAAAAACAATTCCAAATGTTTTCTCGCATAAAATTATTTCAGCTTTTTTTTTCTTTGTTTTTAATGACAATGCTTTCAACGTTTAATTCAACTCGGTGCTCCGTGGAGCACCAAATGTTGTTTCTCTTTTCAATTCTTATGACCTAAAAGTGACCACAAACCGCAAACATACTAAATAAGCTTACGTACAAAATTGGGTGGAAATAGTTCCGAAAAGCGAAATTTGAATTTGTTTAGCTTGAAAGGGGAATTTTCATACAGATTTACATAATCTAAGCGAATATTGGTGGAATTTTCTGCTTTGACCGCACAAGGGTCTCCAATTTGACGATTTTCCCATAATCGGTTTATGTTTACATAAAAAATTTTAAACGTTTGTTAAAATTGCTACCGAAAAATAAAATTTCAACTTGTTCAGCTTGCTTGAAAGGTGTTTTCATATAGATTCATGAGGTGTTCACAAGAATATCCTACGCTAATTAATTTGAACGGAGTAGGCTTCCAAATTCAGTCCTACCTTTATGCTATCTACTTAACCGACCTGTGTTACGACGTTGGCGCAGTTCTGTTAACGGCGTTGGTAAATGTCTTTAGTAGTTAACCTCTTGATGATCTTGGTCACATATGTGGACGCGTAGATTTTTTAAAATTATAGTTACTTCCATTAGTCAAAGGAAGAAAAATTTGAGAAATTCAAACTCTATTGCTTAATGCACTGGTAGCTGTACCTACGGTGTTCAGTTGGTTGGTCCAGTAGGAAGAAAAAAGAAAATAAAGCAAGAAAAAAAGCATCGTCCCTGAAGAGGTTAAATTCGCAATTTATCTTCACACTTGGGGCATTAAGGATGTACACTTCCGTTTACAATTTACAATTTATTTCGCTTCGATATCACGACTCGACTCTCTTTACTCAATTCTTTTTGCCTTCTGCAAAGACGCCGCTTATATGCCCTCTTGTAAGCAAGTTGTCATTACCTAAATTCAGCGTGATATTTCTAATCCGCTACCCTGTTAATCTATTTTCCGCTGAATTTCTGCCAGTTGTTGTCAATCTTGCCTCCAGTCGCCAGCTGCATGAAATAATGTACTTTTGCTTTTACGCTTCCTCAGCATTTAGTTTCTTAGAAAACCGATTGATTTTCATGAAAGTCCAAATCATGAAAAATGGCCTTTTCCTAACAAGATTTACATTTTGCGAATATAAGTAAATAATTTTTTGCGAATTGTTGTTAATGTTTTCGCCAGAGAAGTAGGCCTGGACTAGCAAGGCTCCGCTTCGAAGTTAAGAAAAACTTAACAATAGAGTCACTACCTCGACTATATTTAAAATTAAAATAATTCTTTTTTATACCCACCCACTGAAGACCGGGGATATATTCCTTTTATTTTCTTCCATAAAGAAAGCTTCAGGGATTGAAATTTTGAATGGTGAATAAGCCATGTCTGTCCGTTGGCGTAGCGATTGTTGTTGGCGCTCTTTTGGTGGCAAAAATGGAGATATCGACTTCAAATTTGACAGAAACATTGGAAGTTTTTGTACGCACGTTGATGGTGAAAATGGGCTAAATTGATCAGAGCAGAAGCTCACAGTGGAGTGTAAACTGAACGCAACTCCGTTTTTCCAAGCAAAAAAAATGTGTTCTTCGAAAATTATAAAAGTTCGAAAGCTAAAAATTTCCACATTTACTTTACAGAAGTGTGTAGTTTTTACGTGCAATAAATTGACCATGCCCACATAAAGTCACAATTAATTTTTACAGTTTTCATGTTTATTTATCATAAGGCAAAGAAGACAGAATTCTTAAAACCATTTTATACATTGCTGAAATGAATACATACATATTATCTGCCTAAAACTCGGTTAATCCTAAAATAAATATCGTAGACACCGCCTGAGCTGATGGATTAATTTTTTTCTTAATAATACCAGCGATATGGGTATCAAATAAAAGAACATGGAGAGCAGAATGCGAAAAGCATTGTGGTGGGTATGCGACATTCGGTCCCCATTGAATATAGCTTTTTTACTTTTTTCTTTCTAAAATAGAACAGTGTAAAGTTTACTTATTTCGTAATATTCGTATATAATATTAAATTTATTTCTTCTCTATATTTTCATGCAATGAATTGAATTCTTTTTGTTGTTTAACTTTAACTTACGTATATCCTAAAATCTCTTTGAAAAAAAAAAAATCAAATTGATGAGACATGTCAATAACGCGATAATAATAGATGCACAATCAAGTAGAGCAACCACAATACATGCCACATGAAATGCGACAAAGCTTAAAAAAAATCTCCCCATTTCTTTTTCTTTACTTTACCTAAATTCTATGAAATATACCCATGTGCTTAATACTTTCAACCACAATATTCATAAGCCGCATCTCGCTTTTGCCTCGACAAGGACTATCATGTTCGACTAATGCTTTTAACATCGTGTTTTACACATTCACACAAGTCGCTGCTGTGTGATGAAATATTCTCGAAATTTTGTTTTTTTTTTTTTTTTATGTCGCTTTTCTTACTTTCTCCCTAATGCTAAATATTGTCTCTATACGAAAGTAATTTAATTAAATGCAAATTAAAATGCTTTTATGAATATTAAAATTCTTTTATTATCAACGAGTTTCATGCGCCTCTGCTCCTTGTTATTATTTGTTGGATGTGATATTAGATACAATTGCAATGCGAAAAATTTCGCCATGAGCAAATAATAAAGAGTAATACTCTCTCTCTTCCCCTCGAAATGAATTTTGAATACTTATACAAATGGATTAAAATGGTAGCAATTTTTTTTTTTTTTTTTGCACCAATGCAGCACAAAATGTACTACGGTGATCAAAAATTAAGACCAATTTAAGTGTATTTTTGTCAATTCTATTCATAATCCCAAATCCATTTCGTCGCCTTGAAAGTAATCCTCCTCTGGTATTATTCACTTAAGTCAATGTTTTTTTCTAATCCTCAGAACAGTTGTTATAGCCGATTTCCGGAATGGCCTTCAAAGCCTTCTGCGAGTTAGCTTGTTCCAGCGTTTTTATTATCCTAATTTTAATAAAAAAATTATTTTTAGAGAATTGATGGAATGAATTAAAGTAAAAATTGTAAAATTTATTCAGATTTTTTCAGTTTTTTTGTTAAGATGAGATTTATTTTCAAAATAAGTGCAATGAATGGCATCAAGTTTCGTGTTTATTTCAAATTTTACCATGCATATGAATTAATCTCGATCGACTATACTCGTTAGGTGTTCTCGCGTACTTTTTTAGGATGAGTTTTTATAAATTTGCGTCTTGTAGACGTAATAATATTTGCTATCGATCCCAGCAAGTAAAGTTTTGAGAGGAAAAAAATTTACCATACTTTTAGTTGTAAGGTTTTATTTTATTTAATATAGCATACTTTTGGGAATTTGAGTTTATAGAACTTATTTCTAAGAAACTTTTCCCTTTTTTTTTTTCGTTTTAATTGTAAAGAAACTTTACACATGTGTCTTTACAACAAATTCAAAAAAAAAATTTAAATATGAAAAGAGAAACTTGCTAACCTATTATATTTACATATTGAATAGTGTCCTAATGACATGAAAGTCAGTTTATTATATCTCTCTTTTTATTTTGCATAAAAACCATTTTAGAAAAATACAAGTCAAGGTATTTTTTATAGCTACTCATACAAACGTTAAGGTATATCAGACTTAACCGTTTCTTTGCAATAGTCGAGAACAAATATACAAGAGATATGAAGCATTCATTTTTAATTCTTGTAAGGCTCCATATCTCTCTCTCTCTCTACATATGGGCTGACGTTGAAGAAATTATTATCGAGCGTGGAAATAGATTTGTTACGACACAATTTGGAACCTGTGAAAGCCAGAAAAAGACACAGAGTACGTAAAGATATCCATCTTACGATCTATAAGACATGTTGATGGAAAAATTTGCCGCAAACATATCGGAAAGTCAAGTCAAATGATCGCAATCAGGCCTACACGTACTGCATGATAATAGAATATAATCGCACGATATCTTTTAATATATTTCTTTGATAGGGTATCAAAGATTCGGCTTAAGGTGAATAGGATGATTTTCTCACCTATTTTAATTAAAAAATTTTTTAAGTATATTTTACTAATTACGTGTTCATATGCATAAGCATACATATGACCGGAGTTTATTTAAAGGCGTGGGTTTATTAAAAACATAAGTATGCGTAAAAAAATTAATAAAAAACAACCAACAAGACTTGTACTCATTAACACAACGTATACAGCATTTTATTAAATGTACGAAATAATTTCATATAAAATCAAAATGGCGTAAATTTTTCTTTTAAATATATTTTTTAATTATATATCATTTGTGGACGATAAACTGAAAAAGGAATGTCATAAAAATTTTTAGAAAATTTTATGTAAATATATTTTATATGAAGAGGGTTAGTTGCAGATAACGTAGCAGGCTCTTAAGGCGTTAAGTGAAATTAACATTCTGCAAAAAGATTCATGGTCGTTAGGTTTTAAGCAAAGTGCTTTTTAATGTTAATTAACAAATTATAAAAGATGGTTGTTTTATTTCATAACAGTGAACAAATTTATTCGGGATATAAATTTTAAATAGAGAAGACAAACACTTGTAGTTAGCGTCAAAATAGGCTTTCGTTTTTTGTTTTTTTGCCTTTTTCTAATAGATTTAGCAAAAAGTTATGCTACTCATAAAAGTATTTCTTTTGATTGTGGATTACATAATCATTAAAAAGTAAAAGAGAATCTTACATCTGCAACCTATGTTGACGTTTGATGAAATCTTTAACATTTAAAGATTCAATGAAAAGTTGAATTTCATAACATAGAAAAGCGATTGTGAGGTTCTTCAGAGAATCAAGGGATTAATTAAATATCACTTTCTTCGCTTACAGTTTAGCAGCATTTATGTATAGCGTAGTGCGGCTCACCCTTAAATATTCTACACCATCCAACAGTTATTCACATAGCGACTCTTCAAAATAAGGGGTTATGTCCAGATCATTTGCAATAGCATTCATCCTTGAGCCAAAACAAGTCAATGCATGAAAAAATCTCAAAAATTGCGACTTGCAGGTTGAACACAAGAATACAAGATATATAGATGAGTAGACTATGTCATTTTCTAAATCGATCGATCTCGTGTCTTACTGTGTCTTGCATATATCCGCCAAAACTTAATGTACCTTTGTACCGCAAGTTGTGTAGGGTAAACATATTCGAAAGATAAGAACGAAATTACTTTTTAATGAAAATTTTTCCTGCGATAAACTCTGTCGAGTGTTCTGTGCATATGCCGCGGATCAATTTTAATAATCTTCCGTCAAATAATATCGGGCATATATCAATGTGTTAACGTGAGGAAATGGGTATTTGCTCTTCTTCAAATCGAATTTCAAAGCGCTATGTACAACATGCGTTCTATCGATCTATTGTTTTCAAGATATTTGGTGAAGATTATGCCATGTGCTTAATATATATTTTTCTCGCCGATAGGTGCAACGTCGCATGCTTTGGTGCCCTTTTACCTTCTGCCCTTCTCCAACCTTCAAATTATATATAAAATGTCATCATATAACTTTCTTTGCAAGTTGCATTTGTTTAATGACACCACGTTTTTGGTCGCTTCGGACGGTTTTCGACGATGACTCCGTCCACTGGGCATGTTGTGATGAATCCATGCTTCATCCATTGTCAAATATCGCATGAAAAAATTCCTTTTATTTCATTCAAATAACGTCAGCCAGCGCTCGAAAATCATCAACACATTGTTGTCAGACGTGGCAAGCAGTTCGAGCAGATCTTTCTCATGAACAAATGTTTATGCGTGATAGTAAATACGCTGTCTTTTCATATCCTTAAGGTCTCAGCTACCTCTAGCAATTTTACTGTTGGATCTCCCAAAAAGATTTTGTGCATGTTTTTGTGACTTCTGGAACAGTTGCCAAAACAAAAGCATCGCGAAAAAAACTGTAACTTGTTAGCTAACTGCCAGAAAGTCATGAAAGTTTGACATGTATCGTTTAAAGGTTGCTACTATTTAGAAATTATGTGGGCCTACCAAGAGTGATGCCACTGATACATGACAGACAAGAGTGTTTACTGAGCACTTAAGACTTTAATCCTTAAATTTATTTCTCTTTCCAAAATAGTCTTTAACCACAACGTGAAATTCATTGTTTTCCTTTATGGAAGAAATGGTCAAAGTCGTTAACATTCTACGTTTTCCAAATCAGTTGTAACTTATAGAATGCCATGAAATTTGTGATGAGGTCATTTATTTTATCTGAGATTCCAAAAATGTGGTTTTGTTTGTGTCTCCCTCTCTCTTTAGTTAACTCATTTATTAAGCGTTGTACACTGTAATGATTTCATCAATCTCATATACCACCGCGACTAAATAATGAGATGAATTTGTTCATAAAATGAAAAATTTTTGTTCATTCTTCCAAACGAATCTCATTGCTTCCAAAGTACTCCCTAATCAACATAAAGCAGTTATTTCATATGAACATCAAAGCAGTCATAGAAGTCTTTTTCTAGAAGGGCCTTAAATAATGGGTCGTATTGAAAAGCCTCCACGATCCCTTCCACAAGTACGAGCTTCTTTTTGTAGTCTGCTCTTTTCCAACGGTTCCAAGTTGCCTCGTAGTTGATGCTTAGTGCCTCCGCTATTTTCTGACAGCTTGCATGCCTCTCTCTGCCAGTAACTGCGAGATGCATCTATAACATCGAAATGTCCGGAAAGGGATCGGGCAGACCGGTCCTGGGTCCTTCGTTCAATCACAGCATTCTCAACGCATAGTTCACAAATTTTCTTTTTGCAGTGTTTTCACATTTTTTAATAGTAGAAAAGCATTACATAACGTACTTCTTCAGATATTTCACTTATTTTCGAATTAATATAACTTTTTACACGAGCAAAGAATAGGAAACCTATTTTCACAAGAAATGTAAGCTGAAATGTCACCTTTTAATCACATGTTCGTTTGAGACAAACCGGTCAATTTTGCCCGATATATAGGCATCAACACCATACCTCGGAGAATTTTCGATATGACCTAACACTTTTCGCAATTCAGCTTTTATCTCCTCAATTGGAAGCAGACAGAAGGCACACAGTTTTAAATAAAGCGAATGTGTTAGAGCAGGCCAATGCAGTGCTGGACAGTGCGTTATCGCGGTAACCAGAATTGTCTGGCCTGGCCTTTCCAGGCGTTTAGTTTCAGGCAAACGACGCATAACACTCAAACAATATTCTTTGGTAACGGTTTGGTCTGGAGGATGTAGTTCATAATGAACCATATCGTCACAATCAAAGAAAATTGTGAACACGATCTAGATTTTGGACTTTGTGGTGCTTTTACGGTCCGGCAAAGATCCATTTCACGACATCTTGATAGTAACTAATCATTGTTTTGTAGATACAGTAAAAATCGAAAAACTCATTTTTATGTAAGTCTGCACCAATTGAATATATTGACATGAAGCTTCACATACAGTGCTACCAACCAACAAAAAAAAAATTGATTTCATAGTGGGTCGTGTAGTTTAAACGAAAAATTCATCTCAATCTTTGATCAGAGTAATATATTGGTAGGCCTGTTAGAATTTCGTGCTTCCCCCTTCCGTGCACTTCTGCGTGAAGTGAACAAAAAAATATATGGAAGTTAAAATATTAAAATAAAAAAAAAAAAATATGCAATACGAGAAAATCGTAAGTAAAAAGATTCTACTGCACGTTTTAATGTTTTGATACCATCATCTAATCAAATATATATATAAAGTGAGACAATTACATTTGACTGTGGCCAAATCTTTTATTTCCATCACACTTTTCCGAAAAAAAAAAACACCAAAAAATATATAATTTCGATAAACTATAATACTGACTGTTTTTTTTCTATCTTTGTACCGGTACTATAGGATCCCTATACGATCTACATGAGAAGTTTTATCGCTTTATTTATAATAGGATGGAATGAGCAAAAAAACTCAATTCTTTGGCTTTCGAAAACGGAGGTGTTCTCAGTCGAAGTGACTTTATGGGTGTGGTCTTTGACCGACTTTTTGTGTTACAGATTGAAGCTGCTGACACCTCGTAAATTTTCGATCGATATAAACATGCCCGTTTGTCTGTCTGTGCAGTTGTATAAAGCCCATGGGAAACATTGTTCTAACAAAAATGAAGATATCAAAAGCATTCGATGTTCTTGCACTCATGTTGGTATTGAAAACGTGTCAAATCAATCAAAGGATATGTCTACAGTCAAATAGGAATTGAGTTTTTTTTTGCTTACTACTCACAAATTACAGCAGATGCACGACAACTCTCTCCATGTACATCCTATAAAGATAGAATAAATCAGCCATGCCCACCCAATATTGTAGAAATTTTTGTTCAGAAAAGGTAAGAAACGTAGTCACAGCTAAACTGACTTACTTTTGTTACTGCTTACTCTGGTTACACTTGCGGCGTGATTACGCCCCTTGCTGCAATGCATTTAGATAGCTAAATAATGGAATGCATTTAGATAGACAGATATCAGTTATATACTATAACCTTTATTAGTGGCCGGTATTGTGGGCGAGTCATTCAATTTCACAATTGATTTCTAGGTATCAATCAAGTTTTCAGCTTTCTATCTCATTTTTACGACCGCAAACTTTTCTCAGGAGATAAGCAGAAGATAGCAGATAGCAAGGCAAAAAATCTTAACCTAACAAGGAATGGCGGTTATCAACCACCAATGCCTATTCCAGGCTTTTTAGTAACGAAACGACAAATAAGTAACATTGTTTGTGTGTTTGAAGAAAATAATAAATTTATTATATCATACTAGATAGTTGCTGCCAGATGAACAAAACAAGTGTTCAAGCGGAAAATGCTAGGAATGAAAGGCAATATTGACATAATGAAAGCACAAGCAAGATAGACTTCTCACAAATTAATTACTTACGCCGATTTTATTGTTTGTTTTATATCATCTATCGGAGATTGACGTAAGATATTCATTTGGCTATTTTTGTTTCGAATAAGATTCTAAATCACTTGACAATGCTTAAAGAATGTTATAGAAATTGGTCAAAAATATAAATCTTTGAATAGGTTTGTTATGTCCGTTTTGCAAACAGACATGATCTGCCTAAAAATATATTTGATTTAAAAAAAGTAAAAAAAATCAATTGCAATATTTTTCTTTCTGCAAGTCTGCAAAACTGCTGAAGGTATCCTTTGGAGGCCACTGAACTATTTAAGATATTCACTACTGACCGAAACTCGTTTTAAGATAGATAAGATATACTCTACTTACAATTATTAATGGCTACCATTGTTTAATTTAAATAATTTATTTATATTTAATTTTTTAAGGCACTACAATTATCAATTATTATTAAGTTTAGAAAAGAAAACTCAGTCTAAAATATTTAGTAACAACAGCCAGGCATAACAATTGAACACTTGTTAAATTCTTTAGTTAAAATTCGCGAAATTCGTTTAGTTAAAAATGGAGAGTCTTTTTTTTTCATCTGTTTGTTAATAATAGAAAAAATATAATACTTTTAAGCACAATATGCCAACGGTATAACGAGACGACTGATGCGGAGTAACTGAAATTGAATTCCAACAGCTAGCGTACCGACCGTCATATAGCACAAAAGCGTAGAAACAAGAAGAAAAGAAAAGAAGTACGTTAGGACGAAGTGTTTGACGACAAAACGTCTATCGGTACACAACTAACAGCAACGACCGCTAACAAAAACAAGGATATTGTTTTTTTTTTTTTTTTTTTTTTTTTTAAATTGAACGGCAAAAACACTATATATATATATACATATGTAAAGTTATTGTAGCATGTATATGAAAAACATATTATACAGCTAAGTGAACAAAAATTAGTGCATATTTTTTGGCATGTGTTTTACTGCCTTTTACAGTATATGTATATATGGATGTAATGATAATCAGCAATAAAAGCATTTTGGCTCAATAGCCAATAAAGTTATTTTTTTTCTCTTTTTTTTTTTTTTCATTCTTTAAGTTTTTAAAAATAGAAAATTTGATAGCAAAGCAATTCGCACAAATTTTCCTTTTTAATTGTCTTATAAAAATGAAGGTTTAGTTGTTTATTTATTTGCTTTCTTTCGTTACAACATACCTGAATGCATACATATATATATATATATATGGACGGCAAGGATCGTTGTTACTTGCATATGTTATCAACCGCACCATCATACCATAACATATCTTACTTTGGACACAACCAAGGGGTTGGTCAATGGCACCTTCATTGAACCTTTATGATGGTTTTTTTTGACTCTTTTTCCTTTTTCTTTTTTTTTTTTTTTCCTTTGGTTACTAAGGTAATTATTAAGTTGTTTGGAGTTTATCATCACAAGTGAGTGCTACATGGTGTTTGTGAGAGAACGTCACGTATGGCTTGTTTGGTTAGTCAGTTGTTTGCTATGTCAGTGTTGCTAGGGTGAGGTCGGTTTGATATACAAAAAGAAAGAATAGAAAAAAAAAAAAAAACTATGTGTGCGAAATTCCTATAATTTGTTAAAAAAAAAAAAAAAAAAATAGCAGCAATTTTCTCACAATCGATAGGGGTTAAAAAATGCAGAAACCGAAGGCATACGAATAGAAAATAAACGAAAAAAGCAAAAAAAAAAAAAAAAAAACAAACAAACAAAGTAACGGATGTTATTGAAATTATAAAGGAAATTATAAATTCATTGCATTTGCACACACACATTCCCTATAAATACTCGTACATATGTGAAAATATCCATACAGATGTAAACTTAACGAAGGGTAAGCCGTAGTTAAGGTACAAATCAATATTTGCAAATCACTGAGAAGTATATTTATTTTGTCAAACACTAGCGGAAACCCCGTAAACACAGTTATATCTGTGATTTGCATAAATTTTATTGGCTCACTATTATATCTTTACTGCGGTTTTGAGCAATAAATTTGAACATTGGCGAAATAAATGAAATAAAATGAAAATGGTTAGCTTGAAAAGTTACGTCTATGCATAATTCTGTGGCGAAAATTAACTGAAATTTATAAGCAAATTATTTAATCTCATCAATACAAAATTTTCCCCGTTTTTTTCCTTCTTTTCTGATAGAAGAAATCTTTAGCTTTTTTAAAATGACGGGAAAAGTTACACGATTGCGTACATAATACGTAGCAAAAACAATTCAGAATGACATCCTTCGGAATCTCCCTTCGAGATTATAGAAAGGGTCTCAAGTCCATTTCACTTTATATTAGTCGACTACGGTACGTTTGCTTTGTAAGGCTGATTATCGCTTGTAAGAGTATTTGTGAAACCACTTTTGTCACTATGATATTCTTTGATTACTTTTAATACCGTTTTCCATATCGAGCCGTTAAACAACGTAGATCATCATTCTGCGAATTATCCCAGATAAACGACGACCAAAATCGGTTACGTGGCTTTGAAAGGAATGAAAATTTGAGTTGCATACTTTTTGAAATTGCAAACTGCAAGCATGCGTCCCGCCCATTTTATTAACAGCTTTCTCTATGACATGCAATTCTTAAATTTCAAACTTTTAAACATGGTTGGAGCAGTTGGGACATGGGGCGCACATACACAGTTGTGCTTTTCTTATGCCTTGGATAAGGATAACCAATGGTGGCATAATTCGTTGGTTATGATGTGTGCAAGTGTTGATGAAACAAAACAAGATCCCTGCAGCTTTGGTAAATCGATCGCTAACCATAGTCGAAATTGTAGCAGCTCCTGAATGTTTTGGTCTGACAGCGGTTACAATCACGCTTAAAGAGAGAAAAATATACTTTAACGATTATCTGCCTTCCAACATAATCATCAAACCCCTGGGAAATGTTAATTTCAATATCAATTTATTTTGCAACGCCTACAAAGGCGATAAAAGCTTAATCCGTATACAGCTATTCAGCTAGTTGCACACAATGTGCGGGTATTTTCAAAATTAAATTGTACGCTAACCTTAAATTCAACGCATGTTACAGTAGATGTGCGCAATGTGTACAATATGTACTTACAGATTATTGAAGGTAATTAATCTTCGCCTAAAGTCCTAACAGTGCTAAGTCTTGCTAGAAGATTGTTCCAACAATGGGGAATGGCTTTTTAACAACTGAGATCTTTATAAAGGGAATGACAATTTCATGGATCTGCTAAATTGAAATCGCCGATAAAGGAAACTGAAGCTTGATAACATTAAATAGTTGATTTGGAGGTCTAAAATTAAGGTAATCTTCGAAAGAGAATTTTGGAAAAGTTCGAACATAAGAAGATACATGATTTCTCTCCCTCTCTCTCTCTAGTAGATGTTAGCTTAACAAGATTATATAGAAGGTCTCCTACAACCATTTCAATGCAGTATTTTATACACAATGAAGAAAGTGGACGAATTTACGTTTGATTTGATTTATCGGTTGATTTTGATGAGTAAGTAGATCGCATTTACATTGTAGAGTTTTTGAAAAGTTGGACAAACGTTTGTGCTACAGTTATTCATACGGGGGCTAAAGATTAACGGCGGATTGGTCTTCTGCGCTCTATTTTCCACTGAGTCGCATCAGTTGTTGTTTTTGCCACTATTCGTTAAGGATGAATGGCTCCGTTTGGTTGGATTATCTCATAGCATATCCACATTCCACTAATGCATCTTAAATGACACCATCGAATATTAAACTTTAATGTCGGTAAAAACGAAACAACACGAGCATATTTTATCACTTGTCACGTTTTGACAGTTCAGCCTTCGAAACAGGTAGAAAGAATCATAATTCCCGCAAATAGGATATTTTTCAGCATAGAACTCGACTTATTCCAAACTCCAAAAATTCATGTTACAAACACTGCGACGGGGTAACTTACACTGGTCCTGAGAGCTTAGAGAAAGTACCTTCACACGGAGAATTTACAATGACCGGCCAAGTGCTTACGATCTGTAGTGTAAGCAAAAGCTTCTACGGACAATCCGCGTAAAAATTTTTTATGATACAGCCATGGCAGACAAACCTACAAACTTTGCAAAGTAAAGTCAGAATTTTGTCATTCGTATTTTTTATTAATGAAATCTCAAGCGAATAGATTGAGAATTAAAAAAAAAAAATTAAATTAAAATTTCACCTTTTTATTAATAGGTTTAAATTTTCAAAAATATTATTCAGCATCAAATTTACTCTTAAGCCAGACTATATATTATGTAGAAAATGGAAATCCTTTCGTGGCCATCAACCGCTTAACTAAATATGCGGAACATAAAGAAAAAAAAAAAAAAAAAAAAAAAAGAAGAAGAAAATACATGGAAATCATAAAAAATGGCAATTTAGCTTTTTTGGCAAATACTCCTTTTTGGTTGTTGTTTTCTCCTTTTTTTATTTTTTTTTATTAATACTTGCAGTTTGTATAGCTCCAAACTGCTTGACTCGTTGGCTTTTTCAAGTCGTGCTGTTTGCAAGTTTGTGCTGTGCCAAGAAAGAAAAAAAAAAGTCAGCTGTAAAATTGTTGCTATTGCAGTTGATGAATCATCACATCAGCTGTAGAGAGCTTAAAGGCAATCAGATCTACACACACATTGTATTGTATTTGCTCCTTTCAAAGCATATAGTCATGTCTACATATACATATACATATATATATATATTATATATAGATATTAGGTGGAAACACATGAGTTTGGAGCTCAAGATATGTGTTCACATATTCATTGAAAGAGAAAAAAGCCAAAGACGGAATTAAGAGAAGATGTAAAGAAAATATAAATAAAGAGTGCATGATGATGATAGTAAAAATTTTCAATAACATTTTTTTATACAATTTATACATATATAAAAATTAATTGAATTGTTGAATAAATATTGAGTAGAATTGAGTAGAAAACTCAATTATATAAACTGCGAAAAAATCGTTATTAAGTAAAAAAATTTCTGAGTACTTGTCATGAACAATAAATATTATTATTGCATTTATTATCTAAGGCAAAAAAAGCCATTAGACCTGGGGAGCTAGATAAAAAAATAACCGAATTTTTTCGTCCTCTTTAGTCCAACTTTACTATGTTTTATCTTTGTAAATACATCACATTTTCTGTATATATTTTTCTTTTTGCTTTATAGTCGAAAAAAAATGTTTTCCAGTTAAATTTTGTGAAGCATGTAGAAAAATGCCTAACACCAAATAACGTTAAACACCTAAAAGTATGCTCCATTTACCTTTACACCAGTACGTAAGGTGGTGTATATGAACTACCATTACTGCTATCACAACAACATCGACAACAACAACAACTACTACTACTACTACTACAACTAGTACTACTATGTGCTCATTGTGCCGCGCCGTGCCGTATTATTAAAAAGCAAAAAGAAACAGCAAAGCAGAAAAAAAATTTTTTTCCGTGTTATATAATTTTTCTATAGGTGTACCTAAAAACCTTATATACTTTTGTAAATGTATATGTACACATACACGAAAAACTGCCGGCATTTTTTTTGTTTTTTTTTGTTTTTTCTCGTAATCTCTTTCGTCTCTTCAGACATCGCTATTCGTGCATCCTGACTCCAAACCTTTGTACACAAACTAAGAAACTTTAGTAACCATGCGCTACTATAATGCGGTAAAATATTTATAGAAACAAAACCGAAAAAGAAAACTTGTTGTCACGAACAACTTGTTTGTGTTGTAAGCATGTGTACATATATAAAAACAATAGCAACAATACAGTGAAATGAAATGCTAAGAGAATTTTTAACAATTTTTAGTATTCTTTCCGTTCATATCTATTAGGTTCGCATATAAGAAAATCTTTATTAAGCAAAAACTAACCATTAAATATAAAAAGTTTAAGGGAATTTGCAAGAGACGATGGGTTGGGACCATTCCGTACTACATTTTTACTGAAAGCAATAATTTTTAATTGAAAACGAGCTCAACTTCTAACACGTACATTGGCAAAAAACAAATGAATGGACGGACACACAAGACACAATAAAGAAATGAAAAGCATAATAAAGTATCTACAAATATTATTTATCTATATTTATATTGCTTACGATGTTGAATGAAAATTAATTTGCTAAATAGTCCGTTAAGCTGCGAATTTGTGATTAGAATTATATTTGTAACGGATTGTTAGATAGCCATCCAGATGTATTTCAAAATAATCTTATCAGCTACATTTAAAAATTTCAAATTCTTTAAGAATTTCTTCTCATTTTAAATCATGAAGAACGAAAAAGATATGTTGCAAGCGACAAAGAGTCAAGTATACTTACATGATGCCTGATTGGGAAATAGATTGAAGATTCATCCACGCATCGTACTACATACGAACATACAACATTTAAAAGATAGTAAAAAAAAAACTTACTTGCAGACTGCAAGTTTTACTTATATGGGTCGGCTTTTGGGAACGAAAAATTGTCTCAACCTAATTTTTTTTCGCTAATTTAAAATTTTAAATTGTCATCAATGGAAAATTAAAAAGTTACTATTTATGTGTATTGTATGCAGACTCAGGCAATACTCTTGATGATTTTTAATCCTAATCGAGAGAGCAGCGAAGGAACAAATTGCATTAAAGGGAGAAACTTAAAAAAGGAGGATTTCTTGAAAATTTATTCTGGAATGGAAGGAAAAGTAATAGAATAATAATGTTCGAGACGGTTAAGAATATATTTAATTATTCTACAAAAAAATAATATTTCAAGAATTTAAAAAAATGTCAACAGCGGCGCCATTCTACTGCAACGCAATTCCATCCGCCTAGCTGATCGAATAGGTAAAAACCGAGACTGCCAAGCAAGAGTTCGCACGGTCTGATCTCAAGTGCAGTAGAGTTTGCTTCGATCGTGAGCGAGTGCTCAATCGGTAAAAGCATAACACTCACCCATTAGGCACTTACCAACTAAGCTGCAGCAACAATCTTCCTATTTCTTTCCCTACCCTTTCTTCTTTCTGAAACTCGCCCTCTTACACGGTTAATTTGGTCACTTTTAAGGAAAAAAATAAAGGACTTTAAAGCAAGCATTGCAACTGTCCAAAATTTATGTAATATTTAAAAATATAATGTAATATAATAAGAAAAATTGTTAACTAATTTATCGATTTATCGACTTATCCTAGGTGTCTTGCTTTGAAATGTTGTTTTAAAAATATTGGAAAAATTTCGGAAGAAAAATAGCTGTTCTCCGAGTTGAAAAATCGTGCTTCGGGATAAACGCCCTTGGTGTTGTTTGATATCTGTTACATTTATTTTTCCATTATAATC
Organism: Glossina fuscipes; assembly: GCF_014805625.2. Classification (NCBI taxonomy): domain Eukaryota; kingdom Metazoa; phylum Arthropoda; class Insecta; order Diptera; family Glossinidae; genus Glossina; species Glossina fuscipes. The sequence goes on from NW_023998416.1 coordinate 1,023,553, forward strand.
AACTCTTTGTTAAATATTCGCTTCGGCTTGCTTTCCTCGAGCCTCTTACACTCGAAGGAGGAGTCCATCTAGCTGCATATGTCGAAAACCGAATCGCACATTTTAGACGCAGGCATATGTATAATTCTACAGCCGGAATCATAATCAACATCAAAAGCCTTATCGTGAACTTTTAATTTGTTAGCAGCAACGGTGAGAAGTTCCCAGCTTCCTATTTAACATACACAAGCGATCATCTGCATAAAATTGCACTTTTTAATTTCTACACAACAAGGTATAAGAGAATGATATACAGGTATAGTAAGGTTAGCAGAGTACATCGTCTAGATGGGCTTCAGATAGGTCCACTTTGTCCGTCCGCCTTGTTTTTCTTTCGTACGCCTACAAGTCCCAACTTTTTGAATATTTTCATGAGATTTCATATACTGACGTATTTTGTTCCAAGGACGAATGCTATTGAAAATGATTTAGATCGAAACACTTTTCCGAGCACTTCCCATATAAAAAATTGCTTGGAAAAATAGTTTTATGAATAGTTGTGTTATGGGAAGTGCTGTGGAATACTTAACAATGATGTTTTTATTTGCTTTGTTTGAAAATGCTCTTAGAAAAAATCATTGTGAGTGTAGAAGAGAAGTTAGAAATCAACAAGTAAGACATTACGCAGGAATTCTTTGTACGCAGGAAATCTTTTCGTAGAACATAAGGCAAAGCTTGAAAAGAAAACCTTCCAGTGAGTTAGAAATACCTATCACTTTTTTGCACAAACCACAACTCGTTCGCGACTTTTACACATATATTTGTCTGTATATAAGTCGTCGTCGTGGACTTTGTATGCGTATGTTAAACTAAAGAAAACCTTTGTAACATTTATTCTAAGAGATATTATAGTTTAAGGTCGGGGAACTTTCAAGTCATATTATGGCGCGTTTGAAAGGTGAGATTCTATAGATAATAAAAATAACATGCATTATAAAATTTGTAAACTTTGTCTGAGGTAAGTGCGTTTTGAAAATGAGCCAAATTTTGCGAAAAAGTTTGCTATTAATAATATCATTTCGATCAAGGAGCTAGCTCTTCGCTGATGCAAATATTTTTGAAGGCTAATTGCACCCAACTGGTTTATTCATTTCCGTTCAAGAAATTTCGTGTTTAAAGATGCGTCGCCCACTGGTCGATGAAATTCTTCAAAAGTGCTGAGACAAGAGAACACTTTTCATTTCATGACGTCACGGAATGAATAGTAAAAAATCGAACTTTGCGGATTTATATTTGCATGCATTGTTGCTGTAACCAAATCGGGCTGTTCCTATGAAGGTTGACAAGCGGATATGTAACATCAGAAAGACCGATCGATTCACTCCGTATAGTCAATAAACAATGTGCTTAAAGCTCGGAAACGAGTGAAGGTATCCACGTTTGATCATTAAGAGCGTACACATGACATGTTCTGAGCGATTGATCATATTAAAAAAAAAAATTGATTGATCGTAAAAAAAAGGCAGTAAAATTGCGTTCGGCGGTTACCGAATCTTTTATATTCATCACATTTATCCTAACAAAAAAATGCAAAAATTAACCAAGTAATATTGGGTGTGTGCGTGGCTATTGATTTTTTTAGAACATACGTCTCATTGTGTATCTATTGCAATTTGTGAGCAATGAGCCAAATACTCAAAAACCAGAGCTGTTCCCTGCTTACGTTTCTCTGTAGCCAATTTAGCCCCTTTTCAATAGCAATCTGGTCCGAGAATTTTCAATGTGTTTTCCAAATTCGAGGTCGATCCCTTCATTTTTGCGAATGAGGGAAGTTTTATCGTAGATATTACACACATGGACAGACAAAGAATTGGACAGGGACTCCGAACTTGATAGTGATTAAGTTTATATATACTTTGTGGGTCCTTTAAAGCTTTCTTTTGGATATTGTAATCATTTTGAATAAATATGAATATAAATTGAATATGAATATTCGGGTTTCCTTCGGTGATGCGTATATAAAAAAAGGAAGTTAAGAAGGATTTCATTTTTCGTTACGCCAGATCGCATGCATTTCCAATAACTGGATGAAAATTGACAGATCTGCCAAGTTGTTTTGAAGTACCCAAGGTTGTATAGCCCAGACTTTGGCTCGCTTGACTACTATTTATGTCGCATTCTGCAAAGCCTTTTTACTCGTTTAATGTTAAATTCCAAAAGTCTCTTTAGTTTTAAATGGTTGTCATTTTTTAATATTAAAAAAAATCGCACTCAAAAATATACAAAGCATTTTTTGAAAGTCTATCAAAAACTCATTGTTGTCACTGCGTGAACAAAAAAAAAAAAAAAATAAAAAACCCAACAACTATGATATCAAGTGCTAATAGAATAGAAGTTTTAGAAGAGCATGTCTTGCGCCGAAACTTGGACACCTATCGTATCATAGAAAATTTTGTTAACTACAAGTACATGTTCCAGAAGGCTTGTACTTCAACTATTTGAAGATCTGATTATTGATTAAACTGCTTAGCAATATTTTTATCCATTTTCATAAAGTTCCAATCTCTAATTGCAGACGACAGATCGATGGATGCAGTCGACGTTCGATGGACGATTAAGCTAAGTCCAGAGTTTACATTGAGTAGATCTTCTTTTACAAACAGGATAATAATATTAGTATACTTGTATTTTATGAGAGTGAACATAAAAAAAATGATAGTTTTAATCAATCCATCTCGCTTTATTCATATAATTTTAATAAGAGAAAAACCTAAAAACGTTTCTTTATAAAACGAATTTATCCATATATATATATATGTACTAACACCAGATGTATAAATACTGGAAAAGTCTGAGTGCATAGTCAAGCAATATTGCGAAGCATTTATGTTTATATATATACTAATGTATATGCAAAGAGACGAAATGAAACGAAACGACAGACACTTCAACCATTTATTTATTTTCAACAGCTAGTGTGTAAGAGAAAAACATTTTATTTATACAATAGCAGCAGCAACAACAACAACAACAACAACAACAACAACAACAACAACAATATTAAAATAAGGATTATTATTATGATAACGGCAACAATGTTACGCTCATTCAGTCTACGTTGAATGAATATCCGAGCAAATATCATACACATATGTACGGATATGTAGACAAGCGAATAATGTGACACGTTAGCTTTTTTTCAGTTGCCACTAGTTTTTAATGTCATTTTTGCAACTACGACATTAAAATTCAAATAATAATATGTTTCTGTTGTTTTACATCGTGCACGCATGCTATGACACTGTTGTTGGTCAATGTTTTTGCTCTTATTGCTTGCTATAGCTCCTGATTCATGATGATACATTTCTATATATATATATATATATGTGTTTATTTTAGCTTGTAAAGTACTTCCTGTTTGCTCTTTCCTACAGTAAACTTACAAACATAAATATATAGATATACACAATATACTCGGTACGTATTTATATACAATGTAGTAGTATAGGCGTTGTTGTCGTGTTGCGTTGATTTTTTGCTGATTTTTTCTTTGTTTTTTCCATATTTTATTAGTATATCGCAGTGCTTGTTTGCTACATAGTGTTGCAAATTTTTGAGAGGAATATTATCTCACAACAAACCCGGATAAAGCCTGATGATGATGGTTAAAATTATAAATGAACAAGAATAGGTCGGCAGGATATGTCATTGCTCATATAAAATAATTAAACAAGTTATGCCACGCCTTGATAAACCTATGGCGTTGGCTTTAATTTGTGTTGCTATGAAGAAGTGTGAAGAGTATTATGTACACACATGATGAGGATTTAAAATCGTTCTTCATGTTGACCTTACATCCTCTGGTTCGGACACGAGATGCTCAGACAAACCGAGATACGAGTATATCTAGTTATACTAGATTTAGTGAGTTATAAGGAAAGTAGACTAACGACGGGCTTAGGGCGTCCAAGCTGAAAGCAGTTGTTTTCATTTGTGACCTGTCACCCTTAATGAAAGTCAAAAGCGCTGTTTACGACTCTCTTTGACTTGGGTAGGCAGCCGACACGACCAAACGTGTCGCGGAAGTTCTCTTATGCACGAAAACCGAACATCTAAAGACATCGATATTATTTACAACCCTTGTCGTTAACAGCTAAGTTTTAGTTTAATCAGATATTGCTTCTATAAAATATTTACATCATTCAGGGCTACACCAAGTCAAGTACTTCCATATTAATTACCCGAGATATTTTACTAACTGAAGTGATCACTAAATATAAAATCCCTTATCTGAGCTGTTGAAATTGTAAATGAAATTATATCACGTAAAGTAACGTAACGTAAAGTAATAAGTCTAGGGTAAAGCGAAAACAAACTTGTACTTATGAGAATTAATCAGAATATTAATATTTTTCCAAGTTTCGTGACATGTGTAAAAAGTGAACATTTCTTATGTTTGGTCAATTCGGTACCACAAGCACAAATGTCTTGTGGGACACCTTGGACGTGGCACCAAGCGAATTCCCGGTCGCAGTAGGTAAGTACCTCACAATAATATAGGGAAGTATTGACCTTTGCCGCAGCTTGCAATAAGATATGACATATATTAGCGTGCCTTGCAGGTAAATAGTCAGAAGGAGCCATAAGCAGGGAGAAATGCTCTGAATACCAGAAAGAACAAGCCTTTGGATGGCCATATTTTATATTGTATAACATTCGGCAAATTGATGATTATTTAACAATCTTCGGAAGGCTTATTATAAAACACTGCTCCTTGAGATACAAACAAAACCTCACAGTCTGGCAAGGTCAACCTTTGGAATATACAACAAACACCATATACCTCATTACTATGTCTGTACTTACCTTTTCATGGAATATTAACCTGGGAGAGAGCTCAAGAAAAATCTGAACAGACGTGCTTCAAATTTAATAAAATTGCTCACCACCTTATTATCCCTTACCTATTTTCGTCATAGAATTTTCCCAATTCTTATAAAATTTCCTATTTTCCTCACAAAAAACCAAAAATTAAAACTTGTTGTCGTATTAGCGGCTCGAAGGAGAGACCTACGTTGTCAGTCGTATAAGCTCTTATCTTTTTTAAGAACATTTAGATTTTTAGGGCGTGGCAAAACCCATTCCGTAAAATATGCCAGCATGTTAATATTCGATTTTTCTCGAGAAATATTAAAAATTGTGTTTTCTAAATGGTCTATGGGGTGAGGATGGAGAACAAAATAGTTCGAACTGCAAGAAACTCAAAAATGTTTCTAAATTGCTTCGTATAATAAACAAAGACGAGTTCTTATCAAGCCCTTCTGGGATTTGCGAGCATCCAGCAGGACAAACTTAATGTGCCCTTGGTAAACGTTTGATGGAATCTGCTTCATTTAGGTAAAGTACTGAACGTAACCCAGAGCACATAAGTACAAGTGATTAACGTCAATGACGTTGTACGAGACGATTCAATATTTAACGAATATCTCACATGATGTTTCGCACGAAAAATAAAGTGTTATGTAAGAAAAGTTTCACGTTCGCTCCCAGTCAATCAAAAACGCATTCGATCTCTGCTCAATGATGAATTTGGACATGTTGAAGGCTAATTCATCTCATAACTGAAAAACTTTTACACAATGAAACCACTAAAGGTACTAAAGCAAGCAAAGTCGTAACTGTCGGCGAGAAAGGCTGTGGTTAATGCTTGTTGTGATGCGCAAAGCTTAAAGGCAATAGAACGAACGATAACAGGCGCGCTAATGCATCGATTGAATAATAAAACTCAAGAAGAAAAGATTGCATTTTCAGCAGAGAAATTTCTCTTTCATATCAAGATAACCTATTTGCTTATTCATCAAAAAAAAGCCCAGTCAAATTTGCTGGAATTGGGATCTGAATAAGTTCCGTGATCAGAATATTCTGCAGATTGAGTTCGCAGCAATTGTTATCTTATTTGGAAATTCCAAAAAATGTGCGTCTGGTAGGCGTTTAGTATGCAATGAAGAAATCGCTTAAGAAAAAGCTATGCTGAACTTGCTCGACAAATCCCATTTTACTACGGAAGGCATAAACAAAAATTGGAAAATCGCTTTAATGAACATCACGTTGAAAGATAAAATTTAATTTTAATGCATAACATTGTTTGATCATATGGATGGACACATATCTGTCGTATTTAATACCTCTCCTCCTGCTTGCCATAACATTTTGTTCGAACTTTTATGTAACCGATCGAACTATATGGACACATATCATATCAATCGGTCTATCGTACTTAAGATTCGTAGAAATATATATAAAATCCATGTGAATATCCTTGAAGGACGTAAATATGGTTGAGAAAAAAATGGCAGCATTCAAGCAAAATGTAACTTTTCCACTTTACCTCTTTTTATAATAATTTTTTAATTTAATTAAAATGTGAGTATAATGCATGAAAAGTTATTAATTAAATAAATTATTGTGATATAGGCTTTTACGTAGGTTTGTAGAACTTTTCATAATTTTTATATATATATATATATATATATACATAAGCAACGAGTAATTGATAGTTTGGTATCAAATTTCTCCTTCAATGTCTATAGTATCAACTAAAGAGATTACTTTCCCTTAGTTAATAGCAACCCCATTCGTACGTACAAGTACGTAAGAACCCCTTGTTCATATCTTATACTTTAATATGAACTCGATAAACAGATTGCATAGAATATGACGTCATTCTCACTACAAATAACTAAATTGGTACTCTTCATTTCAAAACAAAATTGCAACTAATTAAATTCATGCTAATTCTATTATATGCGAAAGCTAATTAACATGGAAAATTATGGTAAGCTGACTATAAGATATATGAGTATGAGTGCATTGAGATAACATTGATATTCTTGAAGATGTTATTCGATAAATTTGTTTGTAATATGCTGAACGCCTGAACTAATCGTGTTTCGTGTTTTAATATTATTTTCATTTAATTATTTCTTTTAATAATATCAATACATTTCTATTTAATTAGGAAAGATTTCACGAAAACATTATCAAATATTATCTATAAAATAAATTCAATTAAGAGATTTTAACAATTGAATTTTAATACCGATCATCAAGGGATGATTATATGATGATTTGATATTTACTTATTATACTCTACCAAATATGGGAACTTTCTCTTTATAAGAGATCTTCAATCAGGAGAAATGATTCAACCTTTTTTTTTTTTTTGCACCTCATAACACATGCTGTACAAAGGTATGTTGAGTTTGTACAGCAAGTGTACAACACTGAGAAGGACTTGAGATATACTCAGCTTTTATTATACTGATTGCTCAACTTGTCTGCCCGTCCATCTTGGATTCTTATGCATAGTCTGCAGATCTCAATTTTTGAGATATTTTGATCAAGTTCGGAACACCGAGCACTTCCCACATAACGCCTTGTTCGAAAAATCTTTACATGAATAACTGTAGTAAGCGAAAAGGTGTAGGGTATTTAATACTTATTAATGTGTACGTGGCTACCAGTCAGCTGACCGTTATTTTATTATTTTTCCACAATTATCTTTGCCATAGCTGGCCTTTCAAAACAAAAAATGAGCGTAAACTTGTCGTGAGATGGGAAGGGAATGGGAAAAAAATTTCACAAAACATTGCTACCGACCGACTGCGTTTAACTCGTTTGTCTTTTTGTGCAGGAGCCTTCTCCCTTAAGCCGAGAAGTGAAAAAAAAAAATGTTAAAGATACTCTGATGGTCAATCGATTTTGTACGAGTACAATGGACAACGTGCCAATGACACTTATGTCTTAAGCTAGTGAAGGCATTCGATTCTTGTACGTGCGTTACTCGTTTAATCCGCACCTACCACCAAGCATTGTAAGCAACTGTCTCTTTCCTATTACGATTATGCTAGAGGGTTGGTTACTCACTTTCGCATTAAAGTTTTATGTCTTTTTCCTATTACGATAATGCTAGAGGGTTGGTTACTCACTTTCGCATTAAAGTTTCATGTCTTTGATAATTGTTTATGGCAAACAGAACTTTACCCTATGGATCATAGGTCGCAATCTTTTGCCTTTTGCCGGCGTCATCATGCCGCTTGATCATGATCGTTTCAATAATTGATTTGTGTTGTTGTAAATTGTTCTATTTTAGATTGATTTAAATCAATTTCAATTCAGTTCAATTCAAACTGATTCAATTTTCTAATATATAGACTTAAAATCGTAACTTGATCAAATATATATACATTTTAGAAGATATTTCATGCATATTTCTCTGTCTATTGTTATATGTGGAAGGACAATTCTTATTCATCGCTACTCCTTAGCGCTCGATATAAAAAATGGTAAAAGTTATTTAAACGCCCGTTAATATTTCAACTCTTTAACTTTTACAGTATTGCAAGTTAAAGGGAAAATTAATTATTCTTATTTGCATAAAGTGTAGATTAAGGGTAAGGGTAGCTAACTGACTAACTATGTATGTATGCATTTCCGCTACACTCATTTGTCATTTTATTCTAACGGATATATGTCAAAACATACGCACAACAAAGTTGCCCGAATACAGAAAGATATTATAATAGATGAAGAAAGAGCATGACTATTGATATTCCTAAGCTCACATAGTTGCACAAGGTATGTGATTAAGTAAACAACAAGTAAACAAATGACTTTATTATTGTTGAATTTATATTCAAAGAACACATTATTTACCTTGTTTATTGTTTTCAAGTTGCTTGTTATACATATTCTGCCGTTAATTATTAGAATTATCTATTATGCATGCCTACACCTACACCTATATATAGTAAATCTTGTTAAACATACTATACATTTGCTCCCTTAACCTGTACAGCGACATATATATGTGTGTGTCTGTCATGTCTATCGGCAAGAAATCACGATTGCAACTTCAAAAGTTAATCAAGAAGAAATTTGATTTCAACTTTTCTTTACATTCTCCGAATACGGAAAAAGTACATCAACGATTCTGTTTAAACCGAATATAATTTCCTTCCTAAGCTTTTATTATATGTATACTGTTATTGATCAACTGACATAAACAATAGTAGTATAGGTTTAAATAAAATTTTTCAAAATTTATTTACAAAGGTTTAATTGAAAATTTTTCAAAAGCAAATATTATTGTATACATCAACAATTGCCGTAATACTTGTTTATTAGATTGAGTTCATGGAAATTCAATAAAATCATGATTCGATAATAAAGAGGAAATTATTTCAACAGGAATAACTAAATATTTTTATACCTACATACATAAATGTTGTGTTTTATATTTAAAATTGATATTAATTTGATTTATAGTCTTCATGGATTTGTATACAGAAAATCTTATTTTGAGAGATTGACTAGAAAGGAATGCAAAGTGAACAATTCCCAATAAGGTTCATTTGTTAACAATCATTTATTGCATCATCTAGAATCATTTATTGGATTTTATTACGATCAATAGCAGACTTTCTATGCCATATTTCATATTCCATTCATATTCGATAGTAGACATTAATTTTGAAATGTTTGGCTGCTGGCTAATGTTCAATGTTCCTGTCGATTATAATCCGTCCTTTGTATTGTAATTTAATAAGCTTTTTATGTAGCACGCTTTGTTAACACTAAATGCACGAGCGTTATATATTTGTGCTGGAACCAGTCAATGTGATGGGTAAATTTTGTGAGTCGTCAAAGTCGCAAAAATTTAAGATAGGTAACTGAAATGAGGCAAGATCGACCATTTGATACCCTACACCAATTTGCCTGCTATAGTTATTCACTTGTTCTGCTAACAATGCGCTAAAAATCATGCGTTGTTTTCATGCAAACTTTTCATGAGAGTCCCTATATTAGACGATTCGCAAAGCATCGTCTGGCGTGATCCAAATTTAACAAACGTAGTTTACTACCCAAAAATTTAATATATAATATAAGGGCTACCTTTTCATGGTAACCCGTATATATATTAGGGTCTAAAAAGTAGATCATCTAATCTAAACTCTCTACCATTAATTTTTGTGCTAAATTCCTACTACGGCCCAATCTTCATCAAGTTTCTGAAGGGATTACTATTTATGCTAAATTTTGTATGGAATGGGTTCTAACAAATAGATCCATGTGGTGCACATTCGGTTTACTTAGTTGTGGAAAAATGTTAAGGCAGCACTTCTCCATTGAAACCAGAAATTTATCGGCTTTAGAAGAAGTTCTGGGGACTCCTCAACTATGCTGAACATAATGAAGGCCCAGAAAATGTGGTTATTTTAAAAAATAAAAATCGATAATTGAAAGTTAGCAGCATCGCCATGAGACGCTTTCCTAATAAGTTAAATGTCGTCGACTACTACGGTAAAATTACTTGAAATTAAATATTTATCCCCTTAATATTTTCCGAATATGTCCGTCCCCCAAAGGGCTATTTTGGACTATTCGTTAGTTTGCAAAATAGAGAAAGATGTGGCGAACGCTGAATATTCTACTAACTTGAATATGTTACATATATCAGTGCCATAAATGTAAACAAAAGGTAATTGATTTTAAAATACGTAAGTGTTATGACATTTTGATTATTTTAATTAGATTTAAGTATGATAAAAATAAATTATGTATTTGTTTTCTACGCTCACACATCATTAAACTTTTAATAGGTAAAAAGAAGAAAAAGTGACAAACTTCTCATATTTATATCATTATATTATTGTGTTATTTCATGCTGTGACTTTAAAGTTTAATGAGTTATGACTTTTCATTTTCTTGAATCTCATTAATGCCATTTGTTTGGTAGTTTTATTTTTTTGTCTAGCTTTGATTACTTAGTCCTGCTTACGTACCTAAGTAATGTAGTCTATGAATTATGCATAAACAACGCATATAAATGCTAAAATGAATAAGTGACTGAATAAATGAATGAATGAATGAATGAGAGATAATAACAATTATTACAACAACATTAGTAGTAATTATACAATGAATAATCCCACCAAGTTTACAACTTGACCAGAAGCAGCGTCAAAGATGTATATTACATTTAATGATCATGTAATAACAAAATGTTTGAGTCACTTCTACTCCGCTGTTTACTAAAAGTAAGTTCATCAGCTTAAAATGACATATTGAATAATTATGTCGTCAAAGTAACTGCACCTCACAACATCTTACATCATTCAAATGCCTCACAATTCAGTTCTCTATGCGTTGCTTGGCTTACGATGTATCTTATTACGATTACTCTAATTACTATATCTAAAATTTGGCAGCATTAGAAAATGTGAAACGATGTAATTTATGTCAAATTTGGATATGAACTCAGTTAATGTTCAAATGAAGAGATAACATCAATAGGGTGTACTAGCATTACATTTAATAGACTTGCAATCCTTGTAATTAGTAAGAATTCTGTCATCTCAACCGTTTTCATAGCAAAATTTTTTCAATGCTGTTCTACTTACCCTACCTTTGATTACACAGGAATGACCATTGAAAATGTGTTTTATTAAACATATTTCACAAGCTAACTAAGTAAGGAAGTAAAAGCACAAAGGAATTGTTTCTTTGACGTGGAAACATTAATGTAACGAAGACTTGTGCAAGCAGATGACAAGATACTCCTAAGGCTAAATGCAGACTGCAACTGACAATACTTTGGAGATCAACGAGAAACGAGAAAACTGGACAAGTAAGATCCTGCATGGCAAACTTATCTATTAAGATTAGAGCATACAAAGATAAAATGTAGTTAAACCAGTTCCTCACCTTAAGAATTCTATATAGATTCTTGAGAGAGAAAACTATTCAGATGACAATCAGGTGCTGCTATGAATGTAGTTTGCTGGGGTGAACAAAAATTTACATTACAGATGCGTATGCAATGTCGTTAAGAAAATAAGTGATATGATCTGCAATTGCACACACACACAGTACAAAATAGAATATTGTTCAGCGTAGAAGACAGTGCAACATATTAAGCATATATAAATTGTGAGCTTATCACTGCGCTTCACTTTGTTATTTTGGGTTAAGTAAAATACAAAACCATGCAAGATTATTAATGTACGCGTTAGATTCCTAAAGTTCGAATCGATGTAGTTTTAGAAAAATACGTTAGATTCGGAAAAAAAAAAAATATTATTATTATATCCTATGCTATGGTCTTTGAAGCTTGTTTCTCTGTGTTATAAAGATTTTGAAAAAAATGAGATTGCGATACACTATAAAATTGAGTGGGCGTGGATGCTTTTTGCCATTTTTGTAGAGAAAGCATAGGATCGCCCATAGAATACACGTCCTATATTTTTATATACATTTATCTACTGTAGATTATGAGGAATGAACAAAACGCCAGCTTTTTATTCCGCTTGACAAACAGAGGTGCGCCCCAGTTTAGGTAGTAGTGTAGACGTGTCCTTCGCCCGTTTGGCCCTATGTTCAAAAACAACCTGCGCGCAACTTTCAATGTTCTCTGTCGAATTTGAAATCGGTAGCAACATTTTTGTGGCCAAGAGAATGTTTACAAGAGACATTGTATAGACGGCCAGACGGATACGCTTAAATTGTTGCAGAGTTTGTTATATTGTAGTGTATTTGCGGTAAATAGCATATTAAATTTTCGAAAATTTATAGTATGGGACATACAAATATATTTCAGATACCTATTCTTTTATTATACCGATCGATTCAAAAACTTTTGCTGAATTGTTTCAATCCTATCTGTCTGTTTGCACATATATTTCTTTTCAACCCAGTGATCGCAAATTTTCGAATGTTTTAGGCTCAGAACGAAAACCCTTGAAATAGATTGAATCGGACCACTTGTACGGGCATTTCTTTTATTACATTACTTATTCTGAAAAATTGTTATGTCATATATATTGGAATTTTTGAAATTTCTATTTCAGTATACTAAGCGAAAGTGATAAATTGGTATCGAATGGATCAAGTTTTGAATCCCTTCCCGTACAAAAGTTTTTAAGAAAATTAAGCACTTTATGGTAAAAAAAATAAATAAAAATCTAGTCTTGAAAATACTGTCGATCTTTACGAAAGAAATTAATTTTGTTAACCTAGAACCACATTATCTCACGTGTTAGCCCCGCTATCATATAATGACTACAAGGATTCCCAAGAGACCTATATGCGGAAGCAAAATATTTTTAATATTTTATCAAAAAAAAAAAAAAAAAAAGAAAAGAATTTTCCCGTAGGCAAAGTATTGTAGGGTGTATTTTTCAATCGACTTTACTTGCTATTATTACTATTCTTTTGAATACTCTCAGGCTAAAAGCCTAATTCATTTTGAGACTTTAATGAACAGGACAGTTTGCATAATTAGCACCACTTGGAGACAAATCTCATATACGTATCAAGCATATCTATAAAAACTGTTAATTGGGGACAAATTACTAGATTTGTTATAGTAAATTTTGCATCAAATAGTTTCAATTTTCAAAGACATTCTTTCAATGGAATGCGATAAAAGAGTAGTTAAAAGTGGTTGTTGGTTAAAATGGATTAAGTTTTTATAGAGATTTATACATCTTTTTTGTTGTCGTCGTCGATGTGCAATGTGGAATGTTTGAGTGTGATGGAGACAAACACTACTAAAGCAATTCCCTTAATTATTTTAAAATGTACCTTAAGAGGAGAGTCACGACGTTTACGCATTAACTAAATTAATTGAGTGACACTTAACTTTATTTATATATATAGTTAGTACCGAAGGCAATTTGTGTTCCTAACAAATTTTACAAATTTATCAAAGACAAATGACATAAAAAGCTTTCAGTCAGTGTTCATTACAAAATTTGCACTAACTGAACGCTAACAAAGTTGAAGTGATAACTTAATAATTTTCAGAAGCTCATATTAAACGGTAAACGGCAGTGCACTGTGAAAAGCGCAAAGCGCAAAGCGAAAGATTATAAAGAAAGAGAAAGCGAGAAAATTTAATTAAGATTATATAAATCTTTAAAAAAAAAATTGAATTATTCGTCTTTAGTCCTCGGAGAGAATGCTTGCTCTAAAGCCGCAATAAATTTCATTTAAATGTTTTAATTTAATTCAATCTGTTGCTATGTTTTACAATTCATTTATGCCATCACAAACCTGGCAAGTAAGTTAATGGATTTTTCATGTGCTCCATTGGTATCGAACACGTAACAGTCGTAGGTACATAATAAAAAGCGAGAAATGGGCAAGGCAAGCAAGGAGGGTGGTTAGGTGGCGAGGAGGAGACAGGTGGAAACTTATAGAGATAGCTTTAGCTTTCTAGAGCACTACCGACATTTTCAATTAAGAAAAAATAAAATTTGAACAATTGATAGAGTAAAGGACACGATGACAACTGAACAATAAAAAATCTATTTTAATATATGGAAAAGAAGACAAAAAAAAAAAAAAAAAAGAAAGGAACAAATGCGAATACATATGATAGTAATTTTACGTTTAACGCTCAACTTTCTATAGCAATTCCGTCATAATTCTTCTATTTAAGAAACCCTTAGTGAATTGCTAATGACAAGCTTGCTTTTGTCTTTTTACTTACATCCTGACGTCATTGCTTTTATATATATGTTTTTTCAAATGTCATATTAAGTTAATAACTGACATTAATTCTTATATCCACCATTCAGATTTGGTTGTATACTAGTTTTGTAATATTGTTTGCAACAAATTGAAATAAGCAAACATGCTTGCAAGCAATAGTTAGACAACGAAAGTAATAGCGATTAAGACTTACCTACGACTTACAACAACTTCACAAGAGATATCGATCCGAAATGTGGTCCTACATGGCAAGCTATAAAATCTTGATAGCTTCAGGTCGCCACGTCCGCAACTAAGGTGGTGACTATTTAATATTCTCTCGCTTTACGGTGTACATAACGTTCTTTCTTGTTTACATTTAAAAATTCTGCTCATGTATAATACAAAATCCAATATAAAAACACTTTGTGCCCTTTTGTTAAATACCTGAGTAAATGAGTAAATATTTACAATTAAAAAAGCAGGGGACATTTTCATTTCTTTGGCCGGGTTTCTTTTCCTTTTACGTGTTTCCTATTCATAGAAAAAATTTTACAAAAAATTAAGGTATGTGCACCTCAGAACGAATCTTTGATACTCTCATCGCTTTAAACACGACTAACAAATTATTTTATTAAAGTTGGTTATGTGAATAGTTCAGTAAATCGATCATGACCTAGGAAAACTTTTAAACGCCTTTCACATCAATATTTCGTACATGGTCAAACGTACGGACAGACAAGAAGATGTAGACGGATAGGATAAAACCTATTTAGAATATTGTCCTGATCGGGAGTACATATATAGTTCAATAAATCTCTGATAAATATTTTCAGATGTTACACATGAATAGATAAATCAAGCATATACTTTGCACACTATCTTATAAAGAAGAAGAAGAAGAAGAAGTAACAACTTAAGTCGATACGCTTACATGACAAACAAAATGGCCGCCGACGGTTAAAATGGGAAAAGTGATGATTTTTCAAACGGAAGGAATGGGGTTGAGTGGCAGTCGTATACACAAAAGCAGTCACGTCAAATTAATACAGAAGGACTCACGTACGTATTCATCGTTATTAAGTTAAGCAAATAAATGTAAGGAAAATAAAAAAAAGGAAAGAGAAATACGAAATGCGAAATGTATTAATAATTGTGTATATCCGAAAACATGCGGATGTACGTACTATGCACACAGACTAACACATGCATAGGATTTACTTTCATTGTTTTTCGCAACTCAATGTCTCGCTATACGAAATAATCATACATTCATAGAATGATTCATGTTGACTCCAGTCCGGTTTAAACTTAGTTGTAATATATTTGGCAAGACATACAACAACCAGAACGTCTGGACGGCGCCACGAAAATTTTGTACACTTTTCCCCTGTGGAAATTTTTGACGAACGCAAATGTAGCTGTGCATAGGAGGGAAAATTACAAGCAAAAAAACAAAAATGAATTATAAATTTCATAATGCATTAAATTTGTGAAGTAAGCCTAACGAAATATCGCTTAAAGCTTATAAGAGTTTTCCATAGAAAAAAGTTTGGGCGAACAATATGTTAGGCAAGTGCCTTCAGTATATTTCTATTAACTTTGATGAGATCTAATGCACCTGCCGTTCTGTTCTATATAGAAATTTTATATTATGCGAGCGAGTAGCCGACTAGAGAAAAATCGCGATTAACAAGTCAATGTTCGCGTGTTCAAATCTCAAATGCAGTAGAGTTTACTTTGGTCGTAGCTATAGTGAGTGCACAGTTGGTGAAAGCATAACACTTATCGATTAGGTAAGTGCATCCACTAGAGTGCGGCCACTATCTCCCCATTTCTTTTTCCTTCCTCTCATCTTGCTGATAATCATCGCATTACGCCAAATGGGGGCATCATCTGACTGGTTGGTCATATTTAAAAAAAAAATATGGAACTTTATGTTACTGTTATTATTATTATTATTATATTTTGTGCAGACCAAAGAAATAAATTCTAGAATTATAGTAGCATAAGCTTACGGGCTCTATTTTTTTAGAAAAGACGGACTAGGTGGTTAATCTGCCTGGTCATTTCAATAGAGTATTGTTATGTATTGTAGATAACTTGAAGACTTTCTTAGGATTAGACGCTTCCAATGCAAATCTTCGAATTCACGAGTGTACACTTAATCGCAGAATTTTGTTCACCATTGCGAATTGGAAGAGCAGATCTCTTAAGGAGCCAGTGATCCGTTGCAATAGTATAATTAATATGTGATAAGAGATTTCATCTTCCAAACTGTGTGAACTTAGTCTCCCTAGTGAATACCGTGATGACTCTGATTCCATAGTTTTCGAATCAATATTTTTCGTACTGAACTTCCACACTTAAAAAAAAAGCTTGTAAAACTTGAAAGGTTGTAAAAAAAAAAGTAGTTGTGTACAGTACGCGGATGTAAATGCCGTAATCAAAAAACCAAGTGAGTGTTCGAATTATCTTATATACCCAGATGATACGTCTTAAGCGTATTCCATATATTTATTTATTAATATTATATATCTCTTTATTAATGTATAGGTTTCGAAGAACTAAGCAACAATGGCAAACTTAAAATTACAGGTTTAACTGGAAATAGTTCCAATTATTGTTAAGTGTAAGAAAAAAGAAACAATTTTAAAGCAAAAAATCTATTTTCAAATATATTAACATTTTGACGACAAACAAAAAGTCCTCTGAGAGGCAAAAATTTTCAGTCAATTTATTTTAAAATAACTAAAAGCGTCATAGTGAGAGGCAAGGACCCGTCATTCAATACCATACACCACTTCGTTTAATACTGTTATCTATACAAAAATTTTTCAAAATAATGCGTTATACGGGAAGTAATCGGAAAAGAGGTTCGATCCAAGCCATTTTCAATACAGTTTGTCCTTCGAGCAAAACACGTCAGTATACCAAACTTCATCAAGACATCTGAAAATCGGGTCCAATAGATTAGACATTAGAATAGAGGATGGACAGATGGACGGACAGGCAGACAAGCTTAGATCGATTCAGAAAGTGATTTTGAATGACATATGGTGTAACAAACGCATCGACGCAATAAAAGGTGGATCCGTCTGAAGTGCTTCTGGGTGGTGTGTAGATACGTACAAACTTAATACACTCTTGTACCACGAGTTCTGATTAAAAATATTAGGTCGAACTGCCATGTGGTTGATGTTTAGGGCCTTTAGTGCCATTTCCTGCGCGCCTGTGCTTTGACATCGAAATAGCACCAGATGGCGTTTTTCTTCCGATATTTCATTCATTTTCAAATCGATATAACTTCTTATACGAACAAAAAACTAGAAAACTATCTTCACAAAAAATGTAAGTTGAAATGTCGCCCTTTAGGCACATGTTCGTTTGAGACAAATAGGTGAGTGTTGTCCGATGTATAGGCATCAACACCATTCCGTGGAAAAATTTCACGGAGAATTTTCAATATGACCTAATATTTTGTAAGGATAGCTTTAATGCATACATAATATGTAATTTTATACACACAAAGAATGCCATAAAATCCACGGTAATACGGATCCAATTTTTCAATTAATTAGTATTAATATGTTATGATTGCAAAAAAATGAAATGAGAGATAATTGGTTTCAAAATTACAATGCTTTAGCATTTACGTTATTTTTCATCGCAATCCAACAAGAACAAACACTACAGTGTTTACGTCCGTTAGTGTGTTAATAGTGAAGAAAATTTAGAGTGTGATATTTTCGAGACTATTTTTTATAGACGAGTGTGGAAAATTAGATTGAAGTGAGCAAAGCAACGAGCTGGATCTACTACAGTATATCTTGCGAAGGTTTATTTGGAGATTGTGCTTTATTGCAGAAGAATTGTCATTAGGGAGATCACTCAATGTTTTATAAATTACCCGAAACAGTTTTATTGCTTTTATGAATATACAAAGAGCGGTAGCAAAAGTGTTGCCCCGAAAGTCCGTCCCCAATTTTTAGACATTGACCTTATTTATATTTCTTAAATTCAAGGTCTTTGCAGAGGCAAACCTTCTACAATAATGACATTGTAGATGTGATAAACGCAGCTCGGTTCAAAGGCGTAAGTATTTTAATTGCCTTGGCAAAAGCGTGTAATATCAAAGTGGACTTACCTTAAAGAATGAACAAGCAATGTTGAATAGCAATTAAATGCTTTTTGAGAAAACTAAGAATTCCCTTAATTTTTACTGAAATTTTAATCGTAGATGAGTATTTTGGCACGGGTAACAATAAATTTAGTCTCTAACTTTTTTTTTTTTCTTCATACATTTATAAAACTTATTATTAAGAAAATATTATTTACTACTTACTGATAAATTTCACTTTCTTCGATAGCCTTGGTTGTTTCGAGCGTATTTTATTCGCTTTTTTAATAGGTGCTTGCCTCCTTGATACTATGCAGATAATAAATTTTATATATAATTTACATAATATGTACAATATTGGAAGGAGCACACATAAAAAAGTAAAAAAACGAGAGAAAGAAGAAGAAGAAGAATAAAAGATATAGCTAAAAATTCAAATTTATTTTTTACAAATAATTTACAACGATTTTCTTTTGTCTTTGAATTTAAGAAGTGTTAAAGCAAAAACCATTAATTCATAATAAAAATATTTTGTAAAATACGCGAAAAGTAGATAAGTAATTACAAAATTTCGTATCGCCTAAAGGTATGCTTCAAAATAATTTTGTTGAGAAGAAACAAAGCCAAGCAAAAAATATTTTCAAATATTCTTTGTGAAAATAGCAGCTGTTGCCACGGGAATTCAATTATACTAATCCTTTCTTATATTTAAGTATAAATTTATGCGAATTTATATATTTATATATACAAGTGAGCAATATTTAGTAGAAAATATCGGAGCAGAAAATGTGTTGGTATTACGCTAAAAAAATTCTTTTGCAGAACAAAACTTGAACAGTTCTAGTTTTGCATTTCTTAGTGTCATTAATTGTGCTTAATGATAGTAAAAAGTTTGCTTTACTTTAGCTACAACAATCGAAACAAGTCGAAACAATCTACATTTTAGTTTGTTGTTAAGTTTTTAACTTGTTTAATTTACTTTGGAATCCGTCCGTAATGATGTTTAAGAACACTAAGCTGTGATACGTAAAAACCTTACATCTTTCTGCCTTCTCACTGGAACGGATAGGGTGTTTTGCTGCCTCAATTGGTAAGAAAAGTCCTGACATATATTTTAATCATAAGTTCTACATAAATTAAAAAGAATTTTTTTAAAATATTTTTCGCAAGATGAGATTGTAATCACGTACAAAACTGATCTGCGGCCACAAATAACATAAGAATAATGTTTGTGACTGTAAGACTGTGTTAAGCAGGAAATGAAAGGTTCGGTCATAGCATATTACATATGTACATATTATATATATAACATATTATTTATATATATATATATATGTATTTCGCGATATTGCAAAGTAAATCTCGATGCTTCCTTTCCGTGTTATTCAAAAAAAATTAAATTGGAATGTAACTGTTTTTCCTAAATATAGGCATTTAAATAATATTTTTAAGATTCCTTAAAGTGCACTTCATTTCGTTGCAATGTTGTATTGCTTTGATAATTATTCATTATTTATAGCATGAAAAAAAATCAATAAATATTTCATTTAAATTCCCTGTAAGCCATATGCAAGCATTTAACAAGTTTTAATAAAATCCAGTTAAATGTCAGTTGAAAAGGTTGCTGTACGACGGTCACACCCAAACGTATGCTATCATCAAAACGCATGCATGCATGCAAGCGTGCAAACAATGTAAATGTTAAGACTACATATAATAACGTACATAGAAATATCTGTGTTCGTACATGTACTTGTCACTCACTTAACAATGGATGTAGTGGGTGCATAAAACATTTACATAGATATGTGTGTGATAGTT
Source organism: Glossina fuscipes (assembly GCF_014805625.2). Lineage (NCBI taxonomy): Eukaryota > Metazoa > Arthropoda > Insecta > Diptera > Glossinidae > Glossina > Glossina fuscipes. Next base: position 1,044,008 of record NW_023998416.1, read on the forward strand.
TTCTACTTCTATTTTCATTTTATTGGGTACATAAATAAGTTTTAGCATTTTCTTTCCATCGCTAGCCAGTGGTTCGCGTTTCTCTTTAGCGGAATATGAATTCCGTATCAAAAAGGTAAAGGATCTTCTGAAAATATCTATGAGAGAATATTTTTTTTTGGGAATTATTATAAAAATTTAAGGAAATAAATCATCGATTGGATTAAGTGCCTGAGAGTTAAGAGTAAAGTAAAATTGGGGGCAGGGTTAGGGCTACTAATCTATTTTACAATTCAGAATCGATCGTCATTATGTTAAAAAAACGATGTCATTATGCCTTTTGGCAATTTTCCACCTATTAAATAAGAAAAAAAAACGCCTCCTGCAAGTGGTGTTCCTTGGCACATAATTCTACAAATTCATAACGGAAAAGAAAAAAAAAATTAATGTCTATTCTTCAGCCAGATAGCTTATGCTGTAAGGCAAAGCCTATAGAAATACTTTCATAGAAGGAAATCACAATGCTAGCCATTAGAATGTAGTACCCGTCCACATGTCTTGCCTTGGAATTCGGCAAAAATATATTTGTGCACCCAATGATATCGATAAAACAATAGATGTATGTATGTTGTTGAGTTGAAGAATTAAAGTAATAAGTGCAAAAATAATAGCACAGATAATAATAAAATATAAATTGTTTATGCAATTTATTCATTTGATAAAAAAAAAAAAAAATAGAGCATAAAAGGTTGCCAACAATTTTTTTACTCACAAACATAACTCGGCTCATGTATTTATTTAATACGAACTTTCCAAATAATAATAATAGCTTTGCCATAACTTACAATATTTACAGATCTAGCTTCTCATTTTAGTTGTAAAAATATCTTGGAAATATTGCAATAAATTTTTGCATAGTCTATGTGTTACGTAAGCAATGTTTGTTTATCTTTGGATTTTCTAAGTCACATTTACCATAAGTCTTATGTGAGAAGCAATTCTGGAAAATATTGACGATAAATCATCTTTCCTTTTTTTTGGCACTTTTGAAATATGATCTGGTTTTTATGCTCCTTATATGCTCCGATTTATTGAAAAAAAAAATAAAAAAAAATTAAATGCATATAAATCTGACGGATTAGCAAAACTCAAGTAAGCCGTTTTAAGAATGGCAGTCAGTTCGATATAAAACAAATGGTTTTGGTTATGAAATTTGAAGTAAATCAGTTTACGCGAACACGTCCAAACACACACACACACACACATACACATCAAAGGATCGTATAAGTGTAACATAATATTTTCATTCCTCTACTCTTCCTTTCTGCGCTATGTCTCGTTTGGCATAGAGTGACTATAAGTTATAATAAATTAAGTTCCTTGAAATGCTATTAAGAAAGTATTCATAGTTGCGTCTGTCAGGAAAATGTACAATAAAATTTTAAATATTGAATAGGACGGTTGCCGGTTCCCCTTCTGAAAATTCCATTGTTAAAGATACCGCACTCTCTGTGTCAGTTTTGAACCATTGACGTAAGACTGGGTATATAAGAATTCTTCGATACCATGTGAGTGAAAGTTGTAATGGACCGAATTTCCATCTCGCTGCTAAACTAACACGAAAGCAGGTTATATATGATGAGATTGATTGCGAGCAATGAAAAGACGGTTATATATGACAACAAGGGATGAATCCGATCCGAGCATCCATCATCGTATAGTTGGGCCTTTTTCCACCCAACTGCTATTTATTTCGCTGTCCGTAGAAGTCTCTGAAGGCACATATATGGTTTAGTAAAGTTCATTCGAAATATAGGAAAAATTTATTTGAATTTTAGTGAAAAAACTCGGCAAACTTCTTTCGGTATTCATACTAATGTGTCATGTTCATGACCAATATTTTATCGCAACATTTCAAGTGAGAGTGATAATCGTAAATAGTAAAGTGATCACTCGCTTCCCGTAAAACATTTTCGCTACAACATTGCAAATTCTTTTACAAGTTTTCGAAACATTATTGCCTCAGATGGAACAATATTTCCAAAAATTCCAATTTTTCAGGGCTTTGTTTAATTTTCCAATTAACCAATTTAACAAAGTTCTTTTTTAATTACCTATGAACTTTCACTTTTCAAATAAGCTTTGGTTTGGCTTGATAGTGTTAGTGCTATCAAATTTATGTGGCTTCAACGCCACTCAATTCTTTTTCCCATCAATTACAAAAATAATCTATTATGAAGGTAGTGATGAGATAATAAATATGAGAAGAAAAAAAGTCGGAAATAATTTCGTTTAAGGTAAATAGTACACGTTTTTATCTATGATTACAAGCTTTTTATTTAAAACTTTTTGTTGTCAAGTTTAAAAAATTGTAATGACATTTTTTCAATATTATTTTTTAGTTAGCTCTTTAAAGTAAGCTTCATCTTTCATTTATATTTAACGCCTTACGGGTATGCTATGGTTTTTTTTTTTTTTTTTTTTAAAACAATTTTACATAACTTTACAGTTTTGCATTTGATATCTTCATTTCAATTTCCCCTGAAGGTGCTTGTAAAAGTTAATAACCAAATAATAGTTGCTGAACACCAGATAAGGAGAAGCGGAAAAAACACTTCGCGCTTCAATTCCGCTTTGCTGGCACTTTGATCAACTTGCATCAAATAACATATCTCTTTGTTGTACGAGACATTATGTCGTGAGTTTTTCGCTAGAGCGAAATAAATGTCGCTTAATGTGGAGATGGAATACCAAGCAACGGATAAACATTTCATTTATTTACTAAAATAAGTCGCAGAAATTTATCACTCTCGTTGTCTCCAACCGTGTTCCCCATCATTCACTTTTATTTGATTGTTAGCGAATTCTCTATTTTCCGGGCAAAACTTTACAATATAAGGCATTTCCGAAAGGGATATATGGTGTTGAATGTGATAATGGGTGAATTGACGAATTTTTCGATTCACCGGAGCTTGTAAGATTGCACTCTAAGCAACGACCAAAAATTTAACGATCAATAATCGATTTCAAAAAAGTAAACACATCGCAAGTTAGTCTACAACACCCAACACTACATCGAAATGTAAATGTTCTTTTTGGTCAATTATTTCTCTACAACAAAAACACGTAACACTAGGAAGCAAGGAGGCTGACATGTCATGAAAATTTGAGAGAAACTTTAGATAGGGAAAAATATATTTGACTTAACAACGCAAGCCCGAGCAGTGTTTTAGAAAATTAAATCAACTCAAAATCTCAACTGACTGAATAGGCAGACAACTACATGCTTTAGATGGCTTCTTCAGTACCTTGCGACTGGATGCAGCGAAAAATTTCTATAGCAATTTTAACCATTTCTAAAAAAAAAAAAAAAAAAAAAAATATTTTGAACGGCTTTTTTTTAGAAAATCTAATAGCGGAAAGGTCGAAGTACAGAGTCCTAAAGATCTCACAGCAAATGTCCGTAAATTGTTTTATCCTTTTGTGAGCTCAAATTGAATTTGGCCCTTTCATTGTGTGCAATATTCTGTTGTTGGTTGGTTTAATTTATTGTCTCTGCCACACAGTGTGTGAAACCCTAGTTTTTCTTCATTTCTCTTTTCTTTTTTCTCATTTGATTTTTTTTTTTAAACAATTTTAAATAAAGCAAAAACAGTGCATTCTAGGTTTTTTCTTTTTTAATAGAGGAAAAAACACTGAGAACAAAACGTAATGAAAAAATAAAACAGAATGAAACTACAACTACAACGTTCGCTACAATTTATCAAACGTCAGTCATGGCAGTCAACGCCAACGTTATTTTCACGAGTGTGAACAATATAAAAGAAGCAAGAGTGGGTATGCTAGTATCACACTAGTTCAGATTCATATACATATACATATATGTGTATATATGTGTGTATAATAAATAAAAACTAAATAATTCATAGCATGCATAGACAATTCAAAAGCGTGTTTACTCGTAAGAACTCTTCGACAGTGATAACATTGCGAATTCAATATGCAAATATATATAACATTCCCTACATAGATAGAGCAGTGACACTGACATTAAGCGTGAATGAACTCTATTTATAATGCTGGAAAACATGGCAATAAAAGCAAAAAAAAAACAAAACCAAAAAATATTTAAATAAAAAACACTTTATTTGTATTCAATATAAACTTTTCAAAAAAAAAAAAAAAAAAAAAAAAAAAAAAAAAAAAAAAAAAAAAAAAGAAGGATCTATTGGATTGCGTTACAGTAGGCAGTACAGAAACTAAAACGCGCAGTCATGCGGAAATGCTCGATTTGACTCAAACGATGAGTTTGAAGCGATTGCTTTAAGTTATTTCGCCAATCGTGGACATCCGCATAAAGATAGAACCTGGAAGCACATAACTAGTGATGCAGGAAGAGAGAGAAGCTTTATCTATTCTGCTTGGAAAGATATTGAACATTTTGAGAAAAATAAGTAAAAATTTCTGCTAATCATTTACTTGCCAACGCCGACGATCGCTATAGTCAAGCTTCTAATCGAAGGACTAATCAACTTGGATTGCGTTTTTTATTTATTGTGTTAACGGTGGAGTGGAGATGGAGGGGAAGGGGGTGGGGGGGGGGGGGGGGATGGCGATGACTAGGGTTCTTCTGATCATCAATCAAGAAGGTAGAATTTCGAATTACATGCTTACACTTACAATTCCAGCTCTCTGCAGACATCGATTGACGTATATGACTCATGAAATCCCGGATTCTGTACTGGTTTCCTTAATTACTTAACAGCAAATGTTATAGCAATTTTTCTCTTAAATGCTCGAAAATTTAAAGTAAAAAATGTGAAAATTCACGTTAAAATTGTTTACTTAAGATCCTTTATTTTACTGCAAAGCATCCATTGTAATAGGAGTGATCTATTTTCTATTACTTATGATATATATCTCGTTTTAGTGATTGTCAAAGTCGACTTTTAAATTTTTAATTTTCTCTTTCATTGGCCGCCTTATGTCCAAGGTCTTTACAAGATTAAGTGTTCTTACACCAACTGCCAGTGAGGAATGGGAAGCTTGCTAGAATTGCTTAAAATGCTTTCGCGTGAAGCCTTACAATACTGTATTAAGAAGAATTAAAAAGCAATGCTTTTTACATTCTGTCTATTAACTACAAAAGTCAAACATTTTTACGACAATGCTTTCTCATTGACTTAGTTTAACTTTTTATCTTCTCGTTTTTAACTTGCTTTCATTGTAACTTTTAACTATATATATTTTATCTTTTCTTTTTTTTTTTTTTTTTAAATATACTCGGAAAAATATTTTCCTTTTTTCACGTAGATTGTTAAGAGCTTTCTTTTTGCAAATGGCTTTACACGCGAAAAGTTAATGTCTTTGACTCACTTGTAGTGTAATAAAAAAAGGCTAATAAAATTTCTAATCCCTATTTAATGTACTTGCGGTAGATAGAGAGAGAGCAAGGTTTTCATCTACACTTTATATATTAAATGCGTTAACTTGAAAAATAGTTACGAAGGATGAATGATTCTTTTCGTATCCTGTCAATCGTATTAAATATATTATATTAAATGAATGCGGATGTATGTAATATCCAAAAGAACTTACTGATATAGACGCAGTCTATTCATTCCTAATCATTTCCTAAATCAGTTTAGTGTTCCCCGCCTGTCAGTTTGCATTTCGATTGTCTCTCTGTCTGCTTATTTATTCGAGTTATTATTATTATCTCTAAGGCTAAAGTCTTAATGCACTAGCATCTAAGGCTTTCGGCTTTATTAGAAAACTCGACCTTGAGGTTTGAACCCACGACCATTGAGTTGCTAGTCGAGATTCTTGCGTACTCGGCCACTCAGGCGGATTTATTCGAGTTATATACCACAATTTTTGAGGTATTTTGTCTACTTTTTTATATCCTATCAATCGATTCGCAATTGAATCGAATCAATCACATCCGTCTGCCTCCGTCGTATCAATTTTTCGATAGAATTCAAATTTATTTAATACTTGTTAGAAAACTTAATAGTCAAAATAGGCATCGTTGTTATCTGTGTTGTTTTTTTTTTTTTGCCTTCTATCGGATGCCTTGCAGATGACGTCGCTATAGAAAGTTCATGGTTTCGTAGCAAAACCTTTGTCTGCTGACGCATTAAATATGACTGCATTGATCTGAACAGGTGGTAGTCAAAGGGACACAGGTCTCGCGCATACATCGCAATGAGAAGATGTTCCCAAATCAAGTTGAAGGTCGCTTTCTAGATTCTGGTTGTGTTGGAATTTGAGTGAATTTTCATCGCTTTTAAAGCAAAAATTTTTCGCAAAAAATCTAACTGCATTTTCACTGCAAGGCAACTTTATTGCTTTTCAGTATTTTTTTTTTTTTCTTTAGCTAAATTTCGTAAATAAAAGATATTGTCTTTCATGGATTCTAAGAAATCCTGAAGTATAGTTCTAAACAATCTGTGTATTTTATATTGTACGGGGAGGGAGAGAAACGAATAATTGAAAATGTGTCTATGGAATGAAACGCTGCTTTCGTTTAATTTTTTTTTTTTTTTTTTTTTTAATATCTTCATTCATATGCTTTTACAGAATCATGAACAACCATTCATGACGCTATGAATAGAGATAGAAAATTATTATTATCACTGCTACGATTTTCATTGTTATGAAAACAATGATACACTTCTTTGTAGAATATTTCCAATATTAATAAAAGCATAGAAAGCAAAGATAAAAATAAAAAATATTCCAACTTATGTATTACGAATTAAAAACTTAATACTGATCTAAATTTCATAAATCCAACTTAATTAGCTTTCTTTGTTGTTCGTCAGTAACTTAAGTCAATTGAAGCGAAGAGAGAAAAGTTGTTAAGAAATGAACTTATAACGCACTTAATAAATTATTATTTATTTTCTTCGTATAATCTCCAAATTATTTGTACTTACTGCACAGACCACCACAGGTTAAAGCTTAGTAAAACTTAGTTTGAAAACTAAAACATGTAAAATTATTTATTGATATTAATCAGCTATTACTTAATGTTGCTTTTTATCGTAGTAAACCAAAAATGAAAAATAATAAAAATTCTAAAAGCAACAATAATCCTTATCATAAGCAACACTCTTCTATATTGATTTGTCAGTGTATGCATGCATGAATGCATTCATATTCATTTTGCCCTGGAAAGCAGTCAAGTGTAAATGTATACTAAGCATTTTTTTTTTTTTTTTTAAGTATTCTATGTTTTATAGAACTAAGCTCTTCTCACTTGTTTATTTTCTCTCGTTTGCTCTCCCCTTTTGCCCTTCTTAAAACCAAAAATGAGAAAGATAGCGATGTTGCATTTCTTTATAAAAATTATAAAATCCAAAATTAACCGTCGCCTAATATGCTATACGCTATCGACCTTCTGTCTGCTTGAAGGTGAAATTCTTATACAGTCAGGAAAATGTTTACATCAGAAGTTATATCGACGGACAGACGGACATGCTTAAATCGGTTGAGAATTTGAGGCTGCTTGTCAACATGAATTGCGGACATGTGTACCAAGGTAACATAATAAATATTCAAAATTCACACACGTCCTCTTCTTTGTGGGGCCTCTAAAGGTTTCTTTTGGGTATTGCGAAGGTTTTGAAAGAATGATTGTACCCCATAAACTATCGGTGATGGGTATTAAAAACTATTTCAATCTGTTTATTTTTATGATTTATATAATGATAGATAATATCTTCTTTGAAACGATCATCTTCCTTATTCGTGTATGTATATATATACATAAATGTATAATGAGTTTATTCAGATAATTACTGGATTAATTTTATATATCAAGAATAGGAAAATTGTGCCAAAAATGTGAGGGCTGGAGCTTCATCTAAATAGGGAGATGGTCCTTATTTAATACAATTTTTATAATGAATCAAATGTGTTTTGTGTGTGGAAACCTGCACCGGAAACTAAAGGTATGAAATATATATATATTCTTGACGATTGTGAATGACGGAATCGATTCAATTACGTCTGTCTGTTACCCATTACAAGGCTCGAAACATTGTACAGAAGTTCATATCTAATGTAAATTTTCTTTTAATCACTTGTATAATGAAAGAAACCAATTTATTCGCCTAAATTCCTGTCTTTTCTAGGAACGATTGCCTCATAATTGTACAGTTTCCAGTTTAATTTTCTTTTAATAAAATTCAATCAATCAGTCATTTTGTCAATTACGCGATTATATAAGTTAGGCAGAGTGTTTGAATATAATTTTTTTGTAGACAATATTCCGCCAAACAGTGTGAAACTTTTAATGCGATGCAAAGGGTGATGATGAGGTGTCTCAAGAAAAACGAGTCCATGCAATCTTCTTCTATTTTGCAGTAACTATCAAAAATAGCTGATAAGCAAAAGTTGTGATTCTGCTCGTAATCCTACCTACTAGTTAGCTTACCTATATACCAGTCAAAGAAACAATATTGTTTACGTATGCAGTATATGTGTGTAGGTAGTCGCTTTTTAATCTGTTCGTCAAGTCCGATAGAAATTATGATCTAACTAAATGCTTTCGCTGTCATTTATAACTTTTTCAAATTCTACTTAAAAACCTCTCAAAAAATCCGCACAGAAATAGATCCCAATAGATCGTCAATCGTCGATCGGAACGTATATAATTAATAATAATAATAGCAACGTATAATATACAAGTTACGTGGAAGACTGTTCAGATTTTTTCCCACAACATGGTGTCCGTTTTTGTATTTCCGGCACCTCTAATTATTACGGTGCAGTGGGGCGTATTCGATTTATCAATTTCACGCAATCAACAAATCGAGTATTAACCGATAACCTAACCTAATCGCTGGCTTTATTAAGGCTCAGGTAAAGTACTTCCTGTTCACACCGAGCTTCAAACCGTATGTTGCATACTTGTTGACTACTCGATAAGAAGAAGAAAAAGAAGAAGAAGAGTATTCCCTTGGATATTTGTATTACCTCAATCTTATCAAAACTTAGCATGTTAAACTTAGTTGCGAAGTAAAACGATGCTCAAGCCCACGAAAAAATTTTTACTCTTTCCGGTCAAGAGGTTTTATCAAATACAACATCATAAAGATGACTTACTTGCTTCTGCTCTGAAAATTTCGATAACGAAAATGCACTTCGCTTTAGTCGATCAACCCCAGGGAAAACCGATATCTTATAAATTATCGCAGAAATCAAAAGAATCTTACAAAAATGTGTATGTCAGTCAGTCATGGCTAACAAAATAACCATCGAAAGCAATATAATTTTATATTATTTGCGTAAAATTGGATACACAACGAAAGTTGATGTGTGAGCAGAGCATGGATTGTCAATGAAAAATCCCATTGGCCAAACCTTTATGAAGGAGTCTCTAGTGGATTGTTTTTCCTCTGTACTCATCTCTCTCTTATTAGCATAAAGTTGATTTGAAAAAAAAGTCTGCAAAATTCCCTTAGCTTAGTGATGTCACATTGATTTGACCATAAAAACGATGAAAGGTTATAAGTTAGGTAACATGGCCATTATGTATTTCGAAAAAAATTTAATTATAATAAAATATTGAAAGAAAAGCAAAAATTTCCAATATATTTCGGCTGAGCTGTCGTTCACTTCACGTTAATTAACACCCGCTTTGGGGTGAATGTGAATTCTTTTATTAATTATTACTGTTTTTAAAGTTGTGTTAGAACCTTTTTTATATTTTTTAAAATTAGTTTGCTCTTTACAGTCCAAGTCAAATGGTTATATTGGAGTTACTATGGTTTCTATTGATAACAGAAATGTCATCAACTTTATGGTGTTATTGCTTACTGTCTTGCAATGCCTTTCGCTTAAACGGTTTGAATTTCTTCTCACAATCAATTCTAATCTAATGCTAAATGTCCGCCTAAGTGATCGAATAGGGAAAGAAACTCGACTAATAACTCAACGGTCATGGGTTCAAGTCTTAAGTGCAATCAAGTTTTCAATAAAGTCTTTGGCCCTAGATACTAAAACTTTAGTCTGAGATTTTTTCCTCTGGTTAAGTTAATAGTAATAATAGTAATAATAATAGTATAATAACAATGATAATAATAGTATGTTATTTATATACAATGATATATATATATATATATATCGCTGCTTTATAATCATTAATCTTGAGATACACATAAGAGAGAGTTTAAAGCTTAATTGCGAATATAACAACCTCGTCTTCGGTATCTTGCACATTGAAATCTTATGATTGTAAAGAAAACATACGAAACCGATTTTCTTTAGTGTTTCTAAATTTAAATTTAATTAAAGAAGATTCGCACATGCAAGTATTCGTTTACGCTATTTCCATCTCTATACTGCGTATCCTCAAGGTTAAAATGATATTCAACATTTGTTACATATATATATGTACACATGCATGCAATATCCATTTCATACATATTTCCCAAGTCGCTCAAGAACAAAAGGAAAAAAGAAACCAACTGATTTATCCACTTTGGAGCGAATCTCGTGTACTCATCAGGTGATATACGAGGTGCGTTCAAAACAAGAAATATGACTTTTGAAATATTTTTATTTGTTCATCAATATCTATCTATTCTTCTTATTGGTTTGACATTTTCATCGAATGCCGTGCCGAAGGCGTCCAAGTCGGGTATCTTCATTAACATCTTCTCAGCCTTCCGTGATGAGCTTGTACCACTTATTAACCCATCTTTTCTTTGCTCAAAGTAGACTCTCCAAATACCACGGTTGATTTTATTTTCCAAACAAAATTTAAAACAGATTCTTGGCTCAATTCCAAATCACCAAGCTGACCAAAATACATATAACCTTTATTTGTGTCCAAATGGCTGATAATGTCAACATATGTTGAAGGCATGTGTACCAACATCATAAAAAAAGGAATTCAAATATCGAATGTACTTAGTCCACGAACTCACAAAGGTCATCTTTTTATTTTGCACGTAAGCTAAGTAGGCAGGGACGACCTCAGATTTTAGACCGATATCTGCTTCGTTGGCTAGAGGACAATTTCTGTGTTTTCTTTTTTAATTCTTTTTATGAGAATGTCTTCTTCAAATGCAATTTATGGTAATTAAATTCTGGTCTTTCTTTGGGATCGGTTGGTTGATCCAAAAAAATAAAAAAAAATAATTTTTACTTATTGATGTTACGAATAAAATGATGAATTATAATATTTTCATTTTCGGTAGTGGGAATTACAAAAATAAATAAATAAAATGGAAGCAAAAAAAGGGTAAATAAAAATGAAATATACATATGTATAAATATGCATATATATATATATTTATTTATATAAATCTCATATGGTTTAAGGGTTTGGAAACACAGTCACATGCAAAATTTCATATCTTGACAAGAATATGTATGTGCGTGCATTTTCAGCAAATTTTAATTTATAAATCAAAAAGTTTCTATACGTATTTACGTTCGTTTACTCTAAAGACTCTTTCGAAATGGTTGTTGAATACAAAATGTACATAAATACAAAGGCAAAGAAAGCAAACGAGCCGCGAAAAGCGGTGTATATTTCACATTCGAATGAAACTATGCAGCTATGTGCGTTCTTTTTTTTTTGTTTTCTTATTTTTCTTTCTTTTTTTTTTTTTAAATTAGAATTTAAATCCCAAAGCAGTTGGAAAAAAAATAAAGCGAATATAGCAAGTTTTCCCTTTTAATTACAAATTTTTAAAAGTTGGAAGAGTTTTATTTAAAATAGTGAAAAATTAAAAGAAATTTGCAAAAAAAAAAAAAAAATTGCAAATAATTTTTATATTAATGCTCGTTAGCTTAATCTGATGGAAGGGGGAAAAAAAAAAACTTTTTTAATTGTTCATATAAAATTATTCATTCTAGAATTACTTAGATCGAGAGTTGAATGGTTTTTATAATTGTTGCTTTTTTCTGATGATTTTTCAATAGTCAATCCTTCCTTCCTCTCAACTGTTTCACGTTGCGGACAGAAAAAAATTAAATTCCATCAATAGTCGCTGAATTCAAATATCAGCGTCATAAACACATGAGAAAACAGACTGAGTGGAAAAGTGTTGGAAGTCAACCTACAGGCATGTCTTAGTTTAGCTACATAGGCCTCTCTTGTCATATGATAGATCTGCCATTTACATGTCAGTTTACAGGTCAGTTTCTCTAAAAAGTTCTGTATTTCCCGTTTGAAGATATCGGAAATCTATAGCTCAACTAACACTGGTAGCATAAATTTAACGGGTTATGCATATTGATACGTCCAAGAAGTAGGAGCAATTTAATTTTTTCTTCTCTTTCCTTGAACCTAATATTCCAAATCTATTTGGTCGTCTTCAAAGTAAACCTAAACCTCATATAATATATTCCTTGTTAACATTTTGGCCCGGCGGAAGGAATTCATAGAGCACAGCACTATTAACATTACGTTGGTTTTTGGGCGATTTTGGCGAGATTTTTAACGGTCTTGGCACAACTTTTGCACGATATTGGCTGAATTAATCGGTTGCTTCCAGGTCTTACGTGTAGATCCGAATTTCATCTCAGGTAATAATGCCTTTCATGACCAATTGATAGTTTGACCTGTCGCAATGCTACCAATATACCCACGCAATTCAACTTGAACATTGGTCAAAGTGAAAATGAACGTGAAAACAACTTAAAAGTTGTGACACAATTGCAAATTATGGTAAAAATTTATCAAACAAAAAACATTGTATTCTGAAAAAAAGAAAAAAAAAAACTCAATCGATGAAGGCCGCATAAGCTCAATGAGAATACGATGATGGTCCAAATGTTCTTTGGTTAATTGTACCTTAAGGCTTATTTGCACGCAAACACCACAACACTTTGTACTGATTTGCAAAAATTCTTCTACAAATTGCTGTCATTCAGTACATTGTTAATCGATTAAGAATGAAAAATCGATTGACAATTTGCCGCCATTGGCAACAAAAATGAAATCATGTTGTTTCTACAATCCGTCGGTTATCCGTGTTACAACCTGTCCAAACTAAATATACTAAGGCAGGAAATCATTGAATTGCAAACAAATTATTTAGTTGACTAAATTTTATTTTTTGCTAAAATGCATCTTTTGAAAGCAATATTTTCCTTTTGTTCTCTTCTTCTTCTTCTTTTTTTTTCTAATTGTATGATCAATCAATTACGGGATGTACCCTATTCGTGTTTTACGGCAAAGGTCGGAATGAAGTGAGGAAAGAGAAAGAAATAGGGAAGCGATCGCAACTACTACTAAAGGAAACGCTATCACATTGTGATTTGAAACCGCGAACGTAGACCCGTTGCGTAAATCTTATCAAATGCTGGGGTCTTTGTGAATGGAGAGTTGATACGTCGAACCCATTATCAAATTTAAGCTTAAATACAATAGAAAAAGTAAATTTTATCGATATGTTTTCAGATTTTCACAACTAATTAAAAATAATAAATCGTTTTCATGCTCTAGTGCGAAGCGAGAAAAAAAAATAGTAAAAAAAAAGTATTTCTCTGCCTTAAGAACATTTGGCCATCTTCATGTAAATCTTATAGCGACTGGAATAAATGAGAAAACCATACTAAGGGTTAAAGCAAAATTGGCGTCGTTAGGGGCAATTATCGAAGCCATTCTTCTTACGAACGTGCTTTATTGGCAAAACCGATCAAACAAATAGTTGAACATAGTCAGCATAAATAAAAAGTAGACGCATTTTAATTGCATTAAATACGAGTAAAATTTTAAAAATCATGCAATGAATGTAAACAAGAAACTTTTTGATTGTGATCTGAATTAGATAAAATGATTTCTCCTGTGCTATTGTGCAACAACAACAAGTTCATCGTATAAATATTCATGTCACTTGATTTCAAATACGAAAAACTAAACTACTACTAAATGATTAATTGGATGGAAGGACATTCAAAATTTGAAAATAAAAGCAATTTTTTTCAAGTGGGCTTTGAGTTTCTCCAAATCAATAAACTAATAAAGGGAAAGTATTACTCAAATATTTTGATTCAAAAAATTCTTGAGGAAAAACACATTTTTAATCCTTCTAATTATGTCACGGGTCCACTAACTCTTTTTGTAGGTTAAGAACTTCCTGTTTTCTTTAATATATGACAAAAGGGGTGTCGAGGGGTTATAAATTGATTATTTGAAATATTGTTAATCGTTGGCCACGAATTTTTCTTCACTTTTTTTTTGGAGTATCAGTATTGTCACATCATTAGGCAATCCATATATAATCGATTAAGAAAACTGTTAACTAAGCTGGATTGAACCAATGTCTGCGGAAGGCAGTAAGTACAGCGCATATCGTTTCAAAGCTGTGAACATTTCTTGAACGGCCTGCTGTCACGTTGAAAAACTGCCTTATTAGACAAGCAACGGGATTTTTCTCTCATATTCTGCTTATCTGCGATAGTTGATGTCGGTAATGGTTCACTGTGTTGCAGTTGAGAACATGGGAATATTCTACGTCACATACAGAATATGAATTTGGAGTAGTAGAAGTTTTACACTTCGCTATGAATATTTAAGGTTTCATTCATGATTGTTTTTTTTTTTCATGGTTTAACTTAATCAAACGCATTTTGATTTTGCGTCAACGACGGCAATCAATGGTTTTCAGCAGCACTTTTCAGAGATAAACAGAGAAATTAACGCTTCCCACAAATGACATTTTCGTGCCGCACAATACGGCAAATTCAAAACTTACAATCAAACTCGAATTACGTTATGTATACATATGTGTAGTAGTGTAGTATTTAAGATATAAAGTCGCTGCAATTTTCCACAATATGGCAGTGTATGAACTCTAAGAATCTCTTCAAATTAAATCACAGTTAGAATACATAGTTTCTTTTATCGAATCGAAAAGTTATAGAATAGAGAGAGGGAGAGAGAGAGAGAGAGAGAGAAAGAGAGATGAGACATTCATTTCGGGGATGTGGAGAAAAAAATTGAGAAAATTTGGAAAACGAAGATATTTTGCCTTAACGATTAACGTTGTGTTTTATTAATATGCTATGCATCTATCGGATCATATATGGATAAGAGCAAGATATAAAGACTTTATTTTACTCCGTGCAAGTAGCATTTTATTTGCTGTCTCTTAAGAGTATGCACTGTTTCATGGCTCACGAGAGGTTTAATCAATGATTTTCCAGCTTATGATTAATGCATTATATAACGTTATAAAGTTATATTGTTATATCCTTAACCGATTGATTATGAATGAAATAAATGCAATTGCGAAGAAACTTATTATTAATAACTGTTTTATATTACACAAGTGAACAAATATGCAAAAGAAATGATTTTTTTTATATATAGTGAATGAAAAGCAATTATTTTATCTAAATGAAAAAGGGGGGAATATAAAAATTAATTAGAAATAAATCAAGGCCATTAAGTTTGCCTGCAAGCATACTTTGAATTGTCGTTTCATTATAATTTCAAAGGAAACGCAATAAGATAACAATCAAGATTCAATCGATTTGCTGTCATTTTTCCTTATTTTTTTTTGCATTAGGCTTTATACCCAATTGTGTGTGTGTGTGTGTGTGTGTGTGTGTAAAAATTAAGGGAAAATTTAGACAACTAATCAAAGAAAGAAAGCATACAATTCAAATAATTTAATAGAGAAAACTATTAGTTTTTACGATTGCATGCCATTGACGATACTATTATTTACATTATCCAAATTTACGTTGTAACTTATGAGTCATTTTCTTGGCGCCTGATGTCTGCCATGTGAGCTATAAAATATTCATGAAGCATGCTTTTGTATACTATTTTCTTTCTTTTGTTTTATTTTTCGCAGGCAGGAGTTTAAGCGATTTTGATATAAAAAAAGAGATGAAAAAACAAGCAAAATTTTTATATTTGCCTTGGGTTAGATTTTCATATAAAAACGGTAAAATATATTGCGAATTGCAAATGTCCCCAATTGGTGTCAGACCGATACCACACTCGATTTTTAAATAGCTCTGGGATATATTTGTTTTAATTTTTACATCATATTAATAATATATAGGATCGACGTTGTAACGCTTTGTATGCAATCATCAATGCAAAAATTTAAAAAGTATATTTTTAAAAATCATATATGAATTAAAGCTTTCCAAGTTTCATTTGTGCAAACGGACGGATGGACAGAAATATGAGCATTGTTAAAATGATTTAAAAAAGAAAACGTGTTTTCATCAGGCGCATGAAGCGTATTTCCAAATGAAAGAAGAACTCGTTATACTTGCATGGTCGCTATGACAATAAACTTAACGAGAGAATAAACTGTAAAGACGTAATATGCAGACGCGTTTAGAATTCTAACATAGTTTTAGGCACCTTGTTTAAAAATTTTAAAGAACTTTTCTAATGTTCAACAATTTCTTCTAAAAGATTGCTTTCTTCTAGACCTTTAATGAAAGCATAACAAAGTATAACAAAGATTCTCATGTCCGTCTGTTTACTTACTTATTTTTGCTGTTACCAAGTTTACAAAAATATATTATAGATTATCAGTTTAACAAATTTATAAGTTTAACAAGTCACACACATTAAATTTATTCAAAATGTTCGCCGAATCTATCTTAAATGTCGGAATAAAATTGATCTCAGACTTCAGATTGACTGAAACACCCTTAGCTGACAACATATTTTACATTCAATATTTTAAGTCGATAGAGCACATATGAAGTCATAGCAAAAATCGAGTAAATTTCATATGCAATTCAGTGTCAGCATTAAACCCAATTTGATCGGAATTAACTTAATCTTTATTTTGATCGATTTGAATAACAATAACTATCAACTACCGACCAGAGAGGAAACTGAAATATGTTATATCATAATTTATTTGGCTTTATTTGATGCAAATGCTCGGCATGCCAAACGAATAGGTCTTCACGCATATAATAAAAACAAAAAAAAATTCGAAATAAGCGATTTATCCTTCCACGCTCAAAATTCCATTAACGATAATAATTTCAGCTTTCATTTAAATCCATACATGTGCGGACGCAAAAATGATCACTAACAACATATATTGAAAGTCATTCCCTAAGGAATTACGCCTCAAAAATTTCTTATCTAGTTTCTAGATTCTATTCAAACTTAGCAAAGCATTATTATTATTATTAAGTTATTCAGCGAAGTAAATTCTAAGAGTAAAGTCCTAAAGCTTTAACATCTAAGGTATCCGACTTTATTAAAAACTCTACCGCAATTGAGATTTGAACCCACAGCCATTAAGTTGTCAGTGGATATCCTTTGCCTACTTGGCAATATTGATTTCGCCGGAGAAATAAATTCTAAGACTAGACTCTTAAAGCAGTAGCACATCTAAGGCTATCGGCTTTTATTAAAAACTCTACCGCACTTGAGATTTGAACCCGCGACCATTGAGTTGCTAGTCGAGATTCCTTGCCTTCGGCCATTTAGGCGGACAATTTTCAAATAAAAAAAGACTTTTGTTCAAAATTAAGTCTATTATGTGTCTTCTCTAAAAGAACTAAGATGAACTATACAAACCGACCTTGTAAATCTCGAAGAACTACTGAGTGGCGACATTCGAATTGTCGTGTCCGAGTGCAATTCTCACTGCAGTAGATTATATACTGGTTACAATTGGCGTGTGCCTGCTACTATAGTGAATGCTCGATCGATGCAGTCATAACATCTACCGATCAGCACATAGGTCTTCCAGGCTGCGGCCGCATCTCTTAGTTCTTTTTCCATACTTTTTCTACCCAGATTATCATCGCGTTTATACAGGTGCAACGAATATCTTTTGACTAATTCGTCGTAAAAAAAGCAAGAAGCAAACATTAGCGATATCACGGACACGTGTAGACACAAGCAGAGAAAATCCCTTTGATATCATAAAATTTAATTCCTTTACCTAGACCTCATTGTCATTAGTTTAAAACAAGATTTAGATTGAAGTTTTTCGTTTAATTTAGATGACAATTAAGCTTAGCAATCGATCGGCTTAAATGACCCAGCTATTTGGTCTCGAATATGTGAAAGCTAAAATAAGGTGTTGCCATTTTTGTTTCAGGAATTTTTATCTTGCAATATTGCAATTACAGTTCGGAAATTTTCTTTGCCATTTCAGCTATTTTTTGGTCATTTCGCTTGAAAGAATCCTAACTAAGGAACCCAAAAGGTCTCGAAGACGTTAAACAAAACAGAAAACAATTATGGAACAGGCCTTGTTTTGACTTTTCTATTTATTAACAATTCGTTTTAAACTATTTTTTGATATAATTAATGGTTTTTGCTTTAATTAATTTAATTTAATTTAATTTAATATTTATAATTATACATGAAATCTTTACAAGACGAAATATCTTACCAGCTGGCAAAATTGGTGCCCTGCAGGTATGGCAGAAGCACTGCATAACAGAGTCGCGTACTAATCCAATCAGCATTTTGTTAAATAATTTATCGATTTTACTCGAATACTTATTTATAAATTTAATACAAAAAAGAGGTGATTAATTAACAACTAACGTCGCGACGGGTTTCAAGTTAAGCGGTTGACTAGTTTGCTTGTTTAGCTTACACAAAATGTTATGATTTGAATTTGTTTAAATTTACAAAAAAGTTAAGTATTTTTTGTTTTTTTGTTTTTTTTTTTATAAAAGAAAATATCTTTTCTATGAAGATATGTTTAATATTTTTAAAGATACTTTGTTTACTTTTTTTACTGCACACTGGACACAAAGAGGGCGGTGTCTAACAGATGTTTTAAAGTGAGAATTAAAAATAATTTTTCAATTTGTTTTTTGTTTTCGTTTTTAATTTTTGTTTTTTTTTAATTCTTTATTTAAAAAGAATAAACTTTTCTTATACTCCAGTCTTTAAAAATTTTTTTTTTGATTTTGTTTTTCAGAAAAGTTAAACGTAAAACGGTCGGTCGGTCTCCTTTCTTCCTGATTATTCGCGAGAAATTTTTGCTAATACGGCGACGATGAGGGCAACGATAACAGTCTTTATGGGTCTTTAAGTTGACAGTTCCAAGTTGTATATAGATCTGAAGTTGGCTGCAGTTTTTTTCAATCAGTTAGCTCAGCATTAATGCTAGTTATGATAAATCAAATCAGCTCAGAGCGTATCAATGTGAGAGAGAAAATATAAGAGTAGCGCAGTCGTTTTAAAGAGTAAAATGCGCTTTTTCTTTTTTTTGCTTGTTTTGCCTAAGACCTTTTGGGTGGTTTGCTTAAAAATTGTAACGGTATAAACGCCACGAACGACAAATGCGTACTAAAGTTAAGTGTTGGAGAATTTTTAACAACAGCTTATAACCTTTTAACATGAAGGATTTGTCAGAAAGGCAACGAAAAAATTTGAAATATCTTTAGAAAGGGATGTTTTGGACAGTTTAAAAAAGGGCAATATGAAAACAAATAGGAGTAGGAGAATTTAAAAACGTGATAAGAAATACAAAAATAATGCAAAAAAAAAAAAAAAATGTCAAATATTTATATGCTTTAAAATTTTAAAATCAATATCAAAATTATTCAAAAACATTTGGATGTTCAAAGGAACGTCCTTAATTAATGTTTCGGTTAAATTTGATTTATGTTGATGAGACACTCTCCTTTTTCTCTTCATATCCTCCTGGTACTCTCAAGTTAGCTCATGTTTGAAATGTCATGCGTCTAAATATTTATTTAACTAAATTTATTGAGGAGTAGGAGTAAAACGGAGACGTGATGACTAAAAACGGTTAGAGAGATGAAAGGAAAAACAAAAAAAAAAACACCAATCCTGCCTCCCTATGCTTTTTTATGCTGACATTTTGCGATTTTTCGTTCTCTCTGACAAAAAATGCCGGTTATTTCATAACATATTTCAAGGAAAATATTTAAATATGCACTACACTAACCTTTAAGCCGACACGTGATTTTCTATTCAAACAACTGATCAGGTGAATGCGGCTTTGATTTACGTTAATACCGACTTTTTTTTTTTGCTTTTCATATAGAGTTTCTATCGCTTAAGAATTTCTGAAAACGACCTAAGTTTCAAATAATACGAGTAAAGATAAGTCTTCAACAAAGTCATCAATGTAACCGAATCCAGATTGATATGAAACACGATCCATTAAAGTTATTGAAGTTCGGAGTAAGATGTACAAGTTCGAAAGAATCTCTCTCGGGTTCAGGGAAAAGGAAAGCGAAAGGCAAATATGTTTTTGCAATGCTTCACAATCTTCGTCGAGTGCTTGAGACGCTCGCAAAAAGTTTAAAAAAAAAAAAATAAAATTTTCCTATTCAAGTTATACTTCATTTGTCCTCCGTCCTTTAATACAAACGGATCACCGTAAGTAAAACGACAGGGAAAGACTATAGAGATAAAGAATTTACGATACACTTAAGCGGCTTCTTCCATAGAACGATGAAATTAATAGGTACCCTTAATAGTAATAAAACAGCGAGAGAGGGAGAGAGAGTTCGATGCGTGAACATAAAAAATATTGAAATAAAAGAGAGAAGTATGGAAGACCAATACAACTCTCCCAACAGCATAGAGAGCCTAAGTTATTACAAACGAGAGACACCGTTAACGTACTATCACAGAAGAATACTTAAAGTTGCGTGATGACATAAACGGTTTTATGGGGGAAACTTATCGAATATATTTTAATAATAGAACGGCGCCAACAAACTAACTGCATACAGGTATGGTGATGATGATTCACTTGCACATTGGTTAGTGTAAAGGAATAAAAAATGTTAACCGACTGAGTTGTTAAGTTTCGTAAAAATTAGTTGCAACGAGTCGTCTACAGTGGAATAGACTAAATTTTTTTCTAATCAACAAACCGCATAAAGAAAAGAATTATGCCGACATGTGCGATATGAAAACATGACACCATTGTTTAATATTTCAAACGAAGGAAGGCACAATTCCGTATGCGTCATGCCTGTTAATATTATAATATAGTAAGTGTTATATATGCTTGTACCATTTCTAACCATTGGCGTCACAAAGAATATCAACGAGTAGCCGTTCGAACGAAATGTAATGGAAAAAAAAAAAAGCCGGCTTTTTCTTTCGCTCGCTTTCGTTTTTAAATTGTGTAACCTTATGATATTCTTAGATGGAAATTGCATTTGTTTGCACATAAAAAAAAAAAAAAAAAATCATTCATGGGTCTGTATAATGCTATAAGGACCCAAACGTTTAAACATAATATTTAAAATAATAAAGAAAAGTTTTATTCTTAAATGTTTCTATATTCAGTTGGTGTCCCCTTAATGCGCCTTCAAATTTCGGAAGGAATTTTTCGAAAACGCACTATTTCCTAAACACTGTTTTTAATTTTTCTCGTGTTTTGTTACTACTTTTTTCGCAAGCATGAGAGTCTTACGACATTTCTGATATTCTTTAAAACCAAACAATATTTGTTCTGGGCAACGCTGATTGGATTAATTACTACAAGCATGCGACGCGGCTTTTTAGCAGAAACTGCAATCACCCAAGTTGGAGGCATTACCGCATACTTGTTCATATCTCAACTAACAATTATTCTCAACATGCAATTCTTCCCTGCTGAGTATACACGGCGATCTTGCTAAGAAGGATGAAAAAAATAGATTTATGGTATCATTTCAAAACTCATTTCCATCAAAAAAATTTGTTACTATAGAAAAAAGCGTACGATCAGTTTAGGACAGAATTAAAGCAACGAAGAACTTTCAGTTTGAAAACTTAAGCATATATAGGAGAGATTTACCGAAAACTGAATAGACTAGCGAATAGAGAGTGTTGTTCGACAGCAAACTTCATTTTAATTTACATATGAACCTGTCCATCAATAAAGCTAGATGCATGCTAGGATTTCTTAAGCACTGGTCTCGCGTATTGAATTAATTATACAGAATCTCTCGCAGAGATTGTACACAACCTTGAGCAGATTCTAAATAAAAATGTCTCCGCTGCATCAGATAAATGTCAATATTTTTGTTGTTTTCGCTCTCAAATATATTGGTAAAAATTATAGCTTCTAGACTAGAAGACAAAAACCGTAGTGACCTGGTAACAAGCAGAACTTGAGATGTATTGATGCTCTTGCTGAAAACCCAGCAATTTCTAAAAGAAATCAAGTCAATTTTTTCAATCAATTTCGAAAAAGCATTCGACACAATCGCTTCACGTGCTTTTTTAACTCTTGTGATGTAATGGGTTGATGGGCCTAAATTCTTCAAATACATATCCTATAAACATTTAGAACTAGAGCTAACAATGAAGTGAACTCCCCAAGGAGCCTCGTGGAATGGAGCGCACGCATATTCTACAAAATAATGCCAAATCTCTTCTGCCGTGACATTCTACACAAAAGTGTTTCGAAGCTAAGATTAACTTATAAGTCCCAAACATGGCTCGCAAAAGCAAACTTAAAACTATTACCGTCACACATAATCTCTCGATGGTGAAAGCGGCCTTAGACACTCAACTTCGAGCCGCCATCTATGGGGATAAGATTAAATTGCTTTTTTGTAGTAACTAGTTATGTACGTCTCTTGACCGAGTGGGTAAATTTCTGACTTTCACACAATCATTTAAGCGCGATAGAATGGGAAAGAGGGACTTGAGCAAAAAGTGAAAAGGAAAATTTAGGAAAAAATCGACAATACTACTATTATTCATACCAATCTTATATTATTCATAAGCGGCTCCTATCGATCTACCCGATAAATATCAATAAAATTCAGAAGATTTGCATGAATTTGCATTACTAATACATCAGTACATTCTTAAGAAATCACACACTTTGTAATCGCCAAGATCCTTCCTAAACTGGCAGTAGTAGCTAGTAATGTCAAAAAAATTTATAGTTTTATCAAAACCTCACTCTCAAATTTCAAGTTTGCCTTTTCTTGTGTTATTCGCTTAATTTTTATTTCTTTGGTTTAAATAAATAATAATTATTATTATTATAATGTTATGCTTTATATTATACCATTTCGTAATGTGCAACAACCTTGCCGTAAAAGAGTCATCATTTAAATACGTAAGAAATTTATATTCGGCTAAGGCCGAATCTCGCATACCCGCCACAATTAAAACTCTTAGCATCCCATACCTTTAAAGTCAGTTACAAGAAAGCGAACGGAATAAACTTTACCTTCCATCTTTTAGTTCACTATAATTGTTAAGAAAAGATTACACCAGGACACCAGGTCGTGGTGTCCACCATAACGCAGACAAAAAAATATTTCCATTTAAAAAGTGTACAAAATAATTCCAAATAATTTCCGTCTTGTTTATCTTACGATAAGAAGGCATAACTTCAGCCACAATCCCCAACCTTTTGCTTAGGAAAGCGCCGTCTCTGCTTTAATGCGGGCGTGTAATCTGACCAATTTGACCAATTGCGCGCAAAAGCAATGTTTCAACCAAGCTTGCTTTCGATGCCTTCATTTTGGCGGTTAGGAGCGTGTCAACAACACATACCACTCAGACGGACAGACATGACGTAATCAATTCAGAATTTCATGCTTTCTCGGTATCTCTTTGCCTTTATAGAGTCTCTGCAGTTTCGTTTTGGGTCTTGCAAATATTATGAGAAAACGAGTGGTGGATATAATAAAGTTGGATACCACTTTAAGTGAAGAGAAAAAATATATAGTTGATCCAGGGGAAATTTTTTACTCTTATCCTAACTAATGAATGCTAAAAACACGCATTACTTACAATTTTTCCTTTTTTCTCTCTCTTACCTGCAAAAAAAAAGAAAAAAGAAATAAAAATATATAAAATAATAATATAAGAAGTTTCTTAACGTCTACAGCTCTTATAATGCTTATTAATAATATAAAATAATGTACTCTTTAATGCATAGTTCATTGGCCACATGCGTACCATGTGGGCCTTCCGGGGGGTTTTATATCGTTTATTCGCAGTAAGTCGTCAATCTAACCTACAACAACATACATCGAAAATACAGAAGAACTAGTCTTCTCAGAAGTTGTTATTATAGACAAGACAATCGTTCGCATATATTGTATTAAATATCAATGTGTACGTGTACTTGACTTCAATTATGTGAAGCTAAGTTATGCAGTTCAGTTATGCAGTATTTATGGGGTATGTGAAGCAAGACATATGATTCATATGTTGCATTATCATTTTGCAGTTCCAATTTGTTTTAATGATATTCCCCTGACATTGAATGTAAATTACAGTTGCTTGTATGTATGTATGAGTAAATATATACGATATAGAAATATTTTCATACCCCCCAAAGAACAGAAAATATTTTGTGATTTTATTTGTTTTTATATTATTATGAAAAAAAAATCTAAAAAATAAAATGCATATGAAGAACAGCACTCACAATTATTCTTAACATAGTCGGTCTGTCTGTCGGTCTCGTTGAATGCTTTTTTTATTATGAACGCTCGTTAGCATTAGTCTCTTGTCATCTGTTAGTTTAATAAACTTGCTTACGCATTATTTAAATTCAAAATATTGCCAAATTTAAATTTGCTTTAACGCTATATTTTGGACTATTTTTTACTTAACATATTCATAAAGTTTCAATTGGTGACATAATCTGAGTTAATCCTTGTCTTATGTCTCAGAAGTCTTAGTCTCACCAGCATCGAAAGAGAAGAGTTCTCATAAAACTTGCCACGCAATGATGCATGAAATGCTTCTAGAGGTAGAGGTTTTTCCTTTTTCAAGATAATCGATTAAGACATCTTCGTGACTCTCCCAGAAGGCAATCTCAAAGGTTTCCTATTCCGGGGGAATAGGCTTTGTCTTTTCTGTAGCTAATTCTCCCTTCACAATTACTTGCGTTGAGTGCGCTTTTGTGTCCAGAGTATTTAATCGGGGCCGCTTAAGCTACGCCAAAAGGATTTCCGAATTTTACTCTCGAACAGATTGTTAGTCCAACATGAACAAACATAGGACTTAACATGCAGCCGGCTTTCTCATGCTTAAATCATTGTTCTATATGTGACAAACGCCTTTTTTGGACATGTTCATAGCCTTGGCTATCTTGCTAACCATTTAGATGGATAGAGGTTTTATCTGTCCCGAATATTCACCTTCCACTAAGCTGGAACGTTTGCGTTTTAGTTCAGTCAATCAAAATGTCATCCTTTAAAAATGGTGCTGCGTCCCGGAAAGAATGTCAGTTCACACCTAATGCAAGCCTATGGTATTTCAATCATTTTTTTTTTTTTATTTAGTGACCTCGGTTAATAACGAATATATAATAAAAACCCGTTATTCAATTTTTTCCGTTGTCTAAATAAAACCCACATCAACTCAAACGATTATCATGAGTAATTGCATATCAAAAATAATGAAAAATTTGGTGAATAATTATTAGGGCATGCGTACATATATTCCTAAACTTTTGTGGACAAGTTCTGGCATTTTCATGCTTAGGAGGGAAACATTTCTGACCCAGCTACATATTGCTTTTAAATGTTCCTTTCATAGATTTTAAAAATTTCACATTAGGTTTTAAAATCTCTTTAATTTAATATCGGAGCACAACATGTTTCATCAACTTTGCAAATTGTTTAAACTTTTTTTTTGAAATGAAATTCCAAAGTCCGAAGCAATCATTTTTGCGTGAATTCACCATCATTTTAATTACCTCGATAATTGAAATTCGCCTTACATTCTTGCTAATAAGACTGGGAATCGCAAAGAACGAAAGAGATATTGCAACTGTACGCTTGAAAATAAATGCATTTATTCGCCAGAAGGTTCTCTCGGAATTTGGAAGGCGAGTGTTTCGACAAGTAATTTTGATAAGGAGGCATAACCCACGCTACATCCAGATTAAAAATCAAAGCACTCTCGATAGAAGCGTTGTCCCAGATATACACATTTATCTCTCTCTGGAGGTAGACACTATAGCAGATCTTTTCTATCACCACTTGTAGTAATAGTCGTCTCGTGAAATTTGTCACAAACATTGTATTAAGTGTTTGTGTAGCTGTAGCTGTAGCTGTATGCCTCTGTATCATCTAATACCCGCCCTAAACTATTAGAGCAAAACCAATTTTTTTGCTTTTTGTGTAATCGCAGAAACTAATCACAAACGGTTACATTGAAAAAATGCAGCCGAAACCCTTATGGAAACAGAAAGAAGCCCTTATTGAAATTTTCTTATCGGAACTTCTTTTTCTTCCCGCCCTATCTACGGTCTGCTTCGGCCGGTAATTTAATATAAAAAATGGGTGATATAAAAGGTCTGGGCGGTTTTTTGCGACTAGTTGGTGTTGATGTCTATATATCACGCAACACTGACGTGATTGTCTCAGGTGAACATGTGCTTAAGAGGTGACACTCCATCTTATATTTTTTGAGAAGATAATTTTCCAATTCTTTGCTCGTGTAAAAAGTTATATTGACGCTTTCTTACTAGAAAAATGGTAAAAGCGCTGCAAAAAAAGAAAATGTGAAGTGTATGGTGAGAATGCTGTGAGTGAACAAAAGACACGGAAGTGGTTTGCTTGGTTTCGTTCCGGAAATTTCACTCTCAAAGATACACCTCGGTCTGGTCGCCCAGTCACTGAAAAAGTCAATAAAATTTTGCAAGTGTTGGAGGAACCGGCAAGCAATCAGTCAGCAAACAGCGGAGGCCCTAAACCGCATCATAGCTTGGAATCATTTGAAAAGAACAGACTACAAAAACAACATCAAAAGAAGGCCAAAAAAGCGCAGAAATCTTTTTAATCACCCTTTACACGTATGAACTCATTATAGAAATCGAAAACTGCACTTTGCATAAGCATAAGCTTGGAAAGCTTTGACCACCGTTTCATAATTATGTGAAATAAAGGGCGCCGCAAAAGATAAATTAGAATTTTCATGTTCACATTCTCTCTTTAGTTAACACCTTTGAGAAGTTAATTGTGACGAATTTTTTCTTTATTAAATATTACGTGACTGTTGAACTGTGAACGTATTACCTATAGTACTCACATGTTTACGCATTTTGTACAATTTCACCCAAATCCAATGTGGATATAATCGTTAAACCCAAGCAAAGACTAGATAGCAAAAGTTATTATGTATCTATAGAACAGCGCGTTCGCAATTGTGCATATCATTTTGAAAACCTTAAATCGCGACAAAGAGTTCACGTCAAGTACCGTCTTTGGGAAACTTTCTTAGAAGCAGTCAGTCTACATACCACCACCGAATCACATGATCTTACCGATCAATTAATTTATCTCGCTATTATAGACAATAGGGTTTCAGCGTCCCGCGCCGTCTTCCAGACTATACAAATCTTCCATGTGCTTAACCTTAGTTATATGTCTTGGAAAAATCTGGGAACACCGACATCCAAACTTTTAAAAGCACTTTGTAGCAAACTCTAAGCTATGCACACTGACGCTTTGTACCAAACGTAAAAATAATGAAATCCAATAATAGAGAAGAGAAAAAGGAAACAACAATTCAATTAAATTATAAGATGAATATAAAGAAACTGGAGAAAAAATTGATATTGCCAACGTTCAACATTTTTAAAAAAAATAAATGCCTTTCAATATATTAATACATTTAACATATCATTAAGCGAGTAGCGCTGTATACGGTATAATTAGTTTTGCTATTTAGAATATAAATTGTATCAATTTTGTTTAGTGGAACCCCCCTCTCAATTGCCTTACAACAACAATACCTAGATACAAATTGCATTTGGGTAAAATACAATAAAAAAAAAAAAAAAAACAAAATCTCCATTATTTTGTTTTAAAATTCACACAAAACGTTTTGATGACATAGGGACTCATGCCGAGCAACCGAAACGACACAACAAACAACTAAAAAGCAACGCCTGGCAACAAATATATTCATGTATGTATTTTCCTCTAGAAGTTTGTGTATATAAAACGACAAAAAAAGAGAAATTTTCTAACAGAAGCAAAAACATCGTACTAAGCACCATATGGAACCTGGAGGGGCCATGAAGTAAGGAGATCTCTGAACACAGACGGAGTTACATGCATATATATGTCAGAGCGTCATAAGAAAACAGCACAGGGTGCACAGACAAAACAGTGCCATGAGAAAACAAAAAAAAACAAAAAAAACAAAAAGAGCAAATGAACAGTGGAATACCGGCAAGACATTTGCGAGCATGTTATTGAAATACAGACAGAGTACGCTCATCAGTTAAGTTAAAGCCGATTTCTGTGATGCTTCACAATATGTGCCATTGAATGTTGCCCGAATTTGAAAAATCGCCTCTTTTCGGCCCACCAATAGCGAATAGAATTCAAAGTTCACCGTATTTATCTGTCCTTCTTAGTCATCTGGAATTATTTATCAACAAATTTGAAATTTTCGGATTCCATAAATTTATATCGGGCAGTCTCGATTACAAATTCCAAAATATTTTTGCGGAAGCTTCGAAAAGATAGTAGAAGATGCCTAATTGAACTGAAACGAAAACTACGGGATTTTATGTTTTTCATTAGAGTTTAGTGATTCCGACGGGCCGATGTAAAAGCCAATTGGCCGAACTCACAACTTCTCGTTGATCAAGAAGATTTATAAATTTACGAAATCTTTGAAACGTGTCTTTGTGCGTGAAGCATAGTTCTTTAACCTTAATACTCCTTCCGGTGGATATAGAATGAAAACAAAAAAAAGCGAGAAAACAGACAAAAATAAAAAAAAGTGTTATAAGAAGCCTTACATACACATATACTTAGATATGTCTGGCTTTTAAGTTGGTTGGAGAGGGTGTTGGCAAAAACTAGTAAAAGAAAAGTTGAGTAGAAAACAAACTAAAAAGACATATAATGGATTTTTAAAGGTAAAGAACAAAGTGCTAATAAAATAAGTTGGAAAAACTAGCTACAATCATTTTAGGGCGCATGTTCCACATCCATCATCTGCTAAACACAGGCTTGTTATATAAGAGCCCTTTTTGGTTGAAACTCTTTGCCGTCTCTAATGCACAATCCAATCAAGCTTTAGCTTAGTGTAGGCTTTATTAACATAATATGCAATAGACTTAAAGTTTAACTTAACTACCATAGGCATATTGCAAATTGGCAACATTTGAGTTATAAGATATCGTAATTCTTGTCGAGTCATTAAGAATACCGTGCGGGAATACAAAATCTTTGCTCCTGATCGAAGCTGGCAGCTTTGCATCGGTTGCGCTGCTTTAAATCCATTAAATTGCCTTCGTTGTTAATAGAAATTACAACCATTTATCCGATCACACTGGAGCAGTTCATAATTCCCCTCCAATCTCGCCAAACACCAAAAATTACTTTATGTAGCTTTAGACCACAATTTGCCAAAGTTTGTTTACCACTGTCTGCGAAATTTTCATGTATAGTTGTCGTATGTGAGTTGCTTGTCATCGTTCCTAGTTAATTTTTTCCAAAACAATAGACAGGATTCGTTTCTTCGCAGTTGGAAATTAAATTTTACATTACTCATTGAATCCCGTTATATTAAGCTTTCCACATCTACATCCAGTCTTCTGCAAATCGTTCAAGATTGTTTTTTGCCGAAATTCAGTACCATGGCACTCTCAAGGGATCAACGATAAGTTTAGCATCGAAGCTTTTAGATGGGACAAGAACAAGTCTTTTCTGTCTTTCTGATTTTGATAAAACATCTTTACCAACCAGAATAAGTCTGTTGTAAGTATGTAAGGTGTCATCGCCTTGATCAAAACAATGTCGTAAAATGAGAGAATTTTCTTAGAATTTTTCCTTTATTTTATTTTCTTATTTTCTGACTGGAAAAAGTATGATAACGCTTTTTATTGTATGTTAATTCGCTTCGCATTGTTGTTATTGCAAGGCCACATAGCGTTAGTATTACTAAAGATATGCGACACTAGCAAGTTACGCGTGACCTTATCTCATAGCAAGTAGCAGTGTCGAATCTATGTGCTATTGTACCTCCCTCATAACAAAAAAAAAAAAAAAAAAAAAAAAAATTAAATAAATCTCTGAGTTGTTTTTACGCAAAAGACGCCCCCTTACTGCTTTCAGTCTTTTTTATTGCATTACAAATTTTTCTGATAGTCTTTCTTAAGACTTTCACAACGCTGTCCAAAAGGTTCTAACAGGAGCTGAACCTTTAATATGCCTCAACTAGTACAGTTTTCGGGTAGTGTAAGTACTTAAAACTGCTTATAACTAACGCCACTAGAAAATATTTTTAAATAAAATCAAAGGCATTTCTTTTAAACAATGTTTTCGAGACATTGTGCGTTTCATTGGATTTTGCACAGCATTTCAACAATTGTTTTTCCTTTCTTCCTTTTTCTATACCCAAATTGCGGCGAAGCTATTGCATGTCCTTCTTCTTACTAAGTAATAATTAAAATCAAACTTTAAGCATCTTTGCAGACATATAGTAACATAAGTGAACCATTATTCTTAAAAAATTGTTAATTTTCATTTCAATAATTTCGTGCATGTGAACCAAAAGTTCGTACTCACAAGATAGAACTAACACTTAAGGCTCGTTACATATTACCGAATGTTACGAGTGCTATAACAAAGTCAACACATTCCCAATCTTCTGTAGCCGATACGATAAACTATTTCGTTTCCAGAGGAAATTTTGACAATACCTTAGAGAACGAATGCAGTAAACGATAATAAGTTTTTTCTCCTACACCTCAAAACGCGAGAATATTAATTCAATCAATTAGTTTGTAATATTAAAAAAAAAAAAAAAAAAAAACGACAAAAAACTCAATCTAATCGATATTTTTGACGTATTTTTATTAGTGAAAATAAAAAGTGGACCTGGCATTACACGCCAGCGCGAAGTGAAAAGCAATGCCTTCGCTATCTAAAAAAGTGTATTTATGTAAAGGAAAAATTATGGAAAGTATTTGCTAAAGTAGGAAAGAATCTGTGGAAAAGCTTGGAATAATAATAATTGCTCAATGCAATGCCAACTTTCTGGTAAAAAAGAATTCCGTCTTTTTGAAGACCGAAATATAAATTGTCATTGACCTTACTGATCCGATTTCACACATGCAGACTTCCATCAGTTTGTATAGCTGCAAGAGTGTCTAGTCTTGTGCCCAACGATAAGGGTCACATATAAATTTTGCAGGCTTTTCAAAATTGCATTCCAGCAAAAGAATTTATTACCGCAAAATATGTAAGCAGGAAATGAGCAAAGGCAACATTGAAAAATAGGTGCAGTTTTGAAAAATTTAATTTAACCTGTCATTGCCAACCGAAAGCTCTTCGCCATAACATCGTATACTTTACTGATGGTCATGGCTAAACTGATTCAATAGTTTACGTGATTTACACACGTGCATACATTGAAGTTCTAAAATTAAAGCAATATCGCACACTACACCACACTATTTCTACTGTTTTTACTAATTGTATCGCCGGAACAGCACTTTAGCTAGTGTTGTACATTAAAGATGCAAATAATTTGAACTAAATGATTTTTGATTCACTCACTCAAAAAGTGAGCGACATATCTTCATATTGGATATTTTCATACTAAAGCTATCATGCAAAATGCATGGACTCTACTGTATTATATAAGACATTTAATAAACATCTGTCATGTGCGTTTGCGTAAGTAGTAGGTTTACTCTAACCTGGTCGTCACAAGGTCTTAGCATTGTCTCTCAAAAATTTGATAAAACTTTGTTTTTATTATAATTATAGCTTAGCCAGAGAAATAAATTACAAGACTAAAGTCTTAGAGCACTAGCATCTGAGGTTGTCGGCTTTATTGGAAGCTCTATAGCAGTTGAGATTTGAAGCCACAACTATTGAGTTGTCAGTTGTTAGTCGTGATCCTTTGTTTATTCGACTACATAGGCGGTGCTTGCATGTGCAGTATATATTAATCAAAATATTTTCCACGATCTTCCACAATTTTTTCCCACTTTACGAATTTAACCATTGTATACATTGATACTTTACATTGTTACATAATTTTCACCAACGGATATTCCGTTGATCAAAGTACATGCAAGCACCTGTTATATAGACATTACATATATATATATATCAATCAGACATCTTATCATTACATTGTCATTCTTCTTTTTACTCTAAAATCAATAATATTTCATTTGATGTTCATTCCAATTAATTTAATTTAAAAAAAAATGAAAAAAAAAAACAAATCCATATAAACCTGGAATATTATCAGTAAAGCAAAATATATATATATGAAAACCTTGAATAACCTTAGCTATCAACTCTCTTCTCTAACAATTTTTTCCCGATTCATTAATTTAACAATGTCATATACCACTTTGACAGGCTTGATTGTGTAAATACATAACAAGGCAGTATAAAGAGTCCTATAACGATACAAACGCACACTGCGACATATTAACGAACGCAATTGTAAGCCATAAAGTGACCATTTATAATACCACCCAATATCGAATTTCCCGCAAGAAAAAGCACTAACACTATATAATGAAACACGTATAAGCAAGTAAGTGCAGAACCTCCCAGAAGACACCAATGTAGAAAGGGAGTGTAATAAATACAAAGCTCACAAATATAGACGTGTTAGTCATTACTCATTTCTTTGCCTGCATTTGATATGACACAAACTGGTAGATAAGTAAGTAGGACTAGCGAGAGGTGACAATGCTACACTCCCTTGCACATGCAATTGATTGTCTATCTTGCAGGAAGGATATTTTCAAGTGTATGCATGCACGCAACATTGCAGATTATATATATAGTGAGTATATAATATGAATACATAAAATAGAAAACCAAGTTGTATTCTCTACACGAACGTATGTTTGTTTGTGCCGATGGCGCATGGAAAATTAGTTATGTATTGAATTTTCATGTTGGATTATGCACAAGTTTTTATATTTACCTTATGCGGTGTCTATTAACTTCACTGTTCCGTCTATATCTGCCTCACCTTAATGTGCCTTGTAAGGTACACATTTTCGTTTGTGAAAAACAAAATAGCTTCGTTTCAACGGTACAACTGCAGACCAAAGCCTCATCAAAACAAATAAGAAATGCATATTTGCTTTCGAGTGAATAGTTCATATTCGTTATTACATCAAATCTGATCTGCAGACGTCAACTGATTCATTCTTTTATTTAGGTTATTGCATTCTTAGGTTAGGGCATTGACTCAGATGTTTAGGAATAAATTTCGCCGTTCATGGCGGTGAGGATTCTTCATGGAGTCGCAAAAGCCACGAAAGGTAATACTATTTGCTTATTAAGACAAGAGACAACACTTTTTATTGTTCACATAATTTCCACTAATATTGCGCTGTAAGATGCGGTTCCTTTTTAAATTCATTTTATGTTCATTGGATTATAAATCACTTTTAAATTGTAACGTTTTCCCACGGACCTGCAGTGAGTTCTTTTTCTTTTCAAGAAGTGTTCGAAAATCGTGAAAATCGCGGCTATGCAAGAAAATGATGGAGCATATACCTGGATATGAATATTAGTTTGCTTAATGAGATATGCGTGGACGCCAAATGAATGAAAACATTATTTAGAACAGATATGCGATGTATAATGAGTGAATGAATCGTCGTTAAATCACGCAATTCAACAGCGTATGTTGCACAGCTTTGTGAACTCTGGAAAAATTCTTAATTAATCATCACCTAAGTTGATTGTTCAAAGCTATATGGGGTTATTACCATATGCAGTCTCAGCAGCTGGCAACTTAGTATTCATTTAGTAATGAACACTTATGCCGTCTTTCTTTAAGGGCAGATTTCTTTGAAGTCAGATAGTATTGAAGCCTTTCTTCTAACATACATTGCTCAATAAGTTGGTAGGATCACGGACGTTTTTTTGCAATTTTGCCATTCAGGTGCACTAATACTGCTAAGTAATATTCACTATTGATACTTTGCCACTTTTCAATACTATGCCAAGGACATTCCAAAATGCGGGCGGCATATCCTTCCCAGTGGATTTTTGCTTTCCACATTTTTGTAAGCACAGGCGATGTCAACTTCAAACAGGGATTACTCATGGATAGGTGGTCATAGAAAATGCCTTCTAATATCCTTGCAATCAGCTGATGATTGATGTCAGTAGTCTTACACAACTTCACTTTTAGATCTTCCAAAAAGAACAACAACTTCCAAACTCGGCTGCTTTGCTAAAGCAACCGTAGAATGCCATGAAGTTTCAAGGTATGAAGCAAAGTTTTTCCGAATTCTTTGGAAAAAGTCGACGAATACAAAATGTGGTTGCCTGATTAGCTTGCGACAATAAACTATCTTTAGAATTGCATATTGTCATGCAACTTGCGGATGATGATATCAATGCACATATAGTGAATCGCCCACCTAAACAAGCAAAGCAATTGGAAAATTCTCGTTACTTTTTTCTTTCGATCAAATTCCACTTTAGTTTTGTACGTCAATTTTGCGGTTTTAAGATTTCTAACCAAAAACGATTGGGAGTAAATGTACAAACATATAATTTCAGGCTAACAACAAAATATGTACACTTTACGGAAGGAATCTCCAGTGCTTACCGCAAACATAAACCGCATTCCCAAATAGCGGAATAGATATAACTTTATCAACTTTTCGGAGATTAATTAAATAATATTTAGCTAAACCAGAATACTTAACGATTTTAAACACTCTGACCGTTCTTTGATGAAGAACATCGGAGTAATTCTTGAAAATGTTGCTGACACACCAAAGAAATCCAATTGAAACAGCGATAATGAATTGGACATTTCAAGAAGTTGCTGTTCCTGCTTACAAAATTCCACTGACTCAATAGTTAAGGCCCACTGACCGCGCATAGCTATTCAATCGATTACGGAATAACAGCAACCGGGTACTCGTATTTCGTACAAGATCATAGTGCATCTGCACCAACAGTGAAAGCCATTTACCCGATAAGCTACATACATAGCCTCTGTATATTTTGCGATTCAATAAAAACCTTACAATTTTTATAAAGCAATGTTTTCTATCAAAATTATTTTTTGAATAAATTTTAAAGCACCCTATAGTAAAATGGCTACAGGTTATAAGGGAAAACCCTCCAAGCAAGAAATGTAAACTTTCGGTGACAATTACTTGAAAGGAAAATGTGTAAAATTTTATGAAAATGCTGTGGCACATATTAAGTGTATATTTACATAAGTCTTATATATACGTATAGATCAAGGAATAAAAGATAAGTTCAAATAAGATGTATTAAGTTCACATAATCAGTGATGACGAGTTCATATTACAGGCTACAGAACATTTGTAGGAAATCTGAATGAATACAAATTTTATATCTTCCATCGAAAGAAGAGACTTTACTTGATTCGTTTTGTAACAAGAGAAATCAAAAAAAAAACAATATACTTTCTAGAATAGTATAAAAATATTGAGACGAATTCAATCACTGCTTTGTTGTTTCCCGAACTGTGATGCTAACCTATAACCTACTAAACATTCTCTTCTATTAAGACGTAAGAGAAATAAAGTCATAAGGATGATAATATCAAAATATAACATTTTTTGATCGAGCGAAACTATCTACCAGCAATTTGTTGACTCTTAACGAACTAATGATAAAATCTTAAAAGCAAACTAATCAAGATGGATTACGCAATTAACCTATTGTGACCAATGCGTACAGGTACAGGTGCTAATAAAAATAAACTTTACTTGATGTCAACAGCAAATGAAACCAAGATTTGCATTAATGATGAAATTTAATAATCAATTTTTGAGAGGAGAAAACCAAAGCTTAAGATAAGAGATGGATGATGATGTGATTGCAGTGCAAAGATAATTGTTGTATTAGTCTAGTTCGATCATGTATAGGGTATACAGAGGTCGACTTAACTTGATTGCTGTAAAAGCTATATTTAGTGCAAATTTTTAAGTTACCTCTCTTATCTACATCTTATATACACACATTTTAGACTCACCGCTTTTATCCTTTTTCTACTTCAAGTGCCTTCTTTCAAATGCAAGACTATTTAAAGATATGTCTCTGCTTTTTTTCCTTTTTTTTTTTTTTTTTTTTTTACACTTCTCAAATTCTCTTTTCCTTCGCTTTGTGTATGTGCATGCATTTGTATACATACATATGCACGACCAAGTCTACATAAGATATATTAAAACTCAATCCTTTTCATACACTATGAAATAATCGACATACCACGGAGTTCAAGAATCGTTGGAAAGAAACACGCTATAGCATGACAACGGTTTTTTTGCGGCTTTCTTGGTATTGTTATCAGACGTAGCCAGATATGTTATGTTATCAAATGTTTTTGCAAGTCCTTAGTTTTGTTTGTATAGCTTTTTTTCCTATACATACACAGGCCGTATGTACTGCACTTGCACATATGCGGTTCTTGTGCATTTATTGATTGATTCGACATGTTATTAAAGATTGTATACATACGAAAAAAGTATACTGTATTCGTTCTTGTGTCTGCAACATCCAGATATAATGATTGAAAACATCAGAGATTATTGTAGTGTTACGGAAATTCCAAATATAGTTCTTTCCAACTAATTAACTTTCCCAAATAATAAATTCCCTAGAGAAGCAGGACCCAAGTGCACATTCGCGGCGCATCATGCAGGTTAACGGATTAAAAGTGAAGCCATGAACTTAGGTAATAATAATATGTTTGTAAACATGTATATAAACAGAATATTTGCAAAAGGCGAAGTCGGTCGGGTAAAGAACATTTGAGTCTAAAATAAAATATTAGAGTGCCAAAGTAAAATGTAAATAATTCTAGCCTTAAAGAAATTGATTGTAAATAAAATAGTGTTGTAGTGAAAACGTACAAGTGTGTTTCCCTTAAAAAGAATGTCCACGATTCAGTGATACGAACCGTATCTGAGAAAAGTGAATTTCGTAACAGGATTACTCGGAATCGATGCAACCAAGCTTGTCTGTTATTCTAACAGAATGAAGAAATGATGACAAAAATTTAGAACTAAGCGGATGAACTCCTAATTATGGCCATCAGCAAAGTGCGACGCTAATACTGAGTGGAAGAAAAAGCTGTAACTTATCATCCACAGCAGATATTACAAAATTGACAAATATACAAATTTGATAGAGACTATTAGTAAAGCTATTTAAAACATGCCCGCAACAAGCTAAAAACCGATTTGTTCCCACTCCACACATGTGTCAAATAGTCGGGAATGGTCAAAGAAAAAAGGTCATAATTGTATAACGGTGTGAAGATAAATTTGAATTTAACTAGCAAGGCCACCAAGGAAGTGCCTTAACAAAGCTTTGTAAAAGCTCTAACAGATCCCTGTTAGGTATTTAAGATTAAGATATGATTGGACTTGGAACCCTACTTTGTCCATATTAGCAAATGTAAAATATTTTTGTGAACACCTCATGAATCTATATAAAAATACCTTTCAGCCAAACAAGCTAAACAAAATCAAAATCGACTTTCCAGAACTAATTTTATCAAATATTTGAAATTTGGTAACTAAATTATAGAGAACAAACAGTTCCAACTATGTTCACCTACCTCACACGAATCTATACAAGAAATCCAAAATTTTATTTAAAATTAAAGCTACCATTGGAGCAATCAAACTTGAATGAATTTCCAGAATAGTAAATACTATACCAAATTTACTTCTTTAATGTTATGTCTGGAGTTCTGGCATCATTTTTCATAAAAGAGAAAATTTCCGAGGAGTCCGGTATATACCTTTACAAATTGCAATTATAACAGATTTACTCTACAGCGAGTATATTTTATTCGTACATGTGTGAAAACAGCCATAGCGTTGGGCCGAAAGCATATCGAGCGGTCGAAAAAATGTTGCATTCAAAAATTTTGTTCACAATATTTAAATTTGTTTGACCTTAACGATCAGCTTGTTTAAATGCGGAGGCACCACCGGTACGGGTGATTAATATTAGAGCAACTTTAAGAGTTAAGTCGCATTATTTGTGCAAAAGTTTTTCGTCATCGTCGAAAAATAAAAGTACAGTCATTTTTTTTTTTTTCTACAGCTTGGAAAACTTTGTGAATTATATACATTCACATACTGTTCATTTGACGGCAACGGCATTTCGTATCACTCGCTGTCTTTTAATAGGATGTCAGGCAGCAAGAAACTATAAAATAAACGTTCAAGTATGAGTAACACATTTGATCGAGATTTCATTCGGACAAATGGAGCCAACTTTAAAGCATACTGCTTTGTTGTATCGTGAAGGTGAAGCGATTAACTTTCATTTACTCATATCAATTTAAAGAAATCGGCGACGTAATATGTCCTCAGCATGAGGACAAATATAAAATGATGCTTGTTAAGCGTAATATGTACTCAAGGTTTCGTGAGTAGCATGGAATTTTACGATTTAGGCGACAACAGCACGGTTTACACCGCTTACGTCCAGGCTGGTAATCGCAAGTAAGGGCAGCAGCTTTAAAATCTTCCATAGAGGCTGTCAACGAAGAAAGTGTTTCGAACAATGGCGACGCACTTGAGCAACGGCGTAATGTCAAGTCTGCAGACATTTTGCGTAAACAACAGAGGTATCTCCATCGATCAAATCTGTAAATACTAACCAAGTAATTTCACTTATCTATCGTAGAGTTACCTATATATAGCCTGATATATTAGCGTAAATGTTCATTGTTTAATTGCGCTACAGACTTCCTCATCGATTGAGATGTTGTTGTTACCTTAAGTGCTGTACAAGCATAGATGCCAGAATGTTTGAACTATTTTCATATACTTTTAAAAAGCTCTGACTAAATTTTGAGAATATTTCAAAATTTTTGACAATGATCTTTCTATGCATATTTTTTGATGTCCGTATATGTTACGTTGTTCGTTTCAAATTTAAAAAAAAAAAGAAGCAAACATTTTTAATTATTATTATTATTTTTTTTTTTTTTTTTTTCGTGCTCGCTAAACGCCTTTTAAGCCTGCGGAGAAAAAATATTTTGCTATTATATTTTTCTTTTCCTGCAATGCGAAATATATATTTAATGATTGAGTTTTTTTTTATTATCTTGGGCGTGTGTGGAGTTTTAACGCAAGATGAAGTCAATCCAGATGCAAATATCTCTGTTACTGAGGTGATCTCAGGATCTAAATATACCAAGCATATCGCAATATGGGGTGTTTACACTTCGGGTGAGATGCACCTTTACGGTGTTGGTGTTCTTTTAAAAAGGGATATAGTATTATCATATACCGTCATTAACGTGTGCGTAGATGCAGAAGCAAATGTAATCGATAAATAATATAATGTTTGTTTTTTATATATATATATAGAACCGAAAGGCAAATAACCGCCAGAAATCCTTTGGAAATACACGTAGGCTTTACAATAGTGGGTACCTATCGTTATCCTAATAGAATTCCCTATTCGCAAGCCGATAAATGGATGGACGGAAGGAATTATATGAAGTCTACTCGTCTA
Source organism: Glossina fuscipes (assembly GCF_014805625.2). NCBI lineage: Eukaryota > Metazoa > Arthropoda > Insecta > Diptera > Glossinidae > Glossina > Glossina fuscipes. The sequence continues at coordinate 1,083,413 of NW_023998416.1, forward strand.
GATCTCCCGCAACTTGGTCTAATAAAGATTAACGCTATTTTAAGGCTACATCCGTACTATGTTGCACTTATGGAATTGCCGCAGCACGATTATAATGGATCCGAAAATTGCGTTATAGTCGGTTTTGGCGATTTCAAAGATAAAGTAAAATAATTCACTTCATTATTGAATTAATAATCGATTAATTTGATGAAACAAATCGTTTACATTTGATTAGGTGACGTTTACGCACACATTGGCATTTGAAACCAAAGTTAAAGTTTTGGATGTGAAAACATGCCGTGAGGTGAATCCTGATTATGCCTTGCTGCATGATAATTGTATTTGCATTTTGTCTGCATTAGGCGACGAAATTTGCGAAGTGGCTGGAGGCGAACCAGTTATATGTGACGGTATTGTCTTCTTTTTTTTTTGTGCTTGTGCTTTCCTTAAACAATCAGACCTTAAACAATCTCTTTGTATACAACAGGCGTTCTTACTGGAATTGTGAATTCAGGAGCGTGCGAGAAGAAAAAACCACGAAGTTGCGCTAACGTCTTTCGATTGAAAGACTGGATAGAGGAGCAATTGAAGATTCTATCATCAAACACTTCTCGACCAAGCTTGCATAAATTCGCAATATTATATTTAGTATCAACAATCTGTAGATTACAAATTAACAAGAGCTTAATTAATCGTTACTAGATAAACAAATTCCTGTGCCAACTATATATCGAATTATTACTTATTTTTTGCGAGTTTATTTGCTCATATATATGCAACTTGAGTGATTTAACTTGTGCAAAAGTTTGTTTTATTACCGCGAAAGACTGAATCGGACGGACCTCACAGAATAGACATATAACTATGTTTCACCGATGTCGGCAACCGCAAGTTGTCAATCTCTTGTGTACAGTACACACGAAGGCTGAACAATCATTCACGATTATTAAAACATGAATATCCCGAACATTTTAATACACTGTCATGGCATTGGACTTTTATTTTTATTGAAAGCATTTAAATGTTACCCAGAATTAACAAGAAGCTGCCTAAATATAGTTAACTTTGACGACATAACGGAAGTAGTTTCCGTATTTGCCACGACGTGAGGCTTACATATACAAGAAAATATTTCATTTTATTGTGCATTGAAAAGAAAAGAGGACTTTTTCTGAATAACACCTCCGTGTGGTGTTGCCTGGTAATGGCTACTCTTCACTTCACCAACGTTCTGACATGACACGCGTCGATACAAAAGTAATTATCAAACAGAAGGCGAGACTTCCATTTTTTGAAATTCTCTTCAATTAGGAAGCGTTTCTTAAATGCCATTTTATCGGATTTTGACTGAGAAACGTGCAAATAATGCAAATTACTATGCAAGGCCTTAACGAGACTATTTTAAATAAAGTAAATGACTTTTGCGAATATAACCCATTTCTGTTGTCATGGATGAATGCCTCAGATCAATTGCTCTTTGTACGTTCAATTGCCACGCTTTCGGAACGACATCCCTCGACAGCATGATTGCCGAAACCGATCTCCCAACTTTAGAAAATAGGGTATGCGAGCCAAAGGATTCTCGAAACTCCTCGACTCAAACCATGCATACTCGGCAAAAATGTCAGAAAAGTTACTATTATCAAAACAAAAGATTACAATTCGCAATACACTCCTATATGTATAAGTCTTGCGTCATCTTGAACATTTTCCAAAAATTCCGATTCAAACCTTCGTAGAATTTAAAAGCCAGTTCCCTCTCACCAGAAAGTTAATCGCAGAAAAAATTCACTTTTTGGAAAACAATAATAAGTATCATCTTTGTAGAAAGAGTTTACTAAGAGCGACGACCTGTTCGCTGCCAAAGCAATAATGAATGTTTCATGGCAAGTCCAGGTCCAATCATATCTCACATAAACATGCTGCGCCTTTTGCAAACGTAGCGAGAGCTATTCTCCAAGACACAAATCTGATCGCAAAACAAAACTCATCACAGGCAACCTGCCAGCCATAAAGCTATCCGTCACCTCTTAAATGCCAGTTATAACACACGCCAAAGAGAGTGCGCTAACAAAGTGAAAGGTATCATTGTCACTTACGAAGACAAAATTAGAATTTTTCATCTGCCGAACCATATTCGTCTCTTGGGAAATGAGTGAGCAAATCTAACAGTCAAAGCAGCGATCTCGGTACTTTGTATTAAGGACGAGATGTTCAATCTTCAAAAATATATTGGACAAAAAATTTAAGAGAGTATTAGCGAAAAAAGTGTATAGTTCTACCATTTATATCACTTCCCTATTAATTCTAATATTAATTCGCCGCCCTATCCAATCAGCGTCGAAGAAACCAAGACGAAAAGAAATCTATTGTTTCAATTTGCTGTGTAAACGCCAAGCCCTTTCTAATATTTGAAGGAGCGTTTACAGAGCATCTAACCCTACGGACCTTTTAATAGTACCTGGAAAAGCCGGTGTCATGAAAGTATTTAATTTTAATAAAATGACTAAACAAACCATCAAGTTTTGCTTTTAGAAAAAAGCAGAACCGATAGTCTTGGCTGCTGGTGCCCTTCTCACTTTACTTCTCTTTAGTCTAATTATATTATATTAATAATTATAATACTAATTACACCTCCCTTGTTTCTCTTATTTGCGACATGTTAACTGTGTACCCATGGCAATGGTTAGGGGCTCAATTTAAAGATTTGAAAAAGTTCAAATTTTTTTAAAAACTGTGCGTTGCAAAGAATGTCAGAATTTATTCCCAGAATAAACGGCACATTTCTTGACAATAGAGATAGTCATAATGTTAGATTGTTCTGGAAGTCATCTCGTTTTTTTCCCAACCGTGAATTTAATTGCATTTCTCACAGCAAGATTCACATTTAAGCCAAATAGTCTTTGATAGCTGATATCGTAAAGATTGCGTGGCAAAAATTTGTTTTGATTCAGGCGTTTGATACGTTACCAAATATAGAAAGTTGAAAGATGCATTTCCGGCCTACTTTATGTATTTCGTATTACTAGCGAAAAGATAACAAGTAAAAAAATTAAGTTCGGTCGGGGTCGAATCTTTTATAGCTACCTACCACCGTTTTCTCCAAAAAAAGACAAAAGAAGTAAAAGAACTTATGCTCTACAATATGGAGCGGGCGCAGATGATTTCTTCTATTTTCAAAATAAAAATTTTCATGTGTATGGCCACGTGGACGTTGTAGCCGTATCCTTTGAAAAGTTTAGGTCAATTCCAAATTTTTTTGCAAATTTGTAGGCGATATTTTCATTTCCGGTAACGGAAAAAAGTCCACCATAAATGCTACCAGGTTGCGCGAACGGTTCTGCGCGTTATAAAGATATTGAAAAAATTATAAAATTTTGATACATTATAATATTGAATAGGCGTGGTTAATTATACCATTCTTGAGCATAAATGCTGCAGCATCGTCCATAGAAATTTTTGTACATTTATTTGCTGTAGTCTATGAGTAATAAGCAAAACACCAATTTTCACTCCCTTTGAACAGATTTAGCCCATTTTCAATACCAACATGCGTGCGAGAACTTCCACTGGTTCTGTCAAATTTAAGGTCGATAGCTTCATTTTTGCGGCCAAGAGAATGTTTACGCCAGACATTACATAGAGGGACGGACGGACGTGCTTAAATAGGTTTAGGATTTGATGCTGATCAAGAATATATATACTTTGTGGGGTCTAGGATACTACCTTTTTGGGCATTGCAAACGGTTTGGTAAAATGAATATACCCTTCATCCTTGGGTGGTGGGTATAAAAATGATTATCAGGCAAAAAAAAATTATTGGCTGCGTATGGAGGCAACGAACGAATAGAACACCAGGGGCAAAACTGCTTAGCAAATTTTCTTTTCATTACTTTTAAATCACATTCTGGACGACCAGCAGGAGCTAATAAAGCTTTTAATTGAATCCATCCGCCGAAAGAGAACTCGTAAGATCACTGATAGTTTCACTTTATTTAATTTTACTGTACTTGATAAAATGGTTATACACTATAAAGAAAAAAACGGAATTTCTTTTCGAATCTCTCAATAATTATCATTTTTCTAAATAAAATTTTTAAAATATTTTAAAAATGTAGCCTAAGGGTATTTACATTTCTTGTGTTGCTCTAATATACACTTGTTTACACCGCGCCTAATTAAGTATATAGCAACTCCAGGGTAGGATAATAGCAATGTTTAACTATAATGTTAAGTTAATGTCTCGATTTCATACGTTTACAACACATTGACAATTGATTAAGATCCGCCTGAGTAGCGGAGCAGGCAAGGAGTCTCGACTAGCAACTCAATGGTCGTGGGTTCAAATCTCAAGTGCGGTAGAGTTTTTATTAAAAAGCTGAAAGCTTTAGATGCTAGTGCTTTAAGACTTAGTCTTAGAATTTATTCTCTGGCTAAATTTATAATAATAATAATAATAATGACAATTTATTAAATACTTTTTAATAAACAGAAAAACATATCTGAAATGTAACTCACAACTGACCCCATTTAAATTATATACATAAGATATTCGCTAGTATAAAGACACAAATTGAATGCACATGAATAAATTTGCTTTAAAAATATCATATAGAACATCTTTCGCAAATACCTGTTAATAAAAGTTGGCAGCTGCTGCGACTATAATCACAATTGTTGTATAATAAATTCCATACTCTTCAAGCACATCCGCCTTAACACTGAGGTTCTTAGTCTATTGGATTATCAGATAAAATACTTTTAGCTACAGCCAGATGGTTGCATACAAATATATTTTATCTTATTTATTTCTATCCGTTTTTATTAGTACTGTGCGTCCACTAGTTATTTGAGTCGGCTCCCTAATAAATACGGTAACACTCTAAGGCATTGTAAATAACGTCAAACTAAAGCTGCGTAGATTCATTGTTCTTTTAGTCGGTCATCCATTCACCTATTACACGCAGCAACAGTTGTTATACCCTACACTTTTTGTTGTGCTTGTTAAGCTCGTGCGGACGTAGGTAATATGCAGAAAGCCTTAAAATACACTTATATTTTATCATCGGTAAGGAAAATGATGCAGCTAAGTTGTCTGTGTTGTCTGTCCGTCTAATATCTGTCCATATATTTTCGCATTCAACCTGTATATCACAATTTTTGCGACATTTTATCGACTTGTCTTCGCGTAAGGACAGACACTATTTACAATGGCTCGAATCAGGTCCACTTTTTCGATCACTTCCCATATAACGATTTTTGAAAATAAGGATAAATTTTCAATATTTTTCCAGAAAACTCGCTATGTATTAATACTTCGTCATTCTAACTTGATATGAAAAATTTAGTTCGGGTGGGGCAACTTTTTCAACCGCCTATGATAAAACGGACTCTCTATGTGCCGAAAGTTAAATGTCAATATTTCATGGTGAAAATTGATTCATAATAGTGAACTGAGAAAGAAATCAATTTTACCGAATTCGGGCCACGGAGTTTTATTTACTGGACACCGCTGCTTATAATGATTCTTAGGAAAAGTAAAATTTTAAATGCCAAAAAGCCTAATTATTAAGGTTTTATGATAAAGATTTGCTTTTCAATGCCAAACAATTAGATCAATTAACGAAAAAATTCTTGGGAAAGTTTTAATTTGAATTTGTGTAAAGCGTTGCTATGTTAGTATTTTTCAAAAGCTTTTTTTGAGCTTAAGTTTTCTAAGAGGCTTGAATTATTCTTTCCAAGACAATCGTTTTGATCATACTTCTTTATATTAGGTGCTTGCATGTATTTTGATCATCAAAATCGATTGATGCAAATGATACAGTAATGTGAAGTACAACAACAACAAAAATCAACGTACACAATGGTTAATTTCGATGTTATTGACCTTTCTTTACATAAAATAACAGTTTTCCATATGAGTTATTCGGTGCATACAGATGCTAACCGTGGAACGGTCGCAGCCGCTGCCAACAAACACTTTTAGATGCTTATGATGACGCTGCTCCGTCACATCTCATTTGTCGGTTTTGGCTTCAGCAGTTTAAAAGTAGTGATTTAACAGACCCAAGTCATCTTCAAGTCATCCTCTTACAACGCTCGGCCACACGTTGCAAGAGCTGTCAAGGGTACACTGGCGCAGTTGGAATGGGACGTCCTCACGCACCCACTGCGTATACTCACTAGACATAGAGCGTTTTGATGACCATTTGCTCAAATGAAGACAACATGCAGGAGGAGTACGAAAATGGATCGTTGACAAACCAATATCGTTCCCTCGCCACGATATCTGGTGCCAACTTTTCTCAATTCAAGTGAAGAAATGATCAGAATACATGTAAGCATTTACCGTATTGATAAAATCTATTGGCATATTGATCAATACTATGCTTCTGTACATATACTGGTGTAAATTAACTCGGGTGAATCTCGTCATTGCATGTGTAAGTACTAGGAAAGATTGAATTTTCAATCATTAAACTCAATTTCAACTTTATTAAGTAGTTAAAAAATAAGGCGCTAAATAATTGAATTTCAAAAAAAAAAATTTTTTTTTTTTTTTTTTAGTATAAAATTTTTCGTCTTTGTAACAATACAATGTCGATGCGCTTCAAAATTTTGCTTTTTTTGCTTATTTTAAACTGGTTTGGAACCGGTCAAATGACTCTTCCAGAGAAACTTGAACATCCTAGGAAGACCTCCTATGCAAAGCATTTAGTTTGGGGCGCCATAAAGCCCACGTCGCTTGAACTGGAGGGTAAGGCAGCTAATACGAAAGATATCCAGAAATTTGAAAGGATTACAGGTTTTGGTGTCATAATCGACAAAAATTTGATATTATCATCTAGAGGTGATGCGCCAGGCAATCCACAAATGGAGTAAGTATAAAAGTAAGAAAAATTCCTTATTTCGTTTATATATACGTTTGTTTAGCGCTAAGATTCTTGGTGTTCATGTGAAAGGCGATGTCGAAAGGGTTGTGGGATATGGTCAAACTGTATTTAAAGATGTTCCGGAAAAACCTTATCAAGTGCCACTTAAAACCGGCGCATTATACAAGAATCCAAAAAATCATATCGCATTGTACGAAACAACCGAAAAATTGAAGTTGGACAAGCAAAAAGCCGAAAGTGTAATATTGGCTTCAAAGGAGTATAAGATTGGTGATAAATGCGTGATAATTAAACCAACCGTAAGTATATTAATACGAATATTTTCACATTTCAAAAATGGATTTCGAAATGCATTTTGCAAACGTTAAAGTTTATCAAGCTCACTTGCAAAAGAATCAAATTAAGCGTAAAATTTCGTAATGCAAGAGGCAAGAAGTTGTGATGAAAATGAAATCAAATTCTTTAAGAAGCTGCATCTACTCGTTTAAAATTTTACTTTCCCAACAACCCCTGTAAGCAGAACATTTTGAATTTATTCACCGTATACGTTTATATATGTGCAAAAGTTTGCTCAAAATATATTTACGTCCCTAATACCAAACTGTTGTGATTGTAGACTCGATTTTATTCGCAAAAGATCACAAAATCAAAAAGAACTCGGGGGGAATAATGTACGGCCTTCATTAACTTTCTACGAACCGCAACAAATGTCACCTCAATCTTTGCATTGAACGGTCACAATTCTTCTATTCGCAGTTTCCGCACCACGTGACTTACTTAGCTTACTTAGTCTCTCGAAAATGCCAAATTTCTTAATTTCACAATCGAATGATTGGCGCTTGTAAATAAATATTATCTATAAGAGCATAACCTTTTAAGGCATATGCCGTAATATAATGACTATATTGTGTTACATGCCTAGGGTACGCAAAATGGCCAGGAGATTTCTGAGTTTGATGTGGAAATTCTAGATGAGAAGAACTGCATGCAAATGGTACCCGATATAGATAGTGATCTTTTGTGCTTTAACATATCGAGCTGTGCTGTCGAGGCGGCAGGCGTGCCAGTAATATGCTCAGGTAAGCGTGATGATATGATAAAAACCCCGTTTGATTGATCGTCAAAATTAAGGTGAACTCGCGAGCATAATAACTGTAGAAAAACCAGATTGTGAAAAGCCGCTTGTTGGCGCCAACATTTTCAAAAATCGCCAATGGATACATTCTAAAGCTAACGAGTTGTACGTAGAGTCGTCATCGTCCAACGTAGTATCGAACTCCGTCACATTTGCTGCCGCCATGTTGATTTTATATGGAAAGTTATTACTGATTTAATATTTATTCTCCATAGAAAAGAACATAAAAAAAAGGAAATAGTTCTGGATATAAACGGAGAGTGTTTTTTATAATTTCATATAAGTAATTGTGCTATTGTAAAGATTTATTCCTGCTTACGTAAGTAAGTATAAATGAGTGTCGGTGTGAACAAAATCTAATTTTAATAATTTTTCAAACAGCCTGGACTAACAAAATGGATGAAGCAAACCAAGTGTCCTTTATTTTGATGATCTTATTTTGAAATTTCTTAACAAAATTGCAAGAGTGTGAAGGGAAAGCATCTGATAAATCTTGTGTTAAAGCCCGTGACAACTGTTATTGTGTTATAATATAGTTGCATATTATATACGATGTCTCTGTATAAACAAAAACGAAAGAAAAAAAAATTTATTTTGCTTTAATATTAATAACAAAAAAATTTTCATATTTTCACATACATATGCAAACAATAAAAATGTAAACATAAAAATTAAAAGACCTTTCGCACTGAAAGCTTTATCTTAATGCTCTCAGTATAAGCCTTCAGCTAGTGCAGAATCAAGCCTTGCTTGGAGGGGATAAGACTTCGTTTCCTTTTTTTTCTCTAACAAGACGGGATACACCTGATAGTCAAAGTTTCGACTGGTTCTGACGTGGCCTTTTTGAAAACTTAACGTGTGGCCAAATGCTTCATATATATAATATTTTGGTCACTTCAATTAATCCATTGTCTTTCATATCGCGATTCTCTGGGGTCTAAAAACTCTTGAAGATGAATATTCGATAAACATTCTCACCAAATATGAAAAAAATGTAGCTCAGAGAAAAAAAAGTAATAAAATTCGTGCTTTACGACTTTATACGCATTTATGCAACTCTTGTTGTCGAGCGCCAATTAAATTGTTGTCAACTGCAAGCGAACATTGCACACCCGTCGCTTTGATTTAAAGGAATGGAAAATAAAAGAGGGATAAAGAGAAAGACTAATTTCTGATACTCTATAACTACGCAGGGACGAGATCGGACTCATTTCTTCCATTGCGCAGATTCCACGAACACCAGTAGAAACTTCCAATCTTTTTGGCAAATTCAAACGCGATATCCGAATTTTTGAGCTCTGTAGAATACTTAACACAGACATTAGACAGATGAATTGGCGGACAGACTACTTACTTCTGTATTTTTCAAACTTTCTTTTGGAACGATTTAACAAAGTAACTCCCCAAAAATTTTTTATTATCCTTTTTTAAATTTTCGCAGACAAATTCAATAATTACAACATTTTAAAATCTGATATACATAACTTATTCAAAAGTCCTTTGGAATCACCCAATTACCAGCTAATGAATGAATTCTTGTCTGTGAGAAAATCGACAGTTATTCCTGCAGAAGCGCAATCGAATTTGATTAAAGCCAAAGAGAAATATTTTTCACTCATCTTTACTGATGGATCTAAGAGTCTGACATTGTACGCAGCTTTATTTGTATCCAAAATATAAACATCGAAGCTTATTTCTCAAATCACCCATGCAGCTCTCTGCTTCCGGTTGAATATTTTGCGATCTTAGAAGCTATTCGCTTAGAGAGCACTTAATTACACAAGAAATTCTTTATCGTGTCGGACAGTAAAGCGGTCTTATCTGCTTTTCAATCATTTCCCTCAGATAAAACTCATCCTTATGTCCTTGAAATTATATCTTCACTGTATAAACTCAAATCTGATGCTCTTTGTTTCCATTTTCTTTGGGTGTCCAGTTACATGGATATTTATTGGAAATATCACTTCGGATAATATCGTATTTTTCAGACATTCATTTGCTAATAATCGTGCTCTGATTTCTGCCGACTTAAAGACAATCGACAAAAACACTCAATCCTTTCTTGGTATAGACATTGGTATAATTCAACTCATGGTCTCCACAAATATTTACAACACCTTACTTTTACTTTTTCTAGGTATTGCAGACTCAGACGGCACACTATTTACCTTATTAATAGCTGATATTTAATCATATGAGACGCAAGGATCACGTGTACAAAATTAATTTGCAGTCTCCTGATCATTTTCTATTTGTCCGAATCTCGCCGCTTCTATTCGTAAATTGTCTACAGACGGCAGTCATAATCGTGGCGTTTTTGACATTTCATACTCACGTATCCACCGTAGACTTGGCGTCGCAATCTTCCCATTTTTATAGCTTATCTTCAGAACACATAAATGTTCACAGCCATGAGCTTACTACGCACACTATGAGCTTACTCTTTTACATATTCCTTTACTTTCGCAACATTTCATCTGTTTAATAAGACGCGTAATTTCTTACACCACACGCTATGAGATTCACTTCGCACTGTATCATTCCGAAATCAATTGGAAAATAAATTCCCATAAAATAAAATACGAAAATAAATTGAAATTTGCGAAAGATGACTTTCCGCAAAAAGAACCAAATGGCGAACGTCATAGTACGCAAAACATGTACATGTATATATATGTATATCTTTACAAATAAACTAATCGCCAGTGAACTTCGTGTTCACATTGAACCTTTTTTATCCAACCTAGTAGATCATCTATTGTTGATTTGCTGACTTGCTGAAGAAGAAGAAGAACAAATATATTTTATATACAATTTTAATATCCTAATCGTCTGTCCTAATAAAACCAACGTACTGCATTACTTCTTACACTACGAATTTTTACGCTACGCTATTGTATCCTACGTGAAGTACGGTGAAGTATGCAAAATTGAATAAAAATTTAAAAAAAATTAAATGGTGAATGTGTAAGAAATAATGGAATAATTAATAATAATAATTGTATGTCAAAACTAACCGTTTAACACTAACTTTATTATGGCTCAAACGAAGAGCTTTATGTTCACATTGGCCCTTTTCTACACATCTCAGCGATTTCTCGTTTGTTGATTTGCTGAATAGAAGTAGAAGAAGAAGAAAAAGTTTTGGTTTTTTTCAACAATGTTTAGGAGTTTCAAAATTTTGATTTTCTTAACCATTTTAAACTGGATTGCATTCCAAGGACAGACAGAAGATATATTGCTGCAGGAACTTGAAAATCCCGAAATAACTGACTACGCTAAATATTTAGCTTGGTGTTCAGTAAAACCTAAAAATATTCAAATCAATGGAAGGTCGGCTACGAAGTGGGAAATGCATACCTATAAAGAACCGATCGGTTTTGGTGTTATTATCGCAAATAATTTGGTTTTATCGGGACTAGGTGACGCCCCGCCTGGTCCAAGAATTGAGTAATTATGAAACTGAGATAAAATTTTCATTGCGGTTACTTAAATTGCTTCTTTTTTTTTTAAGATTTAAAACCCGCACCTTAGACGGCGATGTTCATGTAAAAGGCGTTATTGAAACTGTTGTCGGATACGGCCAAACAAGATTTAATATAGTGCCAGGTGAACCTTACCAGATGCCGCTTAAGATAGGAACAAGACATACAGACCCTTATAGTTTTATAACATTGTACGAGACAAAGAAAAGTTTGCAATTGAATACAGGCAGAGCCCTAATCTCACCACTGGCTTCGAAACTATATGGGCCTCGTCACAAATGTCTATTAATAAAGCCAACGGAAGGTATGTTGGTAGATAAGTAGCTTGAAGTGAAACAATTTTGCTTTTAAAAAATTTGCAATTAGGAGTTTGGCGCTAAGTGCCAAAATGTCTCATAAATAAATATCTCGCCGTAGTCGTCACAAATCGAATAGCATATAAAGGTATAAATAATTTTGGGAGGAGAGTTCGTTTATATATCGTGGAGGATGTGTTTGCTCAAAACAAGAGCCTCAGAATGAATGAAAAACCAAATGGCATTTTTTTTTTTTATAATTTTACTAACAAGTACAGCAAAAATATCTCTGATGGATTTAGCAGAGAATTATACACTTGCACTTAAAAGGTGCATAATTCCAAAATCGGTTTTTATATATAATATAAGAAGTTTTATATTTAAAATGGCCTAACCCGAGACTAACATGACACAATTAATTTAATTAATTTTACATAAAGAGTAATAATTTATAAAAATAATTTCTATAAAATATATTTAGTAAGGAGGATATATGCATAAATGTAACGATTAAGATATAATTCCGATAAATAATGCTTAATCAGTGAAACAGGTACCGCACGAAGGTGCCGAGATTGTACAGTATCCTGTGGAAATACTAGATTATGAAAAATGCAGAGATTTTGCTGACGACCTGCATGAGGATGCAGAGGAACTTCTTTTGTGCTTTAATATAACTAATTGTGCGGTCAATATTTCAGGATTACCAGTTTTTTGCAACGGTAAACACGAGTGGGAAAATATGAAAAATTTCTTTAAAATTAATAATTGGTTTCCATTTTGATATTGATTATTAACAACAAGATGAAGTAGCAAGCATTATAACCGAAATAGATGGAACTTGTGACGCACCACTTATTGGCGTTAACATATTCAATAATCTTGATTGGATCAATTATATGATTACGGTGCTGGCGATAAACCGTGCTTCACCGACTTTAATATCTAGATCATCTTTTCTTCTTGTTCTTGTACTTTTATATGTTATATAATAAGACTGATGCAAGCATCTAAATTTACATAATTATAAATTTATTCTTTCATAATAATAAAATTGTGTGAAACTTGAGAGTGAAAAACTAATAACGTGTCTGTGAAAATATTTTACACTTGGCCTTTTTTAGATTCACTTGGCTCATTGTCTTGTTTTTATACCCCACAATCGAACGATCGATCAGGGGTATGTTCATCTTTTTGAAACGTGTGCAACGCGCAGAAGGAGAAAGCTTCCGAGAACCCACAAGGTATATATATATATATATTCTTAATCAGCGTCAAATTCTCAATCGTCTTAATCATGTCCATCTGTCAGTCTGTGTAACATATGTTGCAAACATTCTCTTGGCCGCAAAAGTTAAGCTATCGTCTCCAAATTTGGCAGAAGCATTGGAAGTTCTTGCACGCAGGTTGGTATTGGAATAAAAAAATGGTGTTTTGCTCGCGACTCACAAACTGCAGCAAATGAATGTACAAAAATTGTGCAGCGTGTGCGGCGTTGTAGTATGTGTACAAAAATTGACCGCGCCTATCCGATATTATAGCGGATCCAAATTTAGGTTTCTTTTCAATGCCTTCCCAACATGCAGAAACAAGCTTCAAAAACCTCGTAAAGTGTACATATTTGGAATGCTTCTCATCTGACCTTCTGTCCATCTGCCCGGCTGTGTAATATCTTTGCTAAACATCCTTTCGTTAGCGAAAATGAAGATTACCTTCTACAAATTTGGAAATGAATTTGGAAGTGACATCAACGTTTCAAAGTAGACGCCTACTACCGAAAAAAACTTTTGTTACTGATCAGGTTAAGTTGGAAAATAAGCATAGATGTGTATAGATGTACCGGTAATCAGAATTTTGGCACAAAAAGCGAAACACAGATAGACGTCAGTCTGATTGCTTCGTCAGAAATTTTTTTCAGCTTATTAAAAAAAGGTCAAGAGCGAATATTATTGAAATACAAGAGGAGACGAGGAAAAGTCACGCTCCAGAGCGGGAATGCTTTAATCATTTGAAAAGAAAGATCTTACATCGCCTATCTTTCTCTCCAAATATAAGCCTTTATCATTCTCCTTTATTTCCATCAGGACATTTCGAACTGCTCGAAGCGACGTCCATTTCAGTGGGGCGATGTTGTGACTGTTACTGTTACGTAGTGAATCTATCGTTTTCCATTATTAATTTTTAATATCCTCTTAATTATGGCTAACCATAGATTAAACTACCAATTAGTATTTATCATAAATATGTATACATTTATATATCCGCACTATTATATCCATGAAAATACGAATCTATTATATGAGACCAAGTTCAGGTGACAAGGCTTCGCTATGCATTCGATTTGTTTAATTAGGCGTATGCATAAGTATTTGTGTAAGTTAACAACAGAATCAAAGTGCGCTATGCAGAGCAAACGTGTTCAAGATAATGAAAGAAAACCATCTTTGATTCTAACCCGGAAATGCCAAGGATGAAGTCAGGCAATAGCATAACGCCCGAGGTCAGTCGTTTTGAAGAGTTCGAACAGAGCTGAGAGCGTTAAGCAGGAAGCAGGAAACTGGCCAATGCTATAACTTTTGTGAAAACAATAGCAGATCGAGTAGTATATTCTAAGTTTGCCCTTATTAAGTTAACAATCGCGGATAACTAATGCTAATGGCGCCATGGCGCTGCATGCTTACAGAGACTTGCATTAATCCTTTTCCAGCAATGATATGATGATGGTAAGCGGCTATTTAATTGTGAACCATATATAGCAATGCCTACAAATACATAAATAATATACAATAATGATACATAGAGTTCCGGTGCACAAGAGAAATCGTTTATCAGTTATTTATTACCATACGTTATACTAAAGTTGCTTGTACGCAATCCAATGGCTTTACCGAAGACTTAGCTACTATCATGTCAATCAAATGAAAATGATCGTTAACGGAACAAAAACAAACATCTAATGAAATATAAAACAAAAGCGTTGCTAATAAGTAGCAGAAAAGAAGTGAAGAGATCGGCGTAAAAATTGATAATCTGCTTCTGAGTTCAAATATCGTATGCGTTTGAAAGCCTGTCAGATAACTTTTGCAGTCATATTCTGAACAATATCACCAAATCTTATGACTTTTCTTTGTGACTTTCATAACTTAAGAAACTTATTGTATGATGATCAAAAATGATATTAGGACTGCTATTGCTCTGGAATATTAAATTTGATGCAAAGATCCAAAAACTGTGAAAAGATGGACACAGAAAAAATTTCCTATAACGGGCGGGCGGTCAAAATGTTGTGTGAGTTTTCATTTAAGTAACGGCAAAAGTAACATAGAAGAGAGCATCGTTTGACTGCGCTGAACACGTCTTTAGGATGCGCATCAGAAAACATTTGTCAGCTAACGCAGCTGCAGCTCTGTTTACTACCTCCTGGCCTAGAGTACTACTATTCGAATATAGCAGTGGCCAGTGCAAACGACTGCAAACCTACCTGGACCCAAGTTAACAAGGAGAACCCTGCTAAACGTAACAAAGAAAAATCTGGTGAATTTAATAGGTTTTCAAAGTACAAAATTATTTTATTTATTTAATAAGATTCGAAAGCTTCGCGAAATATATATTCGAAAATGTAAATCATCCGTAGCCGGTAAACTAATTCCTGTTCGTTCTTCCTCATCGCTGACGTTTCTGGCTAAAGAGCATTCTTCTTCAGAAGTCAATTGACTTCATTGCTTTGAGTTATTGTGCCATCTCACTTCATTGTAACATATTAGAATTTCATCCTATAAAACGTTTAGATTAAAGTATATTGCTTATACTTGAGCGGAGCAATGGTTTCCACGAATGACTGGCAAATCACATTTTATGAATCCTTCGAGCTTACATAAGTTATCATAACTGGTATGCATTTATCATTGTGCTTACAATCCATTTGAGAGAGCGATAGCATTACGGATTTACTCGAATCAACCTATGTCTTAACATTTGTTTTATGGACACATCCATTACGCACAATTCTTAACTGGTACATTGTTTTCTCAGGAAGTTTTTTTATATACTATTTGACCACTCTCTAAAACATGTCTCACAACAAGCGTGACAGAACTTTCATACATATTTTTAAATAAAAATTTCCGTAACACGCCCGGAAATCGGGTAAATGAATGCGCGAGTAGAGTAAATAATTAACAGTTTCCTACAAGAATGCTCAGAGTGTTGATTCCACCTACACTCACCGCTAAAGTGGGGAAACAAATGTGAATTAATATTCACGCCAGATGACCCTTTCCCTATTTGCTTTCGTTTTTACTTTAATAGTCGGACCAATTGAATCATTCTATAGTATTTTTCAATGATGGTTTCGTTTGACTGGAACATTTCACAATACGCTGCATCCAGGTTGCTGCCCTAACAGAAAATGACAAGGATATTTGATTTTACAATTGATGGCGATGTTTTTCCCTTAGCGGCGCGGTGATCTTGTACTCCTCCTCCGATATTGCACCGCATTCTTTTTTTTGATCATTCTCCACGATTTAGCAGCACTTCTTTTAAACTAAATGCGAAAAACATTGTTTGTTACGTTTGCAAATTTTTCCGCAAATCCCCGTTTGCCTGAACCTTATAAGAATTATATTTCTATATATAAAAAATCACAGGTTGCCAAATGCTCATAAATAAAGTTGGGGACATCCCTTAGAAAGATTTGGACGGACTTATTCGTGCAGGCTTCAAAAGCAATTTTCATCACTTAATAAGGAAGAAAATTATATTCGGTTCCGGCCGAATCTTTTATACCCATCACCGTCATTCAATAAAAGATTGAAAGGCAAAAAAAAAAAAATATATAACGACGACAAAGAAGTTTCAGTTTTGGTTGTATAGACCAGGAGAACGTCTACCAAAGATACTACACAGGTCGGCGGGCGGGCAAGTGAACGCACTGACGGACAGATGGACATACTGACATGCTCAGATGCTTATCCTTTATGGGGTTTTGAAGTTTGCTTTTGCGTTCAAATTTTTGTGGATTTATCGACTGGAGTTGATGAGTAAAGAGCCAAAAAGCAAATTTTTGTTAGTTCTTCTAAAAAGCAAAAATGTTTTCAGTTTACGTGATATAGTAGCCTTGTACTTCGACCGATTTGGTCTATTTTCAAGATCAACCTGCGTGCAAGAATTTTCAATGCTTCTGCCACTTTTGAAGTCTGCGGCTAGCAGAATGCTCACGACAAACATTACTCAAACGGGCAGACGGACAAATTGATGTAAACTTTGATGCTAATCAAATGGTTTGACAAAATGAATATATCGTGATGGGTATAAAAGGATTATTGAATAATCTTATTAATAATAAACCTCTCTTACCTTCTTTATTATCACTTTCAGCGACAGCGGTATTTTCAGCCGGATGAACCATTTTCACTATTAATTGGTGACGAAACTCTATAAAACAAAAAAAAAATGTTTCAAAGTGAACGAAAGAAATTAAAATATAAGGACAACTACCACTAAAAAAGCTATGACCCTCCGTTCAATTTTTAATACTATTTAAAAGTTATATGTTAATCAATAGTGCATATGTCAGCCGGTCCGGACTATTTTTCCGAAAAATCCTAACGATAACCAACATTTTTTACTGACTACATTTTCTGGTTTCTCGTATGCTTCTTCAAGCTTGACTGACGGCCAAGGAAATATACTCAATCTCTCGCATTTTTTCGCGATTATCGCTACCGAAGACTTTCCCGTCAGCGTCGATGTGCTAATACGTGAAAGGACACATCTGACTGAATGGAATCAATATCGTATGGCGATGACTAATGTGCGTAATTTGTGTGGTCCTTAACATGGATTGCTGATCATTATGAAAACAATGATTATATTAACATTTATGGTAATTATCAAAGCACTATTACGTAGTTCATGTTCGTTAACACAAGCCTTTTGCACTAATTTCTGCATTTACACATTTACGGAGAATTGTTTATGAGCAGACACAGATATGGGAATGCATTAATACTTTTATCTTCTTTTCTTTTTTTTTAGTTTCTTACATAAATGTCTATATTCGTAGTTGGTTGGTT
Source organism: Glossina fuscipes (assembly GCF_014805625.2). Lineage (NCBI taxonomy): Eukaryota > Metazoa > Arthropoda > Insecta > Diptera > Glossinidae > Glossina > Glossina fuscipes. The sequence goes on from NW_023998416.1 coordinate 1,101,281, forward strand.
GCCTTTAATGAATAACTCTTTGAAACAAATAATTGCTAAAAGGAAAAAATAAACTCGACATTGCTTTAAGCAATGCCAAATATACAAATGAAAATGTTGCGACGATTATAGTACATATTTATGGTACCGACAAATTAATAAACATTAAAAATTTCCCACATCCATTCAAAAGGTAAAAGCACGCAAATGAATATGTGTTAAAATTTTATTTAACATCCAATGGTAAATAGGGATCAATAACTCTTTAATTACATAAGAGGATTGTAATAAAGCAAGCAAGAAAACCGCGTTCACGTTAGCGGTAAATATTAGTTCCATCAAGGATTTGCACAACTGTCGGGATATCGGATCTTGTAAACGAAATAATGGAGAAACGTAAAAAAAAAAAAAAAAAATGGGTTGGACCGAATTTTATGATATTCTAAAATCAATGTTTGCACGAGATTTTATTGCAAAATAAAGTAATGCTGTATGTGATCAAAAATGAAGACGAATATTCAAGTTAAATTGCGCACGCGTATCGAATACCAAGAATTTTTTTTCTTTCTGCGTGGCAGGCATTAGTGTCCCGGCTGCGCGTGGTTTTGTGCGACATAAAAATTATTTTTTCCCATTTATAAAATGTATGATTTTGTTGAGCAAAGAGATTGCATCAAGTTTTAAATACGAAATCTTGGCAAAAACGTTTAGGATGTTGCAGACAAGAGAGCCTTTGACCTTGTCGGAAAAGAACATTTACAAGTGGTATAACAGTTCAAAGAAAGCCGGGAACAGGTTGAAAAAGGAGATCATTTCGAGCGACCACAAACCTCCACCGACGAAAGTCGCTTCTGGATTTCGGTGCTCAAAAACTGTCAACTCTTGTCGATGTATTTCAAATGCGTCACTCAATGACGTTCTAAAAAACGTTTCGGTCCTGAAACGCGTCAAACGTCGATTGTTATTAAAAACAATTCATTTCTGAATTGGCTCGTCGAGAGCATTTCGTTGGAAATTCAACCCATATCGTTTCACCGCATTCACCTAATTCAACCTCTTATGTCTTCAGGATATTACCTAACACTAAGCTTAAAGGACCACTTCAGAGACGACGTTCTGATTCGATTGAAGAGATACAAACTGAATTGCAGAAAGCTTTGAAGGTCATTCCAGAAATCGACCTTAGCAACTGTTTCGAGGATTGGTAAAGATGTTCGCATAAGTATTTAATATCTGAGGGGACTACGCTAATAAGATACAATTAAATTGCGCTTAAGTTTTGATCGCAGTAACATAACGTAGGTAACACTGTAAAATCATCGAAATTTAGCATCCGACATCTGCAAATTCTGCTTCTACGTAGTTATTTAGTAATTGTGGTCGCATTCATTTTCGCATATTTGATTTACTCAATACCAAGTTCTAGATTCTGAACAAGTTTTTGAAATTTTAATCCAAGAGAAAGAGAATAAAATATAACGGGTGCATTTTTAATAGCTGCAACTTTTCCTAATTTTTATTTTGGAAATTTCATCGTAAGCATATCAAGGGAATGATCCTTTACAGAAGCTACAACGTGAACAGGCAATTTTTCAAACAAATCAAACACATACAAGGCCGGCTACTTAAAGAGAATCGAAATATATTTTATTGTCCCCTTACCTTTTATGTAAAATATATCCACAATTGTTAAAAAAAATGAATGTTTCATTAAAATTTATTGTACGGCTTTCAAGAACGCTAACGCTTGCCCTAGTCTTCCCTACGTCTTTATATTGAGTCTATGCCTTTCCGGAATGGCGAGTTTTGCTTCAGAAATAAAAAAAAAATCAAAAGTCCTAGCGGATGATCAGTCGCCTTGTTCGGATGGTTGACAAAAAGTACACAATCATTGTTTTGTGCGAAGATGAATTGTGTTATGAACTAGTTTAAAAGATATTTTTACAACATGACAGACAAGGGGAGAATATACATAGAGTACGAGCCAAATGAACCGTATTTCAAATATCTCCAGATAAAGCACAGAGTTCAATAATATCGTTATGTGGTAGAAAAATTAAATTAAAACGAGTCAAAACACTGTCGTGCAACACGACCTACCAATAAATACTCTACGCCACTTCATTTAATGCGGTTATTCATATAGCGATCTTTCAAAACGTGAGGAGCGCTCGAAAGAGAAGTCCAATCCAAACGATATTCAATGGCAATAGCCTTTGAGCTGAAACACTTTGGCGCACCAAATTTCAACAAAATATTTCAAAAATTTGCGACTTGTTGTTGAACACTAGAGATCAAGGCAGACGGACAGGCTTTGTGAATCAAAAAGTGATTGTGAATTAATCGGTTTATCTCCGTCCACGAAAACTTGACATGCCCTTCTACTGTAAGTGGCATAGGGTATAACTATTAATACTAGTAGAATTGGAATTTTTTGATAGAAAAACAAAAAAATTAATTTTTAGCATGTAACTCAGTTTTCTTCCTTACTTTTTTTCGCAAAGTAATAGTACGAAAAAGTATCCACAAGTCACACTTTTCTAAAACTCGCTCACTTTCGATAGATTTTCTTCAAGGAGATCGCATTCGACTGAGGTCTGGTTTATTATTGTATAATTGTATTATCATTGATTAATTAATAAACTAAACTAAAGAACTTAAAGAACGTCTCGCTCTTTTCAATTTTGCAGCGAAATCAGGAACGCAGTGCTTGAAATTTATTTACGACAAGATTGCGACTCTTTCCACGAAATCAACTACATGTTACAAAAACTTTACGGCAGTAATCAAACAATGGAGTTTTAATTGCTTTCAAAATTTAAATGTTAAGAAATGTGTTTTCGAGTAGATTACGCGAAGCCAGGATTAATCAAAACGACAACTTGTTGTTTTCTCCTTACAATGTTTTTTTTTTCTTGCAAAGAATACATGTTCGTATTTTCTTTTACTTAATCTATATTTTATTACAGTCTTGACCGACCACAACAAGTCACAATGATGCGTACTGTCTGAAAATTATGTACGTCAGTTAACTACAAAAAATTTGAAATTGATACGTTAAATTTAACAGTGTGGCCAACTTCCACAAACAGCAAATATTTGTCATTGTGAATGCTTATTTTTGATGTTTTCATTTTTTTTTGTTGTTTAGGCGATTAAAATGCAAAAGAGGTGTTAGTAGGTCATTTTTGCAGGACTTTTGCTAAACTAAAATCATTTAGTCCTTTTTAATTTATTTATTTTTTTTTTGAAACTAATTAGTTAGTTTAAAACTAAGCACTTCTTTGATATTGTTTAGAACCACTTCGAATATACTTGATATATTTGAATCGAAAAGTGGCTATCGATTTAAACAAATCTTGAAAGATCGCAGAAAACGCACATAAAAAATACAGGAAGAGCCGACAGTAAAACAAATGAGCAAAATTCATGTAATCTTTAGAATTATCCATATGAGATCGATAACAGCATATACTAATATAAATGTTCCTCTTCTTTCTTGCTTCTATAATTTCACAACTTTTCTTCATTTCATATATATATATCTTTCCTTTATATATACACAAAATTACCGAATAAAGGTGATAAGAAAACGAATGTTGCAAATAGTTGGCACTTTTGTATGTATAAATATATATATATATAAATTTATAATCACTTGAAAGAATTCACACACAGAATTCAAATGCGACTTTGCGACTCGCGCTTTGCTTACGTGCACATGAAACTTCAAACTACTAAACGATCATCATCCACATAATAATCATTTTATATGCTGTTCGTCTTTCAACAAAAATAAAGCAAAAAAAAAAAATAAAATAAAACTAAACAGATTCAATACAACAAAGAATAAGGGAAACGATTTTTCATTGTTATTTTTATTATTATTATTTTTATGAGTGAGACGAGTGTACGTATGTATGTGTGTGGATGCCAAGGAAGAAAGAAGAAAGCCTATAATATAACTTCTTTTCTTTTGTTTGATGTTGTATTACAGTTTCTTTAGCGAAAACAAAAACAAAACAATGAATACTCATAAAACCTGAAGAAGAAAGGAAAACATCACAAAACAACAACGGTGCTTAAAAGCCAAGAGATATGAAAAGCAAGAGCAAGAAATGAATAAGAATTAATTCGATTAAATGAAAATATTTTTTTGACACCCTCTCTCTCTCTCTCGCGCTCTCTCTCTCTGTGAATGAACTTAAGTCGTTCTCTTTGCATGGAACATATTTCTATTAGAAAAGTTAAGTTATATAAAGTTAAGTCTTACATTCCACAACGATGCAACTTCATTAGTTCTTTTCATTTCAATATCATTAGTTCTTTTTATTTTGTTTTTGTAAATGTTTGTAAATCTATGAAAGCTTGTTTGCTTAATGTAAAATATACCCACACAAGTGGCTAAGTTGTAAGATAAAAATGCTTTTGGGTGATATTTGATCTTGTGACACAGTTTATTTATTTATTTATTTGTCTAACTCTCTATTTACATGCATATTAGCAAATGAAATCTTTATATAGTATAAAAAAGCAAGCATTTAATTTGATAAATTATTAAAATGAAGTTTTATTAATTTATTTATGATTTCTTATATACATATATATATATATATGTATATACGGGTATCCATTTGTATTTTCATAAATAACTTTGCAAAATTAAAGTCAATATCCTACGTATACAACGTATACAAACAGGCCAATATCAACGTACCATTGACGACAGTTGCACCTAAAATATATCGCAAGTATGTTTTACATCTTTTTTTTTTTTTTTTTGTAAACTTGTTTGGCTGTTTTTCCGATTTTACGTTATTTATTTTATTTTTATTTTTTGCTTGTCCGAACGCCTTTATGATGACAACCAGTTTTCTGGCAAAACAAAAGCGTATCTATAAAAAAAAAAAAAGCTAATAACATTTCTCAGTTTAATCCTAAATTGGTACGAAATAAATGCGCATATTTTGGCGGCTCTACAATTAAATCTTACCTATACATTACAATATGAATTGCCGCAAAATAAAAAATTAGACTACATGAGATTATTTATTCTCTTTATCCAAGAACTAATTAATAAATGAAATTTGATTGCACATTGATTATGTAAATACATTATCATTTATAGCATATTGTCTGCATGCACATCAGTTCATAATTTTGCATAATTTGGCAAGATAATCAGTCTTTCATAGCAACATTGACAATTAAGACCATATTTAGACAGCATTCGAGCTTGGCATGAAGAATTTAATAGCTCTCTCTTCCAAAAGATCTTACAGATCTTACATATCCAAAGAAAAAGGCCTGCATTCTAAAGCTATAAGGTTACGAAAAATGCATAAATTATGATTTCATCATGGGTAGCTGAGTGGGTAAAAAAATCGATTATCAAGCCAAAACCCATGGGTTCAAACCTCAAGTGCGTTAAAGTTTTCCTTGGTCGCAGATGTAGTAGCTACTGCTCAGTCGGTAAAGAGCATAACACATAACGGCACACGCTCGCCAGGCTCCAGGTCACCACTATTTCTTTCTCTTTCCTTTCCTTCTCTCCTTTCTGACGGTCACCATATTGTACACGAATAGTGGACATCTCCTGATGGATTGGTCGGTAAAAGAGAAAAATAAATAAATTAATAAAAGACAAGACCATCTATCACATTTTTCATGTATATAGGACAATACAGTTTCGGATGCACATTTTTATGCGATACAGGTATTTGAAAAATCCAACACACCGTCTTTACTGACTATAGAAGCTCCTTAGTCAGGAATCTTTTTATTTTTCTGTATTTTGCTAAGAGTTTCCTACTATGAAGGTGGATATTTTTGTCAAAAGCCTTGCAACTGCGAGAAGGAAACAACATATATGTTTTTGGTCAGTATTTGATATTCATCTAGGCTTATCCTTCATTTAGTCTGTCAATCTGTCCGTCTGCCCATCTTTGGAACATCTGTGCCAAGCATACCTTTGTTTTCTAGGTGTCTTGCGCATTACTCGTAAACTTCAAAAGGACAGTATAAAAATTTGTACATATATTCTAGAAAAATGAAAGAAATCAGCCCCAAAATGTGTTTTTTTTCTTTTCCTTTTTTGTAATCTAACACCGCTTGTGGTACAGAGTATATTTAATATTGCAGGCGTATGTTACACTCAGAAGGCATACGATAGAGTCACATTTTATTATGCTGATCAATTACGAATCATTTTCTAGATCGATCGAAGCCTGTTTGTCCGTCTGATGTCGGTCTATGTATTTTTGTATTCAAGCTGCAGGTCGCAATTTTTGAAATATTTTTAATAAAAAATTTGATACATGGACATACCTTGGCTGGAAGACGAAAGCTATTCAAAATGGGTCGGATCGATCCACTTTTTCGACCATTCCCCATGTAACGCCCCATTCCTGAAGAGGAAAAAAATGGAGATTTTGAAAATTTCTCGGCAAAAGTGTCTATGTAGTAGTATTTCGGCACACGTTTTTATATGTGAATACTTTGGACCGGCTGTGGCAAATTTTTAAGCCTCCTCTCATATAACCATTCGTATGGAAACTGAATCTTTATATGGTAAAAAGACCTAATTGTCAATATTTCATAGTGAAAATTGACTAATAAAAGTAAACTGACAAAAAAAAATCAACCATGACCAAATTTGGACCGCATAGCTCCATTTTTGGATACCATCGCATATAAGGACTCCCATGAAACGTAAATCGTTATATGTCAAAAGGGACTAATTGTCAACTTTTTTTGTGATGAAACTTTGCTCATGATAGTAATCGAATGAAAAAATTAAGTGGACCTAATTTAAAGCACATAGATCTATTTCCCGGCACCATTGCCTACAAGATATAGACCCTTCGGAAAAAGGCTTATGATGATAATTAATTCATAGCAGCGTTTCAGCAAAAACATTAACGGTAAGGAATTTCGATCATCTAGCTCTATCATGCTGTAGGGTGCATTAAAGTCGGCATTGCCCGATTATAATGTTCTTGTCTACTTTTAAAATAAATGTGGTGGGTAAAAAAAAATTCGATCACAGGCGAATATAAGTTTTTTCTTGTTTTAATATAAAGCAGTTTCAAAACTTTTATGCATCATGTATATAAGAAAGACTTTTTTTTACTTTACGATCTTGACAGAATATATAGGAATAATATTCTTTTTTGGCTTGGGTAGAATTCCAGTTACTTACGAATTTTAAATAATTCCCTAAAAATTGCAATTGTTCAGTTAAGTGAAGATATCTTAGTGAACCAAAACAATCCCTTTAGCATTGGAGTTTCAGGTAGACTTGCCATCAAGACCGATATCTACTAAAGATTAGAAATTTTAATATTCAAACGCTTGGGGTCAAGTATGTCATTATTTGCATTCTGTGTTGATTTTTCACACGCTGGCAAACTCAGTAATTGCCACGGGGAACGAGAGGGTATGCAATGACCGAACAATATGTACATTTGAGATGTAACTGTTGCAAACGAAATAATAAAATGAATATGTCTTCGTTCAACAAATTTTTTCATTTTATACGTAACTATAAATTTTTTGTTTTTGCTTTCAATTGAATTCTGCCAGACAGTGAATGAGTGAAGAATCAATAATAACTATAAGAAAATAAAAACGATATATATTTCAATTGAATATAACAGCACATCTTGACTTGTTGCGCCATATTTGGTGATTTGCCATAAGAGTGTCTCGGCGATCTGTTGTTATTTTCCGTAAGAACTCTTTGTGCATTGCTTTTCTCTTTATTTTATTTTTATTATATCCATGTTGAGGCAGTACATATATTTTTTTTTGTTTTTTGTTGAACAAAGGACTAACAATTCATTATGGGTTACTTCCGTGTTTCAAAAAAAAAGACATTTTTCTTTTCAATTTCAATCTTTGTTTAGTCAGACGACCTTTCTTCCAATATGTGTGATATGAAAACGAAAATACATCTTTAATATTTATACACTTGCAAGAAATATCGTTCCTTTTTAATCCTTTACGTGCAAATGCCAAGAACGGTCTCCAATAAAATTGTTGATTGCTTTGATTTGATGGAATCATTTTCGAGTAAGTTTTAGTGCTGACGTTTCGACAAGTAAAAGCTCCTTATTCGCGCTTCCTTTATTCGCGGTTTCACTATTCGCGGATTAAAAAAATTCGACCCAATTCCCATATTCGCGACTATAAATTTCTTTATTCACGGATTTGTGACTGGTTCCGGAATTGTTTTGTTTCTGAAGTTGAAACTTATTTAAAAAAACAGAATTTAGACTTTAAAGCACTTCTAGTTTTGGACAATGCATCAGGTCATCCTCGCGAACTTGAAACTGTGCATTCAAACATAAAAGTGACATTTTGACCTCCCAACACTACGGCTTTGCTTCAACCTATGGGCCAAGGCATAATTCAGGCCTTTAAGTTCTATTGCGTTAGACGAACGTTTAAAATCGTATTGGATAATATGGAATGTAATCCTGATATGAATTTTATGGAATGCAGGAAGAAATTTGACGTAGCAAAATGCATCGTAAACATAAAGGAATCATTGGAAGAACTGAAGCCACACACATTGAAGTCATGCTGGAAAAAACTCTGGCCTGCTGTGACTGCGGAAAATGCCGAAGAATCTGTGCAAGTTCAAACTTTGGCTGCAAACATAGCCGAAATCGCGAATGGAATAGGACGAGATGGGTTCGAACAGATAGAAACAAGTAACATTCAGGAAATGCTTGAATCGCAAGATGAAGACTTGACTGAAACCGAGTTAGAGGAAATGTTAAATTCACCGCCCATTGAAGAAGAGGCTTCAACAAGCACTGGAAACGTGACATTTAATTTGAAAAATCTTAGTGAAGTTTTAAGAATGGCACATGAGCTTGGCGATTTCTTTATGAACATTGATCCGTCTATGGAACGAAGTCTTATTTTTAAGAGGCAAATTGCTAATGCGACTGCTGCGTATCAGTCTGAAATGGAGGAGCTATTAAAAACTGCCAAGTAAGAGAAACCTACAAAACTCTTCAAACCATTGCCTAAGCCTTAAGATAATTGATCAAAATGTTCAAAAATTTCAATTAAATTGATTTTTTTATATAATTTATTTTTTTTTATTTTGTCACTTAGGAACGTATCCCCTAAAATCCCATATAAATTACAATTCTGTATTCACGGTTTCGGATAATAATCAAGATGAAATTTAATGGACACACAGACAGACATTACGTACTTAACATACCCCGTATCACAGGCGAGGTAGGGTATAATAATTAAAACTGATCGCACCCAAATGTAAAAGTTTTTTTTTTTTTTTATTATTATTATAATTTTACGCATCCTCTTGCTTACATAAATGTAAGCCATTTCCAATACAGGCTGCGTAAGCCATAAGATGCGGGATAACATTCTGTTGCAGAGTGCCCGAAAACAAATCAGCTTGTGGACCACGGGCAAATATAGCCACATCCTCGCCAGCATGAGTACCCATTAGCGCTTTTATATAACTAGGAAAGATCATATCTACAAAAAAGAAGGCTTTTGTCAATCTTAAAACTTTCGATTAAAGAGTGTTTCGTTGCTTACTATCGCTAATGAAATTTGTAAGATCTAAACGTTTTCCATTACTATCCATATATTGTTGGGGGCCAATAGCATAATTCAGCACGCTGTAAGGTGTACCGTCCAAATCTAAATCGCGTTCATTTAAACCCAAAATCGGATTACCACGACTTTGATAACCGGATATTGTCATGGTATGCGAATGATCGGATGTAACTACCATAAGTGTTTCACGGTCGTCAGTCAAATCCAGAGCGGTTTGAATGGCTTCATCCAATTCTAGCGTCTCATCCAAAGCGTAAGCGGCTCTAGTTTCATGATGGCCATGGTCTATGCGACCACCTTCGACGAACAAAAAATATCCCTCGGAATTCTTCTCCAACATTTTTATGGCAGCCTTAGTCATATCCTTAAGTCTGGGCTGCTTGGGTCTCTCTACTTTCGCTTTGCGATAGTATTCCAAATGGGAGCTGTGAAAAAGTCCCAACAATTGTTTAGTTTCATTAAAATCCACTTGTTCCAATTCTTCAAGATTTGTAACGAAAATTCCTTGAGGATAATTTGAGTGCCAGTGATCTATTAAGTCTAAACCGTCTCTACGTTCACCTTTCGCTCCAAATGCATCTACTTTATGTTTGGGCAGAAATTTACCCATACCCCCTCCCAGAATAACATTAAGATTTTTGCCGGGCTCACTTGTTATCAATTGTTGGGCTATATCCTTGCATTCTTCCCCGGGTCCTATAATAGCTTTGGTATTAATAATATCATTGTCGCACTCCCAAAGCCTGTTTGCAACATGAGCATAACCGGCCGAGGGACTGGCATTCGTGATCGTGGTCGTCGTTACCAAACCCGTAGATTTGCCTGCTTTTTGAGCCCATTGAACAATTGAATCTATTTGATGCTCTCTATTCATACTATCTGAACAATTGTTATTCTGTACATTAGCATTAACACCTAACATCATCACATTAGTTTTTATTCCGCATAAATATGCTGTGGCTGTGCAGGCTGAATCGGGAGTCTGGCCATTAGTGCAGTAAGTCTATAAAATAGTAGGGAAAGGATTAAAACTTACCGAATGGATAATATTGATCATATCGAATACCTTAACCAAACCCGTGAAAGGAAATTTATCAAACGTTAGTATACTTTCCTCTCCCGTGCATCCTTGCCTTTGACCTTTTAATATACGGGCCGCTGTTATGGTTGATATGGACATACCATCACCCAGAAACAATATAATATTTTTCGCTTTCTGCGAATTAAAAGATCCGGTTGCGCGTTTCTTTACATATCGTTGAGCTTCCTCTAACCAAAACTCTGTGCTTCGCTCGTTCTCGGGAGTTAAACGATTTTCATAAAATAAAATTCTTTCTTTTTGTTCGATCGCATCAAATAATTCCTTGTGATAAGGATCACCAATTGTAACACAATCAACATCGAATACCCGGAAAAAGATTAATGTTAACGTAACGTAAAATGAAAATTTATAAAAATATTTTCTGACAGCAATCATTGTCGGTCTATATTAACTAAAACTAACCGTTTTTTGAGCAGTAGCTAAATGTTTGCTTATGTCACGACCTTTATATAATGGCTAAGAACAGAGGCGTTGGCATATTTCTCTTATCAAAATTTTCGTTCACACGAAGCACATAAAATCTAGTTGACAAAATTCTAGCCGACTAAAGAATAAGCAAACAAAACAAAGTCGTCAACTAACCATAAAATTCAAATCTTTCTTTCGCAATTGAAGATTGAGTCGCAATTTGAAACGAATTTTGCTATCACCTATCACCTTAACTGAATAAACCGGAGTAATGTTTCGCCAAATTTCCGAACAATGTTTGTTTCCCAACTTGGCGGCAATTCTTCGAAATTCTCGTTTTTTTGTTATGTACGCTAATCCTCTCTCCTTACCACACCTTATGCTAACTTCGTACTTGAAGAAGCAGTTTCAAAACAATTTTTGACGGATGAATTGATTCATAATCGAAAAAAATTTGCAACTTATAGCTATACGTGGTCTTTAACTTTATCCAAATATTTAGCAGAGTTATATAAAAGGCCAACCTTACAATGATATCGATTGACTAACTGACAAAATAAATTCAAGTTAATAGTCTGGGACGATAAACATCACAAAGACTCATTCTAAGGCAAACAGAAACATCTTACCATTTTTATGATTTAAATAAGTAAACACACTATAGCGGAGCATGGTCCATCATTGGATACCATACAAGAGTCCACTTACTACAGTTAATCAACTTACGTCTTTTCAACATAAAGACCCATACAACGATTCCAACAATTTTCATTACCGTTCGTCCTTGGACCGGTATATGTCGATGTCCTTCGTCAAAGTATGTAAAAAATTGCGACTTGTAGGTTGAACACAAGAAAACAAGACGGACGGCTAGACAAACAGACAGACAGACAAGCCTAGATGAACTCGGAAAGTGATTCTGAAAATGAATCTAAAAGCGATTCTGATTCAATCGGTACAAGAAAAGTTTTCACTAATTCATAGCTATGTAGATATTGCGTACATCCACACAAACATAAATATTAATATTAATACAGCTACAATCATTTTCTGAATAGATCATTGAGTCTACCTTAAGTCCTTCTGGGTATCGCATACGTTCACGCAAGCCGAAGATACCCGGTAACATAAGCGATTGAGGGTACGAACAGGAAACAAAAATTTTTAATCTATGCATGGCTTCCATATCAAGAGTGAGTAAACTCACGAGAAAAGTCATTTAATGTTGCAAACCTTGTGAAAAATGACCCATAAGACACCACAAGTCAATATTGCCTGCCCTTGCACGTAAATGAGATAAGAGGCGATAAATGTTTTTATTACTTCGAGGTCGATGATGATTACTTGAGCAAAAATTTGAAAAATCATACGCTTACCACGCTTTCTTCGTGGATAATGCGTACCTTGCTATGAGTCGAAGACAATATCTTGTCGCTTTGAAAGAAAATAGCGCTTGATGTACCAAAAATGGATCTTTAAAGCTTTTATTTTTGAAATATCTAATCTTCTCTTCCCAGCGATCTTGATAAACGCTTTCGTACAAACTTCAATGTTTATATGATTGACAAATATTTCGAATCGGAAAACTTACTAGAACAATACTGAAATGAAACCTTTTACAAGAAAATTGCATTTTTTTTTTTTAATATTTCTTTTTACCGTTAAAAGTACATATTGGGGAATTGGCATACGATCCTGAGGTGATTAACATACGTTTGCTGTCTGTCATCTTTTGTTGTAACACTCGTGATCGCAAAGATTCGAATGCGTAGCCTTGAAAAGAAATTTGCACCTTCACGGCCTTGAATAAATATCTGGCAAATGTACCTATGTGGATGAAAATCAGTTTTATAAAGACTTACTACTGATTCGTGATATGTCGAGAAATATTTTCAGTAATTTTTTTTTTTTTTTTTTTATATTTGCATTAAATGACCTAAAGGAGTTTTTGTTCAACCAGTGTTCGTAATAGAAATGGACGTGATCAGTCCATTACAAACGTCATCACTAGCGCATCGACTAAGATTTAACTTGAGTATGTTCATTAAAAATATAGTAGTGACGATTGCATTTCAATCTCTACTTCAGTTAACTGCTTGAGATGAGGCTCAACTTAACTCGCTCTAAAACGAACGTAACGTAATTTATCTTTCATTCGTGTAGCTTTACATTATAAGTTAAAACAAGTGTTAAGTGTAGATAGTAAATACTAGTTGGAGCAAATATAGACGCATCATAGACACTATATGCTGTAAGGCATAGAAGTATATACAGACGTTCCACGTTGTAAAACACGGTTTCGATATTACACGGTACAAAATTTGCACGTATTACAGCACGGATTCGATATTACACGGCACAAAACTCGAATTTAATATAATAAAAAATAATAAAATAAAAACTGATGATAAAATTAATTTTTACTTTAATTACTCTTAATTTCATTTACATGTGCATTTGGAATGAAATTTTATAAAAAAAAATTTCATAATAAAATTTTACATCTTAAGAGTTGGTGTCGGTACAACACGCTATACATCGCATTGATTGACACTATTTCAGAGTATCTTATAGCACGCGTTCAATGCGAGCACGAATAAGGTTTCGATACTTTGATCTACCGTATATCTAAGTTTAAATTTTTCTCTTCTATGCGATATTTAAGTAAAAACATAAAAAAGTTCCATATAACACGGTACAAATTAATGATGAGGAATAAAATATAGTTGAAAACATCATCTATTGAAGTCACACTTGGGACTTCAAAAAATTGAAAAACCTAAACACTTCTTAAATTAAGGTTTTACATTTATGTAAATATATACTGGAGTTTTCAATTCAAAAATCAATTAAGCCAGAGATCAGAGAGTGTAGTTCGCCCACAAATGGTTTATAAATGGATCGGAGCATGTGAATAAGACTTTAAATTGTACTTTCACGTATAAAATATATATTTAAAATATTCATAACAAACGATATTGGACGGCATGATATTTTCCCGACATATAATAAGTATAGCGACAGTGTTAGGTATTGACTGTTTCGATGCAAACTTTCTAAATTTAAATTTATTAATTAAGACAATCGCAAATATTTTGAGAATGTTAGTGTGTGTAACTACCTAATTGTTGATAAATTTACACACATTTACATATATAAAATTGCAGACAAACATATTAATCATGATAGTAGAAGTGTTGGCGCAGTTACGATTCTTAGTGATTTATTTAGCTTCTCATATTCATGCAAACCTCTTGAGCACTTTAATTTTTCAAGTTTAATGACTTATAACCTACTTTATGTGTTTTGTATTTATTTTTCATTTTAATAGAGATAAATGGTAAAAAGCGCAGAAAAAAAAAAAACAAAAAAATATTAAATAAAAAAATGGTAAACTATACCGAGTACAAAAAATTGCTAAGCATATCATATCAAATTACTTGGTTTCTCTGACAGGTGCATCTACTAGCAAAGTTGGGAAAGATAAAGCTCATATCTTCAAAACCTTGAGGCATTGATTTAATGAATTTCGACAAATTTCAATTTATGGACCTTATGAACCAGAAAACTCTAGGAATCATTTTTGATATTCTTAAGGATTTAAAAAAAACGGATTCACAAGTAAATGAGAAAACATACTTTTTCTTTCGTCTCTCTTGCTAACTTGTTGATTATAAAGCTGACCCGTGATCTGATTAAGTAATAACGCCGTTTCCTCTACATTTATGCAGAGAGTGTAATCTCCGTGGGTATTTTGTAAAGGATTACGAATTTGCAATCTCTTCGGATTAAGGAAGAAAATTTTTAGCAGAAATAGTGAATTTTTACTCTATTGTGCAAAAACTTCTAAAAGAATATATCAGTGACAAACAAATAAAAATAATTTAACCGACTCTATAAGAATGTGGCGTTGTTGAGCGACCGATTAAATGAGCGAGTCTGTACATACAATTTAATCATTTAATTTAATCATTTAATATTTTTAGCATGCCAATCGTATAATTAATTCTTTTCTTCTTCTTCTTATTCTTCTTTCATTCAAAATTGGAAAAGCTTATGTAAGAGCAATTTGTCTTTAAAGAGATATTTCCTTAAAAAATCATAAAAATATACAAATACCGATGTGTTTACATTAATTACAAGCTTCGTAGCAGGACGACCTTTATCAAATAAATCAGGGCTTCCGATCTGTAATTTACATTATAATAGTATTATTCATAATTAGTAAGTCTACCAACACGAACACGGTCTCTTTGCAGTTGCCGCAGATAAAGCCTGTCACTAATTGGAAAGATGAACCGTTCGCCCCTCTTTTCAGCATCACGTTGCAATTTGGAATTGTAACATAAAAAGGGCATTTAAAGTATTGATCTATCAAATGTGCCAAAAATGCCAGAATCGCGAGAATTGATAATATTTCTTGCTTCTTCAAATAATTTCAATTACACATATTGAATATATTGAAAAAGAAAAAAGATTGCTTGGCTGATGAGTTGCACAAGCGTGGTATTAATATGAAAGGGCTTCTATTCGATGTAGAGAACTGCAATCGTTCAATTCAAAAACTTGGAAATCGAGTTTGAGATAGCAACCTCAATTTTACATAGTCGGGAAAGAATTTTTTACAAAGAATTAACGGAGGAGCAAGTACGGTCTCTAAGTTTAATGCTTTAAAAAAAACGTCTCAAACAGTTAACAATACTTTGAAGCATATCTAAGTTATAGCTTGCTTCAATGTGTTGATTAAAATGCGTCGTGAGTAGGGGATACGCAATGGTATGTTTAATCTTTGGACGCTGATTTTTCATAAAAAATCGCAATTGTATATTTTAATAACAAATGCGGTATTGGGTGAACACTCAGATTTCCTGACCATCTAAAAGCAAAGAGAGATGACAAAAAAAATTTCTTAGTTCGATTTTAATCACAATATGAGGAGTCGGCTGAGCTCAACTCAAGCTCCCTCGTATTATAGCAAATTGGAAAAAAAAAATTAGTTAAATTCTACAATAAAATATTCAATCAAATTTGCAAGAAGAAGCTTCGGGAAACATTTTATCCACTGTGTTTAAATAATTATTTTTGACTTTACAATGCATTTTTCAACGAAATTTCTAAAGAATACAAAAATCAACAGCCATAAGGAAATATTAAGTCACCTTATTCAACCCGTTCGGCTTGTTTAACGGATTAGCATTTTGTTTTTTTAGTTTATATGCCTTTCACAAGATCAATTTTCAATTTCTACGTTTCCCGCAAAATATAACAGGGTGAACTAAATTAATAGAAAAACTTAAAATAATTCAAGCACAGAGATGTTTCTTTGCTGAAATTCTTAATAATTCCTAACAAAATTTTTTATTGAAATTTAATCTCTTTATTCTACTAGTCAGCGAATAAATGAAATATGTGAGAAACAAACAATTTTCACAAAAACAGGGATGTCACAAAAAATTAATAAGTTTGGCAAAATTTTCCTTACACGCACGCACACACCCACACATAAATTTTGTTCGCATGAAAACTAAGTCCGGGTAAGAGTAAGTCGTTATATGCTAGTAACGAATAACGCAACGTAAGATTACAAATACGTGGTATTTTCTTTGTACAAGTTTCTGAAAGAAAAAAATAATAAAAACTTTTGAAAAATTTAAAGCAACTAATTATTTTGATTTGTGACTTTTAAAACAATTTATATTCCAATTAAAGAAGTGTAGTCAAAATACAAATTTACATAGAGATAGAAAATAAATTACAAATGATTGCATTTTTTTTTAAAGACATTCTAATTTAATTGCTGAAAAGTATTAATAAACTAATCTAAAAATGTCCACTACACGACGTCCGCGTGATGGCCTGTTGGCACGCGTCAATTTTCCTTTATATGCCGTGGATATGTTGACCAGTCGTCATGTTTTAGTGGCTGGTGGTGGTGGATCAAGCAAAACGGGCGTAGCAAATGGTTTTGTAAGCTGTCTGTTCAAATTATGCTATTTATAAATATATAAATATATGTTCGCTTTAGGAGATATATGAAATATTTCATAATGGTCAACACTTTTGTGCTCAAGAAATTGTACGTTACGAAACGGGGGCAAATGTTGTCATGAATTTTGCAGTACGTAACGAAGGTAGACGGGCATTGCTTTGTGCTGGGCAAGAATCGCACTGCCAAATATATTTTGTTAATCCGCGAGTGCTAAGCGATGATGGTAAAGAGGAAGTCTCAATTATTTCAGACTATAAATCTTATAAGGATAATCACGACGTGCGAGCTCATGAAAATGGATTAAGAAATAGAAGAAATACCACATCGAGTGTGGAAGACTTGCCGAATGGTCATACTGCAAGTGCTACAGGAGACAAGCAACCACTGCCTACAGTGCCACCCGATCAAAATTCCAATATGAAGCGACAATTAAAATTCGACATTAAAATTGGTAATTCGGTGCAAAGTGATTTTTTGCCTACAGAACCATTGCAGCGAGTAGTACGTATTGGTCCTAATGGTGATATCATGGTGACCGGTGGAACTGATGGCCATTTAAGGGTGTGGTCATTTCCAAAAATGTCGTTAATAAGCGATATAAAGTAGGTCTCTCCTTTGTCTCTCCTAACACTTACTTAATTTACTTTTCGTTTTTTTTCGCTTAAGTGCTCACACGAAAGAAATCGACGACATTGATATAAGTCCCGATTCAAAATATATTATAACAATTGCTAAAGATCGCTTGGGCATTGTGTGGGATATAAAAACTTCGAAACGACACTACGACCTGAACTGGGAAACACCGGAAGGCATCAAGTATTTGTATAAGCGATGTCGTTATGGAACTATTGAGACGCAACGAGATCAATATCGATTGTTTTGCATAGCGAATCCTTTAGGGAAAGTGGGAAAACAACGAGGTTATCTGCAACAGTGGGACTGTTCCACAGGAACATTGCGGCTAGCTGTAGGCATCGATGAAAGCCTCTCGTCGTTGGCAGTACGCGATGATGGTCGTTTCGTAGCAATTGGGACAATGTTTTCTGGCAGTGTTTCTATGTATATCGCTTTTAGTTTACAGGTAAGCTGTTGAGGATAGAATTGTTTCACAGTCGAAATTCGTAGACTTACATCTCGGGGAAGACAAAAAAGCCTTGTGAGTAGAGCCGGAAATCCTGAGATGTGCTTCTCTTACATCAACTTTTTAAAACAGCTGCCGCAAATTGCTTTTTAACGTAATTCTCTTCAATTTCTTGTTTAACAGCGCGTACTGCATGTCGACAATGCTCATTCTATGTTTGTGACGGGACTGCAGTTTTTACCTGTTACAAATGAAGAAGGTCCGCCAGTATCTAGCGATACGGAAGCTGCTGTTCTATCAATATCTGTTGACAATAAAGTTTGCATTCATAGTTTGCAACAACGACGTAAGTTACTTTCCGCTTTTGATTGCTCTCTATCCTATAATTATTTATTTCTGTTATATTCCAGACACCATTCCTGCTTGGTTGGCCATTATATTAATTGTAATTGTTTTACTGGCAGCATTTACCTTATGTTCATATTTAGGGCTTTAAGCTGTAAAATTTCGATGCACCGATAGGTGGATGTAATTGTAATGGCCATGTGTACGCGATAACGAATATTCGATTTAAAGAATTTTCACCTTTTGTATTTTTTAGCATAAATCGCTTGTTAATCTAAAGATGACGTTTTCTGCATCAGCGTTTATATCAAAAAGAATATATATTACATTTATCGTGTAATTTATTGGCCGTATCTTATTTTCACTATCAAATATTTAGTCAATTTTCACTGATTGTATGAAAGTGTAATTCCCTTGTTATCTTATGAAATCATTTAATCTAGAACCAAAAAAGATTATACGGAAGGGCTCATCTTTTCAATGTCGGCTTGATAAATTAGCGAAGTATATTTACAATAATAATTTAAAATTAATGAATCATGAGAAACTGAAATTAAGAATAAAGCAAATTTGAAATATGCTTTTCAAGTTTTCCCTTTTTCTAATGTTGGTGTGGCATCGTTCTGACGATTACGTATCTTCTGCAAAAGGTCTTCGTGCTGCTTACCCCAATATTGTATCTCTATGTGGAATTTATGAAAGCGTTCCTCCTCGCGGCGTAATTGTTTCAAGTCCTCGTCCCGATCCATGGCTAAACGATTATTTTCAGCACGAAGTTGCTTCAAGTTTTCCTCTGTTAAACGATTAATAGGTATAATACGTGAACGCTTATCACAGCTGAATTGGAACTGGGCTGCTGGTTGGTGCGGTGGCACACTGTTTTCTATTGGTGAAACATTGGCTTCTGAGCAAGTTAAAAATAATAATAAAGAAAAAAAAAACAATTTTTAGGTTTAAAAAAACATTTTTAACAAACTAAAGCTATACCATTCGCGTTTGTGGAACGCATTTGTAGAGGGATCCTAGGGGGTATTTGTTGTGGCTGGCTTCTACTATCTGATACGGATTCAGTTGGCGGATCTATTCTGTCCAAAAGATTTTTAATAATCTAAGAAAATTGAAAAAATTAAAATATCTTCATGGTTGTTTTATTTTTAACATACCCGATTTTCGTGCCAAGGATCATCTACTTCCCACTTGGTCTTCGTGTCTATAATACAGTTTATTAGTGGATATAGACGCCAAACTGATTTGTTACCAGATATATCCATATGCCTTTTTTCTGCCCTTTATGCATTTTATAGAAAAAGCAAAAAATCTTCCCGTTTACATAAAAAAAACCAAATATTGTCTTTTCTACTTACATATATCTGTTGAAAGAGAAGAGAAATGAAATCTTTTAATAATATAGATTGTATAGATAATATATGGATAATATATCATTACGAAAAACTGAATCGAACTCAAACTTTTTACACGAATAGAATAGACGCAAATTTCATACCTGTTAGTTAAAGTATTGATTTTGCGACGGCAATCTTGAGTGTTGACTAGGAAACCGAAACTTTTCATACCACCTACAATTTTGCGATAAACGGGCAGGCATTTGTGAACATCGGTTACTTCGTCTTTGTAGCGTCGCCACAATTCCACTAGACGTAATTCCTCCCAAGAATGCCAATAACGCTGTTTCATTGATTTGGGTACCTTTTCCTCCTCCTTCTGACGATCTTTTGAGGCTATTGCGACTTCTTGGGATGGTGTTGAAATATCTGGTAGTGTTGCATAAGTTGACGCCGCTTCCTGCATTTCACTGATTTCTGTTGAATCCATATTTTACTTTTTAACCCGAACTTCTCGGATTTTCCAAAAATGTAAAAATGTCAAAAGGTGTACGAATAATCCACGACACAGAGATGTATTTCATTAATTGAGACAGAATTGTTAACACGCAAAGAACCTTCGCAAATGTTACACGGTCATAGGGTACAAGTGAGGAGAATTTAAAAATAATAAATAAAATAATCTGGGAGCTGCAGCGTAGGGGAAAAGTACAAAATTTGCGAATTTCGCTTTAAACGATTGCAGAAAGTTTTAGATTTTGAATGACGACAAGTTCTCAAGATGTTGCCATTAGGAGCAAAAATCTATAATAACGCGTCTTTGTTATCGAACTAAAGTAGCCACTTAATATTACTACCACTACTTCGTCCAAACTTTCTTCATTTCAATTGTTTGCATCCACTAATCTCTATTTATAACAAAATCTCTATGTTAAAAAAACATTATGTATAAATTTCTACTATTGCTAGAGCTACAAAAGCCGAAGTTTGATAACTTTAATTGGTTTCATTTTCTTCTGTTATTCAATTTGGTTTGTATCCACAATCCCTGTCCGATTGAGTCCGAGATCGTGTACCCATGCAAACAGGTTGAAAACATTGAAATATCGAATTTCATATATGACAATTCAAACAATAGGAACAAATTAGAAAAGAGAATAATGCAATCAAAACAAAAAGTATGTGTGAAATTGATGTGTTATCATTTCACCAAATATAAAATAACATTATGAGGAAAAAGTGTTTTGGGATGAACAACTAAAAAACCAAGTTGTTTATTCTTGCTAATATTGAATTAGCCATTATTATACCACTAAGCCTTAGGCTTACTTATAAATGTACACAGTAGCCAATAAATACAATACTTCGTATTTTTCATGTACAAGAGGGGCATCGTAATTATCGATGAAGCCATTTAAGCGATTTTTGTTCAATAAGATGTATATTTCAATCGTTTTTAATACAGCAGAAATTACGGTTAAAAAAAATTTGCAATTATTTCAAGTGTATCCTGAAAGTATTGGATTAATTAATCGCTTTTGCTCTTGAGTTAAACGATTTATTGTCATTAATTTAAATATGTTCATATTTTTTGTATACGAAACTTAATGTGTTGAGTGTAAACGCTTTGGCAACACTGCATATTGCATTGTAAATATAAAGAAGAAGAACAGGCAAACGAGAGCAAGTAGAAAAGTATTTTTCGCCGTGTCGTGAGATTTCTTTTGGTACAAAAATTAATTGGAAAAGTTTTTATTTTAATAAATATTTAAAAAGTTTCAAGTTTTACCAAAATGGACGGCAACAGTGAAGAAAAAGAAACTGCCAATGCTGCCCTTGAAGCGGAAGTAACGCCTGCAATAAGTACGGCTGTGGAACAAGTGAAAGAATATGATGATATAGCGTTGAATCAAACTCATCCTGAAGTTGAAGCGGTTCACGATCATGATCCTAAAATTAAACAAAGACGATATTGGACGCCCAAAGAAGAAGAACGTTTCTTTGAAATATGGGGTCGCGAAAATTGGCGCTTAACCAAGCATGGCAAGAATACCATATATTTTGCTCAATGGGCTGAAGAGCTTAAAGACCGTTTCAATATTGATGTTAAATTGGAAGAGATACAATGCAAAGTAAATCAAACAAGAGCCAAATTTCGGTGAGTACTGAGTAGTAGTATATAGTTAGCCTTGGATTACACTTCTTCATCTATAGGCAAGTGAAAAAGCAGTTAGAAATGGATAAAAACACTATACGTTGGAAGAAATATGATATTGTGGAGAAAATTTTAAAAAATCAATATCGCTCCAAAGACGATGAACCAGTACCACCGGAGGCGTTAGAAAATAATCGTGACATGTCGCCTACAGAGTTGCTAAATTCAAATACACGTTCCACCTCGCCAACCAGTATAACATCGAATTCTGTTCAAGAGCAGACTCTAAACGTTACGCTAAATAGCGATCAAAATGCTGGTGAAGACATTAACATGAGTAATGTGTGTATTATGTAAAGAACATTTAACAACTGCTTTTATTTTTACAAATTTTTTAAATTCTTTCCACATAGATTTCTCTTAATGAAAATAATCTGTCAATGGGTTTATTTAACAATGATTCTCAGACCCTTCAAGCTACTTACAGCGCAGAATTGTTTAGCGATCAAATTGATATCAAAGCAGAATTTGAAGAGGATTTAAGGAGAGAAGAACTCAGTAATGAATACAATACAAACAGCTATAATAGTGTAACGTTTCATAATCAAGAAACGAACAGCCAGCAGCAACCACAACAGGAAGAACAAACGGAAGCGCAGTTTCATCAGTTGCAAACAGCTGCGGAGCAACAACAGCAACAACAATTTCAGCAGCAATATCTTAACCAACTACAAGAAAATCAAGGAGCAATACCACCCCAAGTGTATAACAATTTGACAACAAATAATGGTTTAAATATACCTGCCCCCAGTTCAACAATAACAGCAGCTTCAACTACACCAACCGTTCATAATCATAATCACTCATTAATTGAGGCCAGTATTACTACCACAGGTAGCCACAATCACATTACTAATCATATTATGCAGCCACCACGTTCCACTGTTGTTAACAGTGCTGCCATTGCTACTATTGCCACACAGCCGCGTAAACGTAATCGCACCGTGCATCATAACGGACCAGCTCTATCAAATGATAGCCTGGAATCACTTTACATGGATGAAGTGCGCAAAAAAAATGCCATTTTAATGGAACAATGCGAAATATCACGTAAACGATTGCAATTGGAGCAACGGAAAGTAAATTTGATGGAGGATTTCTTTCCAAAATATTTAGATTTGCAACAGCAAATATTGCAAAAGCTGGAAACTGCTAATAATACAACCTCTGGCTCTTTCAATATCAAAATAGAAAACTAGAACAGAAGAAAAAGAAAAGACGAAGAAGCGGAGAGTTATTCCTGAGAGAGGATTAAAGTTACACATTTTTTAAATAGAAAGTAAGATAAATATTTTGATTTTATGACAAGCAAGATTCATGAGACCAGAATTCTCTTCAACTCGTTCCACTTATCCTACTAAAGATTTCCGAAGATTTGTATTTTTCAATGGAAATCTTACACTAATATTGGAAGTGATGTCATTCCGTTTGTAACGCCGACACACTCGCACTGCAAAATTTCTGATCAGTATGATATTGTGAGTTAATTATATTTGTCAATCTTTGCGTCCTTTTTCACAACAAAAAAAAAAAGAAGAAATTTTTGACCCATGTATTCTTACATTAACACGATACACGAAATTTGATATCCATGTTATTTGCATCTATACACACCACAAAGTTTGCTCTTTTTTTAACATACTGATGAAGTTACAACCTGTAGTAGTACGTCTCGGTGTAGAATTTAGGTACTAAAATCTTTCAATAGCTCGCAGTTAAAACTTTCGCGATCAGTTTTGCATCATGCAATGAATTAACAAAAGGTGACGTGTATTCAGGACTGGTCGTAAAGCGAGTATTGTTTTTTTAGTAAGCTTAAGCAGATTATTCCAATTTTGTCTATTCGGCCATTTTATTTTTTAACTTTATTAAATTTGACTTATTCCTGTGTTGATTGGTTTTTAATTGACAGGATTAACATACTTGTAGAACAACTTAATAATTAAGTAATTATTTCGCATATGACGTCAGATAAGAAAAAAATTAAATATAATCTATGTAATGACAACAACAAAAAAAACTTACAATTAATATTATAAAAAGTATTTAAAATGAATTTTCAAAAAAAAAGAAAAGCGTTTTTTTTTTTTTTTGCTATCCATATGTAAAAGCAGTTTCCAAAAATATATTTTTAAAATTTCTTCAACGTCTAGCTTGTTTTGGAATAACGGTTGTCAAATTTTCTTCTTACATCGTTAGAAAACATTTTCAACTAACCATTGTTTGTATTTGAAAAAAAAATTTTTTTTCACCAAAAATTGTGTTAGAAATAATTTATTAAATGTTTAAATAAGTTTTGACGGTATATGCACCATTTATTTGTAACACGCGGATCTATAAGTTAAAGACTCTACAGGATGTATACATTCTTTATCAACTTGACCAACTTACGGTTAGAAAAACTAATCCTTGCGTTTTTCTGTCTTTTTGGCTTTTCTTCGTTGTTGTTGGTCATTGTCGTAAAAGCTAAGATAGGGAGGCATAAACTCTGCATATCTATACTCACTTGATGGCCAAGAGAATTTGGTCACATAGACAAGAGCGATTGTTACCACCTGCAGCTTAGATTCTAACCACTAGAAAAATTGGCCCAAAACTGTATACAAAAATTTACTAAAGCAGCCCGAATGTTCTGTTAAGCAAGGGGTATAAGGAGTCCCTTCTCACCAATAAATAAAAACATGTCATAACTTATAATGTATAAATAAATTTTTGCGTTGGCAACTTATTCCTCCACAATGTACATAATACTCTGCGATTTTACATCCTGTTTTATAGAGAAGGTATCAAACTCTTGTCTAAAGGCAATTATTAATTTCGATATATTTTTTATAAATTTCGAAAATCAAAGAAATTGATTGAAGAGCCCGGCCCTCAAGACGCATATCAATACGAATTTTAGTTGGCGGAGTTACTTACGACCTGCAAATTAATTCAACATAATTTTAGAAATATACTTTCATGTATCCCTATACTATCGATCTATATTCTCATATGCATAAGTATGTATATATATATGTATATATGTATATATGTATATATGTATATATGTATATAAGTATATATATATATATATATATATATATATATATATATATATATATATAGGCAGAACAATGGTGAATATAAAATAATCATTTCAATCGAGTATAATTTTATTGTTGTATATGTTTAAACGGAACAATGAAAGTTTTCTTTAAGTGAAAACATTTTTTTCTCTTAAAAAGTTTTCTTAAACGTATTTTAATTTGATTGGTTTATACAATTAATATAATGAAATAAATATTTTAAAACATTCTTTTTCAATTTGTGCATAGAGAGATTTGAAGAATTTTGAACCTTTTATTTATATACATGGTTTGTAAACATGTAAATATGTATGTACACGCTTAATGAACCACTGAACAATGTGATGTTTTTCGAATGTTGTAAAAACGAAAATTATTGTTATTGTTGCTGGCATAGCGATTCAATATTAGAAAAAGACAGCCATTTGATAAGAGAAGTTGGAAATTATTTGAAACAACGTCGCGTGCCCACATAAATATCTGATAACAATTCAGGCAAGTGAGAAACTTGCGGTTCTCTTTAGGGTAATCTTGTATTCATTTGCCAGAGGTTTATTCTCTCTTTTCATGGTGACATAGATTATGTACTAAAGTTGTCTTCTTGCTTGCAAAAACTTGGAAATGCCTATCGAATATCGAAGGATCTGCAAGTTCTGCACACAACATATATATCGAATTAAGTTCGACAATTGGAAGGGAACGATCCGTTTTATGAAAGTAAAAGAGGAAGACATCAATTTGATTTGAACTCTTGCGTACAGTATAAATTCAGATTTTTGGAAAATAATTTTTTTCCTGGATATGACAAGTTCAAAAAATTGTTTTTCGATATATTGCTATAAGCTCTTGCGCTGATTGATCAAAATGGAATAACACATTTCGCATGCACGGTGTATAACTTTCGGACCTAAGAAGGAGAAAGACATTTACAAATATATTTGCATTTATTGCTAATCTCATATCTCTTTGTTAACTCAAGAGATAGAAGCTGAGATTAAGTAAAATAAATAAAAAAAAACCAAAAAAGAAAAATTGTGCTCGTGACCGAATCTTTCATACCCTTCACCGTGATTCCAAAAAAAAAAAAAAAAAAGAACTAAATTTTCATACTTTATAACATTAGTAGGGCGTGGCTGATATTTTTTATACTTAGAATAGAAGTGGAAATTTATATGATGTATATATCGTACAAGCAAAAGACGCGGAAAGCGAAGGTGTTCACAGTTTTTATTACTTACGAAGGTGAGGGTGTTGCAGGCGTGGCTCTATTCAAATTCTCTTGCAATTGGCGATATCTTCATTTTTGCGAACGGAAGAATGCTTATTACAGATACTATACGGTCGCGCAGAGAGACAGATGGACGGAGGGACTCGAGAAGAATTTATATACTTTCTAAGGTTTTTGAAGCTTGTTTCTGCCCGTCGTAAAGGCTTTGAAAAGAAATGACATTATGACGCATTATAAAATTGAGTAGGCATGGCTAATCTTTTCCATTTTTCTAAGGGTACTATAGCATCGCTCATGGAGTATATCTTCAAATTTTTGTGCATTTATCTGCCGTGGTTGGTGAGTAAGGAACAAAAAAAAGAGTTTTTTATTCTTTCTGAAAACCAGATATAGCTTTACTTTGCGCAATACGTCAGGCGTGTTATTCCACTGATTGGGGCCATTTTCATCATCAACCTGCGCGCAAGAACTCCCAATGTTTATATCAAATTTGAAGTCGAAAGCTTCATTTTTGCGGGAAGGACAACAGGACAGACGGCCAGACGGATAACCGAACAGACGGTCAGACGGACATAATTAAATTGATTTAAAATTTGATGCTGATCAAGGATATACACACCTTGTGAAGTCTTCTGGGCGTTGCAATCGTTTCGATAAAATGAATATACCTTTCATTTTTCGATGCTAGGTATAATAAATAGGCGAGCGAGAAATTGAGCGTTGTATTGTCACGTTACAGTAATTCTCAGTTATCAAAATTGTAACTTTGTTCGAACTCTTTATTTCTTAATAGCGTTTATTTGCTGTGTGAACGTGTTGCGGTTAAGTTCGTCGAAACGAAAGAATTTTATTCGTAATAGTCATTGTTGTTTCTTCAGCTTATTTAATAACTTAACCAAATTACGTCCGGTTTCGATTCTTCTAACCAATTCGTTAATGCAAATTTTTCCCTTTAAATAATTAAATGCATTTGTTAATAGCTTTATTACTATGCTGTACTCTATGGGGTCAGGTGGTGATTGTTAAATGTGGACCGTTACAAACATTATCGGCTGACTCAGGTAATGGTGAGGACAAGAAACCTTGGGATTTAAATGAAGCCATATTTGCTACATCGAAAATACGATCTTTTAATGGTACTTGGATATCCGGTGAGTCGCATAATTACGCTTTACATCGCTATTCAGAATTTCCGTAGGAAATGACAATCATTTTCATTTTTTTCAAATCTTATCATTGCTATTTCTATCACTTATTTGTTGGTAGGATTTTTGAGAATTTATTATTATTATTTATTTTTTTTATATTTTTTTTTTTTTTTTTTTTTTTTTTTTTTTTTTTTTTTTTTTTTTTTGCTAAAGACCGTGTGATTTTATTTAGCGTACGTTATAAATATATGTCAAATAGTCTACGGCTTAACATGGATAAGTGTGATAAGGTATAACGATCATAAGATCATGTATTGTAAATTTTATATAAGTTATAGAAAACTAAACAAAATAAAAAGGTATATAAAGTTCTACTTTATAGTATGTATAATGTGTTTGTCATGGATTGGTAGCCTCAATAGTCTTAGCCTTAATACGTTTTCGCTAGCGATTTTTTTACATTCATTTACTAAACGTTTGAACAGATATGGACATATGGACGAAGATCGGAGAAAGAAAGTCAAATTTAACGAGTTTGATGGAGCCTGTAACAACTCAAGAACATCTTTGCAAATCCATAAAATGATTTAATGAAAATTTATTTTTTCTTTAAATTTTTGCTACCACTTCATACGAGAGCGAGTAATACCGTGTTATTATTTTACCGATTTATTTATATATATATATATTTTTTTGGATCATTTGAAGACGAAATCTGCCTGAAAGCTATTAACAAAATTAATAAGATGAAACTCATCGTACCCTACGCAACTTGTGGCGCACGGTTTATGAAATTTGTATGGACGTATGTAATACGCTGAACGGCTTAAGATAAGCCTGTCTATCCATCTGTCCGCCTAATGGCTGTCCATGTACTTTTGTGTTCAACCTAAAATTCGCAAATTTTTAAGTGGCTTTGGTTAAAGTTGACACACTGACATAGTTTGATCGAAGGGTACTATTGAAAATGGTTCGGATCGGTCCACTTTTCCGCCAAAATTGTAATTTTCAAAATATTTTGACAATATTCGCTTCGTAGTAGTGTTTGGACATTCTAAATTGGTATGAAAAATTTGGTTCGGCTGGAGCAAGTTTTTCAACCCTCTCTCATATAACCGCTCCTACGAAAACTGAACTGAACCTTTACATAGTAGAAAAATACAATTTTTAATATTTCATGGAGAAAATTAATTCAGAATAGTAAATTGATATAAATGGGTACTTTAACGAATTTGGGCCAAGTGGGTCTATTTTTTATTTCTCCAATATGGCTTTCATGAAAAGTATATCTTTGCATACAAATAATGTGCAAATTTGGTGTATTATTACCAAAACGAGTGAATTAGTGTAGGGCATCTAACAGTCGGCCTCGCCAAACCTGTTTGCTGAATCCTCTTCTTCTTTCATATGTGTTACCTTATATCTCATATAAATAAACTAAAGCCAATCGGCGTTCTTCGAAAAACTGAGCTATTACTAATTTTTATATATGATCAAGTGTTTTTGCTATTGCATACCGAGAGGCGTCATTCTAATATTGTCCTTAAAAATGTCCTTTCGTTTACCATTTTGCTATATTCAATTATTGCAACCTTTTTCAGTCTCACGTTTTACTTAAAATGAACATAACATGTCCACTTTCCAATCCATTATTAGAGCTCGAGGTTTATATCGGTGTGAGTCGTACTGACTCACTTGTTACGAATACCTTTAAAACCAAAACATGAAGAAAACATCTGTTAAAAGAATTTAAAAGTTTTTAAGTCCGCGTCGGAGTATATAACATTCAGAAGGGCTTAGAAG
Organism: Glossina fuscipes; assembly: GCF_014805625.2. NCBI lineage: Eukaryota > Metazoa > Arthropoda > Insecta > Diptera > Glossinidae > Glossina > Glossina fuscipes. The sequence continues at coordinate 1,130,596 of NW_023998416.1, forward strand.
GTCAATCCTCGAACTTTGTCCGTCCGTCTGCTGTCGGTCTATATATTTTTGTAGTCAAGCTACAGATCGCAATTTTTGAGACATTTTGTTGAAACGTTTCTTCGCGGAACGACGAATGGTATTTAAAATCGCTCGATCTCTACTATAAAATCAGAAAATAATATATGCAATCGATTAGATTTCGTCTGACTTTTTTCGATTTTCGAATTTTCGAATAAGGTTATTGGCGTTAATTAAAAACCGAAAAATTAACAGCAGAGAGATTTGAAATATAAAGAACTAAATGTCAACTATTTAGCTGTCTCCTTTAATGGGCTGAAGCAGGTGAAGGCAGTTTCTCAATATATCTCTAGGTATCATGCAAACGATGCGGTCTACTTGCTTTTAAAGGTGGCAACATAAATTTGTTAGCATATCAGTTAACAAATTCCCGTTACTTTTTGGGTAGTGTGCTCTTAAAGTATTCTTTTCATTCGATTGCACAAAGTGCGTAATTTTAGTGAGGACAATAATTGTCTATCTATTTGCAATTGTTCGCTTACTCTGTTTAATAAACAATTATACTTTGCTATGCAGTTTCACTTTTTCTTTGCATAATTTTTTGTTTCTGTATAATTGTTTCTTTGTATAATTATTTTATGAAGTGGTGGAGTGAAGATCAGATTAGTTATTCACGTTACGTCATGACGACATAATGAAAACATTTGCCACTAAATGGTCGATGGATCTTATTTCGTAACTTGCTCGTAGCATGTTTGTCACGTTGTTGATGAGTTGTTCTTTTGTTTTTCTTATTTACTTATTTACTTGCGGTTGCCTAATACAAATTTCTTCGGCATTTTATTTATATTATCCGGATTTTTACACTAGCTATACACACACAGTGGTATAGTGTTTGTTAACTATTGTATCGATGAAATCAATTTGAGCTTGTCTGTCTGCCTGTCAACAACGATCTCTGTCTACGTATTTCTCTGTTCGGGAAGCAAATTTTGAAATGTTACATGACGTTTCGTATACTTTCTTGGCCCAAGCATGAAGCCTAATGAGAATGAACTGGACTGTACCTCCTTTGTGATCACTCTTCTTTTCCAAAATTAGGTGTTATATGAAAGAAACAAAAAATCCGAATTTCGAAACATCTCGAGAAAAAGTGATGTGAAAAATTTGGCTCGGAAGGAGCAATCTTTAAATCTCCTTCACATATAATCATTTTTACGAAAAGTAAGGCAAGACAAAAAGACATGATTTTCATCACTTCATGGCAAAAATTTGTGTGTGTGCGAGTAATTTTACATAGATATTAATTGTGCCGCATGTAGAATAAGTAGGCTCACGTCTCGCATTTCAGAATTATGAGAGCAAGCATGAAAATATGTTTTTAGATAGGAAGAAAGTATACTTTTCGGTCTTTTATCATAAAAATTGGTAAAGCATTGCATAAGGCGATGTGATTTAAGGTAATTAATGCTCGTCCTTTTCCATTTTTACTTGTCTTTTCGATTGCATTTGATTTGATGCCATCACTATTTTTCAGATAAGGAATTTTATTACGGCGCTTCCGACAGATCTTTGCACATATATGATGTCGTTGCCGGAACGGATGAAATATTTGTACCATCCAAGATTTTGGTTTGTATTAAAAAGTGATCACTTCTATCTTGAGATCGGTTTTCCGAATTCGAGCTTTCTATGTCGTTTTAGGAGAAATATGGTAAAGGCAGTTCAGCTATTTTGTCGCCCAGTGGTACAAGACTTTTAATACGCTTTAATGTGGAACATATTTTTCGTCATTCATCTGTAGCCAGATACGATATTTATGATCTTAATACGGGGTATATATACAATTGTATATTTCGGCGTTAGTGGTTATGTAAATCATCTTCTCACCTTTTCAGCCTTTCAACTGAGATGCATAACGGTAAAAAATTACAATACTGCATATGGCATCCTCATAACGATGATCATTTGGCTTATGTTTACAATAACAATGTTTTCGTTCATCGAGTTGGTACCGGAGAGGAAATACCTCTTACCAGCGATGGTAAAAATGGAGTAATTTACAATGGTATTCCTGATTGGGTGTACGAAGAGGAAGTATTAAGTAACAGTAACGCGTTATGGTGGTCTCCGGATGGTTCCAAATTGTTAGTAGGTTGGTTCAACGATACCGATGTTGAAACATATAAATATTTCATTTATGGAGAAGCCAACGATCCCGAAGATCAATATCCTACAGAGGTAGATCTTAAGTATCCAAAATCGGGTACAAATAATCCTTTAGTAGCGGTACGATTATTTGATATAAGCTCTTTAGCACCTTCGATGGTGCTAATTACAGCACCTACTGATGTTGTAGGCAAAGATCATATATTGCAGAATGTAAAGTGGACGAATAATGACAAATTTATAGTCACTTGGTTAAATCGTCGGCAAAATATTGCTTCTATTCAGGCTTGTAGCGCAGAGGGTGTTTGCAAAGAGGTACGTTAGTTTGGGTGCGATTAAAATGCAAAGAACTCACAGTTTAAACGTTGAACGCAGGTAAAGCGTTTAAGTGAGCCCGCTGGCTGGATTTCTATGACCAACCTGCTTTGTTTAAAAAGTGGTGAAAGATGTTTATTTTCCAATTGGATTGATAATTGGTATCAAGTTTGGAATCTGAATTTACAAAATGGTGATAATTTATGGACCAGTCGCGGAAACTTTACCGTATTGAATATCTACGGCTACGATGAGGATAAAGATAAATTGTAAACTAGGTTTTTAATTGGCATTTTTATACCCTACACGATGTATTAAGTTTGTGCAGAAGTAACACTATAAAGAACTTGGGACAGATCCAGCATTTATTGTACCGATCGATACAGAATTATATCTATTTTCTGTCTTTGGGTGCGACTGTCTGTCTGATGTCCTTCCATGTCTCGTTCACACTGCAGGGGGAACTTTTCAAGAAATGAACTTTTAACGTAATGATGATACTGTGATGTTTTTGACCAAACTGTCCAAAACTACCGGAAAAGGATGGATCCTCACAGAGCTTCCCATTCACGAAAAGTCTTCATATGAAAACTGAAATCGCATTTGTTAATATGCCTTGGAAACGATGTGGAGAAAACAAACGTAAAAAATTTGAATCACTGGAGACCATCCTTTGAATCCTTTCCCCTGGAAATATTCTTAAAAAAAATTCGACTTTTTGTGACGAAAAAGTTTATTTTTTAGTATTTTGTGATAGAAACTGGTCCTTAAGAGCGATTTGATTTATAAATTTGTTGTGGCAAGTTTGGACGATGTAAGCCCATTTTCGGGCCCTCTTTGGCAAAAAAATGCACATTATCAAACATGGATAATTTCAGGTCAGGTTTTAGGCACCTTTCGTACTCTCATCAAAATTTAGATGGCACCGCGGTACGCATTTTGATATTTTACGACGAAAATCGATCGAGTTAGGCGACATGGTGTAGGGTATTTGCTGGTCGGCCTTGAACGACGTCCGGAATTATTTCATTTTAATTAATTTAATTTTATTTTTAGATATTACCAGGCTACAATGCCGTACGATCCTTCTATATATCACGTATTTAGTAATGAGGATTGTTTGACTTGTTCTTTACGTGACAGTGAAGGTGATTTATGCCGTTCTGCTACGGCTTCGTTTAGCAAAAATTTCACTTATTTTATGGCGACTTGTGCCGGTCCAAATCCTAGTTATAGCAAAATTGTACGAACCGAAACTAAAAATGTGGCCGCTGATTGGGAATTAAATACAGAATTTCGTGAAAAATTAAGCACAAAACTTAGACCGACGATAAAATATATGAATGTAACTTTGGCTGATGGTTCCCGGGGAATAGCTAGATTAAGTTTGCCCCCTAATTTGGATGAGAAAAAGAAATATCCTCTTATTGTATGGGTCTATGGGGGGCCTAATTCGGTAAGAGTGACGAATAGTTTTACCGTAGGTTTTGAGGCTTACCTCACGACAAAACGTCAAGTAATATACGCCCAAATAGATGGTCGAGGCACCGGAAATAAAGGAAAAGCATTGTTACATTCGATCAACAATCATTTAGGTGAATTTGAAGTAGCTGATCAGATATACGTAACCAAATATCTGCAGCAAGAATTGCCTTACGTAGACGCTGAGAACACCGGCATTTGGGGCTGGAGTTACGGAGGTTATTTAACTGCGCGAACTTTGGGCAATGACACGCACGGGGTTTACAAGTGTGGCGTTTCTGTGGCCCCTGTTACTTCTTGGCTATACTACGGTAGAAACGCGTTAAGATATAATCAATATGAAAGGATTTTTAATTTCAGACAATTTTTTAGACAGCATTTATACCGAACGTTATATGGGTTTGCCGACACCCGAAGATAATCTTCGAAAATACATGGAAACCGATGTTTTTGATAATGTTGAAAATTTCCGCCATCATGACTTTTTATTGATACATGGCTCTGCGGATGATAACGTTCATTATCAGAATAGCTTAATGTTGGCCAAAGTTTTACAGCAGCATCAAATAATTTTTGATGAAATGGTAAGTGATTAATGTGAATAGAAAACGACAAAGGAGATGGTACATAAGCCTTATATTTTCAGACTTATACCGACGAAAATCATTCCATAGGTAGTTTTTTGCCTCATTTGTATCAAACTATGGATCGTTTTTGGTCTTCCTGTCTTAATTTGGAGGTTTTTGAAGAATATGAGAACTAAGCTAAATATGTAAATATGTTCCAAAGTTTTAGAAATATTTGATTATTATACAACAAGAAATTTGTTTCATTTATACAATTTCTGGTCAGCTTAAAGAAGGAAGAAACATACGTTTTGTGTAAATAAAAGCCTAGGCTTGTTATACCCCGAAGAATGAGGGGTATATTTAGTTTGTCAAAACGTTTAGAACGCATACAAGGTAGCTTCAGATACGCCATAAAGTGTATATATTCTTGCTCAGCATTGAATTCTGAGTCGATATGTCCCTCTGTCCGTCAGTTCGTCTGTGTAATGTCTGTTGTGAAAATTCGCCTAGTCGCAAAAAAGCAGCTATCGGTTGAAACCTTGTCAGAAACGTTGGAAGTTCTGGTATGCATGGGGGACAAATCTGTGCACGGACACCCCTACACCACCGTGTTTTTGAAAGAAATAAAAAATTTATTGTTTGCTCATTACTCAAAAACTATAGTAGATAAATCTACGAAAATTTGTAAGAGCCATGCTGTAGTACCCGGACAGAAATGGCGAAAAGTGATCACGTCTACGGAATTACAACATATAACAACTTACATTTTTTTCACAACTTTATAATACGCAGAAGTGAGCTTCAAACGAAGTGAGCTTTCAAATTTGGAATGCATATAAGCATGTCCGTCTGTCCGTCCGCCCAACTGGGTAGTATCAGCGATAAGCATTCTCCCAATCGCCTAAAAATTTGCAAAAGTATTTGGAAATTGCTCAAAGGATACGCCTCTAAGAGTCACCTGCTTACGCAATAAAAATTGTGGACACCTTTGCTTTCCGCATTTTTTCGCGTGTTAATTTTCACTTTTATTCTGGAAGCAAAAAAAAAAAACGGCCGCATCCATTCGAGAGTACAAAAATTTAGTTCTTTTACATTTTTTTACTCTTTTCTTTTTTTAGAATAACGGTGGTGAGTATAAAAAAAGTTGGCGAAGTTTGATTATTATTATCTTACTTGTTCTGTTATAACAATTGCGTCTATTAAGCAAATAGGCGTTTACACTGCTTTACATGAAAGGCCAAAATAAAGATACCATTTTTCGGATTTACGGAACGAGCTTAAGCTGACGTTCAAACAGTTGTTTCCACAGCATTCCCTTAAACAGAAACCGAACTCGCACAAGTTTGGAACAAGATAAGACTGCAGCAAAGGAACAACGTGATGATATGAAAAAGCTAATACCTAAGACTATAACAAGTCGCCTCCGAGGAAACACGTGTTCAACACCTCTTAGCTCGCTGAGCTCGCAGTCATAGTCGCAATAGAACTAAAGGATTTGTGTTTGCAATCCATTCACATCGTTTTATCCTGAATCCATCCTTCGTTCGGTAAGAAAGAAAAAGTTCTTGTAGGGAAGCTGTGGAATCGGTGAGCAATTTTTCGTTACCTCGTTATGTACCTACCACCTTATTATCTTAGGTCTGTAAAAAAATTCTTTTGAGTTGTGTTTTTTCTGCAAGAACTACTACAGTCTACAATTTTCCGACCTAACATAGCTAACTTTACATATAGATCGTATATCGATTTAATTAAATATATTAAATATTTCATCGAAATGATTGGAAATGTTTTTTTTGCGTATATGAAAAATTAAAAACTTTTTATATATGCACTTTTTCTTTTTTTTTTTTGAAGTATTTTTTAATAAAATTTTTCATTTAACTGAGAATGGTTCGAATGATGTTTGTATACTGAGTATATTAGTCATAAAATAATAGCAAAATATTAAAAGACGCATGAAACAAGAACAATAACTGCAACCTTGAACTTATCCTTTTCAAATGTTCTTAAGAAAAAATCAAGAGAAAAGTTCATATAACTCAAACATTTGAATGGAGATTGAATAACCCCAGATAATATATTTTGTTACAGGGGAGTATATATGCAAATATTGCCAATAAAATATGGTAAGGAAATGATACTTTTGTTATCCCTGGAACAATACATGTGCAAATGTGCATAGCCTCCAATAAGGATTACAAGTCAATTTTAACCGAGGAAGTCAAACAAAAGATCAAAGGAAGAAAAAAAAAAAAAAAAAAAACGAAACATGAACCTAAACACATACAAATTTATTATATAGAAGTGAAACCTTACAGTAAATAAACGCAACACACAAGTTCAAATACATCAAAAAAGAATATATATATATATATATATGTATGTATGCGGATGTATATGAATGTCACATAAGTTAAATAACAAACATGTGCATATCCTCAAGAAGGGACTTTATATGCATACACACGAGCAACCATATTGAAGGCTCAAGTATAAAAAAACCTTAACCTTAGACGTTGGAAAATCTTAAAAACACAAAAAGAAACAACGATAAAAATTTTCTTTTGTTTTATTTTGTTTTATTATATTATCGTTCGGATAAATATCAAGATTAAAACGAGTAAGCAAACAATATTCGCTTTAAGACGAACCTTGGAGAACCCTCACTTAGGCAAGATAACGATAAGGTAATTATTTAGCTTTTTTTTTCAATGATACCGCTTTAGAAGTAAGCGAATTACAAGCAGCTTTTAAGTATTTAAAATGTCCAGCTTTTGGTTCTTAACAGACACCGAAATGTCTTCCAAATGTTTCCCTTTTTAGTTTCGCCGTTTTGCATAATTCCAATAGAAGTCAAACGGCCGGACAGACAAACGAACTTTTCAATTTTTATCCTGATCAATATTATATACAAATCCCTGACCGTTATAAACGGAAAAAGAAAACTAATTTGCTGGTAACTGTCGATGGCGACTACAAAAAGGAATGCAAATTAAGGTGTGTGGTAGATTCAATTTAAGATAGTAACCGAGCAAGGACTTCATAGTAATCAAGCAAAGATCTCACTTAGAAGGAAATATTTTAAAAGACTGCCATAATGTTCTCTATATATTATGAGCCGCACACATACGTAGCAAAAAGCAGAATTTTGTTACTGGAAAACTCAAGCGCTAATACGCACGCTTGACACAATAAGACTTTGTATGCGCTTTTTCTTAAATTTTAATTAAAAGCGCTCGGGTAGCTATAAATTTCTTTCACTTCTCCGGATTTGAGCAAGGTTTTGTTTAAACCGTATTCGGACAAAGCCGCACTTGAACGTTGTATATAACATTTTTTTTTTATGACACAATATACTAGGAAGGGCCCATTGATTGACACTTTCTGTCAATTATACTGAAAGAGGTCGTTGAATGAAAAATGACTGCCATGTTAAGCGTATATATCTGTAACGAACTGGAAAAATTCCATGTCCCGGTAAGTTATTGAAAGCGAATTTCGTTGGCTGTGTGATTTCGCTCATTTGAGGCTGTGGTCCTTCGAAGCATACTTTTTTCTCCAAGTTGGTCCTGCTAGGAGATTGAATCTTTTTCGCACTTCTCTGTGGACTGATTTTACAACTACATAGTTTAAATGGAATGTAAATCTATTTAGATATGAAGACATTAAGACAGTAAATAAAACTAATACGCCTCTTATGTCTTTATACACTAAAGTACAGTCTAATACGCCTCTTATGCCTTTAAACACTGAAGTACAGTCAAAGCGAACCAAACTTTTTGGTATCCTTACAAAGTCAAAAGATGAGATAAACAGCTTAAGCAGTTGAGATGATTTTGTCTACTGAACACAGAATAAGGTTAAATGTGGCTTTCAACCATGTGGTCTTAAGTGAAGTTTTGCTATACTTGCTTCGCATCACGTAAAGATGTTCTGCCCTTCGCCATTGGTTACCCCCAATGGGATTTATTCAGCAATCTAGAAACGAGAGATTAGCACTAATGGATACGTATTCGGTTTCGCATATGTGCAGCAATAAATAAACACAATGTGAGCAATGCTAATGTAGTAAGTGGCAAATTGTTCTCAGCTGGTCATTCGAAAGGCAGCTGTTGTTCGGCTCTTAGGGGATTTACTCCTCAACTTGGAAGTAAGACGATTATTGCCATTGATGAAAGTTACAAATCAAAAAAGAGACTTCGGGCTAAAGTGCGATAAAAACATTGTGCAAACTTCAGGACATACCTAAATTTACTCGCATATATTTAATGGTTCACTGGTTTTTACTGATTTTTACTCTCCCTTAAAGACAGCTATCGCTGCATTGTGATGTACATATGAACGTTCATAAAAGTTGAAAGATTTCATGACCTCGTTAATCGTGATATCAACCCGTCTATGGACGTTGTTGCAATATTTATTATTATTGGAAATGGTTGTAACATCCATCAACATAAGACAAATTTGTGCATCTTTTCCAAATACATCAGGTTTTCAACAATAATATGGATGATCTTGGCGAGTAAGGTCTTTGAGAACTCGTGTGTTGTTGGAGTGAGTCAATGCTTGAACATAATCGCAAAGCAAAAGGTCCAATAGAGTTATATCGCATGATTTTAGTGGCAAGCCGACGTAGCCATTTTTGAAGATTAAGATTTTGTGTTGAATCGATTTTTTCAATAAATTTATGGCTTGTTGGTTTTTAAATTTATGACATGATGTAAAGGTATAAAGTGCTCTGTGCTTGCCTTCAAAGGACATCAATAGTTCTCCCATCGAAAGCTTAGTTGATAAGACTAAAGAGTTGAACAGGTTTTCTGGAACCAATTACGCTAATGAGGCAAGCGGGTCGCATTCAGCCCAATCCTCAAAAAAATATAAAATCGAATCCTCAATTAAACGAAAATAATAAATTCTCCTCTTCACATACATCGTATGGTCCAACTGCAGAGCACTAAGTTTCAAAATCAAGCCGAGACACTTCCTCTATTTATCTCCGTCTCAAAATTCTCAAGTCTTGCTTCCTAACTTTTCCAACAATAACATTTCTAATGCGAATGTTGTCTCTTTGACAACAGCTCAGCCTTGGAAAGCAATATTTGCATTCGGACTGGCACCGGATACCTCTCGTGATAATATGAAAATTGGCATTGCTGTAAAAGCCCCACCTGTTAATCTTCGTTGTATTAGTATATTTGATTTATCTCCAAGAACTTGAGCAATATCTTTCTTTAAGGTTTCAGTTCCGAAGGAAAATTCTGAGACTGCGGAAATTAGGATCTGTACTAAAGGAATTTACTCCGCGTTAAATTTGAAGCATATCAGTTTGTATTATGGATCCCTTCCCATACAAACACCTTTACATGAAAACAAGGTATAATTGTTAATGTATTATCAAAAAAAAAAAATGAAAAATTATCGTTGCCCGATTGTTGTGTTTTGACTTGCTTCCTCTACTGAATATTGACATAGTCTCGAAAAGAATATATGTCAACGTTTTTTCAATATTTACTATAAGATGAGAATTGGATACAACATTTATTCAATAAGTCGTTTTAGTTATGTTTTTATAAAATATTGTCAACTTAAGCAAATGGCAAGTTTAGGCTTTGTAGCTTAAATTCCAGTTAAAGAGTCCAGAAAAAGGTTTGGACAGACTTGCATTGGTAAAGGTGCTGAAGGTGTGGCAGCATTAAAGTCAAGAATATTTGAGCTTTATAAGTCTTCGTAAGCGCACTTGTGAGGGTTGCGTTAGAAATGTTGAAATTAACGTTTGTTTACCTTAGGTAGCCGGTAAGAGAATTATTTTTTGGAGCACTTTGCAAATACTTAACATATGGTCCAAAAAAATAAGCGACAATACACTTTGGATGGGAAATAAATATTTTCCTTTTAATTTAATAAATTTCTACGATGTGAGAGTTACTCTGGCTATATGCTTATGTGTAAGTATTTTCATTAATTTTAAAATCAATTAAAAAAATATTCAAAATTTTGTTAAATAAAATAAATAAATAAAATAAAATGTTATTTTCAATATTAATTTGAATTTAGTTTCTTCACCAACTTAACGATAATTAAATTATGAAAAAATTTTACTAAAAGTCAGTTGGTCACCTAACCAGTAATAATATATTGAATGAAAATTTGAGAGAGTATGGATAGAAAGAAATTCTCTTTTCATCTAAAAGTCTCTGTAAAAGAAAATTTTGGCGCCTAAATGCAAAAGCTGTTATTTAACATGTTAATGACTTTAGTAGTGAGTGAAAATAATTGTTAGAGGTGAATTTCTTTTACTTTGGTACTGTAAACGTCATCCTTTAGGAGATTAGTTTGTTGCGAGAGTGTTTGTATGAATGCAATGAAATTTGATAAAATACATAATCATAATAATAAGGGAAATAATTAAAAAATTTGTGCAACTTAGTTAACGTTGACATGAATTTTCATGGATAAAACAAGTTACGTTATTGAGAAATTTTTATTTCGTAGAAGCTCATCTCTACTGACTATAGATTATATTACAGCAGCTTGAAAACTCGTGATTCTTGCTTAACAAAAAGTCTCTTCATTGTCTTCGTCAGCTTATAATATACGCCAATGATGCGTTGCAAAATTGATTTAATTGAGTCTGGCAAGAGACAGTTGCTTAACTTCGTCTTAGATAGGTTATGATAGGGAGCTCCAATTGCATTTCATATGTTAACCGGTTTGAAATTTTCCGATTTTGAATAAACGTAGATCTGCTCTTTCCGTCTTTGCCTGTGTTTTTGTTTGTTGGTAAGCGGAGAAATCTTATCACCGTGGTGTTGATTTTAAACTCTTACAGCCTGTGGCGAAGTTTATTAAATTACCGTTCTATACTTTTACCGGTGAATTATTTAATCCCTTTTATGTTGCATTTGGAAAAACACTCACGATTATTATCTTTCATTCTCCTTTTCTGATATGGTCGATGGAATCAAAATAGTAATAATTTACTCTTTACTCTAATTAATTGTTCGTATATTCATTTAATATAATTAAAAAGCAGCAGGCCTGGTTCTGCACTGTAAGTGGCTAGGTTTTATTAACCAATTACTAAACAGATAAATGACAAAACAAAAAAACGAATGACGACTAGACGACTGACCGGGCGTTAGGTAATGAACGAGTATCATGGCAATTAGTTGCTATGATTTCTTGCATGTAAGGGAATAATATCGTGGTATTGATTATGAAATACGTGGGATATTAGTACCTCGGGATCGAAATGGTGCCACAATTGATGAAATCCACGAAGCTTATGATGATTTCCCGTTAATATCAATATCATCAATTTTCTGCACATGTAATGGTCTTTTGTAATGAAAATGGGACAAGAATTTTGAACATTACGTCAACGGACACTACTACACGTTTACTAGACTTGGTACTAAATCGGGAAATTCCTCAAAAGACAGGAATCTATAATAATCATAATAATATTCAGAATCAACGGAATTATTACCAAGCGCCATATCAGCAATTTTGGCTTTATATTTCGTCAATCACACCCTAGTTACCTGAGGTTCAAATGTATCCGGACAGCCTGTAAATGTGCCATTAACTCTAATTACTTTGTCAATGCTTTTGGAAAACAACAAAAATTAGAAAACCAAGCCAACACTAAGCGACACTCCCGTCAATACGTGGCCACTGTAGCGACTGTGTGACTAGCGACCACGAGATTTTCAGGAAACTTTATTGAACGATGTCGCAAGCAATATTAAGCGGATTGTTTGTGCTATTGAAACAATACGCTTGGAAAGCTCCAACGTAATACGAAGATACCCGTCTTCCCATAATACCAATAATAAATATCATATTTTGACGTACTTAATACCTCCATACTCCCATCATTCTTCGCTTAATGCTGCGGTAATATGTCAAACAACTGATTCCGATTATGAGGCCCATTTGTTGGATTTCTTATTGTTAGGTAATGATTTCCCGAATGGAATTGTGTTGCAAATTTAAAAACAATCAGAGCGGTTGTGAAAATTTTAATTTTTATATTTGGATCGGAATGTTGTTTTAAATTTTAAAACTTTCAATTTATTTGTTATATGTTGAATGTTGTCGATGTAATCAGTATTCATTAAATGTTAAATATTTGATGATCTTATGTGTACTTAAAATGTTTTTTTTTTGAGAAATTGTAGGGAAGCTGGCTTCTTTTAAGGTAATTAGATTTAAAAATGTTCTCTTAAATTCTTTTTTACTTTTTTACAGAAATTCTTAAGAAGTCTTTTTAACATTAAAGAAAGAAAATTCTTCAGATTTTCGTTCTTTTTTTTATATTAAAAAAAAAATGTAAGGGAAAAATTTTAGAAAAACATTGCAACGTTTATATCTGTGGCTGACTTTGTTTTTTTTTTTTGTTAACAAAGGAAATTATTCTCCGGCGTATATGTAGATTTATTTTACCACTTTTTAATAATTTACTTTGGGCTGTTTGCTTAGTTTTTCTAAAATTTGTTGTAATTACATTTGTAATGCTTAAGTAAGATTTATTGATTTCCTTTACTTTGAACAAATCCATGTTGCGGTTGATTTTTATGGTTTAAAACTTTTCTCATAAATTTAATTAAACATTGCTATAAATAATTGCCGAAATACAAAATTACACTAAAAATTTACTCTATTGGTGTTTTCTTGTGATTTTGTAAATACTCTTTGGCCCCTTGAAAATAACTGACCTGTCAAATACAAAATTACACAAAAAACTTACTCTATTGGTGTTTTCTTGAGATTTTGTAAATACTCTTTCGCCGTTGAAAATAATTAATCTATGAAATACAAAATTACACTAAAAACTTACTCTGCTTGTTTTTGGTGTTAATTTGTATATGTTGTTTTGAATTAAATTGTTATACTTTAGGTGTAAGTTAAGCAAAGTATTGTTGTGTTTGTGTAAGCTCTTTGTTATTGACTTATATGTCGTTTTATTATATTATGTAATTTCGAATTTAAGAATGTACCATAACGATAACAGGCGAATATGTAAAATAAGAAAAAAAAAAACGTTACTTTACTTGTGAAATACGCTCACTTACGCAGAAGTAAATTTATTATAGAAGACACGTACAACTATTAGCGACTCAAAAAAATTTCCCACATTAAGTGGAAGCAATTGATAGAATGTGGAAAGTTTTTAGAGTCATTTTGCCCTTTTGGCTTTATTGTTTTGCGAATAATAATCCGGGACGAATCTTGTCGCTACAAATAAACCTGTAGTATACAAGAATACAGCGGTCGCTTTGTGGAGAAAACCAGAATAACGTGTTCCAAAACATAAAAATTGTATCGTGATCGATCAATATACTTCATTGGGTCTTCAAAACTTTTTAACAAGAATTTTTGTGTCTATTGGAGATAGCACACAGGATGCATTGAAAGAAGTTTAGGCCGATCTCAAATTCGAATTCAATATGAAAATCTAACTTTCGAAAGATTAACTTTCGCTTCTTGTACTTTCTTTACTTCAGCGTTTGATTATTGTTTCGAAAGATTCAGCGAAGAGCAAACGAGAGGACGCTTAATCCTTGCCTAAATTATTCATGACTTACGAAACTGGGAATCGAAGAAAAACGTTCTATATATATACAGAAAATTCGTACTCTGACAAATTACTTACCATTTGTGTATCAATTTCAGCAAAACACTTGTTGTTCTCCTCTCAATTAAACACATGTACGATGCATTAGTTTTTATATCTTTCACTGAAGAACGAGGATTGTATTCATTTTGTCGAAACGTTCACAATACTACGAAGCAAGCTTTAGACCTCCCACAAGGTGTATATATTCTTGATCATCATCAAATTCTGAATCGATTTAGCCATGTGCGCCTGTCTGTCTGTTCAATCTCTGTGGTAAAAATTCTTTTAGTCTCAGAAGTGCCTCTTTCGGCTTCAAATTAGGCATAGAGATTGGAGATTCTTGCGCTCAGATTAGTATTGAAATTGAGTCAAATCAGTCAAAGGGCACGTTCACAGTACAATGTAACCTGAAACCATCTATGTTTTCAAAGGCAAAAGTTCTGTTCGCAGAAAAATATAACGCAACAAGATATAACGACAATAATTTTCATTCATATTCTATGGGTGTACTCTGCAGCACTGGGAAAAAATCGTCCCCGCGTACTTACTATTATAGCATATTTAAATTTCATTCCTTCCTCAAAACGATTGCAGCACCCAGAAGAAGAGAGAAGCTTCAGAAACCGTATAAAGTCAACATATTGTCTATTAATATGAAACTAGGATCGTTCTAGGCACGTTCATCTGTCCATCTGTCTAAAAGGTACAATGACAAATTATTTGCTTACTTGAGGAAGTTTTTTCAAATCAGATTAAATCGGAGTATTTCCATGGCCGGTCTTCCTACTTCGAAAGGCATTATATGGTCTAATGGTTTTTTTTTCTTTTTTAACATGTCCAAATGACTCAGGGTATTTTTTTCTATATGTGTTATACGGTGATCGTGAGAAAGAATGGAGGAAGGAGAAAAAATAGGCAAGCGGTGATTGCAGGCTAGTGGATGCGTGCCCAAATGGTAAGTGTGATGCTTTTACCCACTGAGCACTCACTACTACAGCTGCGACCGAAGAAACCTTTAACGCATTTGAACCAACGAACACTGGCTTGGTAGTCACGATTCTTATTTACTCGGCTACGCAAGCGAATCTGGCATCTTACAATGAAATTGGCGAGGAATAATAACAAAAACAAACAATATTAAATTTAGATTGCGCCGTTTTGGGACGCCCGCAACATAAGACTTTTTAAAATTCCTAATTCTAATGCAATTCCTATAGCGAATGTAATGATGCAGGGTTTTCAAAAAGCCGG
The DNA here is from genome assembly GCF_014805625.2 of Glossina fuscipes. Classification (NCBI taxonomy): domain Eukaryota; kingdom Metazoa; phylum Arthropoda; class Insecta; order Diptera; family Glossinidae; genus Glossina; species Glossina fuscipes. Next base: position 1,146,004 of record NW_023998416.1, read on the forward strand.
CTTTGTTTATCTATAGTGTTTTAACTTGTTTCATTTTAACAGTTCATAGACTTTGAATACATTTCGCTTGAAGGCACACAGTTAACTATTTACGATTATTACTTACTTATTTTATATTTTTATGTTGAATTTCTTTTGTAAATATTTTCCTTTAAAATTCATTTAAAAGAAAAATTAATATAATTTAAAAAAGTTTATAATAAAAGGTGAAACGGAAATAACAATGGAAACGACATTTCAAAGGAAGCTGTAAAACTTTCCAAACTTTCGAAAAATTCCTTGACCGCTTGTTATGCAAAAGAAGAAAAGTAACGGTAGATTGGAGTTGGAATGTGTCGAATCGTTTGGTATATCTATAGTACTTGAGACATAGTTTACACAGATACAGTAAAAATATGAAAATTAACCTAAAAACCTATTTTGTTTCGGTTTTAATATTATCGCCCACAGTACTTTGGGTTTTGTGCAATTGATTAGAATAGATTTGCTTTTTATACATTCTCTCAAATCAGTTTTATGTTTCTTTGAAATTGTGTGGTAAAGTAAGCATACCGTGCAATGAAGACCATTGGATATTCTGTTGTTTGACAAATTTTTTGCAAGTTTTGTTTTTCTCTGGTAAGAAATTTCTTTTTAGTAAATATTTATGAGAAAACTTATTCAAATTAATTTTATGCATAAAATAAAAAATGAAAATCAAAATAGAAAGTAATTTTATATAAGAAAATATTTTTCACTCGGTCAAGTTGTCGTTTACTCTCGAGCGAATAAAAAAAAAAAAAAAAATTGAAATGCGAAAAGTAATAAAATTTTAAAGGAAAAGCAAACATGGAGGCTGCATGTACTTTAAATTTATTCTTAGACATCCATCAACAAACGCATTTACGATGAAATCTTTTACATAAACTTGGTCTTAAAGAGCACTTTGTTAATTTTATTATGTTGTTTACACAAACGGTTGCGGATATATTCATGAACGTTACAAAGTCAAGTCCTTGAATCCGTGCAAAAATTTTCAAAAACATCGAAAAAATTGAAAACTTGGCATGCAAGACGTTTGTTTACTCACTACCCTGATGTGAGTGAGTCGTTGTACCAATCAGTGCAAAAATTCCTGGTCTACGTCATAGCTATGTACGTATTTATTAAGTGAAGTAGGAAGAGTTCACTTACTCTTACACAACTCTCCTTAATGCTAAATTGCTTTTCTCTATTCATCACTAGCAAAATGAAAACGAAAATTAAGTTTAACGCTTCAAGTGAATATTTGGATAGCAATGTCACGTTAAATTGTTTTTAACTCGTTTTGGTTAGAGAAAATGACCAACCAATAGCAAAATTCAAGGGGAATATAAAATCTTTTAAAATACAACTTATGATTACTATACAATGTAGTCAATGTAATAATATTATGCAAAAGAGAATTAAAGCTTACACTAAATTAAACGAGAGGAAAAGAAAAACAAGTAAGAAAATTATATTCGGCAGAGGAAAAATCTAGAGTACCCAGTAATATGCTTTTCGCATTCTACTCTTCATGTTATTTTATTTGATATGAGTATATCGCTGGTATTATTAAGAAAAACATAGTCGCTATGCTTTACAAAAATAAAAAAAAAGGCCAGCAAGTTTGTCATTACTGAAGCAATATAGCGTTTTTTATCGTATTGAAAGAATAAAAAGAAGAGGCTGGAGATGTTGTAATGCATAAAGTCAAAGAACGATCGTAACGTATGCGGCAGTAGGACAGTCTCAAAGCAATGCAATGCCTAAACACTCTAGAAGAAATATTAAAGGATACACGCTGGGGAAAATGGTTGCCATTAATTAATTTAATAATAGCTATCATGCCCAACATTTTGTGCCCTCTCTGAGTAAACAGTGAATCAATAAGCTTCAATCTATTATCCAAAGAGGTGAGGACACCAAAGGATCTCAACCTTAGCCGCGCAAACGTAACTGTAAGACTAAATGTTGAACGGGCTCACGTTGAAGGTCGACGTAGTATCCATAACTTCGTAACAACATTATATCTACGTACTCTAGGATCGAACTACTACGGTAGATCTACAAATGCAGTGTTTCTGACGATTTAAAGTAACGAGGCGGGGGGAGAGAGCGATGGATTAGCGAACAGTAGCTAAGAATGAGTTCTATATGGTACTCGTATAAGGCGATTTCCAGAAAGGCAGTGGATAGAGAGCAGAGTGTCTATAGTGCATTGCACTGAGGTTCCATCACAGGCACCGCGAAGTAATACCTAAAGGTGGTCCCGTGCTGGTAGATGAAGTGTGTGTGGAAGGTAGTTTTAGCACGTAGGCGCCATGGATGGCCAATCGTGCATGCTGCTAGCACGAACCAGCAGTATCTTTCGAAGCTTCCTCGTGAAAAAACGAAAACAACACAAACACACAAAGTAGTCATTTGATTTACAAACATATCAGGACCAGATGAGCTACATAGGCTTACCCTCCGGAACTTTCCCCTCACTGGTTTTCTCATTAAAAGTGAGCGGGGACAACAAGTCGTAAAGTTTATAGCGGAAATAGATAAAAAATTGTAAAAAGGGAAAAGTGACGTAATGTATGTAATAATCGACATAGGTTGATTATAACTTCCGCAAGTAAACAAGCGACTTGAAACGAGAAATCTTTTACTTTTTCCAATAATAATTTTAGGAGATTTTTGCTTATGAATATTACAAACACAATAACAAACGTGGTTGTGGAAAAAATTTTATATCATACGTAGCCTTATTCTGCTAATGTAATCTGTAATATCTATCTTTTTCGACATTTAGGCAGCAGCATCGCATGATGTTTTCACTTTAATTTTTTAAAAGTCACATAAAACAAGTCGAAACATTATAATCACTGTTAAACACTCTACCCTACATCGTTTAAAATGATTTTCGCGTGATAAAATGCCGCAACTTGAAATGTAGCAAAAGAATCTTTTATATCGGCTGAGGTCCAATAAATAAATTTATACGGTACAAACTTATTCAACTTAATTTTTATATCAAATGACTATTTGGACCAAAAATGAGGTTCATCCGATTTAAAGTTTCGATTTGAACTTAATATACCAAAATACTACTTTTCAGGCATCTTTTGATTTTCAAATCAAGTCTTTATATGGTTAATGGACGTAAAATGATTGCATCAAAATTTTTTTGAAAATAACGACTCTTAGACGGAATACGCCACGTCGCTATGGATGAAAGACAGACCGGCTTAAACTAATTTAGAAAACGATTCCAAATCGGTTAGCATCATAAAGCATGAGTTTACCTTAAACACTTTTTCGCGTTACATACACTCGCACAAACTTAATATATCCTATACGACAAAGGGTAGAGAGTATAAAAAATATCTATTATTCTATAATTTTTTGTAAATAAAGAAATTTTGCATGCTCTGTACGTGCAGAATATATGTTAGTTCAATATATTCCGTTTTTTGCTTAAATAAACATTTCAAGCAATGAGAGTAGCTTTAGTATATCACGTTTAATGTACCACTCATTCTCGCCCTGGCGGTAACTATTTAAGTGTTCTAAAATATTTATGAACCTCGATGCTTTTTTTTTATTCTTTTGCTTTTAAAGTTTTAGTTATTTGTGTTGTGTAAGCAAGTTTTTGCATAAAATTTTGAAGAAAAATGCTTTTGCAGTTTTTTCAATCGCTATCAAAGGAGTGAAAACATCAGTCTGTGGGTTTTTCGTGGCACTTGATGTGTGATTCATGTTGTGTTTCGCTTTGCCGTTTTTGGGGCAGTAAGTGAATATACATTAGATTTGCTATTCATTTTCTTAGTACTTTATCCCAATATGGGGAATAAAAAATAATAAAAGCTCTATGACAAAGTCAGCCATTAAATTTTCTATGCTACTTTGCCTAATGCTTTAATCGTTTTTATCTTCAAAAAAAAAAAAAAGAAGTCATACTTCCCCACAACTGCTTATGTTTTACGGGAAGCCTTGTGTGGATACGAAAATCTGAATCGATATATTCTAAATTTGGTAAAGTTAATAAAATTTTTGTTCATCTAGTTTCGCCGTAAATACTTTTTTTTTATATATAGGTTTACTCTTCAAGGACCATCTTGAAAGCTGATTCTTTTTGCTTTGCAAACATACGGTTTTTGCATAAAACGTTCCCTTTCATGTTTTATATACTGTTACATAAATTTAATATACCCTGTTCTACATATGGCGTAGTTTATAATGAAATTATCTGATTGGTTATTAAACAAGACGTTCTCTTGTCTACTGTCATTTATATGTCATTTTCTCGTATGGAAATTTGGTTCGTAAACGAAAACGTTGGCAAACGAAACAACAGCACGTTTTTGATTAAGTTATTAAAATACCCATCCAAAAGTTAAAAAATTTGCCTGCCGTCAATAAGCCAATGTACCTTAATTTTAAAAGAATCTTTTGCGAAAGAATTTGATGTATCTCCCAGCAATATTACACTTATTTTTCTTCTATTTTTATATCCGACAAGGTTTTGGTGCTTGGGTGTATTATATAAAGTTGCGCGAACGCCCAGAGGAATTTGACATGGAGCCAACTTTATTAATACCGATCGATTCAAAATCATTTTCTTAGCCTTTATATTTGAATATACTTTGATTGTAAGTATAGGCAGTGCTCATTCAGGAAAGGCCTAACACTTATCGACTGGGCACAAATGCACTAGGCTGTGGCCACCACCTTCCTATTCCTTTCTTTCTCTTTTCCCACTTCTCACCGGTCATGAACGGGGAACACCCCTGAGTGATTGATAAAATAAAAAAAAATGAAAACTATACTTATATCCTACAAGGAGTCTTATTAAGATAAAGAAATGTAAAGAAGAACATAACAAAATGAAATTCGTGTATAAAAAAACAAAAAAAAAGCATCCATACATCTAGCGATGCACCCGCAGCAGACCCCATTGGGACCTTGGAGGGAATCCCCAAGTTGTTGTAAACATGCAAAAGCTTGCGAACGATAATGGGAAACGAAATCGTTCGTAGAAGTTAATTTAGATACGAAATAGGCCAAAAGGGCACATAAAGAAAACTTAATTCGATAGAATTTAAAGAACCGACATTGACAATGCTGCGCTTTTTAAGGAACGTTAAGGCCAACGAAAGCAATTTGCTGCTATGAGGAGGTGAAGAGCTAAACAAGTCATCACTCCACATTCCTAAGGGCAAAAAGCTTTTGAACGGATTCAATCCAATTATCATAGACCACACAAGGAAGGCATTTTCAAGTATTGGTCCGACCAAGGTCACGTGCAAACGTTTTGTAATGTCAGGGGTTCATAAAATTCTTTGGATCACCGCGTACTTTCACAAATTTTTGATGATCCAGAATATGTGTCCTTTTTGCAACCTCCGATGCATGTTTCTACTTGCCACAAACATACTAGGCAAATATAAAGGAATCGAAAGATGACAGGCACTTCGACTGAATAAGAATTAAATAACTATTCAATGCTTTACAATGGCACTAATGACTGCACAAACAATCATACTTTTAATCATACTTTTAAGCAAAACAAATAAGAAAATTATGTTCGGTCGTGACCGGATCTTCTATACCCATCAGTGTTGTCCTAAAAAAAGCAAAAACAGAAACAACTTAATTTTCAAGCTCTATAATATAATTAATTATAATTTTAATACATTATAGTATTGGGTAGGCGGGGTAAATTTTTTCATTTTTGTACAGGTGTCTCGCTCATAGAGTAAGCGTTCAGATATTTGTCAATTTATCTGCTATAGACTATGAATAATGCGCACAAAACCAATTTGTTGTTCGTTTGCAAGAGCAGAGGAGTTCTCGGTTTTCATGGCATAGTAAACTTCTACTTCGCCCGATTTCGCGCATTCTCAATACCAAGCTGCTTGCAAGAACTTCCAATGTTTCTGCCAAATATGAAGTTAAGAGTTTCTTTTTTGCGCCAAGGAGACATTATACGGATAGACAGATGGACAATCGGCCGGACAGATATGCTTACATAGATTCCAAATTTGATGCTCATCAAAAATATATATACTTTGTGTAGTCTCTGATGCTTGCTTCTGGGCGTTGCAAGCGTTTTGACAAAATGAATATACCTCTCATCCTTTCGTGGTAGGTATAAAAAATTGGAGTCAATCAAACTTAATAATTGATAATACTTTTTATAGCCATCAGCTAAGCGATACAAAATAATTTGATTGATGACATTTTATATCTGACTGATGCACACAAGTCTACATTTTTTACGCGTGTAAACCTGTTTGCCCTTTAGAATGTTTACTACAACTTAAGAAAAAAACAAGCTTAAATAAGGATTTCATTAAAGTAAACATCAAAGTAACTTCCTGAACTGCATTTTTGTGCAATTTACTGGCTTTTCTATTCTTGTTTTTTTTTTTTTGCTACCATAAATAACTCAACTGTCATGTCTTTTTCTTAGTTATTGTATATCAAAGAAAATGTTATAGTAAAAATAGCAAAATAATATTTTTAGATACAAGTGTGTGTATGATGAGAAAAAAGAACAGGTAAATAATTTCATTTTTTTTTTTTGTTTTTTATTGTTAATTTTTTTAAAAAGAAACAACAACCTTTTAAAAGGTTAGGGCAAAATATGTTGAATTGTTCATTAAGAAGGAGCTAAAATTTAAAGACCTTTTAAAGTGATTGAAATATTGTACAAGCTTTCATTGATTCCTTCACCTTGAACTTAGATACGTGTCTATGTTTTCGCCGTGGCTTGCTTCTTTCATCATTTGGTTTGCAAATGTTGATGCGTTCAAAATATTGTAACATATTTTTAATCTTGATCACCTTAAAGTGTACATTCTAGTCTGATAATTGGTAAGAGAAAAATACATTTTTTTTTTATAGTTTTTTTGACTTTGTATCAGTTTTGGCATTTCGAACAAATAGTCGCAACAAACCACACCAATATCAATTTTGTTATAGAAAAAGATATTCAACTCACGTAAATTATAAATAAAAAAAATGCCTTATGTTTCATGACGTATGTTTGAGGTTGCTCAGAATACGGCTGCAAAAGTTATTTAGGTCATTTAGTTCATTTGTCCGCTTGGCCGTCCGTTGAAAATTTCAAAAGTTGAAATAACGAACTAAGGCATAGTAAATATTCTCCTTAGCTTAAATGTATCGAAAATTTGCACAGTTCAGTAAGTTGAGTAAGTTTTCAAAAGCTTATGGAGCAGAAAGGGTAAATTCATCTTTGCACAAGATGAAGCTTTGATGCTTAGCACTCTAAACCAGTCAAAAAAAGCCAAAGTACTTGATTAAATGTGGTCTTGTCAGTTAGTCGATCAAAAGAACATTCAAATAACACCAACTGTGCGTCACTCATATCTGGTTTTTGCTAAAAGGTGGACTATTTTCACTCTGGTTTTAAATTGACTTTTGAAGTAGTGCTGAAAAATATCTTTATCACTATTTAAAGCGACATGTGTTATATTAGATGTGTTAATAAATTCCTTCCGTTTTTGGTAAAATTCAACTTCATTTAAAGTATACTTGTTAGACACCTTTTATCTACGGTTGTTTGTCACTTATTGGGTAAATTTCGAATGACGTCGGTTCGAGGTGGGTTCCAAGGTCGAATACTCATCGAGTCATTTTCCCATAATTTCAATTTTTGTGAACCGCTGATTTGCTAAGTATGATAGCATCGATCTGAACGAGTACGAACACACGAAGGATGTAGTATAAATTTCTTCCTCTCTTTCTCTCTTCTCGAAGGAAATGTCGGTACATAATCTCTTCGGTCGGCTTTTGGTTTTCACTGTAGCTGAGTAAAGGCAAGTAAGTATATTAAAAATAGATGAGAATAAGTAAAAATGAGTTCGACAGCAATTTAAATAAGGAGGTCCACCCGTCTATGTTACCTACCTTTTGGCTGATTATCTGTGTAATGCATGCAGTGAAGATTCTACTGAAATTGGCTCAAATCGATTATAGGATGTGTCCGTATTACAATATACACTAATATGACCTCTGTTTTTAAAAATAAAAAAAACATTTATCCACCGTAACAGATATAATGATAAAAATTCGCGCCTATATTCTATGGATGGGCCTGCAAGATCTGCACAAAAGTGCAAAAGTCAGTAACGTCCACTCAATACTATAAAGTATTGAAATTTCCCTCTTTTGTCATCAAAAACGTTCCAAATACGTTTGTCAGTCCACGTACTCGTCTATTTGTCAATCGCTCCTGATCGCAAAAATGCAAGCAAAACTAAGAAATTTGGCAAAAAATATTGGAAGTCGTTGCGCGCAGCTTCACATTGCAAGCGAGCAAATCGTTAAAAGAACACGTCCATAGCGCAATAGAAATTAACAACACCTCAGCTTTTTGCCCATTGTTCATAAACTAGAAAACACATGCGATGAAAATTTTCATAATGGTTCTACCAAAATGGCAAAAAGTCAGTCAAACGCACCTAATATTATAGAGTATGGATATTAGGTTTTTGGGTTTTTCTTTCAGTCTTTTTTAAGATGGAGGTGGGGGCCGTAAATGATTCGTTCAAGACCGAATATAATTATCTTACTTTTTTCAAACTGCTTTCCAGTTTTCAAGGTTACAATTTGAAAGTTACATGTTTATGTGAATTTTTAAAAAGTTTACTAATTTCTTATACAATGATTTGAATTAAACGCTTTGAACACAAGTTATTTAATTTCCTCTAAATTATTTAAAATTGTCCTAATATTTCCACGTTCTAACAAAGTATTTGTTACCTAAAACTATCACGACGATAATAAACAAAAGCTAAACAAAACGTTGCAGAACTATCTTATTTCCTTTCATCTCTTTTTCTATGTTCTTGTTTGCTCTACAAAGCACTAAGTAAAAGCAAGTTGGCACATCACTCTCGCTATTAGAAAATTTCTCCAAGTTTTTTAAAAATAGATGTATATGGCTTGGTGTGATATGAATTGCGATCGTCAAATACAGTAGCTCCATAGAAACCGTTATATTTCTAACCGGTCTTTGTTATGAAAGAAGTTCCAAGCTTCGCTTGATAACTTTTAATCCTTTATGACGCTACTTTAACTAAGCATAATTGATTCCACGAAATTCCTTTTATATAATTCCCTTTTTATCATTTCTGGAGCACCTCTGCTGGCAGATTGGTATTGAAAATTATCTAAATCGTCTAAAGAACAAACCTAGAACACCACGTAACTTCAGAATACCTTTGTTCTTTCTAAAAAGAAAAAATAAATGAAAAACAAGTAAGAAAATTAAATTCTGTCGAGATCGAATTTTTTGTATGCATCAGCGTTTACCCCAAAAAATATAAACGAAGGAAAAGAAGAAAATTCTCATGCTCCATAACACGGATCGGTCGAAGTTGATTTTTCTTATTTTCAAAATAAAAGTGTTTGGCGTAGAAGCATGTGGGCGTCGTAGGCGTTTCCTTTGAAAAGTTGAGGTCAATTCCAAATTCTCTTGCAAATTTTTAGGCGATGTCTTCATTTTCTTTAACGGGAGAATGTTTCCCACAAATACTACAGAGTTGCGCAAACAGTCGAATAGGCGGACTTGTGTAGGTGACTTGCAACTGACCAAGAATTTATACTCTTTATGAGGTTTTGAAGCTTGTTTCTGCTTGTTATAAAGGTATTGAAAAAATAATCCAATTATGATATACTATCATATTGGGTAGGCATGGTCAATTTTTCCCATTTTCGCCCATGGAATATGCGTTCAAATGTTTGTACATTTACCTGCTGTAGTTTATGAGTAGTCAGCATATAACCAATTTTTAATTCCTTTTGAAAAGCAGAGGTGTTCTCACTTTACGTAGCGCTGCGGGCTTGTCCTTCGACTGATTTCTATCATTTTTAACACCAACCTACGTGCCAGAACTTCCAATATTTGAAATCGATTGTTTCATTTTTGCTGCCAGGAAAATGTTTATAACAGATATTTCACAGACGGACAGACGGACATGCTTAAATCGATTTAGAATTTGATAGTGATCAAGAATATATATATAATGTTTCCTTCTGGGTGTGGCAACCGTTTTGCCAACATGAACATACCCCTCATCCTTTGGTGATGTGTATAAAAAGAGGGAATTTTTGCTCGTTACCCATAAACTATGGCATATGCAACCGTACAAAATATCCACGTATATTTTATGGATGATATTTTTGATATAAATAAGTAAATTTGACGGTTATTATATATTTGCACAAAGTTAAGTTTTATTTGCACTAGCACTGGTATGGCAGAAAAAGCGAAAAGTGTATTACCTTTCAAATGATTTTATATAATATTCTTTTAGAATTCAACGCTTATAGCATTTTTACTTTTTTTTTTATAACTTTTTAAAACAATTTTTTATTTATTTTTATTCACATTCGTACTTAGTTACTTTGCAATACTCCGGAGTTGTAAAAATTTGTACGCACTTAAATCAAAGTGTACTTGAGAGACTTAGGAATACGCATTGACTTTAAGTTAATCCAAAATATAATATATCATGCGCCGCAGCTTGAATGTATGTATAGTGCTTTCGACATTCGTTAGTGTTTCACATTTCCTTTTCTATTTGATTTTATTTATTTTTTTGTTTTTTTTATTTTTGACTTAAATGTTAAATGCTTGAAAATATCAAATCTGTAGCGGCTGAACGCATATTTGAAAGCCATTAAAGAAAAGAGCATATAACTTGCAGATGAGTCTTCATTCATTAGTACGTTATTGTGATATGGCTGGCTTGCAAATTGTTCATCAAACGATTTATAATTTAAAACTTAGTTCTCTTTTGAAACCTTTTCAGTATCACTCTTGAATATATCCTAATATTTAAAATGAAACAAAGAAATTGTAAAGAACAGAAATCGGAAGGCAGGCAGCACTCTTCCTTAACAAATTGAACAAGTAAGCAAAGCAGAGATTTACAAGAGCAACTCAAATTTGCTTTTGAAATACAAATAAGAAGATTATAGTGAGGCAATGCCTGCACCATTCCGCCTAATGCAGTTGTTCACTCGCTGTGGTAATCATAAACCAAAAATTGACCATTATTTTCATGCAAAGGCATACTTTTTTGAAAGCCCGCATATTGAAGAATGGCCCAAACGTCACATGACTAAATTTGCTATTTAATTTACTTTCTAAAAATTTTACTATTTTTCACCTTCCGTCCTAAAAACTAGATACTAGACTTTCTCTTTATATAAGGACTTGCTTTTCATGATAACTCTTACGTATCCTAAAAAATAGAGTTGTGTAATCAAAATTGTTCACGCTTATTATATTGTATTTAGTGCGGACGTATGTAACAAGCAGAAGGGCTTAAGATAGACCCACTTCTTATTATACCGACCGATTCAGTATCGTACTCTGAATTGATCTAAGCCTGTCTGTCCGTCTGAGGTCTTTCCATGTAAATTTTTGTTCAACCGACAGCTCGAAATTCTTGAGATACTTTGATGAAATTTCGTACAGTGACGTGCTTTGACTCAAAGATTAATACTATTGAAAATGCTTCGGATCGGTCTACTTTTTCGATCACTACCCATATAACGCCTTATTCTGAAAAATTTTTATATGGAAAATATTGTAATTTTTAAAACTTCTCGGCGAAACTGGCTAAGCGGTAGTATTTCATCATTCTAAATTGGTATGAAAACTTCGGATAGGCCGTGGCAATTTTTTAACCCCTTCTCATACAATGAAAACTGAAGTTCAAGCGACAAAAAGATATAATTATCAATGCTTCATGATGCAAATTATATTATAATAGCGATTTAACATAAAAAAATTAACTGTACTAAATTTGGACCATACCGGCCTATTTTTTGGACCCCACCCTAAAAAGTAGAGCAGAAAAGTCCAAGTTTTAATGTACAGTGATGAAAATTGACCCCTAGTAGTAATTTCATGCAAAAATGAAGGCTAAAAAATTTGGACCGTCTACGCCTACCTTTCGATCCTGCGCTATGTAAGAATTAAACTTGTACTACATTAGGTTGCGTTTTGGGCCCGCTTCCCCATAAATACGCCTTTGAAAAATGTGTCAAGATATAATTTTGTGTTCCTTAATAAAAATAAGAATTTTGTTAGACAATATGGTGTAAGGTGTTGAATGGCCGGCCTTGCTTGTAATGTTCTTGCTTGTTATTTTTATAATTTAGTTTCTTGTCAAATGAATATGCGTTGATAATATCACAAAGTATTTATACTTTGTTAGCGAAGCCAGATTTTGCTAATAGCAATGAAAATTTGTTAAATTATTTATGACGTATCACGTTCTTGATATTTAAAACGAATTGAATATTATTTCCTTCTGGTTTATCGACGAAGATTGTGAGTATAGTAAAATGTTGTTTTGCTCTCTTCGTTCTTATTTTTGAATAGTGTTTGTACTGAACTTTTTAATTCTATATTAATTGCTTTAGCGGCAGGGAAAACTTTTATAGTAAACATCAAGGGGAAAAGCAACTGTAAGTTTTTTCAGAAATAATAATTTTGCTTTTATTAGCTTAGCAAACACTTTGAACCTCCAGGCGTAAAAGAAAGGAAAACATTCCTTACCGAAAAGAAACTTATTTTCATTTGAATTTTTAAGCTTTTTGCCAGAACTGATTAGCATTTCATTTTCCCAATAATTGTTAGTAAAGACAGACTCTGCAAACTATTAATAAACTGTCAGTTCTGGCATAAATTAAAACTAATTTTGTTTTGGATGAATTAACGATCAGTATATCTTGTTATAGTTTGGTTTAGTTGAAAGTGGTTCAGGTCCATTTAATACTATCTACAGATATTGACATATATAATAAGATTATTTTGTTTGTTTATTTTTTTAAACATTAAATTGACTTAAGCTTATAACGCGGCCGTTTTTAAAGCATTAGTCTAAAGAAATTTATACGTATAAGGTCCTCAAATGGACTTACACTAGTTCCAAAGTCAACAATATCTTATTAAATATTAAATATAGCATTTCTTATGAATCACATTAATTCTTCTATGAAATTTCTATTAAATGCGTCAAAAAAAAGGCCTTTTTTCAATATTTCTTTAGATAATGCCATTTTAACTGCAACATTATATCCACATGTACCATTTTAAATGTTGACTTTCCGTCTTTGCGAAAAGTCAACATGCATCACTTTCAACATATTTATACATACATCATCCAACAAGTCTCCTCTCCGACACTTATATGGCATGACTGTTGATAGAACCATATGATTTCGGGATACTACCAATCTTCAAATGATACGTGTCAAAATTCCATGACATTGAAAAAATATCAATGTTTTTGAGGAAAAAGAAAAGTTTAGAATTAATTTTGGCTTGAAAGATTTTATGGCGGTGCTTGAGTAACGAAGAAATAAATTTGTATGTAGTTTGCCAATTTTAAACATAATCATAAGGACATGAACGCCGAGCGAATTGCAGAAAAGCTAAAAAATATGCATAAAATTGTTTTGAAAGAGCGAAAAGCAAAGTTGCTCGACATTTGTGCATAAGAAAGCACTGCATGCACTGCGCAATATGGGCTATCTGGCGATCAACGGAGCTTTTTCATACGATATGGGCTCATCACTGCGCTTCACACTCACACCGGCAATTAGCCGAAAGAGAAGGTTGCTACCGGCGAAAGCGGATTAGGGCCGCTAAATGTAACTTGCAAACTAATCGTCGAAATGTCATGAAAATTTGACGTGTACCGTTTGAAGGCTGGCATCAACAGTGTTGCCATAGAAATGTCAGGCCAATGACTTATTGACTGATGTAATGTTGGAAATTTCGTTGGCTACGGGACTTTATATTCGCAAAGTATTACAAATTTTGATAGATTTTAACGAGAACTGCTTATAGATAAAAAGGTCATGGCAGCATGAATTCATTGCTTATTGTCGCAAATGAACTTACACAACTTTCGACGAAATGTGCACATATGACGACGCCGTGGTTGATAGATAGTTGACTCTCAAAAAAAAAAAAAATTGATAAAGGTCATGAATGTCTTCAATATGAACGGGTGTTTCGCACTTTGCAGAATGACATACGGAAAGGCAATGAAGTGTTTTTCGTGTCTATGGATAATGTTGAATAATTCATTTTTAAAAGAATAAAATCCAAGGAAATTATTTAAACCTCTAGTTTTATAGTATTCAATAATCACTTCCTATATCAAAGCTGTCAATCTGTACTAGTCCCAAGGCTTTTGAATCAATTGGATACAAAAATTGTTTGAAAGCAATATTGTGCAACCAATAATTTGACAAATTACCCAACGATTTATAAGAGCAACCCCCGTCCCTTATATCGCTCTTGCTTTCCAACGATTATATTGATTTGCCATTACATTGATTTACTATCAAAATTTAGAAGATTTGCTTGCAAAATCAATACTTGTAAAGGAGAAAAATGTATCGCGCCTAACTTAACAGGAAAGTCCCAAAACCTGTAGCAAAAAAAGCCCATTTGACTGCCAAATTTTACACATTTCCCATAAGTTATTGTTATCTGATGTTAAACTTTTCTTATACGGCATTGACACTGAGGTTAATTTCAATGATTTTGGGCATTTTTGAGATGTTAGTAAAAATCAGAAAAATTCAGGATTTCCTCATACAATAGGTGCTAATGTTTCAACGTAATCACATGAACTTTTCTTGTTTATGAAATTTCAAGTATCGCTTGGTCACATTGAAGCAGTCATTCCATTCAACTTTACCGGCAAAGCTTTACAAATGGGCAAAGTTGTTATGTGGTTATCATTAAAGGTATAAATTTAGTTCGAATAGCTTTTGCGCTAAATTAGTGATGAGTTTTGCATTGTCGATCGTTGGTTTGTTTGCTCACACAAACAAAAACCATGAAATGGAAACAATGGCAAAAAGAAAACAAAAGGATTGTATAAAAACGTAACATATCTAGATGAAATTGCGTAGGCAGCCGGAATTATTACTTCTCTGTTTCTTACTTAATCAATCAATAATTATGCCTTTAACTCTTTAATTTTCTTACATTCTTCAATACTCATTACACCTTTGTAGGTATAAAAAAAATCATATGTTTATAGGACGAATTTTATTAATCATTTCATGATTTAAATGAAATGTTTCTTAAGGGGCAATGCTTCAGGAAATTTTCCAAAAAATTAGCTTCGAATAGTATTATTTGCTAGATCAGGGGACAACACAAATACGTGGGAAAAAATTCATTATCTGAAAGAAAGTTTTTCTAAAAGATTTAACAATGAATCCTTGCTGAGCTGTTAAAGCCTAATCTCTTAACTGACGAAAGCTAGTTCCTTTAATATACTTTCACTTACTTCCACATGTTTTAAGAGCGTTTTCAAATAAAAATTTACTTGTGAGCTTTTCCGAAGATGACCAGTGAGACTATTGTACTTTTACCAAGAAATTAATATTCTGGAGTGAAGTTTTTAGTGTTCTTCTGTCTCTTTTCGCATATTAATGCGTAAAATGCGCAATTCTGTCTTCGACAAAAGCAGCAAAAGGGTCACTTTCGACCAAAAAACTATTGACTAGAAAAAGTGTGAGAAGAAATTTGAACGTGAAAGGTTTGTATTAAAGTGCAGGAATTGTGGGCTTGTAGAAGAAAATAATAAGAAATTGACATTTAACAATTTGAAGCGTTCTCTTCTCGAAATGCGGTTTTTGAAAACAGCATGCGGTATATTCCGACGATTTTCTTTCCTTTTATTCGAATTTTTATCGTACCTAACATTCTCTATTAAAGGGCGTAAGACATTTTCGATAAGTTAATCTGAACACTTTTGATTACGAAACAAGCGAAAACGCTATAGTAGAATACGCGACGCCATTTAATATCCTTAATATTGTCGCTTAATATTGTCACTTATATAACGACTTTTCGGAATAAGATGATGTATGAGAACTCATCGAAAAATGATCTGATGCACACCATTTTTAATAGATAGCGTCCTTAGGCCAAAACACATCAGTGTACCACATTTCATCAAAGTATCTCAAAAATTGCAGCCTTTAGGTTGAATAAAAGGAAACAAGGCAAGACGGACAGATGGGTGGACGAGCTTATATTAGTTCAGAAAATGATTATGATTCGTAAAAATAAATTACGGGTTTATCTGAAGTCCTTTTAGGTGTTTTATAAGCATACATTAAGACAGTCCCATTTATTATATCGATAGAAGTTTGTCTGTCTGTCTCTTAACTGTCTACATTTTCTTCTGTTCAACCTACAAGTCGCAATTTTCAACATATTGTAATGAAATTTCATATGCCGAAGTGTTTTGGCCTAAGGATGACAAATGGTTCATATCGGACCACTTTTTCGACCACTTACCGTTCTATGTAATTTTCAGAATTTGGCGACAAAGGCAGCTTTTGTAATAAGAGTTCGGCATTTTCGTTTGGTGTGGAAACTTTGGATCGGATGTGACAATGTTTTGAACTTCTTTGCCATTTAAACACTTGTACGGAAATTGAATCTTTTTATAGTAAAAAGGCCCAAGTTTAGATACTTCTTGATGAAAATTCGTTCATAGTAATAGTTTGGCATAAAAATTGATCTTACCGAATATGGCTCACATAGGTCTACTTTTTGGATCCCAGCCCATATAAGGATTCTAAAGGTTTTCATGAAGAAAATTTGTGCTTAGTAAATCAACCGCAGGATATGGATCACATAGGTCTATTGTTTGGACCGCATCCTATATAGAAGCTCTAATGAAAGCAAACATTTCCCATTAGTAGCGAATTTCATGGAAATGAATGATTTCCGTGTGAAGAGAAATATCTTAAATTTATCGTAGAAATATTTTCTTTAATGACTCACACTGTTTTGAGCATTCTAGAGGCTATTTATTGCTATTATTATTAATAAAGTAGGTTGTAATTATAAAGGACTATTTTTAATAACAAATATAATTTTGTAATTTGAAAACACACATGCATTCATGTAATTACTTTGGGGGGGAATTATCGAAACGCTATTTGAATATTTGTATTTTATAACTCAACGGCTGTAAATAAGCGTGCCTATACGGTCCCAATATTTATGGTTGTAATTACAATAAACAAGCAAATTGAAATATTTTGTGTAGAACAGCACACACGCACGTATGCACTTTAATGTATGAATATGCACTTATTTGACTACACAGTCATAAACAAGGATAAAATTAACAACAACAGCGCGGAAGAAAATTGTATTCATTTTGAGGCGAATTTCGAGTACTCATCATATCGATCGCAAAGCATTTTATGTTTCTTCGTCGTTTGTAAGTGCTTGTGCACATTTTTAGAAAAATTGAATATTTATTAGATCAAAAAGAGGGCCATGAGATGTTTTAAGCAAAACCCGTATTTTTCTCATCTTTTAAGTAGAGTGCGACTTACCCATAGAAAGGATAACTAATCTTTCGGGATTGCACACCAAGGCTACCTTTTAGATATTCTCATGCAAATGGAAGTCGTTATCATAAAGAAGCAATAATATCTGTTGAGTACACCGGCGATAATTTAATGCTATATACTTGGCCGTTGTTAACTTTTGCTATGGTACCACAGGTATTGGTACATTGCCTCCGTTCTTGTGGCCAACGGGATCATTCGTTGTCGGTCACGTTCCATACCGATGATTTCATTTAATTGAAACAACGTACAACACACTATATTCAGCTGATGCGGCGAAAAACAGACGCAATGTGTGAAAATCAATAATCGTCAACGGTAATGGCTCGCCTAATATGCGTCATAATACATTTGCACTCTGAATATTGTAACGCTTTGACTGTTGATTATCCGTCGTAAACACTTTTATTGCTCGTTACTCGCCACGATTTAGTAGAATTATGATGACTCGAATTAAGCAGAAAAAGTCACGCTTTTCTCAAAAAAAATTTCCTTTTCTTTTTTTCCCCGTTGAGAGCTTCTAAAAACTACATTTTTTAGACTTGAATGAGTTGAGTAAAGTTAAAAAATGGCATTTTCAAATGAAAAAGTCGCAGATTTACATAGCGTCCTACAACACTATTTACTCACCCTCTTGGAAAACAAGAAGAACTTATTCAAGAAATAAATATAGTTAAATGCAAACCAAAATACCATCGCAGAAGATAGTTCCAAACCGCCACCCATGAGACGACGGAGACGTGCGTGTAAAGCATCAGAGCGGTTGCAGTACTACCACAACAGCCGAAACACTGTAACACTTTTTTTTTTTTTTATTTATTAATAGTAATTAGTTGTGTCATCAAAGTTTAAACAAAGATCTTTAAGTTCATGATAGCGATGCGTGAGGTAATTTTAGACAAGAAGAAAAAAAATGAATTATCAATTATAATGCTAGTATACTATTGAGTGGCGAATAATAAAAGACACCAAAAACATAACACATACTTAAAAAATTGTCAATATATGTACCTACTATACTATATAATCTGCTATACACAAATAAAAAGCTTAACTTAGTAAACTTAATCTTTTTACATGTGCCCAGCGTAATTATATTATAAGAGGAATAACGGATGCCTAGCTAGCATTCCTAACTTCATAAGAGTAACTTAATTGAAATGCTCTTTAGTGAAATTCAAGCCAACATATAAGGTTGGTTTTGTCTATCCGCAAATAACATTGCTGGCATAATTATGGGCTTATGTTTATTATGATAACGCATACACTCTTGCGTTGTTATTGTTTTTACTATTGAATTCTATCAAAGCCATGTCAATTGCGGAATTTCGTTTTATCATAGTAAATACATTTCGTGCGATGCATTGATAGTTGGTTCGCTTAATTTAGGAAAATATTTGTGGAAAATCTCTTACAAAACTAATTTTTGATAGAAATTCATGTTTATTTTTTAAAGAGATTTTTAAAATAACATTTTTTCGCTTAATTACGATACATAACACTTTAGATATAATTTTTAGTTATTATTGCTTTAAATATGTTTTGCTAAAAATGTTTTTCGGAAGTTCTTCTCGATGCTAAAATAGTTATGAATATTGCAAATGAAAG
The DNA here is from genome assembly GCF_014805625.2 of Glossina fuscipes. Classification (NCBI taxonomy): domain Eukaryota; kingdom Metazoa; phylum Arthropoda; class Insecta; order Diptera; family Glossinidae; genus Glossina; species Glossina fuscipes. The sequence goes on from NW_023998416.1 coordinate 1,165,051, forward strand.
TTTAAAATAGTTTTTCCTTTTTTTTTTTTTTTTTGATTACGATATTTAATTTTTCTGGCTATGGTAAATTATCCTGTGAGGTATATTGTAAGTTATGTTTGTCCAATGCAATTTCATAGGCTTTAGCCCGATTAGTAAATTTATGCGTGGAATTTGTTAAAGAGGTTATGTGAGCGGTTTTCTTTCGAGTCGTGTACCTTCTTACTTTTCAATCAATCAATATGGACTTATTCTGAAATAGTCGAATAATAGCGATTTCTCCTCGAGTGTAATCACCAGAAGTTGATTGTGTTTATCATGCTCCGACGTGTTTCTACAGCATTTGTCTTAGCGAGAAGTGCCTATAATTCATAATTCTTTTCCTTTCTCTCATCAAATTGCAGAATTCCCCTGGGAAAAAGAGTTCTTATTATAGTGATAGGTGTAAATTGGATAAACAAGAGCCGCGTTCAAGAATCGTCAAGGAATATTAAATGTTGAATACAAGACAACATTTTCTTCGCTCAATGAAAAGTAAGTAACATTATATTTGGCCAACTTCCTTTAGCGTATCACAAAAAATTTTTATATTTTAGCCAGTTAGTTAGTCGTTGACGAGTATGCTCGTCATGGAGAAAAGGTGCTATTTTGGGCAGTGTTTGCTCGCTATTTACATTGCAACCTTGATGAAAGATAAAACATATTTCCTAATTTCAGGATATTTCGGATGTATGGTGGCCGAGATGAGGTGAAATCAACAAATACCAAAATATATAAAAAAAAACAAGCAAAAATACTTCACTGGGCCGCGGTCCACCATTTAATACCATACACTATGTTACAGTTATTCATGTAAGGAATTTAAAAAAAAAAAGCGTTATATGGAAAGCGGTGTAAAAATGGTCCAATGAGAACCATTTTTAATGGATTTGGCCTTGGACCAAAACACGTTAGTGCAAAAAATTTCATTAAAATATCTGAAAAATTGCAACCGGTAGGCTAAACACAAGATTGCCTGGACAAACATTAGACAGACAGAAGGACAGATGGATAGGCAACCTTTAAAAAGTGATTCTCAATTGATCGTTATATCGTGTGGTGGACCACAGGTGGTGTAGGGTATAACTATTACAAGACATGGACGCGTATATTTAATTTGTTTTAGTCTATGCTATTGAATGACACGTTCGGTGATAAAAAGTATAATCCTGCTTAAACTTTACTGTACAAATGTCTAATAACGCCAAAAAATGCTTTCGCAGCTTTGTTATTATTGCTGCTTGATAATTTTTGGTATATACCACCTTGGGAACCCTACATCAGGTTGACATCTGGCTTATCCGGGGACGTTACAGAAAACAGTTGTGTATCTTTGAGTAGATCCTCATTTGATCGTATCAGTTTGCATGAATGTGTATGTGCGATGATTATGTATTTTAGAATATACTCCGTGTTTGATGTGCAATCACGTCATGGCTTAATTTTTACGATACAATTCAAGTGGACGTTTTTCAAAGAAGTCGCGACAGCTAATCTCGGTTAAGAATGAAAACCATTGGAAAAAAGCGAGTACCATTGTTCTAGACGAAAACAGCAACATTAAATGGCAAATGTCTTCAGCAACCACTTTTTGTCACTTTCTTTTATGTATTAGCATAATTGCTTAGTAACATGTCGCTTACGCTGTGCGGTCAGTTTCTGTGAAGAAAGCGAACAAGTAAGGAAAATAGTGCTACTTGATACTTTTACTAGTTAGAGGAAAAATTATTTGTAATTCGACCTGTTATCTATAATAATAGCATCTGTTGAATAATATTAAACCAACATTTTCTTTGTTTTTGTTATTGTATGCTACTAGCTTGAATGCCTGTCTTCCGTTTCATTAGCGAAATGTGTAGTGGCGCGCAGCCATGCATTCGATTTACATGTATATACACGTACATATATTTAATTCGTTTCGCTCGTACTCATTTACGCGCCTATTAAAGACATTTGTTCCAATGTTTATATTACGCGTGTACAGTAAAAGCTCTTTATTCGCGGGGTATATGCTCCATAAACATGCCGCGAATACAGAAACCGTGATAATTTATATGGGGTTAGAGGGGATACGTTCCTAGGTGACAAAATAAAAAAAATCAATTATATAAAAAAATCAATTTAATTGAAGTTTTTGAACATTTTGATCAATTATCTTAAGGCTTAGGCAATGGTTTGAAGAATTTTGTAATTTTCTCTTGCTTGGCAGTTTTTAAAAGCTCCTTCAATTCAGACTGATACGCAGCAGTCGCATTAGCAATTTGCCTCTTAAAAATAAGACTTTGTTTCATAGACGGATCAATGTTCATAAAGAAATCGCCAAGCTCATTTGCATTCTTAAAACTTCACTAAGATTTTTCAAATTAAATGTCACGTTCCCCGTGCTTGTTGAAGCCTCTTCTTCAATGGGCTGTGAATTTAAACATATCCTCCAAGTCGATTCCAGTCAAATTTTGCGATTTAAGCAATTCCTGAATGTCACTTGATTCTATCTGTTCGAACCCATCTTGTCCTATTCCATTCGCGATTTCGGCTATGTTTGCCGTCAAAGTTTGAACTTGCACAGACTCTTCGTCATTTTCCGCAGTCAGAGCAGGCCACAGTCTTTTCCAGCATGACTTTAATGTGCGTGGCTTTAGTTCTTCTAATGTTTTTTTTAGGTTTACGATGCATTTTGCTATGTCAAATTTCTTCCTGCATTCCAATTACATTCATATCAGGATTACATTCCATATTATCCAATACGATTTTAAAGGTGTCGTCTAATGTAATAGAGCTTAAAGGCGTGGATTAATCCGCGAATAAAGACATTTATAACCGCGAATAGAGGAATTGGGTCGCATTTTTTTTAATCCGCGAATAGTGAAACCGCGAATGAAGGCAGAGCGAATAAAGAGCTTTTACTGTGTACTATATTTTATGATACTTTAATGTGAATTTCATTCAACCTAAAATATGTGAATTCTTTTTAGAATTGCACAGGTACTTTTCTTCATTTATTTGTATATCGCTGTAGATATTAAGGATACCACCTTTAAAAAAGTTCTGTTAATAAATAATTTGTGTACGCAATAGAAAAGTGCTTAATCGTTCATTAACTTTAATACTCGTTTAATCAAAGACATCAAACATATTATAGTTTGATTGCACGCATATTCGTCTTATTAAATGAACAGTTGAGCAGTTGTTACACACATTATCATTACTACGATTTTAAGGTCGGTTTCACTTACTTAGTATGCACGGCTGGCTTCTTACACAATCGCTGTTGCATGGACTGTAAAATTTCAATAGAATGTGATCTTTCAAGAAAACTTATTTCCAATTGTCAATTTTGTTCGAATCGATTAATTTTCAAGGTTATGTTTGACAGTTCACAAATCCCTTTATATACATTCATAAAAATTTCTCTGGCACGAATTGAGTTCTTGTGCACAGGATATTTAAAATTGAACAAAACAAACAAAATTTTTGTTTTTTTATACCCAGCACCGAAGGATGAGGGGTATATTCATTTTGTCAAAACAGTTGCAACGTCCAGAGCGAAGCATCAGAGACTCGACAAAGTATATATATTCTTGATCAGTATTAAAATTCTAAATCGATTTGAGTATGTCCGTCTCTCCGTTTGACCGTCTGTCCGTCTGTATAATGTCTGTGGGAAACATTCTCTTGGGCGCAAAAATAAAGCTATCGTCTTTTGGCAAAAGCATTGGAAGTTCTTGCATGCAGGCTGGTGTTGAAATTAGTCCAGATCGGTCGAAGTTCACGCCTACAAAAATGAGAACACCTCCGTTTTTTAAAAGGAATAAAAAAATCGTTTTTTGCTCACGGCTCATAAACTACAGCAGCTGAGGGTACAAAAGTTTGAACGTATACTGTACTACGTATGCGACGTTGTAGTACGTGTACAGAAATGGAAAAAATTGGGCGCGTCTACCCAATATTATATTGAATCAAAATTTTATTATTTTTTCAATACCTTTATAAGAAGCAGAAACAAGCTTCAAAACCTCATAAAGTGTATAAATTTTATGTCCAGTTACAACCCTTAAAGGCAGCTAAACAAGTCCGCTTGTTCGCCCGCCCATCTGTCTGTTTGCGTAACTTTGTAATATTTTTGGTAAACATTCTCCTGTTAGTGAAAATGAAGATATCGCAAGAAGAAGATATCAAAATTCCCAAAAGTATTTAGAATTGACCTAAACTTTTCGCCTACGCCTACAAAGCCCACATGCTACTACGGCAAAAACTTTTATTTTGAAAATAGAAGAAATCAACTGTGCCCGTTCCATATTGTAGAGCATGAGGATTTTGTTCTTTTACTTCTATTGCCTTTTTTGAGGTAAAGAGTGAGGGATATAAAATATTCGGTTCCAACCGAATTTAATTATCTTACTTGTTTTTTTTTTCAACTTTCTTTAGGCAAAAAACTTTTTCTCTTGAATTTCTCATCTAATTAATTCGAAAAGTTTCAACAATACCCTTTTCTTATTGTTTTACCGTTTTGAAAAATCTGGTTCGGATATGAGCACTCGCGACATCCTCTTTCATCTTAGAATGGCGGGACTGAAAGTAAGTCTCATTGCACTTTACAGCACTTGTGCTAAATTTGTACGGCTAACGGCTAACTGTAACATCGGGAATGGCTTCAGATGGACCGATTTAGAATCATTTTCTGAGTAAAGATAATCTTATCTGTCGGTTCGTTTGTCTGATGTCCCTTCATGTCAGTTGATTTTCAGTATATAGGGCCAATTTTTAAGATATTATGATGAAATCCGATATACAGACATGTTTTAGTTCGGGAGTGAATGCTTTTACAAATGTATTCGAATTGGACGATTCTTACAACCATTCCATATATAACGCCCGATTTGAAAAAGTCTTTATACGAAAAAAAACTGTAATTTTTGTTATTTCCCTACAAAAGTCAATAGCGCATAATATTTTGGAAGTTTAAGTAGAAATATAGAAGATTCGGATATGAAAGAAATGACTTCTCAACTACGATCTTGGTGGGGTTACGAACCACATGCGAACCAATGCAAAGTATTGGAGCTATTGTTTTATCTTAATTTATCCATAAATATACTCGAGTAGCAAGACGTGAAATTGTTGATTTCCTTTGTTTTGTTTTGTTTGATTCGTTTACATTATATTCCTTGTTGTTGTTGTTTAATGTACATATTGTATGTGTTTTGTTTATTTTCATAAAGGTTCTTATTGTTATTTTTGTTTCTGTTTATCCTTTTCATTTCTTTCTTTTTGCTTGATAATACTATACTAATGTATAATGTTATTTGTGTTAGCAGGAACTTCTAGATGTCTATTATTATAATCTATTATTATACGATTGTATAAGCTTATGTTTGATGAGAATCTAATTATAAATTACAAATACAAAAATAGCACCAATTTAAACAAGTAAAAAATTTTTATTCGGTTTTGATCGAATCTTTCATACCGATTACCGATCACACGATTTAAAAAATACGTATGTACATATGTACACATTCTACTAGATTTTTTTTCAATTACGTTCTGTAGCGGCAACCACTCAACGTTACTGCTCTAGAAAAATCTCTGCTTTTTGAGAACTGACTGTATTCGTTTTGTTCTTTGGCTTTAACATGTCTATAAATTTGAGGTTTGTGAAAAGTTAAGTTCTAACACTAAATGGTGGGAAGCCATGCAAAGGGCGCACCAATCATTATTAATGAATGGCAAACATGGCAATTAACAAATGTTTTAAAACTTAAAAAAGTTATTGGTAAAAAAAGGGTTTTCTCTCGTAAACAGATAAAGATGGATTTAAAGCACGATTAGTTGTTAAAGTCGCATCGTACGCATTATACCGAAACGTTTTCACTTGTTGTCCGTAATAAAACAATCGGGATCCTGTTTACGATCACGTCGGAAGATAAGCAACGGTTTATCCAAAAAGCGACAATGTGTACATGGCGCAACCAGAGCAACGACTTGATGAACAATTTTCCAAAAAAAGAGTTAAAATTCAAGAAAGGTTTATATAGGTTAAGACAGCCTGAGTTTCCGTGGAAATTCAAATTAGGTAACATTTTAAAAGGAATTGTGTTTCAACAATGTGAATCGTGTGTTTATGTCGGAAATGGTGAAGGCCAAATCAACATCATTGCGATGTATCCAGATGTTCTTCTTATTACCTGTTCATCTAAATATGATTTGGGGTATTGCTGTCCAAGTGGATGTCGTTCACAAAAAGCCTGTATTTTTTAAGTCTTGAAGTAGATAAAATTCATAAAATTGGTGACATTACAGTTAGTCACACAGTAAACCGCACATTGAAAAACTTTCTAAAAAACATCTCTTGATTTTGGTCATTAAATAAAGTGTGATTTGTGTGACTGTCATAAAGTTGACGTAGCACACTATCAGTCTTTGATAGGCTCGACAATGTATGTTGGAAAAAATACCAGACTCGGTGAGAAAGAACAATTCACATTAAGAACATTTAGAAGCTGTAAAAAAAGCAAAAGGATGCAAGTTTATGAAATCCGGAAACCCGATGCGGATTGTATGCGGGGGTACTAATGACCGGAAATTTCATACAGAATATGTTATTTCCGTGGCTGGAGGTGTCTTCTCATATGAATAATATGGATTTGTATTTTTAAGTGTTATATATGTTGTAAAAGAAGTTATGTTCGTGAAAAAGTTGTTGCATGAGATGGGCTTTGCCTGCCCGGAATCTATAGCTGTAAATTACGATAATATGAATGCGATCAACTAGGTAAAAAAGTCGGTATGTCATTCTCGAAGTAAACTCAGGGATCTCAAATACCGCTACATTCGGAATGTGTATAAAAACAGTGGCTCTATATTATAGTATTGCAGTGCGAACCAGTTGGTGGCCGACATTCTTACCAAGACCTTACGCAACATAAACAACCAAAAATGTGTCAAGTTATTAAACGTAGTTAATTAATTTTGCCGAGGCACTATTTTAATGTTGTTTTAAAAATTAAAGTTTATGTACATTTTCATTTGAAAATCCGTAATAGATGGTTTGATAACCATTTTTTTTCAATTTTTAGAACTAAACTATCCAAACTTAAGGAATGCTTTCGTAGTAGTGAAAAGATAACTAACTAATCAATAACTAACTAATAATAAAAAGAAACCACTTGATTTTGCTTTAATTGGCTTATGGTATTATCGAAGAAATTTGTTTTGTTACGTGATGCATACATGTACCGGACTAACGATACATATGTAATGTGAATACGAGCATTGAACAGTATTTTATATAAGCTAAATCATGGTTGGATTAAAATCACCAAAGTTGTTGCTACTTTCATCTCAAATAAAAACAAGCAGCATTAGTTCGAGGCGACTTAAAGCGAGCCTATTTATCGTATATGCAAGGCTAATGCGTACGCTATACAACTCGCTTATGCATCTCGCGTATGCGTCACGCTTGTGTCTCTCGCCTATGCATCTTGCCTATATATCTCGCCTAATCATCTCGCCCATGTGTCTCGCCTATGCAACTTGTCTATGCAACTCGCCTATGCAACTCGTCTATGCAACTCGCCTATGCGTCTTGCCTATCCATCTTGCCTACGCATCTAGCTTAGGCATTCGGCTATGCATACTGCAGTCGCAGAGAATATTACGTTTCTGCGACGAGAAAGATTTGAGGTAAACTCAACTTTTATGACATCTCCCGTTTCAATATCGTTTCTCCATTCGATTCAAGCTTGTGCGCCTGATATGTATTTCTACCATAATTTTCGAGATAGACGAAATTCGTCAAAGCTGACATATTTTGAACTGGGGAATATTTGATCGGCCTGTTTGGACGAACTTTCTCCGTGTAACCGCATTTAGAAAAATATTTGCAATTTTTAATTCTTCGTGGTTGGTAAATAGATATAATTTTTAACATTATTCCGCAATAGTAACTTAAAAAAAACGTAGGTTTCTTCTTGGTGCCCATTTCTTGTAAATGTTTTCATGAAAAGTAAGCTTTTGTATGCTATCATTTTTGTACTTGATGGAAAAATAGAAAAATAATAATAAGATTTTCGAGTGGAAAATCAATTTTGCTAAATTTGGATTATATTCTCTCCTCTCCCCTCTCCAATCTCCATCATATAAAGAGTCCCATGAAAACTATGCCTTTTGGCATCATGTCAGTTTCAGTATTGTATCATGAAAACAAATGAATTTGTAATGGTCGAATTAGACTTATTGTAGTGTCCTTGCTTGTTTGACATTACACAAGCAACTTGCAATAATTACATTTGAAAGGCAGTGCTGTTCTATTGTTTCTTTTTTATTTTTAGTATAACTTTCGTATATAATAAAGAACTAAAATTCATTCATTATGATTATGGCCTTGAAAAATTTCGAAGATAATGTTGTCGGTGGATTTAAAGCCTCTTGCTGCTATTGCGGTGAACTGATGGATCTAACTTAGATCTGCCATCGTGCAATGCAAAATGCCTACAAAAATTTTGTTGACTATCCGTATTCAGTAATGCCAGGATGTTAATGTTTTAAACTTAAATTTAATTTAGGAGGAAAATTAAGCCCAAGTTTCTTGCGTTTCTTCCGGAAGAACTCTCATAGAGTGCATCGATCCATAGGGATGTATGATCCAAGAGTTGCATAAAAGTAAATGAAAATCAAATATGCAGAGCATTATAAAGTAAAATACTCCTAGACTGCGTCGAAGCTCAAAGCCAGTCAGAGAAATGCTTATTAAAATAAATGTTAACGCCATAAACGTAAAATGAACTACCATAGTCGTTCCAGCGCTGACAACAAGCTAGTGAAATGAATACGTATACAGTACCATAATACTGAATGAAAATTTTGTCGTACTTACGAATTCATTTACTACGAAGCATGAAGAAAATGCTATAACTGGCATTGCTGAGTACGCATGAATTAAGACCAAGCCCATAACGAGGCCGAAAGCCATTTCAACTCGATCTTCATGTAATAGTGTTAGGACAAAGACACTTACTGTTTAAATAATATGAAAGGAAGAACAACAAAAGGAGAATGCAAAAAAATATAAAAATGATTATCTCTCAAATGAGATATGCGATAGCGATCTTGTCCTTTTACCTAAAAGTACATATAAGGTAGGAAAAACCAATAATAATATTGCATCGTCGGTCCAATCAAACACATAATTCATAATTTGCCAGTTTAATACAAGCCATTCGATTTCTATTATAGTTGTTAACAAGAAACCAACGCAAAGCCCCCACAATGCAAGAAACTATATAAAGAAAAATTGTTAAACTTTTAAATTTTTATGCAAACACGTTTTGCTTACATCGTGATTTTTGGGAACTCGCTGTTTATGTGTAAAGACCATAATCATTATTTGGCAAAAAACGATTAAAGCCAAAATTCCAATGTACATTTTGTGAGTAAAATTCAATTGGATTACATAAATTAAAGTTGGCAGGAAACTAGTGCAAAAAATAAATTTACACCAACCGTGTAATTTACGTTCCGGCCGTACGACAGGTATTAGAAGTGCCGTTATAAAAAAGAAGGGTGCCTGAAAGTAAATTTTGACTTAATGTTATTTGCAATTATTTGTTTAAACTTAATAACCAGTAAAATTTTAATGCCCGCGCCGCCTTTGACATTATGGAATGGGCTGATCGATATCAAAAACTCTGCCATAGCATCGACATTTTTTTCGATAGGATTTTGTTGCATCCCCCGATATTCATCACTAGGTAAACTCTCTGAGCTAGAAGGTATTGAGATATCGTGTTCACTCACGTTAAGCTTTGTTGTCTTCTCTTCCGGCTGTCTATTCGGTGCACTTTTTCTTACATTACGTTTCGAAAATACTAACACATTTACGAGATATATGAGAAAGACGATTATTGATATATATGAAGCTATATGAATAAACGGTTCTGACTGTTGATGTTTCATTTTTCTTAGATTATGCATTTCGTGATACATGACGGCATAAGCGAACGTAGACCCGACCGCTGTGAAACCAATATCACGCATTAGTGTGGCTCCCTCGATTTTTCCGTAGGCAAAAATGCATATCAGAGCCAAACCAAGGAGCAAACAATGCAAAGCTTTTCCCACTCCTGCACTATATAAGACTGAGTAGTTACGATGCAAAGAGTAACAGGTTAAAATATTGCTCATAATTGATGGCAATGTGAAGACAAGCGCCAGTACACCAGCTCCAAAGCTATATTCTTTCATTTTAAATCGTCTTAGTAATACTAAGCTGTTCGGCAACAAACTATAAAAATAATAAATGTAAATATAAAAATTTCAAAAACTGCTGAATCATGCTGAACGCTATCATACTTACAAATATTTGCTAATCACAAACATAAATAGACTATAGATTACGACGAATATTAATGTGTAGAAAACAATGAAAATTCTCCCCACTGTACTATTTGGAACCTGCAAATAGCACACTATAATTCTTAAATACTCGATAAGGGGATCTAAAGTCTGGCAATTAGGATTATTCCACACAAAGTCGCAGGATTCTTCCACAGATTCTTTAACGTTTGGTGGCCGATAACAACGCTCCCTCTATAAAATAAAAAAAAAAAAAAAAACAAAGAAGAAAAGAACTTTGTCTAAAAAATGTTGGAAAAGTTTTGCGTGTAGTTGTCACATAAATTCTATAGAAAAACTGACCTCACTAGGAATACCAACATAGCTTTCGTGGCGTTTCTCACGGCTTAACAATTTCTGAGATAACAAAATGTTTTCAAAACTTCCGTTTAAAAACCGATCAGTTGCATTCATTTTGTTCCTTTCCAATGCTATATAATAGAAAATATAATTTTTTTTTTTTGTTTAACTATATAGCAAAAATGGCTTTGGTAAAAATTCGCTTTTTATTTTGAGATGAAAAATTTCATAATGAAAACTTTCTATGCCAACAAAATGATTTGATTTTCAAATATTTTTATAAATTGAACAAGTTATTAGAATCTTCTTCTTCTTTCGAAGTTTTTTGTTTGAACATTAATAAAGTTATTAATAAAGTTATTTAAGTAATTCATTTTTTCTTATTTGGAGTTATTTGTTGGAAATGGTTCTGTTTTCCCAGTCATTAGAATCGTTGATCTTGAGATATTTGTGAGCGTACCTATAGATTCATATTCGTCTTGAAGCAGGGCATGCCTTCACGGCACCTATGTAGGATTTGTGCAAAAAGCTACGATGAAACAAGAAGTAAACAATTTCGAAAAATATTTTATTTTTATACTCATCACCGAAGTGTGAAGGGTATATTCATTTTGTCAAAATGTTTGCAACGCCCAGAAGGAAGCATCAGTGACTCCACAAGTTATATATATTCTTAATCAGCATCAAATTTTAATTCGATTTAAACATGTTCATCCAACCGTCTGTCCCTTTGTGCAATGTCTGTTGTAAACATTCTCCTGGTCGCAAAAATAAAGCTATCGCCTGCAAATTTGGCAGAAATATTGGAGGTCATTACCCATGAACTATAGCAAATAAATGTACAAAAATTTGAAAGCGTATTTTTTGGGCGTTGCATCTGTGTACAAAAATGGACAATGTTATAGTGTATCAAAATTGAAAGATTTCTTCAATACCTGTACAACACGTAGAAACAAGCTTCAAAAGCCTCGTAAAGTATATAAATTCTCGGCCAGTTACAACCCTTGAATGCACTTAAACATGTCCGCCTGTTCATCTGTCCATTTGTCTGTTGTTGCGCAACTTTGTAGGATTTGTGGTAAACATTCTCCCGTTAGCGAAAATGAAGATATCGCCTAAAATTCGCAAAAGAATTTAGAATTGACCTGAAACTGTTCAAAGGACACGCGGACACATGCCCACATGCGTCTACAACGAAAACTTTTATTTTGAAAATAGAAAAAATCAACTGCGTCCACTCCACTTTATAGAGCAAAAGAATTTTGTTTTTTTTATCTTTTTTGGGGTAAACGCTGATGGATATAAAAGATTCGGTCCCGACCGAATTTAACTTTCTTACTCGTTTTTATTTATTTATTTAGACATGAAACTAAGCTAAAATACAGCGAAATTCAATTGACTCTTAAAAGTAAATCTCATAGTAATTAATAGTAAAAGCTAATACAAAGTAAAAAAAAGAGAAGTAAAGAAAAAAAAAGTAATAAAAAAAAAAAGAAAAAATCATGTATAAATAAATAAGAAAAAAAAAAGAAAGAAAAAATCTTGTACACAACTAGTACAACCCCATTGCATATCGCTTCTATTGCACATTTTAAACGACAAAGTTTTCCAATATTAGATAACAGGCTGTTCACATCAAGGATGATTTCTTTAATTTTGCCAAATGACTTCACTATCAAAATATTGTGGAAAAGTGACTGATGTTAAACTTAAACTTAAAAGCGCTAACGCTTTCGTATTACAATCAACAGTATTAAGCGATTGGTTTCAACTTACAACTACAAGTGGTTTTGTTTGCCAGCAAACATGTCCTGAAAGGTGTAGCAGTTTTCTACAACCTTTATGTGTCCTTTTCTGCTGTTTGATATGAACACATCAACTCGTTTTTTTTTAAATTTTTTTTTTTTTTTTTGTTGATACCTAAAGAAGGGGAAATACAGCAAATGTAAAGAGATGAACTCAACGACTTTGTGGATAAATTGATTGAATTTACATTTTCATACCCAACACCAAAAGATGATGGGTGCACCTAAGTATGTCCCTTCACCTTCACTTATACATCTAGACGTCTGCGTAACGCTGTAGTATCTGTGGCAAATATACTCCCGTTTGTAAATATGAAGATATCGGCTACAAATTTGCAAAACAATTTGAAAATGATCCAAAGTGGTCCAAGGACATGACTGCAACACCTACACAACTATGCAACAAAAATTGCATGTTTTTCGGTTCTACTGCATATCAATTTTCACCTTTATTCCGAAAAGAAAAATCAGCAGCGTCTACCCAACTTTGAAGAATAAGAAAGTTCAGTTCTTTTGCTTCTTTTTAGGATCGCGGTGACCGGTCACGGCTGAATATGATTTCCTTATTTGTTTTTTCTCTTGATGATTTGGTTGAAATGACGAAAATGCCCGAAATCACTGAAATCAAAGCAGAAAATAAAAATAAATCTAAAGTAAATTCAAAGTCATGAGACTCAAAGAAGCTTTCCCGCAGCGTTTCTCAAGTGTTTATTGGAGTATACACTAATGTAGCGATTTAAATAATTTATAACTGTAGACACCTTTAACGCAGACGAATTTATTAGAGGTTATGGAACCAGTTGTCTAAGCGCTAAAAATGAAATGTATGCAGCATTAAAGAAGTGTTGCGTCGAAGGAAATAAAATGAATAAATGTTTTTTTGAAAAAATTAAAAATTTGTTATCATTTCACTGAATTTTGACATGAGATGACGAAAGGGCGTGGCTAAATCGTCTTATGCAAATCCAAAGCATATCTGTTTTTGATGATAACCTCAGATCGTTACGAACGAAGTGAAAAGTTGTTAATATTTTGATCCTTAGGGGCTTTGCCATAAAGACTAATGGTTGCTTTATTTATTTTTTTCAAATACTCTTTTTCACCGCTAGGAAAACTTAGGCAGCAGCAATAGAATTCTTATATGAAATGGAATAGATTTCCATATTTTGTATATAATTATGTATATGTCGTTCCAGATATTTCATATATTTATGATAGAAGTCTTAACAAAAACCGTTGACAATAAACAACTGCCTTAAATTAAGCTTATCAAATGCAAACGATTTTCCGGACCATATACATGTCTAGGAATACATTATAAAAAAGACCATAATCTGAAGGGAAAAAAAAGAAATACATACGATAAAGCGTTTAAGCGGAAGTTAAAAACACAATTCATTTCCATATCGATGTATATGTGTGTGGGTGAGAAACAGAAAAAAATTTCCTGGTGCAGTTGTTATATAAGAAAGAAAACAAAAAAAAAAAAAAAAAAAAAAAAAAAAACAACTTTACTATGGGATAGCCGGACACAAAGAAAATTTTGAAAAATTGCAAAAGGAAAAACAAACGAATTCAAAGGGGTCGAAAGGTAAGCAATTAGTTACTCTTTACAGAGGTTAAGACAATATGACAGGAAAAATATTTTACCAAGCAAATACAGAACAATTTATTGGGAAAATAAAAAAAATATGGCTTTCTACGAAAACTGTCCACTATAACCTTTACATAAAGTAAACAAGAGAAATAAAAAATAGAAATAGAAATAAAATTGAGTTTGAGTTATGGTTAAAATTGCTACTAAAAGATTGGTCTTTGTTCATTCTCAATGATTTTTTATAGACTTGTAAGGGAAGAAAAAGACGAAAATAGTGACAAAGAGGAAGAGGGAGGTGGAGAGACGGGGACAGAAAAAGAAAGAAAGAAAGATAGGGAGTGATTTAAGCAGAATAACAACACAAAAACATGTTTATATGCATTACTGGTTAACTGGTATATAAGGCACAATAATATTCATCGGGCACTTCAGCCAATACAACTAAGGTTGTCTGTCTGTTCGTACGGTTTTCAAAAATGTAAATAAAAATATTATTTCATTTCATTTGATTTCTTCAAGGTCCTTCTCAAACCGTTTCCACAAGCGATATACTAGCGAACTTCTATGAGTTATAACTTTTAGTTATGGACATAAGGACAATGGCCAAACAATTGTGAAAAACCTGAAATTTGCTAAGTTTAAGCCGTCATAAATGTTACATTTAATGATTGCTATCGATGAAATACGTCAATCACATAAGTTTGTTCAGTAAACGTGTTTCAAATCGATCCATTAGTAGATAATCTGTAATTAAAGCAGAAGGTGACAAAATACATTAGTATATCAAATTTCATCAAAATGTCCGTCTAAGCGATGGACAGACAACTTTAAATCGATTCAGAAATTGATTCCGAATTGATTGGTATAGTATAGTACAAGGTGGGTCTATCTAAAGAAAATATTTGCTGTTCTAGCTTTTTATCAGCAGATATTATTCCTTCCGATTACTACGGGTTTCAATACACGAGTTATTGTTTAGTTGAATGGTGCTTTCATTCTTATGGCGATAACCAAATATGGGTTCTTTTGGCGATAACCTTAAAAAACCAGTTGTTCGTTTTGCACTTACATCATATTCAGCGTAAAGAATGGGTAGTTAGGGTAAGTTAGTTGAATATAATATCTTATGCTACGTTTTTACAATTTCCTCTGAATTTTGCTAAAAAAATCGGCGGACACTTATTCGCACCCGCAATAGAGTCCTGGTGACTATATATTCTGAAAAGCTTTGTTTTAAAAAAGGATTTAGGGACTTGAACTTAGTGTATGATATAGGATGCAAATCGTACCATTTGGCAGGGAGAACCATTTTTACTTTTATTTTGCTTAGCCATCGTTACGTTCGTTCTACCTAAAATTTAAAGGAAAAGCTTTATTTTATATGAGCACGTTTTTGGAAGAAATTGCAAAGTGAAGCTAAATGAGATCCCATTGATCGCAACTATAGGATATTTCTACGCTGAACAGAATAGGATTTGCGCTAATGTAGGTGGTAGGTAATTGCGCAGGATAAATTTCAGACATGATGACGACTGTCCTCGTTCAGGTCTTTTATATACATGGCGGAAATGCGAATGACTTTAAGCGCATAAGCCCGGATGTGATAGGAAGACAAGACGGCGAATTAACAGGTCCACTCTGTTAATTCGCTAACTGATCTAACTTATGCTGTTCAACTAACTGGAATAGTGTATTAAAGTAAATCACAGGAAACACTACGCTCGCTAATCATGGCGAAGAGCTTTTTTAGGACTTGCATTCACTCTCTAAGAAATAATGGCTCTAAGAAATAATAAGCTTGTTTTTGAAGATGCAGATAACCGTGTAATTTGTAAAGCCTGACATTCACGCTCGCTAGTTTCATATGCGTACGACAGCCTTTACCACCATAAAGTTTGACTATTGAAATGCGAAACGAAATAAAATCTTTACTAAGTCATCTACGGACTAACATTATATTCTCATTATCGTTAAACGCGTTACAGACATTTTCAAAAAAATCCTTTCTCTGCAATCTTTTCAACTTTTTGTTTTATGTCGCAATCAATAACAAAGGATTCACCTTCATACGGACGTATTTTCATTTCTGCTGTATTTGTCGAAAGCATAAACAAAGGAAATAATTTTTTTTTGCTTCTCACTTATTTTTAATTCAGCTAAAGCAAAGAATAAACATTTTTAGTGCGTACGTACGGGTTTTATACGTTCACCATATCATCTGTGTATCTTTATATCATATCGTATTGTAACGTATCGAAGTAGGACATGTGTTGATATTGCATGCATGCCTACGAGTTTGTTGTTATTGAGCTTAATTAATGCTCTAGCGGCCAGTCTTTCTAGTTAGGCTATCATGGAAACCATACATACACAATCAAGTTATAGAGAATTTGAATAAAGCAAAAAAAAAAAAGAAAAAAAAAAACTGAAAACAAACATCTGAGCATTTTACAAACCACATAAATAAGTTTTGTTTTCTTGCGAATATTTACATAAACGAGAGAACCGAAATGTTACCATTCATGACTAAATAGACGCGGGGAGAGAAAAAGGATCGCACATGAAAACTGAGCGGTTATAACGAGACCAGTAAGCGAAAGCCAACTTAAAATAATAAGTTTTTATCTTAACAGTTTATTTTGCGATAGAATTTTATGAATACTTAATGAAAATTTCATTTCAATCGTTGCATTCGATGCAATTTTGTTCATTAATTAGAATTGCTATGTCCCATTGGTAATTGAGCGTTGTCCCAATAAACGTAACCGATTCAGTCCTTGAACATTGTTATGCTATCGTTTGCCGTTGTGAATATTCTGTGCTTCTATATCTATAATATTGCTTTTGAAAACCAATGTGCATCAAGTAAAGATAACTAATTTACGGCATTTTAGTTTTGTGATGTCAAAAAGTTATGTAAGCAACACATAGCTTAATTAAATGATAATCTAAATAAATAAATAAGCAATAATAAGTTGTATAATAAGAAAAACGTACAATGAAGATGTCTTGAAACTATCTATGTGCACAAGAATGTCTATTCAGCGTAAGTCTTATTCGTTGCTGGCCTAGGCTTAAACACAAGAAACCATAATTTCTAGAAAACTTTGGATATATATATATGAAAATGTGGATAATGCTTTCCGTAATCTAAAAGGCAAAGATGGCTTTGAAGGACTGCATTTTGCAATATCGCACTATTGAAGTTCCAGTAATAATCACTGGTGGACAAAGGGTAGGAAATAAATTGTAAAGTCCTATCGAAGAAAAGATTTGCGAGAGCATAGTAAATTTTTTTTAGTTATATTTATTTCAATAATAGGGGTCTGTACGTTTGAGCTTAAGTTGATGTATTTATGGGAGATTTTGGATTTAATAAAGACGCCAATATCCATAAACTCTTTTAGCTGTAAAAGGGCTTAGTTGAGGCATTAAGTTGCATTTAGATGTAATGACGATAAATTTTTTTCAATTAAAGGGACCTTGATTGGTGAGCAATGCTAGAAAATTGGTAGATTTTTTTGGGTTTTCCCTGTAGGGAGTAGAGTGTGGAATTGATACAATTTTCCTTTCCTTATCCGGTGACCCCGGACTTATAGTGGAATTGAATTGCTGGCTACTCACTTATCGTTTATTGAAGACACTTACCGGTCGAAAAAAATCTATGGTCTCTTATTTCATACTGGGAACTGCTGATACAAATAATTTCAATTATCTAATTTTCCAATTACTTTTTTTTTTCAAAATTTCTCCTTTATTCAATTTTTCGTTTTCACAGCACGGAATTAAGGCTATCAGGATTAATGCATTTGCGATGGAATATAAATTGACAGGTTTCGGTTGTTCATACTGTTTTAAAGTAACGTAAAGCTTGAAAAAAGCAATTATTTCGGACGAAAAACAAAAGCACTTATCATGACACTGGGTTACATTCTGTCCTGAATTTATTTTTTTTTTCTTATTGCTATTATTATTGTTATTATAATTTATTTGAACCTAAGAAATAAACTCTAGGATAAGAAAGTAGAATGAGTGCTAGGCAACCAAGACTATCCTCTCTTCTTTTTTTTTTTTTTTTTTTTTTTATTAAAGGCAAACTGGATGGTTGTTTTAGTTACTTCAGTAAAGTCAGATATTTTATTGATATTAAATTCTCCAAGTACTTTCAAGATTTTCTAAGGGTTAGACGGTCCCAAACTGAGTTTTCCAATATGAGAAAGGTTTTGGCATTAACTAAGTATTAAGTTTCACTAAACGATTTTGTCCAAAATTGATCCAAGCTGAAGGAATCGACTCTTAAGGATCCATAGGTGTGAAAGCCATGACATGGATGGTATGGCCTAGGCGGCTGTTTGTTGTAAATAATGGTGGAACGAGATTAGGATTAACATGCGCGTGGTGTGATTAGTAGTATTGTCGATATTTTTCGTCAATTTTTTGTTTAACTTTTTTCTGAGATAATTTTGATAGTCTAACTTTTCCATCGCGCCGTCCGAAATTTGAAGTTTGACTGCTAGGACTGCTGGCTGTCTTCCAAAGAAACTAATACGGCTCGACATCTAAAATGGTTTGTTTCCGTAAGTGACGAATGGTATTCCTTAGTTTATTAATTGTGTTCCAATTGAAATTTAAATAGTTACAAATAAATTTTATGCCCCACAAACTAGTATTTATTAGCGTAGACTATATTATTAAAATTTTTAAACATATATCGTTTGTTAATAGTTTTCCTGACACACAGACGATAGGCTGACTAGGCAACCATCCTATACATATATATTCAGAACAGTTTGGTACTTTGCAATTGCAGTGAATTATGCAAATTGTATACGTGTGAGTATCTCAATGGCATGAATTGCAAATTTTACTTTTAGATTTATGCCTGGATTTTCACCTTTCTACAATGAAATATGTATGAATGAGAAAACAAGTTTTTCACCGAAAACCCTTTAAGACAATATAAGAAAATTTCAACGGCACTTGGCTTCGACTTTTCGTTTTGCTTTTCTCCCATTCAATGCCTACATATGTAGGAGAATACCAACTAAAGCAATGAATAAATTATGTAAAATTTATATGAAAAAAAGGAACTATTAGTTATAAGCCTTTTTTTAATCTTTTTTTATATTACAAACATATATATGCTACCATATATGTAGCTGTGAAAATTTGAACTATTTCTTAAAGCTAGCGATAATCTTTTAAATAGTGTGTAAAGTTAAAATCTAATAATAACACAACAACTTCATTTACTTTTAAGCATATTCCCTTTTATGTTTTATATATATTTTTCTAGAGCTTTTCATGTTATGTGCAACAGTTATGAAATCATCTACCTTAAATGCTCTAAGATATGCATTTGATGCTAGAATTTCTTAATTTGATGAAAATTACTTGTCATCTAAGACTTTTTTCTATCCGTAAGAATATATGAAAATGATCAAAGCCAGATGTGATAAATATGATGGATATTTTTGCCATTCGCAGTACGACTACTTCAATGTTTCACGCGAAATTTGCGACACGATTGCTTGGGATTGCTTTGAATTCCAAAAAATTTATGCCATATTTTATTTTTACTTATTGTTAGCTTTTCTGGTTATCGATTAAGCATTGCAGGCATAGAGTTGTGTATTTTATGCTTGCAATTAAGACCGGAATGAAATATGGGAGAGTTGCCACAGTCCAAATAAGCCAACTGGCATATTTCGGATGCGGTCAATTTGATTTGGAACAGAGGCATAGAGAAGAAAATTGCACTTCCTCTTCCTTCTGGATTGAATTGGCATCTGAAGAACTTCACCGAAATATAAGAGTAATCTGTAACAATCCGTAAGTGCACTGCTCGGAAGGAAGCTGACTAAGTTCCTGTAATTGACTGTTCGAATGGACTGCCAATGAAAGGCGAAAGACACATACATACATAAGTTTTGATCATTTAACCTTCGCAACATTGCTTTCTCTGACTTAAGCCGTGAATTTATATGATAAGTCATCGTAGAATTTTAAAGTAAGAAGCATAACCATTAGATTTTCCTTGGATATATACTTTGTGACGGTTAGCCATTGGGTTATGTGAACTACATTCTATTTCTAGAAGATAAATCTCTTCTTTAATATTTTCATTATAAATAATAAACAAAGTTTAGTAATAACGTTTAAGTGGGCAGCAGAATTTTTTAATCATGCGGGGAAATAGAAATGTCGAAGGTAAGAACGCCTGCAACAGCCGCTGACGCATACCCTGACAACAGAAATAATAATTTTTCCATATGTGAAAAACAATCTTTACATCATATATAGGAGAAAATTTCATAATTGTTATGAAGAAAACTTCACAACGAAAGTTACAAATTATTTCTCTAATTATAACACTCAGCACGCTTGACCTTCTATTATGCCAATCGATTTAAAATAATGTTGTAAAATTATTCAACGGACTAAACTTGAACTAAGTTAGTTCACTTTTCCGATCATCCGCCTCGTCTGGAAAGCAAGCCTTTATGTGACAGCAAGATGTAATTTGCTGACTTGGAGAACATAAGATTGTTTCGTAACGAAACCAAGTATACTAACTGTGGATAATATCAGTTTATTTTGTGGACCCACCCCCGTGTAAGATCTTTTCAAAGACACATTTTTATACATCTAAAATTGTTTACATTTATTAAATTCTTACCTTTGGATAGTTGTATATAAAGTGGCGTAGGATATTGAGCCATCGACCCTCCACAATTATAGCGTTTTGGTTTATTTGTGCTCAACAACAGCCTCATTCCGTCATCCATATTCAATCAATTTTTTTTCAATAACGAAATATGAAAAATTCAGCCTTTTTTGGAAATACCAACAGTAGATGTAGAGACAGACAGACGCATAGTACGCAGAATATTCTTTCTACGGCATATTTTTGTTTGTTACGAAAGAATTGAATTAATATCGCCCCATACACAAGTAGTGAGTATGAAACGTATAATCTTGCAATCTTTATATAAAAACTAAATTTGCATTTACTTGCTATGTTCGAAAGCATTTCGACATTAATATATCCGTTTAAGGTCAAATGTGCAACACATTCCGGCATGCCACCTATATCATAGGTACGCCTCTCTCTCTCATAAATGGAAAGCATAACCTTTTGCTTGGATATTTTATTTTCGTTAAATTTATTGCATTATATGTATTGGATTTTTTAAAATTTAATTTCTATTCTAGTTAAGTGTTTAAAATATGTGTATTTTTTAATTAATTAAGCCTTTTATCAACGATTTATTGCTATTTTTCTAGCAAACTGGCCAAATAGAAAGTTCAAGTTTAGATGAAAGTTCACGTTGTTAGCAAATTTTCTACACTACGTACTAAAATGCTAAATAACAAGGAAATAACCGTGCCTGCCATGCAGATCGAATTGTACGAATTGTGTTAATAACGCATCTACCGCAATTTATTTAAAATTTTCTAAAACTTTGACGTAAGTTGACTTGATTGTGAAATTGGCGTAACGTAAAATTGTAACATTGGTTAGTTTAGACAGTAAAGTAAATTGGCGCGTGCACGCAGTTAGGATTTGTCTTCAGATTTTTCAGAATTTTCCGTTTGCTTTGTCGCATATTAAAAGTGTTATGCCTGATATACCAAAGTTTTCTTCGCAGAGTCGACAAACTATTATGTATAATACTCCTTATCGAAAGAGTGCAAAAAAGAAGACAATATAACGAGAGCGATAGTACCTGGTATTATTGACATTAAACAAAAATGAACGAAACTTGTTGAAAGTAATCCCCTCAAAAAGCCTTGTAAGAAAATTACTCAATGTTAGGTACTTGCATGTATTTTGATCATTTTTTCATTTGAAAAAGACCTTCATTTTTGAAATTTGTCAAGTATATATTGATCAAAATATTTTCGACCACCACCACTTGTTCCCATCATTGTGGCAGCATGGTGATATCGTGCCGAAAGACCGATATTCCTTTGGCATTAGAACAATCATGGGCCTATTTTCGCACTTCTTCAGCATTTCGAAACTGCGTGCCAGCCAAGCCATGCTGCATCAATCTGAACAAGTGGTAATCAGAAGGTGCTATGCTTGATGGATGAGCTCTAGAGGAGACGTATCACAGTTATAGGGAATTACAGCCGTATCTGCATTCCAGTTCCGAAAGGTGTTATACAGTTAACAAGAGCTAATTGAGAGAGTCTTTCGGAACCATCAACACAGGGAAAGCGAATATAGAGTTAAGTTAGCGTATGAAAATGGGACGGTAGCTTATGAGAATGATACGGTTCGGCATTAATGAGATTAAGTGAACGGCAATGTTACGAAATTCACATATTTGGTAAAAGAGGTCCGCTTGGAAGCTACCCACTTTTGTAGAAAAGTAAAAGCGGCATAAAGACGTCTTACACAGCTGATGGTTGACAAACAAATTAAAAACAATTCCCTGGAGACTCAATTGGACAAAGGATAAACGAAAATTTTAGTGACTACTTTTCGGAAGGTTTATAAGTAGAGTGTCGAAAGTCGAAAGGAGTTCGATTGCAATATGTGAAGGAAGAAGTCAATCAAGTGCGTGCGTGCGAGCAAAAACTAGTTTCTGTAAAGAAGTTTCTGAAAATAATTTCCTCGTCAATAATTCATGGAAGGGACGTACACTGTTCTAAATTTACAATCCAGTCATACGCACGGAAGCTGAGAAATATTAGGATAGAAATGTAAAATCGGCAAAAAGCCTTTATCTTAAAATTGACAGGTGTTTAAAATTCGTGTGAAACCACACATAGTATTCTCATACATTTCCCCGTTAAAGAATCCTTCAAAAGGCTATTAAGGGCAATTATTTATATTTATTTCAGTTTTTAATTGTTTAAACGAACACTGCGTTCTTTTTCTCCATTTTTCGGATACCGCAATGTGAAGAGAGCCAGTGCTAAACACCAATTGTTTCATTTATTCTATGAATTGGACAATTTTCAAAATTTATTATTTCTCCTCAAGGTTAAGAAACAAATGCGTCCGTGAAATATAGCTTAGCGTAACTAAATCATTTCAATTGTGTTTGTTTCATTGCTTAATTCTTTGTATATAGATAAATGGCAGAAGATGTGGTAAATTGATAAAGCAGCAAACCTGGAGTTCGCAAAAACACAATAGCACAACTCGTTATTTGTCTTTTGTCGTATCAAAACAAGTTCGTTAGTCATCTCAAGCCGTAGACAACAGTCAACAGTTCATAAGCTAGAAAGCGTATGAAAATGCTTTCCTTATTAAGTTGGGCTTTTTTAGCACTATTTGGGACGATTCGTTTAAACTTGAAAAATATCAATGGTGAAAACTGTAAAATATTATCCTTTTTTTTGCTAATTGCGAATAGGTTGCTAAAACAATCTAACCTATATTTGACTTTCATCTGGCGATAGTAGAAGAATCACATTTGAGATCAACGTTTTCGCAAATGAAACTTTCATGTCATAATCATGTTCTCAGTAAATAAATGAAAATGGTACGGTACGTATTTCAATGCGTTATCAGAAAAAATTATGAGTTGTCATGAACATTTTTGAAATGTCTAAAGCGACTTATAAGACGTAGCCTTGTTATAGATCGCTCAGTGAAATCATTGATTTACCCCATAAATGTTGTAAACCGAGAAATTTTAGTCGAAATGCACTCAGATTTTTAGCAATGGGAACGAGCTTTTCGAAGATAAATTTGTGTAATCAGCTGAAAAATGCGTTCATATATTTTCGTATTTCTTTGCGCCACAGAGAAGCTCCGAAGTGAAAAGCAAGAAGAAAAACCGTCAATTCAAAGTTTCATTCTAATCGTAAAAACATATACACTTTGACTAGCCTTTGATGGTTGTATCGGAGTTCGACACAATCAGTACCCACTGCTGACGGTTGTATCATGTAAGTAAACGCAATTTTAATTTTTCGAATTTTACCCTTATAACGAATTAAGTAACTTTATTTTCTCCAATCTTCTAAGCTTTTTCAAAAAGCAACGTAAGGATTTTACTAAGTAGCGAAAGCAAAGGCCTCTTATTTAATTCCCTTTGACTTTACTTTAAACAGTTTCTCATCTTGTTTACTACTAATGCTATTCTATGTCAGCACAACAATTGCGACTACCAGCTATTACTTTTTGCATAATGCCACCACCATTACTTATGGTTTTTCCCTTTCAGATGTTTTTAATGCGCTTACATTGTTATGGAATAACGAAAAATAAATTATATTTTACGTCATTTAATTTTAGCCTTTTTTTAAACATAAGTATACCAGATACTTAAATCTACTTACGTCATAAATCTTAAGAACAAACAAAACAACCAAGTAAAAAAATGAGCATTAATTCAAGCCGAATTTTGGATAACCATTGTCTAGAATTAAAAATATCATTTAATTCAACCCGAATAATGATGGAATGCTTTTTCAGGCTGCAGAAATGATATACGACGTAGGCGAAGCCTGAACCATAGTAAACACAAACGTCAGCGAGAAACAAATATTGCGTTTCTTTTTTGTCTCGATCATATATTGTTGTAACGAGGGAAGAGAGAGAGAGAGAGTGAGAGAGAAGACACAATGTTTTATTTAAAATAATGCAATAAATATATATAATATAAAGAGAAAAAGGAAATTTCCATTTGAATAACATTTTGTCTCCCTACACAAATGAACCCTTCTTCCATCTCCAACAGGTTGCATTTGTTTTTTCAATTTCCATCAAAATTGACAATGACATTCCTGCTGAGCATTATTTCAGAAATCATTTACAAAAATCATGCTTCTCTAGAGCGTAAAATAATCATCTGTAGTAATGAAATTCATTTGTGATTAAATGGCCGCGTAACTCAGTAAACTTGTCTGGGTTTTTCTGATATGAATTAGACGGTATCGGTTTTCACAGAAATGTGGTTTGATTTAAATGGCGCTAGATGATGTATATATAGTATCTTGTAACCACCTCAGGGACTATATAATATCCAGATATTTTGATCAAATTGATCATGCCGATCAGGGTATATAATTTTATTGGACGCTTTTCTCCAAAACCCCAAAAACAATGTTGTAAACAAATTTAAAAGTCTTATTAAAAATTGGTGTTGAAGATTCAAAGTGTTCAGACTGTCATGAAATTCTTTTTATAAATAAAGAAAGCAAGTTGATTGATATTTTAGAATTATATGCAATTACAAGCATACAGCTCTTATTTAAACGTCTTATCGATGTTTGGTTGTTTGTGAAGTAGAAATCAATTATCGAGTAATTTGGGTTTTAATCTTAATATATGCTAAGTATATATGTGAATGATGTTTCGAATGAATACATCAGTAAGACGGTTACAAATGCAAGTATCTAAGGTGAATATGCCATCCTTTTTTTAGTGGCATGTTTAGTAGTTGGATAGCGCATTACTGAAAGCCTGATTTTTTGTATAATTTTCCAAGTATTCTCAACAACTCTACTGCTACTACGGTGATTAACATGCGGTACTCTTCTTAAGATTGTTAAGCATAGAGTCTTCATTAATGAAACAATTTTCATTTTAAATGAAGAGAATGTATAAGGTGGAAAAAGTTAGCGCTATAGAAAGGACAAATGTAGAAAGCAATGGTTCTTTTTTTTAATTAAAACGGAAGAAATAATAAAGAGAAAAGAATTTATTAACAACTAAAAGTGAGCAATTATATATATATAAGTGCAAGTATTTTTTTTTTTTTTTTTACATTGTAGCAACAGTAAATCAAATATTGCAAAAGAGAAGAAAAAGAAAGAAAAAGAAATTAAGATTTATCATCAGCATGCTAGCACTATTTGATAAGAAAAATCTTTTATATTAAATTTGATTGGAGTTTAGTGTTTCGTGTTTTAATCTCGATATTATTGTTATTACATAAAATTTATTTTCATATAAAGTCTCTAATTAAAATAGATCACAAAACGAGCAATAATAAACCGTGTTTGTGTAATGCAAGTGACAAACAACCATAGACTTTTTAATGCGCTTATTTCCATTGACACGATGCACTAACCGAAAATGTGAAATTGCATTTCTTGTTTCAGTTGAATGCCATTATTTAAAAACTTTTCTCTCTCTCTCTTCCTCTATCTCTATCCTTCCCTCCGTCTCCCTCTCTCTATCGCGTTTTCTCTCAATTTTAGAAAATGTTGTCGAATATTGCTTTGTTTTGTTTTTTTTTTTTTATCAAAATTTTGCTTTTATATTATTATAATATTGCCAGGTCCATGGGTACATGTTGACGACATGTTCGCTGCATACATTATAATCAGGTTTATGTAGGAAATCGTACGAATAGATGCGCTCTTGTTTGAATGAACTTAAATTGTGTGTTTATGATGAAGTTTGGTTTCACAATTTAATTAAAAAAAAAGGATGCATTTATGTAATGCGCGCGTCAGATATATGTGACAATCCCTGTTTGCGTAACGCGTTGACCACTTTTTAGATTTTGTTAACAAGCTTATAAATGCTTATATAGAAAGTAGCACACATTCGTTGGCGATGTTTGAAGAAGTTTATGGTTTTATGATGTTCCAAAATTTATTATCAGATTCGCCAAGCGTTTGTAACACATATAGTTTATCTGGAATACTTTATAAAGTATATGCAAATATTCTTTATAAGCGAGAATAGCGGAATTTCTCTGTCTTATCGGCCTGTTAAATTCTCAGTTACGACCTCAAAATTTCACCTAAAATTCTAGGTGGATTTGCTTTGAAATTTTTCCTCATCTCACATTTAGAAATTTGAAATTCAGCCAAACGTCCCTTTTTATCACGAATGGTGATGTTTCTAATATTTCGTAAACGAAGTCGTCACGTTTTGAAACCTAATAGAAAAGTATTTAAAATTACGATCAGAACAGAATTTCTCTTTATTTGCTTGGTACAGCAGAGTGTTAAACGCATTATGTATGTACTTGCCTTGACGGCTTAGTCAGACAACTTCTTCAGAAAGATAGCTAATTATAAACGATTTACTGCACCCCTGTTGAAAGACAATTCTGCAAAAGGAAGGGGTTATTACAAGACCGCAAGACTCCAGATATGAAAGTTTCCAACGCTTCCAAGGTCCAAACCTTCTGCTCTGGTCGGGCTGCGGTCTATCGAGCATATCTAATTATTTAATGTAGGTTACAAATGGAATGGAGCTTAGCAGCTTGTGGGCCCTACCGGAAGATTTTATAAATCTTTTTGCCTGCCGTTGTCCTGTAGATTGCTTCTAAGGACAGTCCACTTTATTCTGCACCCATAGCGATACCAGCCTATTAATGTGTAACGCCACAGAACGGTTCAGGACCTACCATGGCTTCTCGGGTTATCCTGTAACTAACCCATTCATATTAGGTACACATCATTGCGCCTGCCTAGCTCATTCAGTGTTTAAAGGCATTCCAACTAAAGCCTGGAGGTTATCATTCGCCGCCTTAGGAAGATTAAGGTGGTTTGTCTGTAGGAGTATATGCAGATCTGCTCTCTCCTGTACTGCTTTCTTAAGCATTCAAATACAAATGCGGTGATTGCGTAGAGTTCTTCTCGGAAGGATGGCGTTGCTTCACATCTTTTTATGGCAAGCGCTCACAATTGCTACAGACTTGCTTAAAATGATCATCTTGCCTCATCAATAACCACTGTAATGTCAACTGCTCCTATCAGACGAATTCAGCCGAAAGAATCTTTCCAGCCGCTTTGAATATATTTAAATAATTATAAACTTAATAATACATTATTCGAATACCATAAATCATGTTAAAATATCTTATCGATATAGTTATAACTGATATGTTACAACTAATGTCGTTTGCTTTATTAATTCATTAACGTTATTTTGTTTGGAAATTAATTAGAGCCATGGAAAAAATATTTTTACCATTTCAGTAGATTTGTTTTGTTTTAGATTTTCATTGTAAAGTTGTTTTGCAACTGTCTCGAAAGGACACGTCTCAATGAAACTTTAAATTCATTTTATAGGTGTTTATTACATTTTTGAGAGGACGAAGAGAAAATGGAGGAAAAGCAATAGTAGCCGTGATGAAACAAAATATAAAACAATCCAAGAGACATAAAGATTTATTCAACCAAAGTTAAAATTGTTCAATTTCGGTTCTCGTTTTCATTGCTTTCACTGCGACAAAAAGTTATTGTTATATCTACTATATATAGTTTTGACAGAATGAAAGTGTACAAGATATGAAAAAAAGAAAAACGTGCTGGTGCCGTAGTCGGCGAACTAAATGTGTACGTTACGTAACTAAGATAAACAAGAATTATAGAGGTAAGAAAATATATGCAAAGAAAGCAATGTCTAACAGGACATAATATTCGCTTTGAAGCAGATATTGCACACGCACTACTTAAATAGATGAGTATGCAAAATGATAAATTTTAGATTTGTCGAGTATCGGAAATATATCCATCTGATCTTCTTTATAATTTGTTGTAGGTTTTTAGTTCAGTAGGGAACTTTAGATTATTTAAGGATGGGTCTAGGATCCATTATACAAAATCTCTTATTCAATACTAATTCACCTTAACTTTTGTCTTTGCCATTGCCTTTGTGTTGAAATATTAGGCATAAATAATTGGAGTTGCAAGAATTCCTGCGAGTTGCAAAGCTAAGTTAAAAATGTAGTGTGCCTGTGGTTTAAGACAATAAATGCATAAGTCTGCAGTGATACTTACAAGGTACCGCAAACAAATGCAGAATAATGTGCGTGCAAATTGACAAATAATGTAGTTCTACGATATTTACTTTTAAGTTTAAGTGAAACGTGTTGAAGAGTTTTGAGTATTCTTGCTTTGCTTTTGCCTCTTTTGCTTCTGTTTGCATTGTGCTTAAAGAAAATTTTTATTAATTAAATTGTCATAAATATTTAACTAATTTTTTATATACCTTGAACTTTATTTCTTTCACATTCTTCTGTCCGTCGACAATGGAAAAACACATTCATTTCTTATAGCTTATTAATTGTTCCATTTGAAGAAGTTCAATTTGATTGCATTGCACAAAGTAGAACACAACTGCGACCAATGAATTCCCTACACCGCCTCGTCTACTATAATTCTTCATTTATTTTATTCCTAAAGTACCAAAAATTACAACTTGTTGCCGCAGAATCGATTAATTAATATAAAAAAGGTTGAATGCAAAAGAGTCCGAAAATCCCTCTCATGCAACACGTGTGCATTGCACACTATTGAAAGCATTCTCGTTAATTGATTTATGATGCTTAACCGCCAGCTTGGTAAAGATTCGTTAACATAATGACTTTTTGGAGAGTGTGGTCGTGACAGTTTAGTAATCCTGGTGTTGGATAGATCGATGCGTACTGGTCGGTTTATTAAACATTTGAAAAATTTCATTTCAGTTTTTTAGATGGAAGCTGCAGCCGCTTTCCCCCTGTTTCTTTCCTCATTTCTTTTTGATCGTCACCGTGTTACACGAATAGAGGACCAACCACGGATTGACTGTCCGTGTTAAAAAAAAGAAAAGACAGAAGTTAAGTAAGCTATACTTGTAACAGTACTCACCAGATTCCTCTTAGGCGTCATATTATGCAAATTGATGTTATTCCTGAATTTAAAAAAATTCACGTAGAACGTTGGAAGCTATTACCAAGTGCTCTACAATAAATGCAAAATTTATTCCTACTTATATCAAACTAGAAATTTTTATCTTGGATTGTTTTTGCAAACTTTAACGATCATGAAAAAAACTTAAGAACGACAATCGAATAGATCTGGTTTTAGTTTATCTATTGTTTAGTTTCTCCTGCACTGTCGGTGTGCCTATGAACTGATCGCTCCCGCCTTTTTAACCTCGTATTCTTAATTAACCAAAGGATGGTTGTGCCAAATTTCGGCTTTCTATCTTCATATTGCAGACAAATAGAGTAGACATAAGATATCCACTGATTTGTGCGGAGTTTTTAGATTCAAAAACCCGTCAAATTAACCTGGACCGTAAATCTAGGCTTCAAATGCTATCCAACTGCACTGAATTCTTATATCAGTGGGAAAATTGAAAAATAAAAGAATAATAGCGCAAAAGTCGGCTGAGTAAAAGAACTTTTCTAAATGATATATTGTTATGATCGTAAGCTATTATGTTTCTGGTTTATATTTACGTATATTTATGTATTAAGGTATGATACAATTCTTTAAAAAAATGTTCTTGGATTGTCGGTTATTTACTCATAGCTGTGTTCCGAAAAACACTACAGAGGCATAAAATGTCGTAAGGCATGGCTTCTGTGTCTTTGCCGGGACTTATCAAGTTTAGGTTAATATATAATAAAACTAATATCGGACCATTTTCTTATGTACATTCTCTAGGAAAATGAAACCAACTATAATAAGAATATACTTTGTTTTCTTTTATGACTAGTGATCGATCGCAACAACAGAATCTATCCCTTAGTTAAAGTTATATATATGAAACACCAAAACATGCTTCAGGGGCTTAGTAAGGTATAAGTTATAATTATGTGCGCAAATTATTATAACATCTTTAAAAGTGAAACTTTTGCTAATGCACATGTGTACATTTTCAGAGAATGAACCATGAACCAAAGAACTTTAAAAACAGTAAAAACAAGTATGCTTTGTTATAAAGTCAAACATACAATATAATCTCCAATTTACATAACAGTAAGCAGAACATTGGTTTAAAAATCAATTATATAGAAAATGTTCTGAAAATATTAAATCTCACTATATCGATATGGTTATAACATATTATTTATCTTTGATAATTTGCTGATTTATTTACCATATTATACATACAAACATACATACTTACAGGTATGTCTTGCAACTGTAAGCTTATCATTTCCATAGTTTGCATGGAAATCAAAAAATATATTTTCCTAACAACACATGCTGAATGCAATGCTGTGTGTTATATAATTCGAATTGTGATAAACAATTCTTTATTATAACATTGACACGTGAGAACATTTTGAGAAAAGAACCATATATAGCAAGTATAATTATATCATTTATTTAAGAGGAAAAACAGCACATTGCTCATTATATTAATGGGTAACGAAAATAAGCAACATTTTAATAAATTGCAATTCGTTTAATATAAATGAAGTTTTTCCATTCTTGATCAAAGTTTTCCGACGCTATTAAAAGTAGAAAATAATTGGTTTGTAATTACTTTTTAGACCACAAATTGTTAACAGGCGTTATATATCTCGACATTACGTTAAGAGATGAATGTATACTTGGTCATTTCTTTTGCATCATATTATTATGCAGAATTAATGTAATATCCTGAAGTAATTTAAATTCTCTCCTGGGTTGTTCGAGCGTCAAACCCTTTGTCCTTTGGCCAATCACCTGACCGCGTGGCTTTGCGGTCGTCTGTCCACCCACCTACTTTCTGTTTAACCGGCTGTTCGTCCACTTTTTCAACAGTTTGTCGAAGCGTCTGTCCAAGCATCTCTTCGATCGTGTGTTCGACCGTCTATTCGACTACTGTTAGCCCATTTTGTTTTATTTCTCTTTGTTTTAATGATGTCCCCGATTCGTGTGACACGGCGACGGCCAGAAGGAAGAAGAAGTGAAGAAAGGGAAAAATATGAAGTGATTGTCGTAGCTTAGTAGATCAGTGTGCTCAATTATGAAGTGTTATGCCTTTACCGACCATACACTTACTATAACCGCCATCAGAGTCAACTTTACCGTTAGTTGCGGTTCTGACCCATACGGCCGTTTTTGCGGGTTGCGGTCTATTCGATTGTCTATTCACCCATCGATTCACCCATCAGTGTGAATGCCTTTTCGTATCTCTGTCCGATCGTCTGCTAGAGCCTCTATCCTACCGTCTGCGTAGCAGTTTTTTCGATATCCTCGTTAATAGACAAAATTCTAACCTGACCCGATCGTGCGAACAACCTGAACATGCGAACTGTCGAGCTGTAATTTTGTTTGAGCTTTAATTAAGTGTAGAGTGTAAAGGCTATCGCTTAAGGCACTTGCAACTAGAGAGGTCGTCCTAAAGTTGGCCTTAACGAGAATTTGGTTAGAATAGATTTTTGTTTTGTTATACTATAACTTATTTAGTTCTCAACTAAGTTTCATTAGATTTCCTTTTAAATTTTTGTGGGCGCTGCATTCTTTATTACGTTTTATTTTATTGTGCATTTTTTTTTTTTTTTGATTTTTTGTTGCCCATCTATTAAGACGAAAAATTGCAGAAAAATTTCTGTTCTGAATAAAAATTTTTTTAACAACTTTCATCCATCAATCATTCAATTTAACTTCGCTTCTTGTTAGTTAAGTATTTCTCTCTGTTATTCTTGCTGGTTTGAACTCAACAACGCAAAACGCTACGTTCGTCTTGAAGCGAAATTTTATGTACCACCGATCGATATCTATTATAGGTTGTAAATGGCTGATAAAAGTATTTGGATTTTAAAAACTTTTTGAAAGTTGTTTTACTTTTTTATATAGTTGATGATAAATTCGTGAGCGCATAATATATCAATTTTATCGTATTTCACATCTAATCAATGATTATTAGTTGGAAAGACATATGCGAAATTTCAGGTTTTGATTTTTTGCGTAGACTATAATACCAATAACGGACTTATAAACAATTATTTTCATTTTAAGACTAAGTAAGCTTTTGTGTGTTCCATGTGAAATGAAGAAGTTAATGTGCATCTCTGTAGTTAACGTGGATACAAAATTCACTTAGGAATTAAGTCAGCAATAAGTTGATTGCAAACTTTTACTTTCTTTATTTTGCTCAAATGTTGCGATGCTCCATAAAATTGATGATTTCTTGATTTAAAGTTAATGTATTTTTAAAGAAACGAAAAGTTTTTTCTTCTTAAACGAAACTAAATAAATATGATTCACAAAAAAAAAATATATGACTTTTTCCTATTTTTTTAAAAGAAATTTTACATTTAAAATTAAGCTTGCATTTCTATATATTGTTATGTATAATATAAAATAATCCAATTGAACATAATTTGATGTCATTCAGTTATAATTTTTGACTTTTATTACTTTTCTGCATTGAACACATTTTTGATCAATCAATTTTCTCTTATACGCATACCCGGTATAACACGGTACTTGTAAAACATTGCTTTGAGATAATTTGGGATTATTCGATATAATACAATTTTGCAAAATCGAGTATGTGTTCCAATGA
The DNA here is from genome assembly GCF_014805625.2 of Glossina fuscipes. Lineage (NCBI taxonomy): Eukaryota > Metazoa > Arthropoda > Insecta > Diptera > Glossinidae > Glossina > Glossina fuscipes. Next base: position 1,198,367 of record NW_023998416.1, read on the forward strand.
ATTTTTTTTATTTTATCTTTAACTTGTTCTTGAAGTGATTATCTCTTGTAAACATAGTAATTGAAATGCCACGATTCTTTTCTCTTCTGAACATTTGTTGGCACTACTTGATTGATTGTTTTAAATAACCCTTCAAATTTTCCTTTGGTCTTTTCAAAACATTTTTTCTTCACTTCATTTCATCCTTTGTGAGGACGCAAAATCATCATTTTGATCTTACAGATTCTCCGTACGGTTAAAGGTGCTAGAATTAAGTTAGGTTTAGGACATAATAAGCAACAATAGGTAACAGTAAGTTAGGATTAAGGAGACAGTGACTGATAATGGGATTGTGGTATCTCAGCTGAAAATAGCTGTTATCAGCTGCGATTCGACAAGGTTGGAAACGTCAAAATTTTCTAAGAGCAAAAAGGGCCATTTCCGAACTTGAAGCCCATTCTTTTTCTTCTTCTTTAGACTTTCAAGGTCCAGAATTTCAATGTCGAAATAAGCGAGTAATTACGTCAGATAATTTTTGTGATGATGGTGACATGGCTAGCGACGAAGAGTTTCAAGTCATGAGAGTGACAATGTGACACGTGTTTTTATAATGAGCTATACTACGATCTCTATAGCCTTTCAATCTCTTATGAGAATCATGGGAATAATTAAAATGTTATTGTTTTTGTTTATAGTTTAAATTTATTTATTTATGTGCACAACCTATATATAGAAATAAAATATTATAACAAGCTATATATCTTTATTCGCATACCGAACGATGAGAGGTATATGCATTTGTCGTAACGTTTGCAACCCACAGAAGGAAGCGATAGAGACCCCACAAAATATGTATATGATAAGCATGTCCGTCTATCCGTCTGTTTGTTGGAAATATTCTGTTGGCCCGAGAAATTAACCTAAACTTGGCAAAAACATTATAAGTTCCTTGCATCCAGACTAATATCGATTTTGATTGAAAATGGGCCAAGTTGGTCGAACGATACGGTTACGGTACTACGTAAAGTAAGGACTCCCATGTTTTTTAAAAGAAATAAAAAAATGGATTTTTGCTCATTACCCACAAACTACGGGAGATAAATCTAGAACAGTTTAAATGTATGGTCTATGGGCCACGGTGTAGTATTTCCATGAAAATGAAGACAATTGGACGCGCCTACTCAATTTTACAATGTACCATAAATTCGTTTTTTTTGAAACCAAGGCAAGCGTGGAAAAACCTCATAAAGTATGCAAATCCTTGTCCAGTTTCAAATTCAAAATACACCTCAGCATGTTCGTCTGTCCCGCTGTCCGTCTGCCCAAGTGCTTAGCATTTGGGGAAAAAGTTCTTCCGTTAGCGAAAATGAAGATATCGCCTGCAAATTTGCAAAGGATTTGGAAATGACCTACGCTTTTCAAAGGCTCCACAACGCACAGACGTCCGTATGAAAAAAATTTTTATTTTGAAAATAGAAAAAATCAGCATGAAAATTTAGTTCTCTTAATTTTTTTGCCTTTTTCAGGATGGTGGTGATGGGTATAAAAGATTCGATGACTAAATATAGATTTCTTGTTTCTTGTTTTGCTTTGATTGTTAATTTAAAATTAAGCAAAATAAAATATTTTTTGTAAACCAAAAATGAAATAATCAAAAAATTTAAGTTGAAAGTTCAAATGTGTCACTGTTTTCATGAAAATTTTTATTTTGGAGAGCCCCCAAAACGTCAAAAGACGTGGCCTAAATTTAGCAAAAAATATTCTTATTAAGGGCTTTATTATTTTACAACTATTTTTGTTAGAAGACACTACAAATAGAGAGTATACTTTTCATTAGAAATCTCAAGTGTGATGTTGTACTAGATCCATGTAATTCGAACTTCCTGTGGTTGGTTAACGTGTTCCCAAATTGCTGTTATAGGCCGATTTTCATCATAAAATAATCAAAAATAGGATCCTTCGACGCAGGCGGTTTTACTTTCTGGTATATGCGGCGATTTCCACCAAGTATATCTGCTTGACCCAAATTCGATGCATCTAGGTTTGATATCATATTAATTTTAGCGGCCAATTTTCACCATAAAATATTAAAAACTAAATATTTTTACCATATAAAGAGCTATTTTTCATGAAGACCCTTATAAGTAGGGAGATCCAAAAATATATCTCCTTTAAAATTTCGTAAAGTTCACTTTCATGCCATATTGAAGAATTATACCTCTACGTCATATAACTGCGGTCGGAAAAGTGTTCTGATCCTATCCATTTTGAGTAGAGTTCGTTCTAGGATTTTCGGAAGAAGAAAAGTACATGGGCAGAGATTAGATGCACGGATGGGCATTTAGAAAATTATTTTTAACTACCCCACACTCAGAAAGTTAATCTACGTTGTACCTTAAGGAATTTCGACCGAAAATATTCCTGCCATTAGTATACCTTAAACTGCACGCGCATGCTGTCAAATCAAAAATTTCCAAGTTTAATACTATCACATCCTTGATGTCCCATCGATTAAATTGCATCTATGTTCAACGCAGCCGTTGTCGATGGTAAACAAATTTCTTGCTATTATCACAATTTTATCAAAAATTATTTTACTGATACCTAACGTAATACGTGTTTATTTTTTAAACATTGCACTACATGAAGTTCGGGTTAATGGTATATTCTACAGACCTTCTGATACATTTCATAAACCTCGTCTCTGGAGTTTCGTAAATGCGGCATTTCTGCGATTTTATATTTATACTGTATGAAGCTTTCGAACAGGTAAGAACTCTCCTTGCTCCTTATTCAAAGGGTATTTTTCTCAAGGTATTTGCGTATATAAAGGTCCTCTGCGTCCCTCCTCCCGGTAGTTTGTCATACGCACTTGTTTTTTTCGCCAGTGCTAACGTCATTCTAATCTACATAAATATGGGCATAGACATCTTGATCACTTACTTGGTAATCTGTTTTCAATGGCTGCAGATACACCATTCCATTTTTTACCATTTCTCTGTTTTTGCTTTCCGTCAGTCTGTTAGTCCATTTCAAATATCTATTATCGTCCTCTACACTCTCGAAATTTCTGCTATCGGATTGTGAGCGAAGAATCTCCTTGGAGAACAATCTTGCCGCGAGATACTTTAGTTTTACTAAAAGTCCAGTTATGTGACCCCATTTATCAAGTTTGCAAGAAGGAGGAAAAAGCAATAAATCCATCCTGCTTTATTAAGAAAAAGATTATAATTAATAAAATATTATGGTAAGGTAGTGACAAGATGAGAAGTTCCATTCCATATTTCTTAACGCAAATAAAAGGAATTGTTTTTGAAAGGATTCGAATAACTCAACTTGACAAAAATAAGAAGCTGGTCACACACAATACAAACATGTTACAGTGCTTTTGTCTTTAGCGTCTGGACAAGCGGTTAATAAGCTTCAAAAATATCAAACCTTACTTAAAAGTTGTTTAATACGGTAAATGGAAGCGAAGTGTGCCTTCAAAATGAAGACCTAGATGTAGGAAAAAGTCATTGTTCCGCAATTTATGTAAATTAATGAAGTACTCAATTTTAAACAAATTTCATCTTGATAGCGAGAGATTTCACTTGATTTTAATTTAACTTCTATTACGAATAGAGATGAGTGTCATTCTCAAAGTCTATGTGAAAACATTCCGGATCAATAAACTCGTGCACACGCAACTAGCAAATTATTTTGCAATTTGTACGCGTTGGTTAGAGGTGGTAGCTATCAAAATATCCTCACAACGCGGATGTGGTCTTCTTAAATGTTTATACATTTCTTTTTTTTGCTTCATTTAGTTTTATTACACTTTTATGTCTTAAAATTAATTCAATGGCTATTTAACTTTTTTGATCATCATCACCGCACGTTTCTCATTCAAATACCACCGAATTTTATTTAGCAAAATAATAATAAATTGTGATAATATATTCTACGAAATTACCCTTAACGTATAACAGAAAAATAACAAAAAAAAAAAATTAATAAAATTATATTCGGTTGTGACCGAATCTTTTATACCCGTGACCGGAAAAATATAAATTTGTGTATTCTATAATACTGAGTGGGCGTGGCTGGTTTTTGATATTCTCCTGAAATAATTTTGTGAAAATTTATATCGAGTAACTGTTGTAGTTTATGAGCAACGAGCAAAAGACACGGTAAGTAAAGGTGTTCCCAGTGTGATTGCAGAGACGTGTGGGCATTGTAGTCGTGTTCTTTGACCTGTTTCCCACATTTTCAAACTTCTTTGCAATTGTTTAGGGGATACTTTCTTTTTTTCGAACGGCAGAAAATGGACGACAGATACAACACAGTTTGTGCACACAGAATATATGTTTAAATTTTTGTTGGTTTATCTACTGACGCTGATGAGTACTTAGCATAAAACCATTTTTTTATTCTTTTTGAAAGACAGAGGCGTTTTCAGTTTACGTGGCATGTGTAGGCGTTAGTAGTTCTTATTATTTGTAGACGCACTGAAGAACATAAGAAAGAAAAGACATGTAAGAAAATGATAATCGGCTGTGACCGAAACATTTATACCAAGAATAGGGTTAAGAATTAATTTTTACTTTCTATGGGGCGTGGCCGATTCTTCTATTTTTGTACATATACTATAGCATCGCCCAAATAGCGAAATTTTTATAAAACGTAGGGTGTAAGTAATGAGCAAAAAATCAATTTTTTCCTTTGGAAACCAAGGCGATCTCAGGTTACATCGACCGATTTGGGAAGCTACACTTTTGTGACCAAGAGAATTTGCGTCACAGACATTACACAGATGGACAGACGCACATATTTAAATCGATTCAGAAATTGATGTTGATCCAGAATTATATACCTTGTGGAGTCTCTGAATATTCCTGCTGGGCGTTGCAAACGTTATGTCCCTCATCTTTCGGTGGTGGGTATAAAGAGAAGCAAGTTTCGGCCGAGCAATTTTGTTCTTGTGACCCTCTTTATGTTGTTATGTTGTTACATTTATATATATGTTTAAGTATAATGAATATATATTCCAGAAGAAACATATAAACTTCAAAAATGGCATTTTATTGAATTTTTATACCCTTTGTCCTCTGATCAAAACTGGGTAGGTTGAAGACAAGAATACAAGACAGATTGGCGGACAGACAAGCTTAGATGGATACAGAAAATGATTATAAATCTGTTGTTAAAATAAAAGTCTTTGTAAACGGTATATAATAGGATTGATTGTGTTGTTTACAATACTTTTTTTTTCACCAAAAATATCGGATGCAATGTTCGTTTGCTGTGAAAAAGCATGATTTTATTTAGCTAGAATATGTTGAGGGTAGAAATGCCTTTCTATCCATTGTGGTAATTTGCATTTTTTTTTTTCTTTTTAATTAAAATGAAATAATACAAGCCGCAAAGAGCTTAAAATTGATTGACATCGAATTTTTCAACATTTGTCGTTTTAAAAATGTTTCAAAATTAAATGAATAAATTTGCTCAAAATATATCACAACACAACAGAGATGTTATTATATAGGTTACGAAAAGTGTTAGAATCGCCAAATCAGTTCTATAAGCTTCCCCATATATAGGATTCTTTCATTTTTTTCTTTTCTTGATTTACGAGAAAGGAAAATATTGCAGTAAGTATTTTGGCCGCGTAATTATGCCAGCCGACAGTTTGAAGAAGGAAGAAGACTAGGAAGAGCAAGCCTGAAGAGCAGTATATTGCATATGGCAAAAAACTACTTCTTTATTACATAGTCATTATTGCAGGTCAAATATTATATTCGATTATAATGTCCGCATTACCTATGTTTAGATACAACAGACACTTGGTAAACTGACGGTCTTTAGGGCAGATATTGCTTTATAATTTTTTATCTCTTAGCACTATTATCAAAATATATTTAGATCAAAGAAGTAAATTTTAGAACATAAAAGTGGAATAAGCATTAGCAACCAAGATTATCGGTTCATTTTTTCATCTCATTTAAATTTGTTTTTAAAGGCATGGTCGAAAAAAGATTGCTTACGATTTCAAAACTGCAAAGCTTCTCTTCTTGAGACACTGAATATATGTAGTCACATACAATTGATTGGGAAAAATTTATTTTCAACCTGTCAGCTCACTTAACACTACATTTACCGACATCCGTCTAATTGATGGGTAACTTGAAAGAATTCTCACAGCTGCAAATCTATAGATAGGAAAATAAAATTTAGTACAAATATTCCATGATCGACTAAGAATATCTGGGCAAAAAATAAGCGCGATGTGTTTGCATACACGTCCAAAATGCAGAAGAAACTAACACAACCTCGAAAACACTGAACATTTTTTCGAATTTATGTTTATAACTTCCAATTCGGTGAACTGGTACCCAAGTGTTTGATAGAATCTTGTTTATGTTTGGTGCAAAATGGTTCCAACCGCTTATTAGCACGTTTACAATTAACGATAAAACCCAATCCTACGTGCGTTGATCCGCATAAGTAGCCGAGTTGGTAAAAATCGTGCTCACCAAGCCACTAATCAGTGGGGTAGAGCTTACTTTCATGGTAGCTATAGTAGCCGCTTAGTCGATAAAGATATAATACTTGCCTATTGGGCACCCATCCAATTAGGCCGCAGCCATCACTTGCCTATTTCTTTCTTTCTTTCTCTTTGCTCACTTACTTCTTCCTGTTCGTCACGGCGTTACGTGAATAGAGAGCATCCGCTGAGTGATTCGTCATATCGAAAAGAAAAAAAATTCAATGTGCGTTTAAGTAAATGAGAAATGAATTGGAAATAAATGGGATTTGGAATGTTGTCACTAATTGTAGACGTATGAATAGAGGGCGAAGTTTTTTAGAAATATATGCACAGGGTCGAAAATTATAGACATAAATATGCAAACATTGTCAGTGTTTTCGGAGGTTGTTTTAATTTTTTCTGCGTTGCAAGTGTATATGTCAATAGATCGCCCACAATTTTTAATCCTGTACTCTTAGTCTACCAAAGAACGTTTGCGCCAAAATTCGGCTAACTATCTTCATTTTTGCGACTGTAACGATTCAAGTCAAATTGATATCTTTCATAGAAATAGGTATACAACATCGCATTTGCATCAAAATATCGAATGTGGGCATGCCCCAGAAGAAAAGTGTAGATGTATCTATTTGCTGCATTGCATCCTTAAAAATCAATGTTTAACATATAAAAATATCAACTTTATTACGCTCAATTTTGCAAATCAGGAAGCTGTCAGATTGACTGCCGGCTGTCAATCTAATGTTAAATGAGAGCTTATTTAGAAAAACATTTTCGTTCATTTCGTAGTTTATTGCAATTGGATTTATCTTTATACGTTTAAAAGTCTCCTTTTATTTTGTGATATTTCATTATTATAAGCGTCTTTCGCAGTTAAGTTTGTGAGGACCATTCTATCTTGCAAGCTGTGATAGCATACATCGTAAGATCGTGACGGTGACCACATTTAATGTAGAACTAAAACTTTTATCTTGTCACATTCTGATCTCCAAGTGCTTTTATTATATCTTCCCCACCAACATACAACAACATACACTTATTTTTCTGGCCAGCTCTGTATATGTGTAAAAAAAAATTGTTGCCCAAAAAATTGATCTATGTTTCGCGAAATAATGCAATTGCCCTTAATTTTATGCCCACACAATCGGTAGCAATATCACGTATTTGCTTGGGTGTCGGCATTATTTTTCTAAAATATCCATCATTAATTATTCTTTTAAGCCTTTTCTCCCAAAACATTTACTAGTTTTGCATGCAGCCATTTATGCTGCTATTATAGGTAAACTGTTATTAGTGTATTACCAAATATCAAAAGTGCACAGGTGTTTCATGTGTTGAATATAAATAGTTTAAGTTAAATAAACAAAAATATGTAAAACTTGTGAAAACAATATTTTAACTTAAAAAAATTTTTACTTTTCGGTTCTTCGAATTAACAAAATATGTAAACGTTTTTCTAACATAAAATCAATTTTCCTAACACCTTGTATAGTACTCTATAATAAACGAGGTATCGCCATTTTTAGCGTCGCTTTTAATATCGAAGCATGTTACTCACTGAGGGTGAGACTGGGTCTTTTCGGTCAAATGAAGAACAATCTGACGTTGTGAGTCATTTTCGTGGTTGTTCGAAAGCTACTCTTACAACCTGTTTAGATTTCTTCACCCGTGAAATGCGTCCAACTCGAAAGATTGAGTTTGGTCCGTCTTGGCAGACTTTTACAGAAGACAGTTGCTTTTTTTTTAATCGCATGCGCATAAGTCCGCTAGTTAGCGAACTTGTCTGACGTTGTCGTAAAAGATACTTTTGAATTTTGGCGCACTTCTGTCGCCAAAGCGAAGCGATTACTGCTCTTTATGATATTCACATATAGGTTTTGCGATGCAGGGTTTGTGCTGACGCACATAAAACGCACTTTTTATTTGATTCAAAAAACGATTCTGATCTAAGTCTGCATACCCGTCTGTCCGACGTGTGATGTTTGTCCATGTATTTTTGTGTTCAAGCGATAATTGCAATTTTTGAGAAATTTGATAGGAGGTGCTTTGACCCATGGATGAACGTTATCAACAAATGGTTCCGATCGGTCCACTTCTTTCATTACTCACCATATATGGCCCTATTTTGAGAAGTCATTACAAAATTTTTCGACAAAATTTAGTCTTATTGGGTCAATTATTTGAACATTTTCTCATATAACCAACCGTTCCTACGAAATCTGCACTTTTATATAGCAAAAGGGTATAGTTTTTTTTTTTCCACGTGGAATTGATTTCGAGTTAATTTCATCTCTTAGGCAGACCACTACTGGTAGACCAGTATTCGAAATTGATTAAACTGATACGAGTAGCGTTCATTACAAAATGAAACAATTTTTTGTGCATGTACAGTAAACTTTGTATCAACTTTTTCAAGAGAATCATCAAATCCCCCGTCTATCAATGTAAGTGGTCGCTTAGCCCGTAAGACAACTTAGACTTCTTAAATGGCCATTGGAATAAAGAATTCTTCTCTTTTTTGACAATGCAAATCCGTACGTTTGAAACGATCCTAATGCCTGTTACTAAGCGTTACCAGTGAAATAATAATATTATTGTATCACTTACCCTTCGATGGTTCGTACAAAAATTTTATGCAAATTTAGCAATGTGTGTGCATTTTGATGACGGATATATTGATAAAATAATAGTGCAAATAATTTAAAGGTAATTTATTTGAATTTTTATTGCAATGAAAAGCAGACAGCAACTGACATTTGTTTCTGTCGACCACAAACTGTTTTTAATATGGAAATAATATGTGCTTCTCGGAATATTCATGAAATTTTGGTAATTTTTCCTTTTAAATATAAAAATAAATACGCTGCAGTAGTAATAATGCAATGGTTGCTTTTTAGAATAAAATTATGCTAATTCTTCCCACGCATATCGTTCAAAAACAAAGTTGGTTTTATCAACAATACGTGAAAACGTATAAACAGAAAATGACAAAAAAAAAAAAAAAAAAAACATATTATGCAAATTGAAAAAGGCCGTAAAATCCATATAATAAAGTTTAAATATTCAAGAGTCGTTTTTTCTTACTTAAATCTATTGATTCAATTTTCATATATTCTTATCGGAAAAGAATTTTTTTAAAACTAGTTTCGAATAACAACTATTTAATGTTAATTCTGTTACCTTTGTTGGATGAGTTCAAAAAAGAAAAACAAAAGTTTTTATTTAATGTTTTTGTTTCAGAACTTTTGAAACTGCGACGAAAACAAATATCCACAATTTATGGATTGAAATTAATGGCCGTAAGCAAGTGCAGCTGTTCTTTGCATCGTTTCAGTTTCGATATAGCGTTACGCAACATTTTTTCTGAACGATAATATAAGTAACCATTAAAAGTTTAAATTCGTTTTTTCGTATTTTTCCCGAATTAAGTAATAAAATGCAATTTCTTATGGAAGAGAATTGTTTAATATTTTCCGCGAATATTTAAACATTTTTATATTGATTATCGAAGAATAATGTTATACTAGATTGATTCTTTTTCTTTCCAGGAAATGTTTTCTATGAAATTCTAAACTAATTCCACAGTATATGTCTGTCCATTCATGACCTTATGAAAATTCTTAGCCAATGGCTGCAGATTATAGTTTAGGGGGTAGTGCGATTTATCCGTAACATAGTTTACAGCACACAAAATAATGTAAGTAAACAACAAAGATTAAATAAACGTAGAAGAATACCGCAAATATGCACGTGGTTAGCCGATAAATTTTATTGGAAATATACAGAAGACAAGGGATCTAATTTTCGCACAAAATTTTCCGCAAACCATTCACAAGTTTGTTATAAAAATGGCTTCGGCCGGTTAAACCACATACTTATGACAAAGGAATATATCTCCGAAGTCAATACATTTTATGCTTTTATTTGTAATATTCATCAGAAATATCATTTATCGCCTAAAGTATATATACATGTGCTAATCGCAAACGATTTAGCCAAAGACCTGCCATCGAATCGTCTGTCCACAAACTCTTGATAAATAAGAGGTAAACATTTTGAAGATTGGCAGGTTTTCACTTTTTCTCGCTCCTGTGCTTATAATTATTCCCGAAACGATAGAGACCATCGCCATCTCAGAACAAATACTCACCCTCAGGATTAAATGAAGAAACTTGCATCCCACAGCAGATAATGACTTACATTTTGAAGAAAACAATAATCAGGACACCTGCGATGGAAGTTTTGACGCTGTCTACCTGCCAGTAAATGTAAATCACAGTTTTTTTTTCTGCGAGTATGAACGCTAAAAATGGTTAACCGTCAACTAGTGTCAAGATGCAGCTGTTTATTTCGTTAGGCCACGATTTATTACCCAACCTTATCTCTACGAGAAGAAGGAAACCACACGTGCAAATTGGACTTAACTTTATGAAAGACCAAAGGTTCTTATTAAGCTTTCTCCAAAAAACTATTCCAATACAATATGGAGTGGATATTATGGTCTACCCACTACGACCTTAAAAAAAAAAAATGATGCCAGTAATTGCTCGCTTGTAAGGATTTTACAATCTAAAAACTCTCTAGAACACTTGTCCCTTCCTAACTCAGCAAGTATAAGTAGGGCTTCCATATAACGTAAATTAAAACGCATGGTTACGGGTGATCAACGCCAGCTACATCGATAAGGAGAAGAGAATGCTTTGTCATTTCCGCGAAATCTATGTTCGATACGATTGTGCCGTGTTGCTGTTCGGTGTAACGATTCCCTTTGGCGGTCATCTTGTGCATTAAAATCAACCTCTTCACGCCATTGGCTAAACATGTGAACGTTTAATATTTTATAATTGTTGTCAATAATAAAAAAAAAAAAAAAAAAAAAAAGTTGATATTAATTTATTCCCTCAACAAGAGAGGTAAAAATATTATAGTTTGGCGGTATTTCCGCAGTTAGTGTTATTATATTATTTGATCAAATCGCTAATATTTGGTAAAAACAAAAATAGACAGTAAAGAATTGGCAGACTTACAACCACATACACATAAACGTTCGATGTCGTTGCGTGTGATGTGGCTGCACTGATAACCGTATTTTCGATGTGTACTTCGGCACAAAAAAAAGGGGGAAATAAATTTTCAGCTGATTGCGTTGTCTATCGTCGAAATCGAAAATATGTGTGGTAAAAGTATAAATAAATATATTAAATATAATTAATTGTTGTAATTTGTAGCAATTATATGGAGAGAATTGCAGTTAATTTTCATTTTATAAGGGATTTACAAATGTACATATATGTGGTCGTATGTTTGTCATTCGATGCTATGCTTTTTGCACCCGGCGATTAACTATGGATATTGCATTAGCTATCAGAGACTTACACGAATGCGTCGATGGTGGGAGGATCCAAAATAAATGATGGAACGATTGTACTTTTTAAGAGCAAACATAAAGATAAAACGTATAGCATATCCAAACCAAAAAGTGGGATTGCAAAGCTTGGGCTAGAGTCATATAAGATGGATACGTTTCAAAACAATACAATATGACTTCATTGGAGACACATTGTTGCGACGTGGGGAGCTGTGGATATGTCTGAGCACATAATTTTCTCTCTACAAAAAGTCAAAAATTTTGTCCATTGATTTGTTTTTCAATTTTTAAATGCATCTGTTGTTAATTCATACAATTCTTGCAATTAAAACACATTAAACAGTCTCTTCCGGTGTTTCCGATACGCTCGGAATACATGAAACCCTTTCACTCTTTATTTATTTATTATTAATTTTCTTTTGTAAATTTTTATTCTTTTTCTCATTTCTTTTTTTTGGCTTTTTGAATCCCTTTTAATATAAAAAAAGTCAAAATATTATAGTTGGCCTAGTCCGGTTATTAAATACCCTCCGCCACATTGTCTAACATAATTTTTATATTTGCCATAGAACGCAAAAATTATACTTTATTTTTAGATGACTCTTAGTGTTATGGAAGTGTGTATTAGACATGCTTGCAAGTAAAGGCTTACTTTTAGTAAGAATGGTTGTGCCCAAGCGGTTCAAAAAATGATCTACGTGTTCAAAATTCACGAACACAGTTAATTTTTTTATTTAATCACTATTATGGATCATTTTTCACCATAACCCCTGCCCTATAAAGGATCAGTGTTCGTGAAAATGCTTACAGAAGGTAGAAGGCAAAAAACAGACCGACATGGCCCAAATACAGCGTAGTCAATTTTTTTTATCTTAAATTATTATTACGATTTGATTTTCGTTATAAGACATTGAAAATTAGATTTCTTTGCCATACGAACTTTATGTTATAACGTTATATGAAAGACGGCATTCAATGTTTTCATACCAATTTCAAATACCGAAGTACTTACTTAGCCGTTTTTGACAAGAAATTTTAAGAATTGCAACTTTTGTCCATATAACGACTTTTGAAAATACGGCATTATTTGTGGAGTGGTGGAAGAAGTGGACCGATCCGAACCATTTACCAATAGCTTTCGTTCTTGGGTCAAAGCACGTCAGTGTACCAAATTTCTTGAACACAATATTGCATGGACAGACAACATGAACAGGCGAACAGCCAGGCCTCGGCATAACATAATCTTAGAGTCTATCTTAAGCCCTTCTAGGTGTTATATAAGTCCGCACCAATCGTATAAAAAAAAGCACATTTTTTTCTGCCATACAAAAATCGTTTTTGAAAAGGTTAATTTAAAAAAACGAAAAACTAAGATTACAATATACAAGACTAAGACAAGACACTAATATTAGTATATACAAGAAAGCAGGTAAGGTATTGCTAAGCCAAGATACGTGAAATAAGTCATCTAAGTTTCCGAGCGATCAATTAACAAAATGCTTCACTATTTATAGGCATTCGTTTAAAATTGTCTCAAGTTTTTCATAAAGCAACCGTGACTTTCTTAATTTTTATTGCTGATATGGATATAGGAAATATTCATAAAAACAATTAGTTTTTAATATTAATTAAATTCACGTTTGAAAATTTTCGCATTAAATTAAGAAACAATTTTTAGCATTTAATTGACAATTTCAATACAATATAAAATTCGATTATATGATATTCGGTAATTAATTGCTTCGTGGTAAAGCACTGAACACATTGAATGCATTTGCATTGTGACGCAATATGTTAAAAGTGTCGAATATTTTCGAGCTTGCATTGCATTGTTGCTGCGGAATCGTGTGGTTTGAAAAGACTTTGTTCACATAAGCATTAATAAAGCGAAAAAGTTGTTTCTAGGAAATTTTAACTACCTTTCGTGAGTTCGCAATAACTAATAATTAATTAGCGATCTTCAATATCATAGTGAAATTGTTTTATTAAAAATTCAAAGGATTATTTGAATTTGACATTTGTATGCACGATCTACGGCGAAATGCATTCATTGTGTTCAGTATATTGCTATGTGTCATATGCTCAAATATGTAACAAGTTTAAGTTAGTTCAGATAGTTTGTTGTGAAGACATTTTCAATTTAAATAACGTTATTTAACAATTTTTATATATTTTTACATTCTACACCTTACTTGCAGTATAAGTGTTGAATAAGCTTGTGCGGATGTATCTAACATCCAGAACGACTTGAGATAGATCCATTAATTAAGCTTTAGCAGCGCCTAGTACACTAAACTTTGCTAATCCCACCATCTGAACAGCAAAAATTTATGGTTGCTGCTTCGATGTCTATGTAGATGGCTGTCCTTAACTAGTCCATGACTTTCCTTTTTTCTTCTTGGCAAGCAATGGAACCGCGATGTTGAAACGATTTGAAATGACATCCTTAGTCAATTCGTACGGTAACCGTTTTTCTCTTCTTCCTATGATATGTAAACGTCTAGCAACAGTTGATTCATCAAGTGCGAAAGTTTTTTGAAAGTTTAAGCTGGGTTTCCTTCCAATAATTCTTACAATGCCACAAATGTCAAAGATGCAGTTTTGAGCGTGCCGCGATTGGCGTCTGTATAGAGTGATTAACTCCATAATAATAAATGGAAACCTGTTATATTACGTAAGAAAAAGTCGAAATCATCAAATTTAAATGTTGTGTATGTTGGTTGGTACTTCGGCAAGCGTCTATTGCGCTTTCTATAAAAAAAAAAAAAAAATATATATATATATATATATATATATACATATACCCAAAAAATAGGTATGTAAAATCGAGTATGTTTATTATAATACATAAATAATTGTGGATTGATGTAGGATACTTTTAATGATGAGTATAGTGTCCTTGGTTGTTGTTCAATCTTTTCAAACTCCTACACCGACGAAAATGTGCAGCCCTCTTACGGGCCCATAGGTGCTATAAATTCGCATTCTGCCAATTCTGGTTTAAGTTCATCTCAGTTTTGCATTATTTTAAGAGAATCTATGCAATTAATATATAACGGTCCAAACAATTATGCAGTTAATCAATTCTTGCTAAATGACGCAGAATAATGAAAATTATTTTCAATAAAACAATATATTGCGCCACAATATATTGTTCGAGGAAAAAACCGCAATCTCGTTTAACATGACCCAGTATTAAAAATTTTCTGAAAGATTAAAAATGTCGCTTTTCGCCTGTTTCCGGAAATAAACAATTTATTAAATCATTATATTTTTTTATATAAGTGAAATTTTCATGCTAACTTTAAAAAAAAGAAATAAAAATGAAAAAAGTTATTACGCGTAACGCGTATCAGAGAACGCAGCGTGTTTCGAAGAACGCGCCATCTCATAATTTAAAGCCATTATAAGAGGTGTGCGAAGAAAGGCAAAGGCGGATGCTATATACATTAAGCGAAGGAGGAATGAAAAACCGAATTTGTCTTTTCAGCTTTGTGTATTTTTCTGAGAATATGTTTATCTACTAAATACAGCTTTTTGGAAATCTCTTGCAAATGTTCGTTGATGATGAATGATTGGTACACCGCCATGCCATACTATACAAAGGTAAAACAAACTGTGAAGAAAACTGGAATAAATTTTAATTTTGCTTAAAATAATACGCATGGAGATATACTATAATTTTGCGTTAGAGTATGACGTCAGTAGTGCTTTTCAGCTCTCTAATTGAAGATGTATTAATTTTATTATGGTGTTTCATTTAATTCAATCGAAAGTAAACGATTTGCTTTATTATACTCATCGCTGAAGGATGATGGTACACTTATTTTGTCATAATAATATTTGCAATACACAAAAGGAAGCTTCATAGACGCTATAAAGTATAAATGTCCTTTATCAGTGTGAAATATTGAATCGATTATTCTACCTCTGTCCGTCGGTGTGGCGTGTATTGCTGGCGCTTTCCTGGATGCCAAGGAATATGTTTCTGCGCGCAGTTTGCAGTTGAGAATGATCAAATGACCTACACTGAAGCGTAAACTAAACGCACCTCTATGATCTTTTGCTGATTATTCACAAATTATGAAAGATAGAAGACTAAAATTATTGGCCACGTGCACACAAAGTTATAAGCGATTAAATTTTTGTTTCGTTACATCAGTACTTATTGCTCATGAGATAAACAAAACGGAATGTTAAAAATTATTCTATCCATGCTTCACAAGCAGATACATTGTCTGTCTAAACACGTGTGACTTCTAAATTATTTATGGTAGACGCAGACGACAGTATAATCAGTTGGGTGCCAGATGTAAAAGAGCTTACAAAATAGAATGCGATAAGCAATTGCTGATTTTAATTTAAATATACCGGAGGTCGCAAGGTGATGGATTAATTTTTTGTTAACAATCGCATCGACATGTATATGATAATGAGAGGACTGACTTAAAGAGTAGGAAGCGATTTGTAATATAAAATAAACTGTAGAAAAAAAATTTTTTTTAAATACATTAAAGTTTGAAGCGTTTAGAAATATCAGATTTCTTATGCAGTAATGACTTTAAGCGGTCCACGCTCTTATGTATAGTCACGTAAAAGTCACTAGAATGAAATTTATCTTCCAGCTTACAGTTCACTCTTACAAAAACTTATTTAAATAAAATTGTCAAAAAGTTTGGTGTTCACTTTGATAGCCAAAGTTATAATGACCTTGATTGGAAATGGTGGCTGCGTACAAAAGGGAGCATTTTTATTCGCCTCGTAAGCAGATTAATTTATTTTTATTGACAGCAAATTTTACGCTGCCTTTGTCGAAAAGTTATTCAGGCGCAGGTATGCAATAAAAATACACCTGGGCATGTTTCACATTCGAATGAAATTTAAAGTCTTTACTTGCACTACGCATTCACGCTTTTATATTATGTAATGGGGTAAAAAAAATAATTAGAGGTCAATTTGTTTAAGGCTTAGCATTATTTTTACGAAATGTATGTACACATATCTAAATAACAAGTAAGATAGAAGTATTAAAATATATTGAATAAAACCTTTTAGTAATTGATCTAAAACTTTTAAAACTCTTTGCTACTAATCTAGCAACAATAATAGGCAGGTATCACTTTACCTTACCTCAGTGTGGTAATTGAACTGTGTACTGGGTGTATACGATTTGGCGTCAGTCGAATAAAATTTTCTTACTTGTTTTCATTCAATTTAATATTACACGAGTACTTTCAAAAGGTGCAAAAGCTTCTTTGCAAAAGTTAGATCAAGTAAAAAAGGAGAATAAACAAAGATTACTAGCAAGTTTAAGTCAGTTCATAAAACTTACATGTGATCATGTTTACCTAGTTTTTTTAAAGATATTAGTTTGGGGAAAAAGAAATCCATTTTTTTATATGAACTTCAGGACTTTATTTAACATGCTTCGGATTGTCCGATTTGGGTCAAATATGCACCGTTTTGTTGTATGATTTGTTGCCATTTTAAAGGTAACTTCCAAATGCCTCTCTCATAGAAGTCCTGGTCTCTATTTGCAAAAAACTCTAGTAGTCGATTTTCACAATCCTCCCTAGATTCCAATTTGTTATCATTGAAGAAAAATTTGCAACGCAAGAAAAAGATGATAATCGCTTGGTGCCAAGTCCGGACTGTATGGCGGATGCATTAAAACTTCCCAACCAAGCTCCCGAAGTTTCTGGCGAGTCACTGTAAATGTGTGTGGCCTAGCGTTGTCCTGGTGGAACACGACACCTCTCCTGTTCGCCAATTCTGGTCAATCGCTATCTTCAAACGATCCAGTTGTTGACAGTAGAGATCAGAATTTAGCGTTTGGCCATATGAAAGCAACTTATAATAAATAATCCCCTTCCAGTTCCAAATGCAAAGCAAAACCTCCCTGTCTGTTTGAGGTGCTTCACCGCTCTTTGACCACGATCGTTTTCGTACAGGGTTATCGTATGTGATCCATTTCTCATCTCCAGTCACCATCCGTTTAAGAAATGGGTCTATCTCATTCCGTTTGGCCAAGGCTTCGCAGATGGAAATTCGATCCATCATGTTTTTTTCTGTTAATTGGTGTGGCACCCAAACATCGAGCTTCTTTTTGAATCCAGCTTTGTGTAAATGGTTTAAAACTGTTTTATGGTCGATTTTTAGCTCCTGGGCGATGTTACGACTGCTAACATGCCGGTCAACTTCGATCATTTCTCCGATTTTATCGACATTTTCGACGACCGGCCTACCTCTGCTAGGTGCATCTTTAACATCAAAAATTCCTGAACGGAATCTACGAAACCAAAATTGCACATAATTGGCTGTTACAGTATCGGAACCATAAACACCATTCACAATTTTAGCCGCCTGGCTTGCATTTTCGCCTTTGTCAAAGAAAAACTGTAAAATGTACCGAATTTTCTCTTTGTTCACTTCCATTTTTAACACGCTGTAACTCACATCTGAATGCACCAAACAAAAAACAGCAAGCGAATTTTTTTTACTGCGACATGTCACCTTTCCAACGAGCATAAATCTGAAATTGTTTGAATGATACTTTACAAGAAATCTATCAGTGCAGCCATCTACCGAAAAAATAATGGATTTCTTTTTCCCCAAACTAATATCAAATGTGACATAAGTATTTCATTGTTTTACGCCCATGTTTGTCTCTATTAGAATGGCGTAGAGAAATGAAAAAATTGCAAGCCATGTTTATTCGGTTGTTAGTGGCGGAGCTCCGTGCAAAATTTTAGATTTAAGCTTACTACAGCTATTAACTTGTATTGCTCTGTTTACTGTGGGCGGATGAGGCCTATTTTTAAGTTTTATTTGCAACAAGTAGGTAACAGCGTACTTTTCTCTGCCTATAAAGGTTTTGTGTTGGTGAGCGTTCCAATAATAGTTGACGGAGAAACGGACGGTGTAGAGGGAAAGCATAGATAACCTGTGCACTTGTCAAATGAAATCGATTGGTTCACGAGGTATTTGCAAGCGATACCTTCCGCCCCCCATGCGACTCTTACAGGGCACAAACTAAAGTTGTAGCAGTAGATATAAAAATTTGTCTATGGTTCACTCATTTCTTTCTAGGCAAGGCTACCACGCCGACCTGTCGTGCAGAAAAATACATACGACATTTCTCTATGTAAGCGACCTCGTGAATTCGACATTTGGACTCATTGGTGCTCAGAGTTTGAACTATAATGCTTGTCGGTTGTGAGCATTACGTGAATTTTTCATTGTCCCTTCTGCAATGGCATTGTAAATACATCCGAGACTGCCATTCAACTCTCCTATTACTTCTCTGGCTTCCTCAATAGCTGAAGACCTGTGTTAAATCTTGGGCGCACATAATAGCTGGCTGCTTAACAAAGAAGTCTGTCAGCAGATGAGTTCCTTTCTTTTCTTGATAACTTTTCTACGGTGGATTCTGCACTATCGCCGGTAGTGCAGAGAAAGTATAGTGGTTAGAAAACTTTACGCTGACTTAAAATAAATTCTAAAAATGCATATTTATGAGATTTTTAATGCATGTTTTTGTACGAAAAGGTGGATAAAGGTTGAGTGCGTGTTTAGACATAGAATGTGTTTTTGTTTTTACTAAAAATTGGTGAAATTCTCTTTTATCTAAAGCTGCATTGATTAATTGTGGCTCTACCATACCAAAATGCACAGAATGCCGTAGCCGTAATCTCTTCGAATATCACTTTTCTATGCTCCTCTTCGTCACCGTAATTGTAAAGTTGAATTTTCGAAACTTGTATCCCATCGACACACTAGCAATTTACCCAAATCCATTCCGGTGGATATACTTCCAAGATCGATTGCGCGTTCTTACTCTAATGTCTTCTTTCGTTTATCACTAAAACCATTTTTCAGTTTGACATACGTTACTTGCAAGCTTCACTTCATGAAACGCATCATCAAATCGTTGTTAAGTTTAAAAACGTTTTTTGGCGCAGTGTATGTTGCACACGCGCTTTTTTCACTTAACTTGTATATTATCTGCTATTATACGCGATATAATAGAATTATGTTAAGTTATAAACAACAATGAATCAAACTAAAACTGAATTAAAATTTTTATATATAATGAAAAATTGTGTTTTGTTATCTGCATGTAATTACAAGTGTAAACATCTTCTAAAAGTACTCAAGATATTTTCAGCATAAAAATGCAAATTTCATTTTGTTTTTTCAGTTAATATTATCATAATGATAGGGAGCATTAGACAAACTTTGGATAGCAGTAGTTAAAAAAAAAAGAAACAAACAAACATGTGTCATACAAGCATAAGCATATTAATGAATTAAACATTAAGGATTCTTACACATTTTGTACGGTTTTGCCTGTTTTACTAAAACAGGAAGGAATACGAAATACCGGCATTTCTATGTGTTATCTCGCGTTAGCTCTCTTTACAATTTGCTCTCTTTGCACACAAGGCGCTCCTCTTCTTTTATTCTCTTTGATTTTGAAAATAGATTTTCAATTTAAATAACAGTTCCATCGTTTCGTTTTTTCTAATTTATAAAGTATGCCGTGTAAGACCACCTGGATGTTCAATCCAGGAATGGTTTAAACAATATTTCGTTTTGGTCTACGGCATGTTGTCACAGAATTAAAGGACGAATGAATATACCGTCAATATTAAGCAATAGAGAAGTTGTTATAGCGGTTTGAATTTATTGAAGGTCAGACCATATTTTTAAGGAACCGTTTTCTCTGTCTGCATCAGTTTGTCGGTTCATGTGAAAATTCCTTCAGAAAAATGTATGAAATAAATGAAGACAAGTTAGTCTTAATGTTGATTTAAGTCAAGTTCTGGTGACTTGTCTAAGATGCTGTTTCTTATCCGCGATCAGGCAATAATGATTAGTAGTAATTAACCCTTGGACTAACAAATTACTTTAGAAAAATCGGATATTTAAGGAGTCTCCTATTTGGGATCAAACATTCGGCAATTGTTCGGCATGTTGATCAAAAAGAATTGAACGAAATGTTACTCATTTTTTCTATAAGCCATGCCATCCGGTTTTCATATCTTCCTTAGATAAGTTCATTCTATCTAACGGGTTGCTGGGCAAGCACCTTATGTTTAGAAAATCAGTGTTGTTAACCATTTTACTTTTATCTCTATGCATGCCAGCAATGCGTTCAAAATTAAGCAATATTTTGAATAATCATAATTTTATTTATAGACGCAAGCGAAAAAATCTGCTGATTGCAGTGTGAAAAATTTTACTTAAAATTGATAAGTGAAACAAACGTTGAAGCTTTTTAACGGCTCTAATATTTTAGTAGTCAACACGACAACATACGACATAGTTTTGCATTATATCAACAATTTATGAATGAATCTCTAAACTCTTTACTATCCTTCCCTTATGTAGTTCAAGTTCATCTTGTATTACTAGAAATTCTCTGCTTATACAAAAACAGAAACGAGAAAAACTCTAACATAATGTTAACTAACATAGTATATATGTGTAGGTAGTGTTTGGTGGTCAAAGTTTATCCATATGTTGTTTTCACCACAAAATTCATGCTCGGTGTTTTTCTTGCCTATTACAGAGATTGGTAAGACGTAGAAAAGCAATCAGATGGTTTTTAAAATTCAACATAAGCAGACGCATTGCACGGAAGTTAATCACTAATAACAACAAATATTGCCTGTTTACGGAGAAAGCGCACAATATCTAATTAGTATCTGGAGAACGGAATACTCTGACTATTGCGTTATAAAAACTTTTATATCAAGAAAAGAAAAACAAAAAAAAAAAAACTAAAACTTTAATGCTGTCATCTGTAGCGTTCTTTACACGTGTTTTTTGTCTACAAATTTTTTCTTCTCTTTTTCTTTTTTATTGTTATGAAAGAATTCTTAAATTGTTATTGACGTAAAAATATATTATAACGAAAACCATTTCAATTTATCATAAAGTGCTTTCAAACATTATAATAATAAAAACAAAATTTATGGACAAAAAATAAGAAATATGTAAATAGTTTTTATAAATAAAAAAAATATTAAATAAATAAAAGATATATATTTATAAATATTTCAACTGTTTAATAATAATTAATTCTTTTTTCAATTATAAATGCAAAAAAAAAAAAAAAAAATTAATTAATCTAAATAAAATATAAATTAAATGTTGATAAAATAAATTTAAATACAATTTGAAAAATCTGTTTTTTGTTGTAAACAATTTAAATCAATTTAATTAATAATTGTATCTTTTTAAAGCAAGAGTGAAAAAAAACTTTCTCAATTTTCAAATTATAAAAATCATATTTTTAAAAAATAAACAAAAAAAAAATTAAAAAAATTAATAAATATTTTTGAATTAAAAGTAGCAACAATCAACATTAAACAAGCCAGAAGTTTTTTTCAAAAATTGAAAAAAAACTTTGGTAATTTTTTTTGCGAAATTTTTCAATTTTATGAATTTATGAACTTTTATGCAAGTTAATGAATTTGGATATGGTTACTTCATTTCACTGGAAGACATTAGTCCGCTTAGCTAGGTTTTAAAAAGCCGGCTACTATTGCCGGTTATGTGGCCTATTCCGCCATTTCATTTCAATCGAGAACAACCAAATTTTTTCAATTGTTCTAGACAATGTGTCCTAAACCGGTTGCAAGGGTATCCAACTTCTGAGTGCGACAAGATCTTTTCTTTTTTTTCTTTTTTTAAAATCTTCTTAAAGTGACGCTAGTAAATTGCTTCTAGAGCGAAACATTCGCTGTGAAGAAATTCGTCCTAA
The DNA here is from genome assembly GCF_014805625.2 of Glossina fuscipes. Taxonomy (NCBI): domain Eukaryota; kingdom Metazoa; phylum Arthropoda; class Insecta; order Diptera; family Glossinidae; genus Glossina; species Glossina fuscipes. The sequence continues at coordinate 1,221,011 of NW_023998416.1, forward strand.
AAAAAAAAAAAATTTACGCAAAGTATTTGCAAACAGTGTCTAGAAAAAAATCAAGTTAGTTGTATAAGCAAAAGTTGATTGTTTGATATGCAGTTCATACCGGCGGCTTCGTCTTTCTCTTCTTTCCACTTTTTCCCCAACAACGAAATGAATGGTTATCGACATCGAGTTGTGATGACATTTTTGGAACAAATTGAATAAATTTGAAATTTCTTATAAGTGAAATACGAATACGGCAGTAAATGGCCGAAGAAACCGAATTATTGAAAAGAGAAATTTTTGAGAAATTTATGTAAGCTTGGTCCTTACCCAAGCTCTATAACCTACTTCAGTATATGCTTACAAAACTATGTTAAAAATAAACAGAGAAATATTTTCAGAATTCATAAGTTATTGAAGAAGAATTGTGATAAAAGGCTAATGTCTGGCCAATTTTTCTTTCCTCTGCAAGGCTAATCTTCTTTGATTCTAGATTATTGTAATAATAAAGCATCTCGAAGATGGCAAAGATTTCTTATGAAAGACGAATCAACGAAGTGCAATAAAACAAACATATAATTGAACGTTACACGCGCTACAAGAAAACGAACATAGTGCGTTCTTATGAACGTGAATATTAAGTAAACACAATGTAATGCACATATTTTAAAAACTTTTATAAACAAATTTCTGTATTAACAAAGTTTTTAGTGTATTTAAAAGTATTTGATTGTTTGTTTGTTTTAAAAAGAAAATTGCTTACATTTTTCTTAAAATAAAATTATCATCTAAAGTAGATTAACGCAGTAATTTTAAGGTAAGCATAATAATATCTTATCAAATATTCAATAAATATTTTCCCAAATACTTAAAGAATTAATAAGGAATCTTGAAATAGAAAGGCTGTTGAGTTCGGTTCCATTTAGGTTTCAAGTAACGCAGGTTTTTACACTAAATACGTTACTTAGACTTTGTGGAGAGACGTGTGGCATTGCCCAAATACTAGGGGAGGAATTGCTACCCATGGAACGCGCCAAACATATTTTATTGTAAATGCCAAACATGCATTCAATTGAATTAAAACTGATGATGTGATTGATGACTGAAAGATGAAAACGATATGCGTCTATGCTCGCTGTCATGAGTAAACAAAGGCGAAAAAACGTCTGGCTTTCGTTTTCATATACTACACCGCTAGTGGTGGAAGACTATATTAAATTTGTACGAACTTAAGCAAACACCCAGCAGGACTTGATATAGACCGAACTTTTCTTATAACAAATATACAAATGTACAAGTAAATTAATAAGAAAGCTTGGAGAAACGGATAATTTATTGATTTTTCAGAAAGGCGTAGCAGGTGATCTCAACGGCTGCATTAGTTCAATCAACTACTATCATTCTGGCCTGTTGTTTCTATCTGAATTTCGGAGATCACTGAATAAGAATTTTTATTATTTTGTTTAAAAGTAGAGTAATCATCTTTCAAGGCCTTTTTTTGCGGAGATTTTATGAGATCTAGAAAATTCCCTTTATTACTTATATTTAACTTACTTTAGTAGTACAAAAAAGGAAAAACCCCGCAGCAGCTATAAGACTTTAGAACCTCTTACGAGTTAAATGGTATTAAGTAAGTGTTTTTATAAGAGTGCCTAAGCATAAGAAGACTTACAATTTCATAGATTTAAATATGCTTTCAATGTCTTACGAAGTTTAACAGATTGAAGGAGGAGCGTACAGCGTTGCAATCGAAGCAATCTGAAGGTTTACAATTGTGAAAGAGTTGGTAGAATGCTAATGAATAATTTTGTGTGTCCTAAAGATAATCGAATTAATTTGAAAATGCGATTTGGTTGAACTTTACACTATGTTAAATAATCGGTAACAGGAAGTTTATTATGATTCATTGTCTAGTATGAAGCGGAAGTTTTCTACCATAATAATTGTTGACTTCTTTAATAAATATGAGTAGCTTGACTCTTGACTTTTTACAAATATGAATGAAATATTTTATATCATATTTTTGGTAATGTGCAATGGAGATTAAAGAGACAATTTAATTTATTTGGCTACGAAACTTTATTGGAAGGGTATAAAAACGATTTAAAGACATAACCTTTTGCATAGCAGAATGCTTTTGATATCAGAAAGTGAGTCTGTACACACCATAAACTTGTTGCTTGTGTTACGAATTACTTTGGTTACCGCGTTGAGTACTAATCTCGGTCGTGACGAGAGAAGTGGACGAAAAAAGGTTCTGATCCAAAACATTTTCAAAAGCGTTCATCTTCGAGCCAAAACATGTCAGCATACCAGTGTACCGAATTTCGTGAAAGTATCTTAAAAATTTCTATCTATCTATTGGACACAAGGAAAAAACACAGACAGACAAGCTTATATCGATTTAGAAAGTTATTCTGAATCGATCCATATAAGAAAAGTTGCATCTATCTCTAGTCCTTTTGTGTTTTGCATACAATCGCATAAACTTACTACACCTTCGCATCACAAGTGGTGCAGGGCATGACAAGCAACATTTTCTACGATAATAATTGAATTGAAAAATTGCCTCGTTTCATTTAAAGACAAATAATACATCTATGTTTATATCTGTGTTTTCTAGAAAGCTGCAAAAGAAATTTACAAATTATTATTACCTACAACTTGATAACATTTAGTTGGTGTCTTGAGCCATCTCAATGAAGTGAATTCATTGAAAGAATGATAACTCATGACATCACTGAGAATTTAATTTATTAATAAAATATTTATACACTATAAAGATATCGACTTTTGTTTGGCCAAACGAAGGGAATTTCTTTCCGAATCACCCACAAGAATGGAAATAACGGGTGAAGGCAGTCGGTATAAAAGATTAAGTCACAGTCGAATAGTTGTCTTAAACGTATTTTTCTTTTGTGCATATTTTGTGTAACATTTGTAGTGCTGCGGGAAAATTTTGTCTCTAACAATCTACAACTACGACTACGTCTAATGAAAATTGTCGCGATACAAAAAAAAAAAAAAGAATATAAAATTGCCTTAAATCTGATGAAATAAAATTTTCTAGAACAAAAATATTGCGAGTGAAGAGACGGTGTGCAAACAATTTTTAAATAAGTTAATCGTTACATACTTAAATTTCAGATTTAAAGTCTTGTGTATTCATTTTAAAATTTCTTATAGCACTGCAATAAAAATTTTATTATATATTACATGAAAACCAAGTAAGAAAGTTATATTCGGCGGTGGCCGATTCTCGCGTACCCACCACTATGCCTTTTGCACTCTACTCTCCAAGCTCTTTTACTTGATACCAATATAGCTGGTATTATTAAGAAAATATTAATCGCCTATCACTGTCTACCCATTCCTCATGTCCGCCACCACATTAAAATTAACCCCTTCTTAGGCAGATAACATATCTTCATTTGAAGAGAGTATAAAATAATTTTTGAACATTGTGTCTTGTGATAACAATGGATAAAATTTCAAATAATAAAATTTATGGCGGGCATGGCGGATTGGCCCCATTTTCGAACCTAAAGAGTCGAATCTTTTGCCAAAGAAATGTGGAAAATTTCAGTGTTTTAACTTTAAGAATTTTCGATTAACGAACAAAAATTTAAAAATATTTGTTAAAAAAAACTGAATTGCGTTCAGCTTACGCTTCTCTGCGTGCTTTTGCTTTGACAAATTAGGACCAAACTTCCATTGTTTCTACGAAATTTTAAGTCGATATCTCATTTATGCGATTAGGAGAGGGCCAACAAGACACACCAAACACACAAACGGACAGACTTGGCTAAGTCAATTCAGAATTTCAGGTTGATCAAGACTTTAGGGGGGAGTCCCGGGAGCTTCGTGTTGGGATTTATATACATTATGGAAACAAAGTATAGTGAGTATACCGCTATCTTATAGTGGTGGATATAATAAAATGGAATGCGTTTAATATCTGTTCGAAGGAAAAAATTTCAATACGAAATTTTGCTTAATCAGAAGATAGACAGGAAGTAACGACATTTTAGGCACATTACGAATAATTTTTACACTTTTTTTTTAACTTTTCAAAACTATTTCTTAAAAATTCATTGCATTGCAGTTTTACAAATACTGACGTATTGAAGCATAATTTTGCCGGAAATTTCTTGCGTGTTCTAGGATAAATAAAATACTAATATATGAGCATTGAAAATTTTTTATTATTTTTGTACGTTCTAAGGTTTTTTTTTTTCTCATCAATCTGTTCCCAGCGACGACGTTTTTCCTTTTATATGCAGCGAATTATATTTCACATCTTTCACTTTTAGCTACAGGCACTACTTATTCATTTTCTGTAAGCGATTTAGTTTATTGCATTTTGAATTTGCTTTATTTTTCTGATATTTATAGTAGACACTTGAATACATTTACAGCGGAACCGTAGATGAATTCGCCGAAACTGATTATTTGGTTCAGAAATGAATGAAAAAAAAAAAACAGTGTATAAATTGGCTGTCCATCAGTCTACTACTTAATATAGAATTTAAACAATTTTCGAAATCATTCCGAAATCAATTTCAAGTAGTTTCGTCTCTCAGTCTCTTAGAAACGAGAAATTGAACTTATTACCTGAAAATATGCGCATAGATATGCATTGATATTCCTCTTTCGGCGATTGCAAAATGTAAATTTTTCCTTCCTTACAAGGCATAAAAATGCAGTACACTTACCATTAAAATTGGATCTATCTATCGATTTAAGTGTTCCTGAATCACTTGTTTCTCTGTTTATTGAAATTACAATACAATTACTATTTCAAAATTCATTACAAGTTTGACTTCGAATTCGTTGAATCAAGTCAACAAACCATTACGACCTCATCAAAGCAATTAATGTAGCTCTTAAACAATTTCTAGTGTTGTTTAAGCGCCAAGTTACGCTTTAAGTGATTGCGTATTTTTTCGAGTGTTTGAAGTCAATTAAATTCCACTTTACGTTACGTTAAACCCCGCAAATAACTAACATAAAGCAGTACATCTCTGCAATCTGTGCTGGCTTAAATGTTATTTCATCCACGGTAGCATACCGCGTGCATATGCTTTTATGAAAGTTGACATTTTTATCGTGTATTCATACGTTTCGGATTAAATATACTTTCCATAATTTCTCTATATATATGGTAAAAAAAAACAAAAAAAAATTCTATCTAAAGCATTAAAAGTTCTTTTTTTTATTATACATTTAATTTTTTAGATTGCTTCAATGTCAAATACAATCAAATTGTGTTCACGTTCAAGTCAGATGATATATTAAATATTTATCTCTATTTATGAATCTTAAATACTTTTAATTTTATTAACTGTAGGCGTTGATCTAGAAAAAATATCGAAATGGTTCTCGCATCAAATTCTGCTCAAGCCAAGTTTTAAGTCCATCCATTAGATGAGTCAAATAAGCTGGAAGAACGATATTTTAACTTTTTCAAGTCTGGCAATTCTAACAACAATCATACAACAGATGCAATTGAAGACCATATAGGCGTTGATCTAGAAAAAATATCGAAACGGTTTTCACATCAAATTCGGTTCAAACCAAGTTTTAAGTCCATCCATTAGATGAGTCAAATAAGCTGGAAGAACGACATCTTAACTTTTTCAAGTCTGGCAATTCTAACAACAATCATACAACAGATGCAATTGAAGACCATATAGGCGTTGATCTAGAAAAAATATCGAAACGGTTTTCACATCAAATTCGGTTCAAACCAAGTTTTAAGTTCATCCATTAGACGGGTCAAATAAGCTGGAAGAACGATATTTTAACTTTTTCAAGTCTGGCAATTCTAACAACAATCATATCACAGATAATGATTGGAAAACAGCAAGACGGATTTTGGGTACAATTAAGTAGTTTCCAAACTTTACTTGGTTCAGAAATGGACTTACATTCGATGACCTCGCAGATGGCTGCAATAAAGTTAAAGACACACAGGGAGTTTCATTACTGTATTTATATTTTATGCCTTAGAGAGTTGCCATAACTTATAGATTCAAAAATGAAATGATTTCGGAAAGGAATATATTGAGTAAAATTGCACCAAAAAAGAAGAAAAAAAAATATTCGTTCTCATCGATTCACATAATTGACCAAAGGTAAGTTTCCTGGGTTTGGAAATTCGTTAAATTCCCTCTTAATTCATCTGATAGTTATCTACACTGCCTTATAATAATAGTTCAAAACTGTTTTTATAACACTTTTTAATTCGGGAGTTGTGTCATAAAAGTTTTGAAAAATTTCATCGACGAATATTCGCTCAGGATGCTCCGTGTCGTTAATAGAGAATAGAGAAGTTTCCAATGAGTCAAACCAATTGTGCTGCTGGTTTTCATAAAGTATCCTTACGATAAGCAGCATGAGTTTTGTCACAAGCTCGCAAAGCGTTGTGATCTAAGTCGGAGGGATATTGATGTGCAGCACATTTTCGCCCATTTTCACAAAGCAATTGCTTTTAATTGATTGAATAAATGTCATAATGTTGCTTATTTCAATTACCAGTGGACCGTTATCGTTGAGATTATTTATTAAGAAAAGCGCTACGAAGTGTTTCCTTGGTTCTATTTTATCCTCATACTGCAGTTGAAAAAAAGGTTTTATATCGTCGCTTTCTGCATATATTCGTCGCAACGTCGAATGAAACGACAGGAATTTTAAACTATGTTCTTAATTGTAGGTATTATAGGGCGTTTATGCTCACTTGCTTGTATTCCTCTTGTAGGAGTTTTAGTTTAATATCTGTCTTACCTTTTATTTTACAACTTTGCATCCTACTCTTTCGAAAAACCTTCAAGTGATTTTCCCAAATACTTAGTCCAAGTTCAAATTTTTACTTTCGCGGAGCAACTACACTTCTTTTTAATCTAACTTTCGACTGAATATATAAGTTGCAATTTTTGCGAATTTGAGCGTTTCAATCGCAGTAATACAATGAATAGAGCGAATAGAGCGAATAGACAGACGGCTAAAAGAATTCAGAATATTACTGTGAGCAGTCATATCTATTGTGTTTATGTACGCGTTCTAAAAAGACTAGCATGTTTAATGCATTGCCACGCTTCAGTGGAAACTATAAAAATGATATAAAATTTACAGAACATTAAGGTTTGGTTTTGTGTTCATTTGTTGTATTCCATAACAGCAACACCTATAAATTATTGTGAATTGTTGGAAAATAAACCGAACCGCATTTTTTTTCTACATGCATGTATATACCGTTCAATAAAGATAATTGAAAATATACAAATTTTCAGTGCAATGAAGAAAAACTAGATTTATTTCATACTGATTTTTACACAAATGTATCCTTCGTGTTGTTTTATATACAGTATACAATAAAAATGTTTTCTCTGCCCTTTTTTTTTTGTTTTACGCTCTCTGATTAAATATTTACGACTTATCATATAACGTAATAAACGTTCATTTGGAGACACCTTTGAAATGTTCTGACCTGACCATCAAAAAAAAGTTCATGGTTAAATTTTTAAATAGTCAGCAAGCACATATAAGCAGACTTTTTTTAAGCTAAAATCTATAAAATTTTTAATGTTAAAATATCTTTTAAATCGACATTTCAACAAATCAAAGAGATATGTGACGGCTCTTTACTATAAATTTTTTCCAAAACATCAGTAGATTTAACAAATAATAGATTGAGGTCTTTTTACTGCATATATTGGGTGATTGATCAAAAATATATATATAAAAAAAAAAACAAAATATAGATTCCAAAATGTTAAACTCAACTAGATCGGGTTTCAATACGCTAAGGCTGAGTGCAACAGAACACCGTCAGCACGCGATATATTGCTATTACTGCAATAATTTCAAGAAATTCCAATGGCGAATAGCCTCCGATCTTTTAAAGTTATTTGTGAGCGCAGATTCCTTTTTATTGAAAACGAATATTTGAAGAGCTATTGGTACATCTAGATTTAGTTAACAAGTCGAAACGTGATCCATTCGGTGCGTTCCTATTCGGAAATTAATTGCGTAGACTATATTTCAAATAAAATAATATATGTTAATATTCTCCAATTATTTTGGTATTCCCCGGTTTGTTTTTTGTAAAAATATCTCATTGTCCCTATTGAAAGCTTCTGTATTAAGTCTGTGAGTAGTTAGCTAATTATAAGTTGACAAAATGTTGGATATTTCAGCAACAGAGTTAACTTAGTGGATAGGAGTGCTATTGATAGGAGATAAATAACAAATGTGGGAAAGATAAGAAAAACGTCATGTGTATATATCTATATATACTTAAATTAAGAGAAAAAAAAAAAATGGAAAAAGTAATAAAAGCCGATTTAGAAAACCCAATAAATTATAATAAACAGATAAACATAGAAAACATTTTAATTAGTAAGACGATTATAAAAAAAAAAAAAAAAAATACACAAAGAAAATAAAACGCATTAAGTCAAACTTTCAAAAGGCCTAAAGTCCACCTACATCTCCGTAAGAATTTACTAAATTATCAATTCGTGCCATAAAAAATCAGTAATCATGTTTCTGTAGCCATTTTCATCGGGAGCTATTGTGATATTTTTAGTCCACAACCTACACCCGCAAATGTTATTTTCATGCAATTAGAGATCTTTTAAGAAGAGCAAATGTGCTGTCTTCCCACCAAAGGGATGACATTATTTATTTATGAAGCCTTTTAATCAAATATCATCGCACATATACGAGACGTAACCGTGACTTCGTAATAAGCCTTAACAACTTCTGTATGTTCTGCATTCACCATGCCATGCATTGAGTTTCACAAATAATGGAAAACTCGAAATTATATATTGAAAATCAATTTGATTCACATCTTGATCAGAAGTGCATTTTATTTACATTTACCACAAAATGAATGAGAAATGACTTTTAAATAGCCTTTGTGTTTGCGGCCAGAAAAAGAAAAAAGCCACTGCTTAATTCAAGATTTTATTCTGGTAAGTAACATGCATACGTTTCAGATAAGAAACAGTTACAAGGTCTTAATAAATAAATTTTCAATTTGATTGTCTTTTGCTTAATTCAATTTATTGTTGATAGATTTTCTCAACAAGGCTTAAGTCGTTTTGCGTAATGGCATGACTTGCAAAGGACAATGGCATTAAATGCAAAGGAAAGTTTTCGGTTTTTTTTTTTTTTGTGGAAAAGAACAATTATTCGTAATTTTATATTAAATCAGCTCAGATCAAAAAAAAAAAAGTTAAGAAGCTATTATCTTAAAAATTTTCATTTGATTTCATTCTAAGAAATTCTTTCGAACAGAATTTGAATTTAATATCGATATATATATCCAGCGGTGTAATTTTTGCATAAAGAAAACTTATCTGCAAGTTATTTAGTAAACTAAAAGAATTCTTATTAAAAAATTTAATAATCATGGTTTTACCAGTTTATAGATTCTTTTCCGATATAAAAGAAGATTTAGTAATAAGTTGTTTAACGATTTTCTTTTTCTTTTTGAAAACAAAACCATAATAATAAACAAGAAAGAAAATTAGATTCGGTCGTGACCGAATCTTTTGTACCCATTACCGTTACCTTAAACGAGACAAAAAAGAGGAAAGAACTAAATTTTCGGCTTCTACAACATGCAATGGGTGGGGCTGGTCTTTTTTGTTTTCGAAATAAAAGTTTTTGTCGTATAGATGGGTGGGCGTTGTAGGCATGTCCTACGAAAAGTTTACATGACTTTCGAATTCTTTTGCTACTTTGTGGGCGATATATCCTTCTTTGCAAATAGGGGAATGTGCATCACAGCTACAAGAGAATTTGGCACACGGACTATGAGCAAGAAGTGAGTTTTTTATTCCTTTTAAACAACAGAGGCATTGTTAGTTTATGGGGTACTGTGAACGTTTCCTTCGACTGCTTTTCGACCAACCTGTTGGTGGTGAAAATCGATGACTTCATTTTTGCGGCCGAGAGGATATTTACAACAGACATTATTAAAACGGAGCAAAGCAAACAGGCGGAGAGGCAGACATACGGACAGACAGAAATGCTTAAATCGCTTCAGAATTTGATGCTGATCAAGAATATTCATAGACATACTTTGAAGGCTTTCTGAAGCATGCTTCTGAGCGTTGCAAACGTTTTGACAAAATGAATATATTCTTCATCTTGCGATAATGGTGGGTATAAAAAAAGGAGACTACAATTTACTACCTATTGTTGTGAACATAATAGTAATCTATTTGTTGTGTGGACTTTTTAAATTACATAAATCAGCACGTTATTGTATAAGAAACCGAAATAGTTTATAAATAACAAAGAAGGTGTATGTCACGCTATATAAAATATATATGTCTTTATTTTTCTAGCTAAAAACAAACAACTACTGTCTTTCCTATTAAAAAGTTATATTAATGTTTTTAGGAAAAAGAAAACAAACAAAAAAATGGTAACACGCGCCCTAAAAATTTTTTAAATTAGAAGACTACAAGAGCACCGGAGTTTACTAAATTTGTAAATGCTTTCAGATAATTAAAATATTAGTTGGAAATTACGTAAAGGAATGTCATCACTAAACCTCTTTTTTCTCTTTTTTTTATATGTGACCAATTACTCACGAGATGTCTCCTGATATGTTCAACAGAGCAATAGTCAGAAAGAAACGGGGTAAGAGTGGCCTTAGTCTAGTGGATTTGTGCCCACTCGGTACAATACCTTTGCCGACTGGGCACTGAGTATGACTATGAGATTCCAAATGGCACTGAAATTTGAGCGCGCGAGTACCGCGACTTGGTTAGTTGCAACTCTTAACTACTATCTGGCTATCCGGCTGCTTATTTCGATTTATATTGTAACCTATTTAGCCCCGATTACGACTTTAAGATGCTTTAGCTAAGGCCGCAGAATCATTCAATGCTTATTTTGACATATGAAAAGTTACGCTGGAATTTTGAGAGGGAATAATGAATTATTAAAATTCACCGTTTATAACTGTTATATAATATACGGATCGTATAACAATAAAAGATCCTTCAAACATTCTTCAGTGTATGGCATAAAAAAATTTCAACTTAGAACAATAAAAAACATGATACTATGTGCAAAGATTTACATTAATTGAAAATACAGTTGAGTCAATTGTGGCGCCTTATAACAACATATTAAAGGTTGTTTATCATAAATAGAAAACTTTCCTATCGATTTGCCGCTTAAAGTGTTGACCATCGTATATTCGCTTTGAGGCTTAAACACTGCAAATAAAAGGTTTCATAAAGTAGTCAATTACCCAGTACGATTACCCGACAACACGCATAGAACAGAGAGAGAGAGGGAGAGAGAGAGAGAGAGCTACAGTGTAATTAATTATATGTTGAAACTTCATTCTTCAAGCAAATAAACTGTAACTTAAAGAAAAAACGTGTCAGCATTACTTTGCAAAGCGAAATATTTTAAAATTCTTGTAATAATTACATTCTTTATAAGGGAGATTTAAGGTCAAAGGAGATTCATAGTGCAATGATAAAAGAGCAATTTATATGATAAGCATTTACTCAGAGGTCAAACGATTAATTTTGTTGAGTTCTTTTTTTTTGTAAAAATTAATAATCTCTGTTCTGTTAGCTAAAATGGCGTAGGTTAATTGTGTCTTCAATAAGTTATTACTCACGAGTTCCATGCTTGTTCCCGAACGTAGTAGTCACAATTTTTTTGAACATTATTCCGATGTGCTCAATTACGGGGCGGCTGTAGATTCAAGTTTGATCAAGAGTCAGTGAATTGACGTCACTTTAATGCATTTGCGTGTGGTCAACTCTTTTCACTTACGCCCATTATAAATAAGTTTACATATATGAACACAGAGAACTATACAACACAGCTCATTACATTTGTTACGCCATCTCGCCTATTACGGTACGTCATTCATTTTTCTGGTAAGATATCAAAGCGCACTCTCTATGGAAACCCTTTTATCGGCGCGGGCCCAAGGCGTGAAATGATGTAGCTCAAAGTTACCCAAATTAATTTTCTTGTCGATAATTTTTTTATTCTTCATCTACTTAACAGTTATTCTTACACGTTTATAGAGATAGATATAGAATCCAAAAAGTAGAAGTACGTGGGCAAAATATGCGACACTTCACTTTTTTGTCAAATTGTTCTTTGCCAATACATGCTTACTTTTTGCAGGATTATTGTCGAAAAATTTTTCATATATAACAATTTTTTCAAAATCCATTTTCCATGGTGTTCGGCTTCCAACCATCACCTGTGTACCAAATTTTGTCTAAATATCTCAAAAACTAAGACGGATAGGTTTCAAACAAAGGGCATTAACAGCAGTCAGACAGATCAATGAACGGATACACAGACAGATAGGTAGACAAGCAACCTTAAATCTAGATCAGAAAGTGATTCTGAACTAATGGTTATAATAAAATAATGCTTCGGATACACGCACAAATTTGATTATGTCCTATGGCGTAAGTTGTGCATGGTATAAAAACACAAAAAAGCGGTAGCGATACGCTAAGAGTTAAATAATTCCATCACCACATTTTTGTTTGGGCATTTTTTCCTTTTTTTTCTTTTTTTTCCTAAACTTTCGGTTTGTTAAGTTTTGTAACGCTTAATTATTTTTCCGAATTTTGTTATCCTTCTTTTCATGGTAGATTTTCAATTCAATTTTCTTGTGTGACATTAGTACAATTTTGATTTTGACGGGATAATATGTATATAAGTAATTTGAACAATTGTCACAAGTGTCTTGAACAATAATACCGAACCGACAACAATAAATCAATAGAATGGAATAATAAAGTTAACACTGACTATAGAAGTTAGTTCAAGTTCAGATAAAACTGTTCTTTACTAACTTGAGAGTTATAATAGAATTTTTAACTTAAAAGGAAAGCTTAGAAAGCATAGCATTGATTGAAGTAATAAGAGTTGACAATATGTCTCCTTGAAAAGGAATCCTTATGAAAATATTTCTTAATTTCGCATTAGCCCTCTTTGCAGTTCATGAACGCAACGTTGTGCGAGTAGACGATACCCAATGCGACGTATATGGTTCTACTAAAATGCGACTCACGAAAGCTTTTCCAATTTTAACTGTGTCTCTCTAAAAAGCAGTTATTCAGATTTTGTTAGGAGGAAATTGTGTCCAAAAACAAAAAAGAACAAAAAAAATTATCAGTGTACTTATTATCCACAATGAACTATGTTTCAAAGAAAGGTTAATTTTCCGTCAAGAGAGAAATGTCATTTGCATCTCTCTCAATGACATCTTCCCGTGGCCCTTAACTTCTGCTCACTACCATTCGGTGTTTGGGGCCCGATTGAAACGTCTTGGAGGTTACTATGATGAAAATATAGCTGTTAATGAAGCACGTGTGGCATTGCAAAGACTCATCAAAAGAAACAAGAAAAGCTCGCCGAAAAGTAGAAAGGCTTAATAAATAGAATGAACATATACATTTTGTGTGTTTTACGATGTCCGTAACGTAACTAAAATCATTTTACGGGAATTGATCTTTCTCAAGTTTCATTTAATCTTCTTTTTTTTTTTTTATTTTGTCGTCTTTTGATACCACATGTTCTGGGAATTTATTTATTTTCCATATGATTACGAAATGATGCAGCGTAAAATGAATGACATAGTACGAGATGTGCTGGGGTAGAAAAGTCTTATGAAAGAATTGAGAAGTTGCGTATATAAAAGAATATATGAAGGAGTGTATTCATAGTTTGTCTATGAATATCTATAAGATAGAGGTATAGGCCGTCAAACTGCGTAAGTTCAAAATGTCGAAAAGGCTGCTGCCATGAAGACCACGTATAGATAATTTTAGAAGCGTATAATGGCGAATAGAATTGGCGACATTAGGGCAGATAATTAAGAGATGGCCATGCGATTGGAAAATCACATGTGTTTATGAGATGCTGCTCACTATGCTAGTACTCATTACATCTGGTGTGGTTAAACATTAAAAAAAAGCGAAAGAACACCGCCCGAGGTTGCAATAGACACACATTGATGTTGTGTTTATTTGCGGAGATAGAAAGCATAAGCGACAGAGATAAAAAGTATAATCGTGAGAATTCCGCGTTTCAGATTTGTTGCCAAGAAAAGACTTAGTGTTTCTTGTCGATTGTTCTCAAGTTAAAACAGACTCCGATCATTGCCTTTTTGATTTCCTACAAAGGTTCTCATAATGTCATATATAGCTCTTTGGCATCATTTATCGCTCAGTAAGGCGATTGATCAAAGGCCAAAGGCCTAATGGCAATCACTATGACATCCTTCGTGGAGTGAAGCGACAGCCTGATCATAGATATGATGCAGTTTGTAATATTAATTGTGTAATTAATTTCCTAAGTAATAAATTACTATTATTTATGTTAATTATAAAAGAACAAAAGCTCCATTCTTAATGAAATTAACTGAGATCCAGCAATGCTGCAGAGTGCAGTTAATAAATAGCAATTGATGTGTGCGTATATGGGAGTGATTGAACTCTATTTTAATTGTGTTTCGCACAATTTAATTTAATTTTCCTGAATTATATACCAGCGTGTAAGCACAATGCAACACACTGCTAAATTTATAAAAAAAAACGCTGCTGGTTCACCCATAAATTATTCCTTTACACATCTTCTTCTTTCTTGAGTATCTACAAAACAAGAATTGTTGAAACAAACATTTGCGAACAAAACGCGGTTGGGTACGTTAATGAGAAACTTGCTTGTGATCTATAACGATGTGGAAAAAAACTTATGAATATTGCATTTGTAAAGCTAACATCTTCCAAGTGTAAGCGAAAATATTGATGATCGTCATGTTTTATAAAAGCGTTCGCTTTTCATCTTTATTGAATTTCAAATTTCAACAATGTGTTCGCAAATGACTTAAATTATTTACAAAAATTATCATTATTCACAATTTCTTTATTAGCTTTTCTTTTCCTTGTATTAGACCAACAATTTCCTATATATGCGGGAACTGTATTAATTGAGATGGTGAAGAGGAAATAGGAAGGCTGTGGAAGTGGAAACATTCGGAACGATAGGAAAGATTACTCCAGATACTTTCCTTTAAAGGCGGGCAATGGGGTTAAAAAATCACAGGACACGGCAGCATATGAGCAGCTCTAGAACGACTGGGTGGGTAAACTAAATTTTTTACGCATTTGAACGCAATATCAGAAGACTGCAATGACGATCATACATTTTTAACAACTTGTCCTTTTGAATTGCGAATTTTGAAGTCACCAGATTGAGTGGAACTAGAGCTAAATATTGCCTTTAACTGCGTCCATTTGCACACGCCATGCGGTCGCAAATAAATTCCGTACTTAAAAACAACGTTCGTTGAGAATTGACTTTAGTGAAAAGAACGCCTTAGGTTAGATGATATTCTGAACAACATAGTTAAATTTCTGTTTGTTTTCGAGTGCTTTGCAAAAAAATTTAAAATTCTTTATTTAAAAACGTTACTCATTTTTAAATTTTGCTAATAACAGCAAAAAGTCGTTACCATCTAAAGTTTTGCTTACATATCACCCTATTACATATGCGAAATATTCTCAAAGCCCACTTGTACGTGTCGGAGAACTTAAAATCTACGCGTATGATTGTTTAACGCGACCAATAATATTGAAGAAGATGTGTCAGCAAACTTTGCTGCATACTCTCGCTTGCCGATAACCTAAATAATTGTTTCCAAATTGTGGTCCTGGCGAATTCCTTAAAAATATGCTTTAAAATATTTACGATATACATGAAAGATACATATATTATATAATGTAGATAGATTTTCTTTACCTGGTAACGCATGTAAGTAATGACTTTCAATAAATTAAGCGCCAGCGGAATTGGTGAAGTTTTCGTGTTTTGAACATTCAGTCACATAAAGCAAATTCAATTAGAATGAAACAAATAAAACATTTTAGTGGGTCACGGCCCACCAGTAACGGCCCTACGTAAGTTCGATTAATGCAGTTATCATCATAAGAACTTTCCAAGATAATGCGTTTTAGGTTTAAGTTGTTGCAAATGTGATCCATTTTCAATAAACTTCATTCTTGGGTCAAAACACGCCAATGTGCCAAATTTCATAAAAATATCCCTTAATTTACGGCCTGCGGATTGGGACAAAAGGGACAGGGGAACAAGAAAAACCTAAATCGCAAAGTGATTCCGATTCAATCGGGATAGAAAAAGATGGTTCCTATCTTTAATACTTCTGGGTGTTGCATACATCCTCATAAACCAAATGTACCTTTATAGCACAAGTAGTATAGAGTATAAACACAGTAATCTTCAAGATACGTGTATTTTGAAGTAAAAATTGGTGTAGTTTGCTTTTATGTCTAAAGCGAAATTTTTTTATAGGTGTAGCGTTATGCCATAAAATATGTTTGTTATGTTATCAAATGCTTAAATATTTATCAAGGCCGTAAAATTCATAAAATGCAAATTTTATGTTTTTCCGTTTTTGGCGTTTTTGTTAAAGCAAAATTTACGATTATTAGTATTTTATTATAGCTGTTAACACATATCTATCGATTGAATGAGAATCGGCAATATATAATAGTGTTATTGGCAGCATAAATAATGTGCCACAATTACTTATTGCTATTTGCTTTTCTGCATTTGAAATGTGCTACAAACTTGTCATTAGTTCAATCAGTATTGGCTTTGTTAAAGAGACAAACAAATATTGTGACAAGTTCATTAAATTTTTTGCTAATTTTCTAGAAAACATGATTATGCAATGTTTATAAAAAGAAGATTCCAGATTTAGATTAGGTTTATTGATTTCTACCGGTTGTTCGTTATCCCTACAATCGATTGTAAAACAATAGCAAATGTATTTAAGAGAAAATGTATTAAAGTGATGCAAACAAACATGTTATGTAAGTGAAATAGAACTTCCAATGGCAACACTGTACATGCAAAACCATTCAAGTGGGCATGACTTAAGGGCTAAGCTTGGCTTATATGAATTTCTAATTAGTCAAGAGTGATATAAAAAGGAGGTTGTGGGCGAGGCAAAATCTTAAATGGTCAACAATTTTGACTTATTAAACATAATTGTACCTGAGAATACCTGAAATTTTAAAGGCATTTTTCTCGAAACACGATTTTTGAAAACAACGCGCACTACAATTCAAATAATTTTTATTTTATCATTAAAATTTTTTATATGTGCTATCAAAATGACATTCTCTAGAGAATGATGTAGGGTATTTCCACTAACTTAATCAGCTGTATGCCCTATACCATTCTAAAGTTAGTGATAAAACGACTTTTCGCAATAAACTGTTATATGGGACGTGATAGAAAAAGTAGTCCAATCTGGATCAGTTTCAATAGCATTCGTCCTACGGAAAAAACATCTTAGTGTAGCAAATTTAAGCAAAATATCTCAAAAATTGCGGCCCTTAGGTTAAAGAAGCGACGGATAGATGGATAGAAAAAATGTTTCTCAAGTCCTTCTGTGTATTGCATACGTCTGTACAAATTTGATATGCTCTAGTACCGCAAGTGACGTAAGGTATAAAAAGTGTCTATTTTTTGGAAGTTGATCTTTTTCATTGAAACGCTAGCCACTTGTACGAAAATCAGTAGTTTTAAAAAATCGCAAGTCATTCTCTACGTGTCGGAATGCAGAGTAAATATTCCCTTTTGTTTTTTTATTTAACCAAATTTCTATCCGTTACACTCCATACCGCAGAGCCACTTCAGCTCAACAGTTGTTGGTGGTGTTGTCAGTTTTCAATATTCTGCAAAAATATTTTTTTTTAATACTTAAATATACGCCTCTGCTAAAAATGTCAATGCATTCATTTGCTTCAGTCTATTATTATGGCGTTATCCCTCAAAAGAGAGATTGTGATGAGAGCAACGTCAACAACGACATGCGTCTTTTCATGTACAATGCGTAATACAAGTAACCCTTAGTAATATGATTAATACTATATGCTTATTATAAAAGAAGCATGACTAATACGTTCAAGAACTTATGTCCTCACGATCTATGAAAATCCGTCCCGGATTTTTGTTGTTACACAAAATTTCTCAGGGTTTAGACGAAACAAATCTTGGCGAAAATGGAAAAAACAAATTTGAAATTTCTTGGACGAAGCTTCGAAGCCGATCATAAGAGACAAATGAAATGGCAAAGAGACTTTTCATTGAAGCTATATTTTGCTAAGAAGTATGGTTAATTAGCACTCTATATATATAAACTTAATGCATCACCTCTGGGTGAAAGCGTAACAAATAATAATAATGCTAAAGCGAATTGTAATTAATGCAGAGGGTTTATGTGTTTACAGCTATTCAAACAGAGCAGAGAGAAAAACATGTGATTTAATTGGTTATGTTTTTAATTAAAAACTAACAGATCGTGCCTACAAGGAACTTTTTGTTGATTCTTATATTTACCCATTGCAAACGATACGAATATTGTTACTTTGCTTGTAACACGTAAAGTGTATATATATATATATATATATATATATATATATATATATATATATATATATATAAGCTTTCGGTTCTTTAGTTTTATGTAATCCTTTGTATCTTTTTTCTTAATGAGTCGAATAAAAATGTTTCATTGCTTGGAATTTGCAAAAAAAAATTTTATCAATTTTGTAAACAAATGTTCTTTTTTGTTTTTTTAATCATTTAATGGGCACAATTTGTTTGTTTCATAACATGTATCAAGCATCAGAGTTTTGTAAATACTTTTGCAAAAATTCTTCTCCAAATCGTGCAATGCATATGAAAGGTTTTAAATTTTACCGCACACTTTAGAAGAACCACAAAAACATTGGGCTAACAAGCAAGTATTTTCAGTATTCAGGCATTGAGTGCATTATGATTGTTTTAATCTTCATTTTGCTTTTGATATTTGCTACCAACAACGTTTAGATACGACTGAGAAATTATACGTTTTAGCTTTGAATGCAAAAATGGGATATTTTTAACATTTTTTAATTTGTTTGCTTTTCGACAAACACAAAAAAAAAAAATTTATCTTTAGTTATATAACAAGGCTTAAAAAGCTTACGGCAACGATGACGACATAAACATGAACTTTATTCTATTTTCTGTTAGATCGCTAGTTTTATGACTACGGAATCGGGGGCTTGTCGGTTAAATGGTCTTGGGACAAAATGAAAATGTATAGATTTTTTATAGAAGACAAATTCATTTTATCTGTTTTAGGGGAAATGGCTTTTTTTTTACAAACCTATTGTCATATATGTTAGTTTCTTCTCTATCTTTATTTATTTATTTATTTTATTCTTGCTCTCTCTTTATTCGTTACGAGCTGAACACACATGACCATGTACACTGCTTTATATATATATATATATTTTTTTTTTTTTTTGTTTTGTTTTTCTCCTAAGGAAATTAAAAACATCCTAGACTGCATGCATACATGTTACAATAGAATAAAAACTAATATTAGTTTTCAACATATGCAACACATTGTTTACTTATTGGCGGTTTCTATATATAGAATAGTATTAACTGAATTTTATTCGTTTATTGTTACTTGTTTACGTAAAAGTAATTTAATTAACAGTCAGACTAAATCACCAGTAATTACCGTAGCTCTAGCAAATATCACAGGAATAATTATCTCAAAGCAACAAAAACAAACACAAAAACAAAAAAAAAAGGAAAACAAGTTAAAAAGTCTTCGAAAACAACATTGACTAATGGAATTCTTCATACATCTTCGTCGTAATATATTAAAATCTAAACGCTGTTTCCATTTTAAACCAAGTAGTGTAAGAAATAAACCAATGTAACGCAAGCTTGACATATTAAACTGATACGTCATATCGCTAGTTTAGATCAACTGCCATCAGAAAATAACAGAGATCTGTACTCTGCAAAGGTTTACATTTCGTTACTTGAAAATTTTTTCCATTCATTTGATACGGCATACGTCTACTTTTCATTGATATTTTAAATCGTGTTTTACATGACTTTTTCAAATAGAGTTTTATACGATGAGTTGAAATCGTTTAACTCAATAAATTCAATAGCGCTTATCATGAAAATTTGTCGGCCATTATAACGCAAGAAATTGTTTCGATTGAGGTAACAAAAAATGAGTATATCGCAAGTATTTTTATACTTTTGCAATACCTTACCATATGCGGTGTAGAGTATAAAAATAGAAAAACTCTTGCAGCATATGTGCTAACAACAATAACAACATTTTTTCTAAAACAGCGAGGCAAGAGCAGATTATTTTTGTTCGTCTACAATATTTATTTTTTATGCAAGTAAGTTGTAATCAATCCTACAGAAACCATATTGGGCCATCCATACGTATACATGCTCTTCATAGAGAGTATATTGAATAAAAAACATACGCCTAGTAAAACAATTTACAAATTTACCATAAATAACAAAGTTGAAAAGAAAGTGATTAAAGTTCTAATTCCTTTTATTTAATGCAAGAGTTATTATATCCACCATCGAAGGATGGGAATATATTCAGTTCGCCAAGATGTTTGCAGCCTTTGCAAATATTGCCCTCATCGTAAACTTGATGTTGGCTTCAAATTTCGCAAAAACACTAGAAGTTGTTGCAGACAAGGTGGTATTGAATATCTTGGTATTGCGAAATCAGCAAAAGAACACGCCTACAGTACAATTTTGAACTGAAAATAGATCTGTTTTTAAGGGCAACCAAATTTGGCGTTTTTGCTGATTCGAAGCACAATAAGAAAATATAACGAAAAAATTTTTCATCTATAGAAAAATAGAAAAATCTATCCGCACCCACTCAGTATTATAGAGTGTCACTATAAAAATTTGCCCACAACTAAGTGTAATGTTTTTATTTGTTGTATATAGTTTTAATATATATATATATATATATAAATGTTATATATATATAAATGTTAATTTATGTAAATTACTTTTATGTCCTTTGCAACTGAATTAACTACAAACGGAATACAGTGAATGGAAAAAACGATATTACATTCAGCACAGGAAATGCACGCAATTTAAGGCAGTTCGCCCCAAAAACGAATCGTTTTAAATTGTAGTTTAGGGAAGCTGTCAGTATCATGGGCGCGATGGCGTCACGTATGTAAATGTGGTACTTTAGTTTGGCAGTTTCGAAAATAATATATTTAAAAACATTGTATAACAATAACAAAAGTAGTAGCAATAGCTTCTTAAAAAAGAAAAGTCAAGAACTTAAAGTTAAGAAAATTAAAATGTCAAAAGCAAAGTAGAAGAATTTTTTTATATCGTTTAACAGTTGGTATAAAGGAAAGGGTAGTCTTTAGCGAATTGTAAATATTACGTCATATATTTCATCGTTTAATGGATAGATAAATATATATAGATATACATGCGCACATATGCTTGTATCTTTCGATTGCCTCCACAAGCGTTTTTAAATTTTTTTTTTCCGCCTATAATTCGCAACAATCAAATGTGAACACATCCAAAGACAATTAATTATGGCTGCCTTCAAACTTGATCTGGAAATTTTAACAAAGAAAATTATATCCCTTTAGAAGGAGTTTTCGGACTAACATTTCGCTAAATCGCATCTGGTTTTTGCATTGATTAACAGCCTAAATAATTCGCAAAGTAATCGTGTTATTGATTATTGGTTTTTTTGGTTTTAGACGCTACACCACTTACAGTATAGGGGTGTAGTAAGAAGAAGACGAACTTGAGATGCACTCACTCTCCATTACAATGATGTAAACTAGTCTGCCCGCATGTCTATAGTGTTCCCTTGTGAATCATGTAGATTTATTTTGTGGACTCCAACCTATAAAGAAATGCTCGTGCTCGGAAGCCTTCGTACGGCACCAAAGTTTAGTTTTTGGTAGTTGACGAGGAAAATGGATGAAGAATCATAGGATTTTGGTTAAGAAAGTTAGGTTTCATTCAAAAGCATGCCTGCTTATTATGAAACTAAATGCAAAATTGTAACAGACGAAGTAGTGTACGATATTAAATCATGTGCGTGTTTCATTTATGTAGTTATTGATTCAAAACTTGTTGTTTTATATTTATACTTCAATTTAAACTCCTTTTAAATTGAAGTACATCATTGTGCACGTCCCTACGTCCGCAGTCCTTCAAAATTGCTGCATGCAAAGAAATTGTGAATTAATTTACATTCGCCGCGATAGGTCAAACGAACTTTCATCGATGCGCCTGTTCATTTTCTATCCTTCCTTTATCCACTTCGGGCAAGTCATCTTTCCTTATTGACTTGTCAAATACCATTCGCGATATTAATTCCAAATTTGACAAGAATGTTTAACAAATGTACATAAAAGTTTTATGTGATATCCTTAAATATAACGCTGTAAACAATTTTCAACTTGTGATGAATTCGAATTTATATTATAAGGCTTTACCCAAGTGATTAATTTTATATATATATATATATATATATATATATAAAGCTAAATTATTTTGATAATCTTTGAGATCCAACGCTATATAAAGTCTACATTTGCTAAAAATAATACAAGTTTAATATTTCTGCAGATCGTGAGAAGAGGGTATAAAATATGGATTACAAAGGTTCGATCATAATAGAAATTACAATGAGCATCGTTGACTTCTTGTTTTTTCTACGCTTTTTATAATTTGTTGCCTACCTTCAAGCATTAAATACAGCGAAGGAAATATCTTTCAACTCAAAAGATAAATTGCAAAGACTTTACTATTGTTGTCTTAAAATGAGAAAACTTTGAATTTATTTATTTATGCATGACGACATTCATATCTAAATAATAACTGTTGCTTGTTTTTAACGAGAGTTATAAAATGTTCTTCGTTTTAAATTAAACATTAAGCTGCCTATCTTTCGGATTAAAAGTGCATTTTTAATGACGCTTTCTAAATTTTAATTAAAAATGCTGCCTTATATAATTAACCCTGCCCTGTCTCTCTCTCTCTCTCTCTCTCTCTCTCTCTCTCTCTCTCTCTCTACAACAATCGCATCCAAGTTATTATTCGTCTGCATTACTTTGTTTTTTTTAATTAATATTTTATGAAATCTTCTATCGATATATTTAAATGAATTGAATTCTTGAAAATAAATTTGAAAACAAAAGTGAATAATTTAATTTTAATTTACTCATGCATAAAAGTAAAATACACTAGCGTGTATAATAAATACTTCAACTTTTGTTTTATTTATGTTATGGATAAACTCTTTTGGAATAAATCATTTGAGTTAGCTTTAAAATGAAGTAATTTTACGTCGGTAACATTACGCACATGTCCAAAATTTAATTAAAAATTACTGCAATATAATTGAATAAGTCAATTGAATAACAGATTAAAATTATTATGAAACTTTTGTTCGAAATATTGTGGGAATTTTGTGTTTGCATATTCCGGTCTTGCATTTTATGACAATTTTTAAGTGGCGTAAAACAAAAAACAAAAAAAAACAAAAAAAACAAATACAGCAAAATAAATGAAACAGGAAATGAAATGGCAAAGCCAAGAAGACATAATGAAACAAGCTCAACTATTAAATACAATTTCATCACTAGATTTCATCTAATGCAATCCTTTATTCATCTCTTAATGTCATAAAATAATCAGATATTGCTGTCATAAAAATATTAAATTAATTTGCAAAGAAAACATTTATGTTAGGAGGGGTAGGAAAGTTAGACCTACGTAGCCCATATTTTCCATGGTAAAGTCAACTCTTAAATGCATATAAAGTAATAGTTATCAGTACATATTGATGTCATTATCTTATGTAAGAATAGAAAGAAGAAAAGAAAGAAAAGAGTCCAAAGAATTCACCCCATGTCGTCTAGATTTTCGCCATTCATTTCATGTGGCGACGTAATATTTTTTAACGTATTAAAAATGAGAAATTTTTTCCTCTAACTCCGACTTTTCCAAAATAGGTCCTTATGCAGGGAGTGGTCGTAAAATTGATGTAATCCAGTTGGGTTCCAACCCAAACGTGGCCAAATTTCATTTACACATGGCGGAAATTGCAGTCTAACAGATACGAAGAAGGCAGATAGGTTCATTTCATTTTCTGTCTCGATATATACAATAAAAAAAGGAGGGTCGGCCTCAAGTCAAGTGACGTATATCCGCAGTAACTGATGGTACCTTCATCACAAATAATGTAGAGCACAAAAACGGAAGCTATTTAGCAAATATTTAGATTAATGTACTCGTACGCAAACGCACTTTGAAACATTGCTTGCAAGAAAAACAATTTTGTGACAATTTTGTCAAATAATGTTCTTTTGCTGTAAATTGAATATGAATATGTGTCGAGTTTTTATCCGCTACGTGACATTCTCTCTTAATTTTCATTCAAGCGGCAATACTGTTGTAACTGCTTGTTCATCTGTGGCGTGGGTTGTGCGTTTTCTTTGACACTATAAACGGCTAAATGAAGTGTTTTACAGACAAAGAGCATAGCTGTATCAAGGGGAGTTATGGTTAATATTTAAGAAGAGTTATGAGAAGTATTTAAAAAAATATTTTTTTTTAAATTTTAAAATTAAAGTACAAAGACTGATAACATGAAGAAGCTTTCAATAAACTTAACCTGACGTATACACGCAGAGTCAAATATTTAAAAATTAACTTTGGGTATATTTGTTACCTACGATTTTAGTATCAATATAAAGAATAGGCTTGAAAATGAACGTGTTTTAATCATAATCATAATCATTCCAAACACCGTAAAAAGAAGAAGAAGAAACTAAAAAGCAGAAAGATTCCAAAGTTTTCTTCTATGTGTACATAACGAGTAAAATTTTACAGTAATCATCGACGTGTTCAGCCCAAAAAACTTTTAAATGTCTGCTTTATGAACAAATTTTTGAAAACGATTTGCAGTTTTTGCGATAATAAGCATCCAAAATTCAACCAGAGTCAAGTTCCTATTTACGTTATTTACCTTTTTCCCTTTCTACTCTAACCTAAAATATGTAAGAATATTATAGTCGGGCAACTCTTACTATAAGACAACATATCCCAATTCGTATAAAGCAGTCAATCACTCGGTCGGTAATAGTACACCAAAAGTCACATATTATTTTCATGCAAAGGCATACCGTTCATGAAAGCCTAAAAAAGATCTACAAACGGTTGACCTTTGCTAATTTACTACTATGAGTCAATTATCACCATGACATATGAAAAATGATACATTTTACTATAAAAACATTCACTTTTCGTAGCAACGGCTATATGACAGAGGGTCCAATACATTATCGCATACGAACCAAATGGTTGATATGAATTTCGAATGTCCAAGTACTAGTACAGAGTGAGTTTTCTCCAAAAATTTTCGAGCCTACAATTTTTTTTCCATGCATCGGCTTTTCAAAATGCGGCGCTAAATGAATAGCGGTCGAAAAAGTGGACCGATCCAAACATTTTCCATAGTGTTTATGCTTGGGTCAAAGCCTTTTAATGCTTTCATGAAATTATCTCAAAAGTTGTAACGCGTAGTTTGAACATAAATAGACCGACATCAAATGGACAGACAGACACGCAAACGGGTCCGCTCAAACCTAACCTACACCACAGGATAGGGTGAAACGAACGCAGTGTATACAAGGCGTTATCAGGTTTTCTCACATTAGTATTCAAATAAGTAAACAAAATTACCTTTGACTTCTTTTAAGTTTCATTTGTGTGTTTGCCTTTTACTAAATGCGCCCTGAAGCTATTCAAAAATTATTGATCTCTCGCTCTTTTATGGATATTGATATGAATTCGACTTTAACGTTTTCTTTGTTTTTGACGGAAGTCTTTTTTATTGCAATTTTAATACAGAATTAAATTTCTTATATTATTAATTAAATTATATAAATTATGAAGACGTAAGGAAGAAGAGCAGAAAGTTGCAGAAAAAAAAAAAGAAATATGTTTTATGTTATAAAGATATAAGAAAAAAATGAAAATTGTTTAATAGTCAACTCTTGCTTACTTCTAAAATTTTATGGTTACCATCAAAAGATGGTTTTATACTAGAATTATGTTTCTGTTTCTAAAATTGAGAAATACACAAGGTGATTGGATAGATCATTGTAAAATTTCAAGTCGACTTAGTGCGATAGTTTTAGCAATCCATCACTCTCTTAGTCAATTGTTTTCGGAACGCTCATGCACGAAAAAGTTAAAATGGATGACTTTAACGTAGCCCTAAATCAAGCTTAGACATGGACGACATTGCTTGACAGTCACCCTAGCGGTAAATAAAGTGCTATTATTTTACAATTCCTAGCGAATAAAAAATTCCAAATTCAATCAAGGCTTCATCGGGAAACTAAGCGCGAAACGCTCAGAAAAGAGAAAGAACTCATACCTAGAGACTAAAGACTATGTGAAAAGCGGTTATCGGTGACGTTTTTGTAGACATTTAGAAAGTATAGGCAATGAGTTGAATGCATTGGCCGAGCAAATGGACAAACGCTTATTAGATAGTTAAAGTAATAGTTTCCGCGATGCATCTTTTTTCGAATTTTCTTTTAGTACAAATTATTTTTCCATTTTTCTATACTTCGAAAAAAAACATAAAGTCTACATGCAGTCCCACAATGTTTATATTAGCGAAATATATAGAGAAGCTTTGCAGCATTTTATATAAATTTAAGAAATGGTAAACAGAAAAGTCCCCTGTGTAAAAATAAAACATACTAAAATAATGTTTTCGTCAGTCCTCTGCACAAAAAAGTGTACATACAGCGAAAGCGTAACACTGACGTATCGAAAAAAAAAAAAACATCTTTATATAACTGTACTTAGTTATTGTGTATTTTCTTCGTACATTTAA
Source organism: Glossina fuscipes (assembly GCF_014805625.2). Taxonomy (NCBI): domain Eukaryota; kingdom Metazoa; phylum Arthropoda; class Insecta; order Diptera; family Glossinidae; genus Glossina; species Glossina fuscipes. Next base: position 1,247,838 of record NW_023998416.1, read on the forward strand.
ATAATAATTCATCAGATAAAGTGAGATTCTCCATATCTTTCCCCTACAAAGACGCAATGTATACAAAGGCGGAAAGAAATTTCCCAAAAAATTGAAAAAGTATATCAAAATGATTAAAGAAACATAAATCAAAAGCAAATATAAATATTTTTGAAAATTTCCCAAAAGGTCAGATTGACCAATGATTTAGCAAATGATTTTATTGTTTATTTAGTATTTTGAAGCGTTGGCAGTGAAAGATTCGCCATCGGCTTTAATTTTCATTAAATACAATTCGAAATTGTGGAATTAGTGTAAACACAAGTCACAAACATGACTAAACATCGTTTTGCGAAATCTGGCGACAACAAAGCGCACTTGTGCAGATTTAATATAAAACAAATTAAATAATATAAGCGAAGAGTAATGCGATTAATAGTCGTGAAAAATTGCTTGAATCCTCTGTGGGCAACACAGTAAATCATCGGTTATCGATTTGATGAATTCTCCAAGATGAAAAAAAAAACCTTAAGCAAAGACATAAGACCCGTGAACAATAAGCGAAGTTTAAGATTCTTAGATATTTTCTTCTTTTTTTTTTGGGATAATCACAATGAATTAACTGACCTCAAATGTAGAGTAAAGAGAAAGACCTTTTTAATTCAAATTTGATGGGCTAGGAAGAGTTTCTAGATCGCGAGTTCATCGAGAGATAGACAGAGAGATAATGATGCCAGAATATATTAGCGACATTTTGTTTAAAATCTATTGAGTACGTTAGCGATTAATTCTATTTAGATACGCAATACGTACTTAAGTAGTAGAAACTTATGTCGTAAGGCATCTGAAAGCTCATTAAGAGGCAGACATCTAATTTTCAGATCTTTTCTAATAACCAACGATAGAATGAATTGATATAACTGCCAAAAATGCATTACCAGCCCTCTACGAAGCTATTTAACTATGTCTGCACTATGTTTTGCTATATATGATTAGCAGAAAAAATGGGTTTTTTTTATTTTTTATTTTTATGCAGAACTTATGTGAACATGTTACTGAAATTTAATAAGCAACTGTCTCTGTGAGAGATTTTTTAAAAAAAGCTTTCGTTTGTGCATAAGATGTGAAATATTACGCCTTATTAAACAAGTAAAATCGCTACAGTGAGCCAAAGCCCATCACTAAATATCCCATAACGCCCTAAACTTGTTAACATATCAAGTTTTCAAAAAAAAGTTTTATCTGCGGAGTGGGGAAAAAAGTGGTCCGATGCGAATAGCGTTCGTTCTCCGGCCAAAACACCGTAAAAATTGCAGCTGAACACCGGAATGGAAAATAGACAGACGGAGAGACAAGCGTAGATCGATTCGGAAAGTTATCCTAGTATTCTGGTTCTTCAGTATCTGTCCTTTCGAGTGTTGTGCACATCTGTAAAAATTTAATACACCTTTGAAGCACAAGTACAGGAACTTCACTAAGAAGAAATTGATAGACGTACTATATCTTTACTGATTCTATACAACCTATGGGTTCTTCTGAATTTGAGAAAAGACTGCGAATAATTATACAGATTTGGATTTACTTTTTACGAGTTAAATAAATTATTTAATATATTATCTTTTAGCAAAGTCCAATGCAGATCAACTATAGTACATACAGATCACATAGGTCTATTTTCTAGACCTTAATATATATAGATGTGTGTATAGCAAACTTTTCAATTGCAACAAAGCCTAATTTGTGCTTTGCTATGACGGAACCAACTGGAATATAATTAAATCTTTGATAAATAGAGAAAGCTTAGAACACATTAACGTTTGAGTAATTTCCAGTATGAGGGTTTTCATCAATATTAGGTACTTACATTAAAATAATAAATCATTTTTGATTTATATAAGCGAAGCGTTATAGGATATCTAACGTTCAGCCTTGCCCGAGTATAGCCTTCTTATTTGCTTTCATTGAAATGTGTGTCATGTAACGACTCTTTTCCAAATAGCGTAATTACGATTACGATTTATTTTCAATAGCATTCGTCCTGCAAGCCAAAAACATGTCAGCGCATCTAATTTCATCAAAATATGTCGAAAATTGCGATTCGTGCATTGAGAACAAATATACATCGGCAGATGTCATATAGCGAGATGGCATAGCATTATTGGCGTAGTATATAAAAATGATTTGAATACAATATATAAAATCTTACTTAGTAAATAGTCGTAAGCAGTTAGGGAATTTTCACAATATTTTCAGAATTTGTATATCACCTCATTTAAAACCAACTCAGTTACAAGAATTGCGAAAATCTAAAAACAATTTTTAGTGCGTGATATTTTTAATCCTTCTTTTTGCAAACATATACACGTTTTGTGAATTTTTAATTATCATAGAATGTGTACACAAATGAGTGGGTTGCAATGAGACCGGATATCATTTAGAAAAAATGTAAATATGTACTAAACGTGCATACATACATACACGTATACTCAGTTCAAGATAATAATTAGAAAAAAATATTTTATTATAAATCAACGATTTTTTGCATTTCTTTTATCTAAACATTTATGAATAAAATAAGCGGTATAAAAATATTACGCTACGTGCTACGTGGTCGCTTTTAAGTACACAAAGTATATGTAATATTTTATAAATACTGGGCCCAGTTTAAAACGCTCAAAAAAGTTTTGAATATTCATCACTTTTCGGCTAGTCCTGGAAACTCTGATTAATGGATAATATCCTAAAAATTCCATTCGTTACTTAAGTTAGCTTTACTCACCTATAAAATAAAACAAATTTTTCGAATTTAAAATTTTCAAAATTTATTTTAGTGAAGTAAATTGAAACTTTGCTTTATACCCTACATAGTTTATGATAACAATACATCATGGTCTACATAATAATTAGGTTAGGTTGGGAATTTCGGACACGTAGAGACATTTGAGCATGATTACATGTGTTTAGGACATCAGACGCATGGGCATGTAGAATCGATCGCGTAAAAAATTGATTATTGACGCAGCAATTGTTTTCTAATTGACTAGACTGACTTGAAATTTCCCGTTTTCACAGGGACTTTTACGCGTAGTTATACCTTTGAGGTATAAACAGAGACGCAGACAGATATGTGTACATTTTTGCCACCTAAGAATGGTCTTATAAAGTCATTTGTCTCTTTGCACTCGTTTCGTTTGATTTATTATCAATTTCGTTTCGTTCGTTTTTATTATCAATTTGCAAAATATTAATAAAACAATACTTTGTTCAAAGGGAAGTAAAAAAACAAAAAATGCAAAAGAAAACGTTGCCATTAAGTCCATTTAAATTGCTTTGGCTTATCTAGATTAATACTTTTTTTCTTAACACTCGACTTAAGCCCTCACTGAAATCTGTCAGGTGACGTCGACTTTAAGCGCATTGATGTACAGAAAAGGTAAATTAAGGAAAAGAAAAACTTTGTGGCGTTTTTTCCAATAGAGTCGCATAACTTTGGTCGCAGTTTGGTCGAATGATTATTCGAAGGTGAACCAGCCATAATCGCGCTCGCACATGCAGCGAACATCTCCTGAGTGGCTGGTTATATGCAAAAAAAAAAAAGAAGAAGAAAAATAAAGCAATTAAAGCTTGCAACTGAGGGGAAGCATTTAGAATTGATCGTTGTCTTCCATCACTACAAAGTAAGACCAGCCAAGTTTCTAATGAATTGGCAAAAGTTTAGAGAGTTTGCTTGGGAAGGTTCAATCCGTATATCAAAACGGCTATCATTTGTTTTCTTCTTCTTTCGAGCACATTATTAGCGATTTGCCTTCAAAAAGGGTCTACGAAAATCACTTAGATCAGTTTTCCTCCTAGACACCTCATATATGCTACAGTAGTCTTATGTTAGTTTCACCACAAAAATTTTACAAGGTCATCGATTAACCGAAATGGCAAATATTTGGTCTAATGAAGTTCCTTTAAAGTGCGAATCCATGAAAGCACACCGTGAAACTTTCTTTTGCCTTATACTATCTTATTTCAATTAAAGCGCCGTACTATATATACACTCCCTTAACCCTAAGAGTGCTTACTTACAATCTTCAATCTCTGCGTTTCGAAGTTTGTGTGAAAGAATTATCTTTCAATTCGCAAACGCGACACTTACAATTACATAGTATGTTAAGCACTTCATACTTTGCTGTAAAAAAAAAAAAAAAAAAAAAAAAAAAAACAAATGCGCATCAAAAAATGCATTCTATACGAAGAGTTTGTGTTCCATCTATCTTTCATCGCCGCTTTCTCTTTTTTCTCATTTTTCGCTGATAGAGTGATTGATAGTGCCTTTGAAAACATATGGTTGCGATTCTCGCCTTATTACACATAAAAGCGCATGCACATATCACGTTAAATGAACGTTATACAGAAATGCATTTGTAGTCGATTTATTCTTTAGTGATATTGCAATGTTAGGAATCTCATGTTTTTTGATTTTCATAAAAATAAAAAAATGTGGTAGAAAAAAACTTTCAAATGAAAAATTCATACTCCTAGTATACCGTTGTTTTTCATTCCTTTGGGATATTGGTTGGTAGAATTTCAAATTCGCCTCTATAGTGAGGAAAAGGAATAAGAAATGAAATGCGAACCAAAAAAAAAAAAATAAAAATAAATAAAAAACATAACGGACTTATTGAGGATTCAATGAATACGTAAAAGAAAATAAAAAACAAGAAATTATCGGAAGTTGCCAGTTAGTAAAGTTTAAACTACAGTTAACAGTTTAACATGAAGAAAACCTTCAAATTAAAAAAGAAAAAAAAGTTTAACATTTCACAAAAATACAGACTTTGATTGTACATTTCTTAAAAATTATTTTTATTTTTTTTGTAGTCTTAAATGATCTCTCAGTGCTACGATTGTCATTTGCAGGCAATTGATTGAAAATATTCATGGATGAAAGTCCTCTATGTGAAAGCTTTTCGGTGTTTAAGAGACTTGCTGCCTTGTCATTTTGTTTTGAAACAAGCATTTTTACGATATGGGAAAAATTGGCTCCAATACTTCGACTGGTCTTTCGTAAATACGGTCGATAAAATTGTTTATCGGTGCAAAGCAACATAGCGTGAAAACATCTCTCCACGCACTTGTTTTCAATAAGGCCTTGAGTGAGTAAGTAAGTAATTTTATTAACTGCTCTTAAATACGGCAGGCTACGTTCTCTTGTTCTGCTTTGATCCAAAAAAACCCAATCGGTATGACACATAATGTTTGCTGTCATGCGATGACTAGGGACTGCCGTCAATTTTTTTAATCCAATGCACCGTAAACCGTTTTTGAAGATATGCATTCTATGTGAAACCTAGGATTGCTATATTCATCCCTTAAGACAAAATCGCACTGCAATGAATCTGCAAAGTTTATCTCTTCCGATGATGCTTTCGCTTTCGCTCGAACATAAAGTATCTGTGCTCTGGTCTTGAAAACGAAGCATGCTTCACAAATTCCGATCATTGTCAACACTGCTGCTGCAACAACCTCTTACTCTTATAACTGGGATCATTAGAAAGGCTCATAGTTGGCGTTAGTTCCCGTATAGTTTCATTTCTGTATAGGAAAAAGTAAAATATATTCCTGAAGACTCTGCTCCGGAATGTCCAAAAGGCAAGTTTTCCAAATCTTTTTTTCCATTCGCAATATATCGAATTTTCTGCTAATACCTCAAAAAGAGGAAAACGAATTAATTAAAAAACTATTTTTTATTTTTACTTTCCGTTAATTCCCAAGCTGCGTCCACATAAAACTTTCATAAATAATGGAAAATATTGTTGTGTTTATCTGCTAACAATGTTTTGAATTCTTTTAAATCTTCAATTGATTTTCTATTTTGTCTTTTCTATGTTGAATTTTCTTTTTTTCTCTCGAAACTCATTCCACAACGCAAAGTAAAAAAAAGTTAAACCGACAATTTGCGCCACAGGAGTTATTGTTATTTACTGCAATTCTATATTGATGTTTTCTTTCCGGCATTGCTAACGAAAGTTCAGCATATAGCAGAAAAACCAGTAGACGCTCGTTAACAATCTCGTTTTGCAGAGACACATTCATTTTCACATAGATAGAGGAAAAATTTCAAAGAGAAATGGAAGTAAGAGGCATTCATTTTAAGTTGAATCTGAGATGAGCATCAGATCCTTTAAATCGATTTTAAAGTATTTTATTTTGTAAAATTGATGGAATTTTTCCGAATTCTATCTTTTCTCTCTCTCTCTCTCTCTCTCTCTCTCTTTTGTTTTTTGCTTTTTTTCCTTTTGATTCAATTTTACTTTTAAGTCTCATATGCAATTTCAACGCATTTTTGTGAACGTTACTTGCCTGTTTTATCACTGCGCTGCCTTTTACTATCTCGAATATTTTTTAATTTCAAACTAATTCCATTTTCTTTCGTAACACTTTGGCGCAACTGTAAAGCAATAAATATGAACAAGGAGTAAGTCAAGCAAGCACATACATAAATAGATTTGTAGACGAGTATAAGTAAATAATGTTTGCATCTTGTGCTAATCTAATAGAGTGAGCGTAGCATACCTTATAAAAAAGTTTGCACATTTTTATCCTCATTCGCTTTAACTTTCTACTTAAGGTGAATCTCTTGATACTCATTACTTTTAATATTGCGAAATAATGTATTCGCATAATTTCTTGTGCATCGTAATTTCCTCGATTTCCGAGAGGCATTTCACGTAAGTAAGCATATGCATACCTGTACGCAACGGGTAGACGTGAAAAAAAAAACTCAATTTTCTTAAGAGAAAAAAAAAAATGAAAACTCATTTGTAAGAATAGATTACGGTTTTATAATTATGAAAGGAAACTGGATCCATACGCGGATCTTACTTGGAAACACACATCACAGACACCACTTATTATACATATTCGCAAATGGTCAAATTTATATATTATTGAAACAGTCGCTGCGACAAAAATTAAGCTAAAAAGCTGCAACGATCCTTAGTTAACGTCCGAAAATATGGTTTTCATCTTCCAGTAAGAAAGCACGCATGTTGCAAAAAAATCTAAACAAAAAGTTTAAACAAACACAAAAGTTCCATTTGTCTTAGAGGAAATGTTTGGTATCCGCTACAACCACGCACGCAAACTAATACATTAATACTGAAACGTATTAAATGCGGGCGGATTAATTTATCGATCAGTGCCACAAATCTATGTTTTAAAGTTACGAGTAATTTGCAATAAATTCGAGATCTCTGACTAAAAAAAGCTTTAAACTTTACATTTTTGATTGTGGTACACTAATTACTTGATCAATGAAGTGTCTCTCTCGGCACAATTTGTTAATAAGAGCGTAAATAAATATAATCTAAGTAAAGTGTGCAATGAAAATGCCGATTGTAATTTGTTCTTGGAAATACGTTACGATATACTATATACAGTTGGACATTTAATAACTCTACCTACAACAGGTTAGCTCTTAAGCTCCTACCGGAACACATGACGAAGTGGGCTACGGTTTGCTTAAAATGTTATGTATTTGCATTATCGTAACATCAACGTGCTCAACCACATCTAAGTCATTGAAGTTTTAAATCCAAATTTAGATGGGACTTAAGTTGAAATTTTGGAATAGTTTTGACGAAGATTGAGTAGAAACTCAACTAACCTCCACTAACGTCAGTTGTCTTGCTTTAACACATGATAGAGATTCAGGATCGTAACCATTTCGAGCTGCAAGTAGTAGTGTTAGTTGGTTGAATATAATTTGAAGCTTTGTTAAGACTCGACCAAATCGTAAGAGACAGTTTTGTGCAACATCGCCATTTAACTGTGTGCTGCAATTATGGAAACACGTAGTTATAAAATTTATGAAAGTGCTAAGCATCATAAACGCCAATATAATGTTTCGCGCAGCAACTCAGAAATAATATCCCTTAGGTCTGAGAGAGAGAGAGAGAGAGAGAGAGAGTTCCTGAAGTCTCTTAAAAAGTTCACTTTTTCAAATTCATCTACGCGCGCGAAACATCAATCAATTTATTAAATCAAACTTTTCGTGGAATTTTATGGATTTATAGCAGCATTTATAAAGTTGTGCACAATTTGTTAAGAAGAAGGTAACGGCCAAGCAGCTTTTGCATCTTCTTGTCTGTACAGTTAACGTACTTTAATCGATTGGCTTCAAATTGCCTTATCTTTAATAACCGTCTCTAGAGGCACACTGAGCTCTTTAAAAAAAATGACGTAAGTTTAGTGAAATATTTAATTACCGCGACGTTGTCATTGAAATTTGTAAAATATTTTATCGACCTGCAGACTGATATTTATTCCAAATATCCTAGTCCTAGCTTACATATTGGATGTTTGGTTAGGGGCGGATTAGCTTCATTTTCTATGGCCATCAACTTTGAATCTATATTTATATTGCGAACGTGGACACTTAGCTGGGCGGAAAGGCAGACGAACTCACAACCGGATGAAGAACTGAATGAAGATAAATAGGTTCAAAATCAAACGGTCTCCCTAACGAGTACGTGTAAATGTAACAACTGGAAGGTCAAATCAAGGAAGACGACCCTTCACTAGCCAATATAAAACAACAAAATTATCGAACCACGTCCCTCAAGGACAATTAGAAGCTTATTACAAATAAAAAAGAATAACATCAGTTGATCTGCTGACCACTTCCTAATTTAAAAAAATGCGTCACGAATTTTCTTAACCTAATCACTTGAGTTTAGATTTTTATGTTAGGTTTAAGTGACATTTATGCATTTTATATAAATTTTATTTTTTACTGCCTGCGAGCGCTGTTTTTTTTTTTTTTTATAACAAAACGGAGAAGAAAATAAATCGAAATAGAATTTCACGAGGTTTTACAAGCAAGTTAACTTCATTCCTTTTGGAAGGACATGCCTCCGTTTTATGCAGAAAGTTATAACAGTGTACAGTAAATGTTGAAATGACTAAAGCAAAGGTAATAATCCATAAGAAGAAGAAATTGCAGCGAAAACGAAAAGTAATAATGATAATTAAATCTTGCTTGTACATCCTGCTTATTACCAAAAAAAAGCGCGAACTGAATTTCATTTAATTAATTTTTCCACAATTTTATTTATCCTCCATTGAAGAGATTATTAATTTTATTATAAGTTCTTCGTACCACGCATAAGTGACGACACAAGGTGCATGATACGTTTTCTTGATCGGCTTAACATGTACTCGTAGAAATTTCTCCGCCCATTTGATTTTTGAATTCCAGAAGATCTTTCCATAGTTGAGAAATTGGAGCAATCGAGTGTATTTTTCGAGTGTAGGCTATAATGTCACATTTCTTTGATGGAAGCAAAAATACGACTTATTGCCTCATACTACTCATCAAATGTGTGACATCTGCCTACCATGTACCTGTTGGCGTTTCCTCTCAGTGTAATTATAGCGACTTACATTTGCGTTCTCATAAATGATTCTCGTAAAATCAAAAATTAATGCAAATTACGTGATTGTTGACTTGACGGTCAGTCTCCAATTTTATTATTATAATTTTTATTACCATGCCGTTCTTTTTTTTTTTTTTTTTTTTATTATTCATTTACTTAAATTACCCATCAAATTGCCGTCATTGTCAGTAAAACTGAAAAACATAAATTCAACGAAGATGTAGTAATGCCGCCGCTGCTGTCAGCCAGCAATCATTCATGGCATGAAATTTTCGTTAAAGACGCAATCCGCGCCTGTGTATGTTTGCATGTGCAACGCAGGTAAAATTCGTGGTGATGCGACGCGTTCGGGCTTTAATAAAGAAAAATTGCAAAAATGTCAAGCATCAACTTTATTGAAATACGGTCGCATAAGAAAATTTTCTGCCTTTTTTTTTTTTGTTTTTACCTTTTTACGCTGAGATTTAATGCATTTATATTGGGAGAGTTTTTTTATTTACTTTTATTTTTCATTTTTGTTATGCTTTCTACAGAGGACGAAAGTATGTTGCGGCGCCTCTGCGCTAGATACACATTTTATATTGTAACCGTTTATAATGAAGTATTAGTAGATTAGTAGCATTTTTCTAAGTAAATGAAGAGCAACAAAATTTCCATTTCCAAAAAAAAAAAAAAATTCCTATGATGAAGAAAATAATGGGGGAAAATGTAATAATAGCGATTATTACTTTCTACATACTTTGAAAGAAATTTTGAATTTAAATAGTGTACTAAAGAGAGATTTAACAACTATTTTGAATTGAAAACCACAAAATGATGCTACATCCAGGTAGTTTAGTTCGCTTTCAAAGGTGAACGAAGTGAGAAAGAACACTTTTTCAAAAAATTACAAAATGATATGTTTTTAATTATAGACATACATATATATAAGTTCGCCATTTGTATACCAAATATTAACTTAATTAAATTTTTTTAATCTGTATGTTTCTGCACTACTTGTGGTGTATTAAGTTGGCGCGGATGTATGCAACACGCAGAGGGTTTTGAGGAAGATCCATCCTTTTGTCGCTGCGATCGATTCAGGATCGTTTTCCCAATCAATCTGACCTTGTGTCTATCCGCCTGTCTATTTTGTTTGCTTATGCTCAGCCTAGAAGCCACAATTTTCAAGGTATTGTGATGAAATTTGATACATCGACATGCCAAGGGCGAACGGTATTAAATTTGTTTTGATCGTTCACTTTTCGATTACTTCCAATATAAGGTCTTATTATGACTAACTGTATAGTGCGAAGTGGGGTAGGGTACTTAATGGTGGACATTGTCCCATTATAGTGTTTTTAGTCATTTCATGTTATAAAGGATTGTTAAGCTTTTTTTTTTTTTCCTTTTTGCTGTAGGTGACCATGCGGGTCGCTTCTTTTATATAAAGGTTAAATATTTTGTTTGAAGTTCTTCGACTTTAAGTATTCCAGTGGTTTTCGCTAAATATTTCGCTTATGGAGACTCTTAAGGGCATTTGAAGCCGTAGCAAATGCCCGAGTCTGCCCACATATTTGTAACTGTATTCCATTCTTAATGATGAGCCTACTATAGTCAAGATTCTAGACAAAACAACTCTTACAAGCCGGGTAGCTTGAATGCTGCTGATATCGAAGAAGAGAAAGACAGACTTTGAATACGTTACGATTATTACATTAGTTATGTTGGATTATTATGAATGAAAAATAGAAGCTTCACTACGATATTTAATTGCAAGAATAAGCGAAGATCGTTCAGTACTGTAGCTACAACAAAATGTCATTGCTATAGGATATTTAAAATGATAAGAATTTTGTATATATGTTCCGCTTTAGAAACATCATTTCTGTGTTACTTATGAGAAACCGCATGTGCATTTACATGCTAGAAAGGATATGATCAGTCTTATATATCCTTTGTTTATTAACCTACTGTTGTTAGTTAGCCAAAATACAATATAAACGCTACATAACCTTTGTGTATGTATAGCGTAATAATTCGACCATCGCTTACGTATTTATAAGATGGGATAATTTCAGAGAATAAATAACTTTCACCCACATATCTTCATATAAATTTTTTACGTATATGTGTTGCTTTATGTGCATATTTTAATTAAAAGTTTATAAAGAAAAACAAATGGACGGATTAACATATGCCAGATGAACAGACAAATCTTTTCTGCGGTTTTTGTTCCATTTGATTAATATGTTTTATTTTACTTCGCATGCGAAATATCCATTTGTACGAGATGGGTAGCGCAACTTAAGAGGGCAAAATCTGAATGGCGAAGTGACAGTTGTACTTATTGGCACTTATAAAAAATTCTGGGTATTCAGGGTCAGGCTTAAATGAAATAAATATAAACCAGCAGGAAAGTTATATTTAGCCATGGCTTAAACTTTTACATCCATCATTTTTTTCTTAAAAGAGAAACAACAACACAAAAAAAAGAAAGCAAAATAAAAGTGTAGTTTCGATTCTCCTTCGATAAGGTAGGTGTGGCTGATATTTTTCTTCTTGTCTGGAATATTATGTAGTGCATAAGGAATTAGAAAAGAATTAAATTTTTTGCATTGTTTTCGTTCGCAGCTTACGGCGTATTGAGTGCCTTCGTTTTGTCTGCAAAAATTCCCAATGAGTTGCCAAATCTCAAGCCGATATGTTAATGTTTGAGATCGGGAAATTTTTACCACACTCGTGTACAGACAGAGGAAAGACGGACATAGACTAGAGAGTCTCAATTTTTGCTATTGATCCAAGAGTAATAAACAAGTTATAGAGTAACCTCAAATGCTTTCCATGTCTTGCAGGTATTTAAGTAAAAGAATCAATGAATTATGGAATCATTCACGAAAATTTTTATCGTTGCATCTGTTTGTGCTTCAGTAAGCAACAAAAATGTAGTTTTTTTACCTTTGAAAACGTAGCTGTTTTAAGTATATTGTAGGTCGTGTGAGTTGACCAGTATCCAACACAAATTCTTTGAAATACTGCTTAACATATAACAAAGTTGGTAGGATTTTCGGAAGATCAAGATCTTCGGAAGAATGGCGTGCGTAGATTTTATACAAGAATTTTTCATTTTTGGGTAAATTGTCTCAAAACTTTACTATAAAATTAATTTAAAAAAAGTCATATATAATTCACCAACTTATTATAAGTTTATAGGAGAACCGAGAGTAAATTTTAGGCTTAGCTTTAATTCTCTTAAACCGATGAAATGTTTCATATTTTTAGAAGCGTTAAACAGATAGGCCGGAAAACGGACTGGGTTGCATAGAAAATTGATTTATATACCAAGCATTTAAGGAGACAAAAACAATGTAAATATGTAAGAATAAGCCAGATCGGTCAAGACCGATCGTTAGACATCTTACATCATTTCGCCTAATACAATCATTCCTTCACTTTAGTGATAATCTACCAAAAATTCTACATAATTTTAAGGTAAAGCCATACTTTTCATGAAATCCCTTATATATCAGGATGCTCAGGGAGTCCAGGCGTGATTTGCGTTAATTTTTATGTCATATTATTATTATGAAGCTTTTGCAAAGAAATTTTGAAAATTAGACTTCTTTTAGGGGATTTAAAAAATTGTTCTTTCTGATCTAAATTTTTCGCGTCAGTTTTTTTTTAATACCACTTGTTAGCGATTTTTGTCGCGAAATTTGGAAAATTTTAAACTTTTTGCGCATAACGAATTTTCAAACGAACCGGTCCGATCCGAACCATCTCGATTGCGTTCCTCCCTGCGCCAAAATAAGTCAACGTACCCATTAATTAATTCATCAAAATATCTTCAAAATTGCGACGTGTAAGTTGAATACAAAAATATTTGGGCATATATCAAACGAACGGTTGGCAGAGAAGCTTAGATCAATTATAAAAGTGACTCAGGATTGATTGGTGTAATAAAAGGTGGGCCTATCTCTCAGCCCAGCTAGGTGTTCTATACATCGTCAACAAATTTAATATACCCTTGTACCACAAGCGTTGTACAGTAGATAAGAAAGTTTACAAAATTATCCTTAGCCCTATGACGTAGACACAATTAAATCTTATTTTGAAATATAAACCGACATTGCCTAAATGCAAGAAAACATTTGTTAAAAAAGATTTTAAATGTTTGCTCTTCAGTTTTGAAGCTTTCTTCAATTTAGTATACATTTGATGTTAATATGTAAAGTCGAGAGAGTCAGTAATTCATGAATGAATTTTTAAAGCACTTGATTTCGTTTTAATTGTAAAGAAATGCTTTTCCACATTTTCCATGTTTTCCCCATTCTTTTTTATATTGCAGATTAAAACTCGTAATCCTCTGAATATATGGCTATAAATTTTTTATTACTTTGCGTGTGCTCTGCTCGTGTCTGCTGTGGCAGTAGGGAACTACACATTAATTAACATGCGAGTAATGTGGAAATATAAGCAACAAACACAACCAGCGTTTTATGTAATTTCGAATATGTGAAAAATACTTTTTTTTTGTGGGTTCGTTTCCGTTAAAGAACAAAAAATGGCAGAAGAATTTTTTGTTCATAATAAAAAATTCAGAGCATAAAATATAAACAACGAGAGAACGAAACAACAACGAAATTACAACGACTAACATTGATATTTTCATTGCAACGGTCTGGACAATGGAACCAATGCCAGTAGCCAACGAAACATCAAGTGCAAATTGGCGCAGTCCCGTAGCATCTGGAGTATGCAGCAATTCAACTGCAGCGAATTATCATGAAATTTCCGTTTGTACTTTGAAATATAAGTTAACCAGAAAGTGTGGATGTCCATGCATGACCCGGAGCAGCCAGAGATTTGTGAACAGTAAGGGCCTAGAGAAAAGGAAATTTCACAACTCTATTACAAGTAATGTAGCATTTAAAGGAAATCATGTAACACATCCTAACTTCAAAGCGGCTTCTGTCACATTAAACATGAATTTCGTTCAACATATGCTAACGGTTTTACTATGGCATGTAAGCACATCCGCAATGGCTGTTACAACTTTCGTTGCCGCTATTGCTATCTCCGCAACACTAGTGCATAATGCAGAAGCCTCAATAGCTGAGGTGGTTTTAAAAGGCTTCACAGCAACCACGACCATCAGCAGCAGCAGCAACAGCAGCAGCAGAAGTGCAGTAGCAACGGCAGCAACAACCGCAGCGCACCAGTGAATGTTGAATTGCATAAAATTTTTAATACAAGTTACAGTTATCATTCACCGCTTATTAGGAACGGCAACAACAAAAGCAACATTTTCATTAGCTTTAATACGACCGAAATTAATTTTTTATATCCGTTATATGTCAATGGAAATCGTTCTAATGCTAATCGCGCTATTGTCAGCGATATGAATTTCACTGATAGCAATAATTCATACAGTGTTGCCGACAGTGTCAATTCCAATGAATATATATTTGATCGTACTGATGTTCGTGTCATATTTATAACATTGTATACTATAGTATTTTGTTGCTGTTTCTTTGGTAAGTAAAATCAGTAAAAGCAAAAAAAAATGCCTTCAATAATATTTTTTTTTCTTTCTTTTTTTTTTTTTTGCAAGTTTTGTCAAACACAATAGCAAAGTAATCAATTTTAAGGGTTTTCTGCTTCTCCTCAAATTGGCCTAAAGCTAGGGTATCTCTTCATCAAATTGCAGTGTCACGCAGGCTGACAAAGTTGTCTTTACGGGTTTTCTTCTTTTCCTTATTTTATTTAACACAGTGTTTGATGTCTATGCCATATCACAAACACAAAAAAACAAAAATGTAAGGGAGATAGACCGAAGATTATAAATTTGTTAAAGTGAGCGAATAAGAGAGCAAGAGGAAACGTCAGGCAACAACTTAAACTGAATTTGACAGTTTTGGGAAAATGAAAAAAGTTTGCTTTATACCGTAAAATAGAAATGAAAATTTTACTAAATCCTTAGTAAACAATAATGAACTTTTTCATGTATTTCTATAGCCAATGCGATGCAAAGAAATATGCTTCTCGGAGAGTCTAGAGAGTCCTTGTTATCTTGCTCAGTTTGGTAGCAAAATTGATTTATTGGATTTTGGATGAACTGTTTTTGCATAAGTCTTTTTCCTGGTGTTTATTATCGCTACGCAACTCTTTTTAAGGAAAATAGATTAACTTGTGTTTGATAATAGCGGTAAATATCAACTTTTGTTAATTTATGATTTCATTTAGAATTTCGTTCTCTCATCTTACGAAAGAAACTATGGATGTCCTGTACTTTCTAACACGCTAAAATACGCCTCAGTGAGTCCCTCACTTCCTTTTTTCAGCCGTCCATTTGACATTCGTTCTTACTAGATCAACTTGGAAAATGGTCCATAAAACTGACGAAATTGAAATTCTACTACATATTGCTGTCACTGATTTCAACCCTATACCAAGTAAGAGATGTGTAGTATAAGCACAGATCACAGTTTAAAAATTCGTTGCGAAAGTAATCTTAATTAGTCACCTGCAAAGCCTCATGTGTACAAATGCCTAACCCTCATTATAGGTTGAAAATAATCCTCTACTTTAATGAAATAATGAGAAAAAAGGAGAAGGAAACAGGAGTACCACAGATACTGCATAGTTTGGCAGAGGGACAAATGGATGTAGTAACAGACGTACATGCTTAGGTGGATTTAAAATTGGCCAGGAATTTATATGCTTTATGGAGTTTTTAAAGCTTACTTCTGCGCGTTATAAAGATATTGAACTTAGCTTAAATTCTGGTGCACTGTAAACTTTAATGGGCGTGATTAATTTTTGCCATTTTCGTATGGGTACTATAGCAACGCCCATACAATAAATGTTCAGCAAAAAACCAATTTTTTTTTCCTTTTTAAAAACGGGAATGCTCTCTATCTACTTAGTGCTGCAGGTGCTGCATCGACCGGTCCCTCGACCGATATAATCCATTTTCAAGATCAACCAGCGTGCAATACTTTCTAATATTTCTGGTAAATTTAAAGTCAATGGCTTCTTTGTTGCTGCCAGGAGATGTTTACAACACACATTATATAGACAGACAGACGGACAGACGCATAGACGGACACTCCCAAATCGAATCAAAATTTGATGCTGATCAAGAATGCATATACTTATTGGGATCTCTGAAGCTTCCTTGTGGGGGTTGAAAAGTTTTTGACAAACTGAATTTACCACAGTATGGACGGAAAAATAAGGTCGATATAATTCAATATCTTTCCAATTTTTTTAATATTTTTTTTATTCATTTCATTGGTTTTTTTTTTTTTTTGGTTGTTTTTACAGGAAATTTATTGGTCATACTAGTGGTGACGTTATCACGTCGTTTACGTTCTATAACGAATTTTTTTTTAGCTAATTTAGCGTTGGCTGACTTTTGCGTCGGTTTGTTTTGTGTTATGCAAAACCTGTCGATATATTTGATTGAAAGGTAAATAACATCGAAGTTAACCGCAGGAAAGAACGCAATCTTTACTTATTTTCAAGTTTTCTTTAACTTTATGATTCGTTACAGTTGGGTTTTTGGTGAATTTATGTGTCGCATGTATCAATTTGTGCATTCACTGAGTTACACAGCTTCCATATTCATTTTGGTCGTCATATGTATGGAAAGATATTTCGCCATTGTTCATCCAATAACGTGTAAGCAGATTTTAACAGCAGCCAGATTAAGGGTATGTATAATTTTACATAAAAATTATTTTTATTAGTGTGTGTTAAGTGAATGATTGGCAGTTGTCAGCTGTCAAAATTTTGAGTGTACCATATAATATTCAATAGATTATTATACTATGGATAATAATTGAAAATATGATAAAGAAGAAAAGAGTGAAGATACAAGTGAAAATATTGATGTTTGGGCAATATCGATCATTAGATACTCTACATCTTGTAGCCAAATGCAAGTTTTTTAGTATCTTCGTCGTAAAATATCAAAAGCTCTCTCGTTTTGCCATACAAAGTCATACATTTGATGATAATTCTTGTGTAGATTTTGCTACCATACACCACAGGCTTAAATTTTATGAAAAATTTTATGAACGAATGGCCTCATCTTCTTCCAAATTCCCAGCATTCATTACCTTATTTCCTCGTCGACATATGTTAAGAAAAGGAAATACCTTTAATAAAAAAATTATTTCAAAATAGGTCTTTATAATGCGGAAGGTCGCTACCAAAAGATGGTCGGAGCCAATCGTTGATCATTCGCTCTTGGGTCAAGATATGACAGTGCATTAAATTTCATCAAGATATCCCGAAAACTGCGATCTATAGGTTGAGAAAAACAATAAGCGGCCGGACAGACAGATCATTCGGCCGACAGATGAACGGAAAAATCGCTTGGTAAAATAATTACGAATTGCTTTTTATATTAAAGGCTGAGTCTATATTAAATTTTTCTGCGTGTTCCCTAGGCCCACACAAATTTAATATATACTTATCACAGCAAGCTGTGTTAAGATGTGAATGTGTAAGTGAGGTGAACGAAATTAGTTCGCATAGGACGAGTTTTAAATTAAGCCCGATATTAAATATCCTTTGAATATTGTAAAATATTGAAGAGATTTGCCACACGAAGGCAGACGTTAAATTAATTAATCCAGCTTCATTTGGTTCTCACATAATTTCTTACGTTAAATATCAATTAGTTTCAAAAACCATCAACTAATTGAATTCTTGAATATTTTAGATACATAAACGAAATTTCAAGCAAAAATTTCTGCATATCATTAAGAGCCAATATACGACACATTTACATACTTATCTTAAAAGGTCGCTCAAACACAGTCTTGTAATCAAGCAACTCACAAGTATACGCCTTATATTTATATATATGTAGGGCACGTACGTACGTACGTAAGGATGTTTCCGAGAATCTGGAAATGAGATTTTAATCTACACACGGAGTAAAACCACAGATAATATCAATTTGTGACAATTTATAAATGAACAACGAACATGGCTTTGTATCTATACAAAAGCACGCACACAAACAATCATTTGATTTATTATGCGGCTTAAATACCGATGGTATGGTAGAATTCTGAGGTTAACAGAGTATGTGAAAGAAAAACATTTATAGGATAAAAGCAAACATTATTTCGATACGAAGATGATGATATATATGTAAAATGTTTTACATATCGGTCAGATTATCTAATGAATTCTTACATTAGATAAAATAAAACCTACTTTCGCATTTCATTTCAACACATTTTTCTGCCTATTTTTAGTGAACTTTATCAAGTCAAATATATGCCACAGTCATCGATAACCTTTTAACGTCTTTCTATTGAAACCATTGTACCATCGCCGTGAAGTTTCTAGGATAATGCCGGTGATTTAAATACAAGACTTTTAAATTGTACTCGGTGTTTGCTCAAAAGTAGGATTAACATGCGTATGGAAGCGTTGGAATATGCAACATAGGCGATGAAGTGCCTATTGAGATAAATACTTTACTACCAAGTCATGTGCTGCTGCACTTATGCACTGTGTGGTTGCAAAAACCAAGCCTTATTCATTTTTGCTTCTATATTCTTCCCTCATATGATTTCACAATTTATACCGAACTACTGTCTAGATGTTCAGTGATAAAATCCAAGTACTTACATGTTTTGTTTAGTAAGTATCTAGACTTCTTCGTTGAGATGTGAATTTATTTAGAGCAAGAAGATAGAAAAGGTTATAAAATATCGAGAAGAAGAGACCGTAAAATATGGTCACATCTATTATTATTCATATGTTATTGGGTGTTCGAAATGAATAAAGTACTCGCGAAGATAATAGATAAGCCTTAGTTAGTTCTTACAATTTCTTAGGACAAACATACACACATTATTGTCGACCAGGCCAGATAATATTAAAACGAGTCGTGATTTGCAAGACACCGACATCCAGAGCGCAGTTAACAAACCATGCAGTATCTAGTCTGTTTTACACATATATCGATACAATTCACCGGAAACCAGATCTGTTATTTCATCTGTGTTCGTTTCACAAGATTTAAATAGCTTTCAGTTATCAAGGATTTTCCAAATTCCTTCACTCGAAACGTAAAGTAAGTAAGCTTGTGCATTACGAAAATTATGAATGCGGTGAAGATTTGTGACCTGCTTGCAGACTTTTTCGAAAAATCCTAATTGTCTTTGATTTAGTCATTCAAACCCGCTAATCGGTCAATAGCTTCAATGTATTTCCGTCAGTTTCTTTTTCGAAGAATGAAATAACCCAATCGCTATCTAGTCTCATGTTTTATCGCCCTTATCACGTTTCCTCTGTATAATTCAGCGATTCAGTGCCAATTTACTTTGTATTCCACATTATTTTTTATAATAATTTGAAGGAAGGTTCTCTCTCTTCTTCCTCTTGAAGGGCTAATTATAAGAAGTGGTTGAAAATTATACAACGACCATTACGTTCAGTGCCTTGACAAAGATTCTCGAACCTTTGGTTACTACCTAACTTACATCTAGCATTTTGACGGTAATCTCTTCTTGCTGATCGATCGAAAGCATTCGACAGAGTCGATCATAATCCATGGATTTTTAAATAGTAAAGTGTTTTGTCTATGTTAACAATAGGATTTCATTTGATTCATTTTGATTCAAAAGAAGTAAAAAAGGCGTGAAATGAAACGTGACAATTGCAAATTGGTCTTTCAAATTAATTGAACTTCTTCCAACTGATATTTTAACTTCGAAAATCTGTAAATAATTTGTTTGATATATTTACAAAAACAATTGGATGATATTTTTATGAAAGCGATTGATGATACTCCCAGAATGGTTTAATTTTTGTCTATAGAGATTTGATTCATCATCACAATAATATTATATTCTAAATCTTTCAATGCATGTGCACAGGCATGTAAATTTGTAACATTTACAAAAAACGCCTTAGTTTGTAAGAATGACGTGAAGCAAGCAAGCAAATATATATTGCTTGTCTTTGTTATACTTTTCTATTTGGTTTATACCAATGCCTTAAATATTTAGTTTTTTTTTTATTTCTATTAGGTTCTTTTGATGATGACTTGATGTGTGTGTTACTATGGAAAAATATTTTTGTTGTTGACCAATTTTTTTCTAAAATCATTCAAGCTAATCGTTATGTAATGTTCTTGATCCGCCTGGGTATCCGAGTAGCTAAGAACTATGAGCACTAAGTCAGTCTTTGCTGCTTCAAGTCTTAAGTGCGGTAGAGTTTTCTTTGGTTGTAGTGAAATGTCTGAAATTAAACTTTTTTTGGTGTACAAAGCCTTGCTTTTCGCTAGAATGCTTATATCCGCCTGACTAGTTGCGTAAAGAACAACTAAGTTCGTGTTCGCGGATATGCAGTAGAGTTTACTTTGATCGTAATTATAGGCATAGCACTTATCGTTTGTAAAAACAACCGTTAGTTTGCGGTTGCCCGTATTCTTTTCTTTCCCTTCTGACAGTCACGGTGTTTACACGAATAGGCGATATCCCCCAACTGATTGGTCATTTAAAATAAAAAGAAAGAAAACAGATTCTTGTTAAGCTATTCTCTCTCATATAATGTCAAGTCAATTTTCTCTCTGAAAGTCAATTTATACACGCTATTGCCAATACACTGATTACGTTGCAAAGAATTATTGGTAGTGCTTGCCTTTGAAATAAAAAGCGTTTAAGATAAATAGAATTTACTTTACAAGTTCTTTTATATAGGGTGTCCTAAAATTTAAGCAAAATTTGAATAGAAGGCAGAGTTATTTTTCTTTAATTATGATCTATTCATCGAATTATAATGTACACAGAATAGAAACTATGTGTTTAATAGCACATTGGGCAAATGGTCTCCACGGCTTGGCTGGCTCCTGCGTACTCTTTTAGCGCAATTCTGATCACCGAAACAAGAGAGTACACTATCAGGGAATGTCTTATACAGTATCTGCATTTATTTATAAGAGATGTGGCATGTGGCAAAGCCTTGTTGAAATCACAGGCCACTCACAACCATATCATCCGAGCAAGTCATGTTCATGCAGAAAAATCTAGGCTATCACAAGTGCGACATCGAATAGTAGCAATAGTCATTGCTGGACCAGCGTTATTTTAGAAATACTATGGCGCGCTGCTCTCTCGTATAATGCTTCGTTTTTATGAACCCTAAATCATTCGCTGTCAACCCACTTTTTTTGTTTTTGAGTCGCCAACACTTCGCTGCATAAATGGCAGGAAATTAAAATCTTGCTGTAACCTTTCGGACACCCTGTATATATGACAGGCTCAAGCGTATTCAATTTTAATAATATGCCTTTTCACATTGCAAATCTTCTAAAATACATGATTTAGCAATGCCTAATTCTTTCTGCGCTTATGAATACAATTTTCAATATTTCAATGGAAAGTACATCCAACTTCGATTAGTTGTGACACATGAAGTTTGCAATGCAAATGAAATTGCTAAAAGGAGCGAAAGTAACTTAAAATAGAAAATTCCAAAATATTTTCATCAATAATTTACAAAGAGTAATACTTACTTACTTACTTACTTATCAATCAAGAAATTTCATTCAATTATTTATCAAGGCCGAATATAAATTTCTTATTTAGTCATGTCTTACATGTATATGTATATATGTACATATGTAATGTTTACAACATGATTGGTAAATTTTTTTCAAATGCGTAGAATATATCAAACGGTAATCAAATTTATTCTGTACAAATGCGTAAAATTTGAATTGCGTGTTAGTGTTTAATACTCTCTTATATATGAAATAACTATATGCACGCACGTATTCAGTTCAAGCTGATTTATATGATTCACAGATGTTACGTCAGTCTTGCTTTGATGCCGAAATTATTGCGAGTTTACTAAATATGTTCGATTAAATAGTTTATGGAGGAATCGTATAAAATTTTTATTAGAAATTTCTGAAAGCCATTGTAATTAACTTAACAATAACAAATCATTATCTCTAATGGATTAAATTAAGAAATTTCGTTTATAATATACTTAGATGATTGTTTAACACCTACCATCCAATAGTTTGAGAATGTTTTTGTTTTTCCGTTTGTAACGCTGGGAAGCGTTAGAGATCCTTTAAAAAGTATGCGCACTTTCGATTAATGTTAAATTTTGATTTCGCATTTTTTAGAAATTAAGCGTAGGAGTAGCTGTTGGTAATAGCTACATAGTTTCGAATATTTTCGCAATTGTGATCGCTATAAACGGCATGATGAATATCAATTCAAAAATACCGTGCAAATGTTCGCCTAGGTCATCTAATAGCATGACACATCACCGAATGATTCCATAGAGTTTGGGATGTGATATTCGAAATTCTTCCCTAGTTATTATGCTCACATTCACAAATACTTAAATCGGGGCAAACAATCGCAATCTATCTGTCTGAAGCAATGAAGAAATGTGCAAAGAAGTGACCTTGACTTTGCATATTTCTTTGTTACCTTCATTGGGATAGATTAAAAGTACAGTAAATTGATTCGTGAGCCCTTATCCAAGGACACAAAAGTCCACACATAAAGAGTCTACATTTCAATTGGTTAGTCAGAACTATTTTTATTTTACCATCTATGTTGGTTCTAGAAAATATGTGTCTGGGCTTATATTTATCAGTTATTAGACTGTAATTTGAAGTTTCTCGTGTTAGCTCAAGGTAATCATATTTGCGGACATTTTTGCGTACAACGCGTGGGCTATAACTTTTAACCATTTTGAAACGATATTTATCTGACTTAAGGTTGATTTCGAATCAAAGTTTCAAAATTTCTATTCGAAACCGCCTGAGTGCGCCGAAGAGTTAAAAACTCTATAGATGATAAGAATGTGTCGCATACCCTTAACACTTCCACTATAAGCGTGGCGTAGATTGTGTTCAGTAAATGTGTAAGTTCCTACGCGACAGATACTCTACAGAGAAAAACGAAGTTTATCATCACCTGTAGCACACTACCACGCTACAGGCTGCTGCTCCCGGCAATAGACGACTTTCGAACACCTACCTAGGACCTAGTCGTTGACGGTCTTTCCACTTTCATTCCGAAGGTACACAAAGATTATTTCCTCTTATCTCTTTTTACCTTTCCTGACAGCCACCATGCCTACGTGTATAGGGGACAACTACTGAACAGCTGGTAAAATGTAACAAAAAAAAAAACAAAGGGCTGAGAGGCAGGATAGAGAACAATCAAAATTCAGACGAAGGTAAATCGCCGATCAAATATGCCGAGTGTTGGAACTTCGATGATTAACTCCCTAAGCTCGAATTCAGTTTCAGAAAGCTTATTGCAGCAAAAAACAAAAGCTGTGCATCTGGCGAACAGCCCTTAACCAAAAACCCATAAAGCCTCATGATAGCAATCTCACTTACGTTCGTCACATTTATTCATAATAAACCAAATGAGAAAACTTACGTCTTGTCGTGATTACAGTAATATATTGTCATCTATATATATATATATATATATATATATACATGGCTTCTTTGTATAATGCAAATATACCATATCAAGGTTTTTCTCAGCAGACGACGCATCAAGCCGTAATTTATCATTTATGAATTGAAAAGTGAGTGTTGTTCGTTTCGAAGTCAAGCTATAATTTTCAAACAATTCGCGATACTTTACAACATTACATCGAGCAAGATGACAGGGTTTTACCAGCTTTGTCAATAAATTCACAGTGTGTAAGGTGAGAATGCTTTATCAAAACTAGTCGCCCGAAAATGGTTTGCTCGGTTTCGTTCAGGATATTTCGAGATTGCTGCGCTTTGGTCGACTCATCTTTAATAAAGTCGACGAAATTCTTGCAAAGTTCCGAAACTAAGTGTGTTGTTTAGCTGTAATAAGCAGAAACACACGGCCAGCCCTTAAATACCCTACCATGCTTCCTTAAATACAGTTATTGAAATAGTGCAAACTCAAAAAAAGGCCTTATATTGGGATTGGTCGCAAATATGCTTCGATCCGAGCCATTGACCCACACATTAGAAACGCTACGTTATAAATGGATGACTAAATTTTTTTAATTAAAGTTCAATTAAAGCTGTCCCATCGACTAAGTATTTTCAAGATAATTTGTAATGAACACATAGGAGTCCATATCGATATAACTTATCTTTAAAAACCTGAAACTGGATGTTTGAAGTTGTATTTTTCTGTGCCTTGTTGAAATTCTCAATGTTGGATAGTTGGATACAGAAGGGGTGATTTTGTCACCAATATTATCCTGATTTAATACCATAGGAAAAAGTTTTTGCTTCGCATAAAATAAAATCTATAATCTACAAAAAAAGAAATTGAGTAATAATGCAAGAATATTATTGTATTTCTCATACGAAGAAATCGAAATATTTTTAAAATTTTTTTTTCCAGATTGTCATATTAACTGTATGGATAACGTCGGCGGTTTATTCGACACCGAAATTTGTTTTCAGTAAGACTATAAAAAATGTTCACACAATAAGTGGGCAAGAAGAGGAGATATGTGTACTCGATCGTAAAATGTTCAATTCAAAGTTATTGGATATGATCAACTTTGTTTTATTGTATGTGATACCATTGCTGGTAATGATGGTAAGTAGTAAAAAAAAAAAAAACCAAAAGAGAGAAAAAAATAAAAAAAATGCTTTATTATCATCAAAAAGGTAAACAACACGTATTATTTTTATATTATTTCTTCTTCTTCTTTTCCTTTACGTTTTTTATTTTTTTTTTTTATTTACATTTATGCTACACTTCCTTTTTCAGATTTTATATACGAAAATTGCTGTAGCATTGTGGCGTAGCTCGCAAGGTTTAACACATCAGTTGGCACAACAAGAGAATAGCATGGGTTTACATAATAGCATGTATCAGCATCATCATCATCATCACCACCATCATCATCGTCAACATCAACAGAATCCGCATTTATGTGGTCAGCAATCCTTAAGTACATCTTTAAACATTAGTGGTAGCGATGACGGTGGAAATAGCGGTGGTGGCAGCAATGATATCAGTGTTGATGCAATAACTTTGTCACGTAAACTTAGCAGTAGTAAATATGAAAAGCGTGCTGGTAATGCTACCCTTCATATAATCGAAAGCCAGGTAAAATTACTATTAAGCAAAACAAAAACCAATCATAAATTCAATTTACGCAAAAGTTTTCCGTTCTCTTTTTACCTAGAAAGGTATATTAAGTTTGTCATTGATTTTAAACGATAATAATAATAAAGTTTTCCAGAAATATAGTTTTAACTATATCATAGGATAGTGCCTCAATCAGACCATATTTGTTGAAGGTATGATCAAATCCACTGTCCGGATAGAAAGGAAATAACTTAATGGCAATCGTATGAGGTCATTAATTGAACAAAGAAAATCATGCGTTTGCTACCATCAGCGCCATATGTAAAATGTTTATTATCTTCTGTTGCTGTGGTTTGTTCCCTTTTTGATTTTTGAGGCTTAGCTTGTTTGGCCACCCACAGTAATGAACTGCTAACCTCAGACGGTTAACTATTTTCCTTGGGGTGATCTTAACAAGCGGGCTTCAAAGCCGCAAATGACACTATGTTTGTTGACAGAAATTTCGCTTCCAATACATCAGTCCACACTTCAATTTCTGAAATTCTCTTCGAATCGAAATAATAATTCGCAAGTTTATCCGGTTTATCGTTGTGTGATCCTAACGTATTATCGTAAACAGCAGCAATATTTTAAACAAATCTGCTTAGCTATTACGACAATCTCCGCTCTTCTGAATCCCTATGATAGATTCTTCTGCATTATGACAATTGAAGAATATTTTCAAATAAAATGAACAAAGAGTTTGTCAATTATACAAAAGACTTTCATAGGCAAGGATTTCTCTTTTTTTTCATAGATCAACTGGATATGAAACGGCTGAAAATACTAATGCTTGCGAATAGTCTTCTATTGTTCCTCCTAAATGTCAAGTTTTTGAAAAATTAAAACCACGTTCATTATGTTCTAGAAGAGCAACAACAACAACACAGAAAACATCCTGTTGCTAACCCAGTCAGTTCTGGCGAACGTGTGAATCCTTCTGCTACGAAGACGCTTCCTTCCAACACGTGCAATAAAAATGTAATCTAAAATTACCCCTGAACAAGTTTGTTAATCAAGTACTTACGCAAGAATAATTTGCTCAGGTCAGTTTACACAGATCACAAACAAATTACGATTGGTTAGTAAGAATTGAGTATTCGTCGACCGTTTTGTACTCGGTTGATAACCAATAGTCAAGCAGATATCATTTCATTTAACAAAAATATAAAAGAATTTTGAGTAAGATTTCATACTCACTGAGCCATAAGAAATGAAATAATTTAATATAAAGAATTCAACACAAAAGATTAAGTGAAAAAGAAATTTATATTTGCTTTGCAAATGCATTCGTATTCTTATACACTTGTATGTCACCGTCACAGACGGTAGTCTAAAAGTCGAAAGAATTGGCAATTATTCCCTGATCCTGATGATCAGAACGCCGATCCCAAGGAATCAACACACTGTGCTACATTCATTAACATATATCATTTTTTTTTTTTTATCATTTGACTAATCAAGGACAAGTTTCACTTTAAAATTCTGACCGCCTCTGATAATTTAGGTAAATACTTTGAATAGATATCAATTTCTAAAAGATTTCTTTCATATCTTTCTTTGAGAAAGGTTTGTTGTAAGCATATGTCTTTTCCTAAGTCAAGTACAGAATTTTCAGTGAATTAATTTATTCGATTTCTATCGCAGTTTTTTCCATTTTCGCTAAGAATAAAAAAAGTTTGAAAGGCTGGTAAACCGATTTAACCAAGTAAGGTAAAAATCTTATCCGATTCGAGAAATAGAGGGTTTTGAGTCTCATCTATGACATGATAAAATTAATGTATCCTTAAGCCTTACTGTAAATGCTATGTATATAAATTGAAAGAAAATAATTTTTTTATCTATTTTTATTTAATATTTATATAGCATTAGCTAACAATTTAGAAGATAAAACGTGATACATATACAATCTGCTTATCAATTGTTTTTAAAAAATTTCTCTTTTCAATTTTACTAATATACTTTTTCTTTCTCTCTCTCTCTTTCTCTTTTTTTTTTTTTTGTTTTTCTTCCTTATTTCTATTTCCTATTTATAATGCTTTTCAATTTTTGCGTTTTTTGTCTTACTCTCCTTTATATGCTGCATGTGATGTTTTTCAACACATTCTGAATCTCAACTTTAAATTTATTTCAATTATATCTGCAATACTAATCTGATCACGTTCCATACGATACAAAAAAAAAAAAAAAAATGAAAATAAATAAATAAATAAAATACTAAATAATACAAAATACGTAAATTCGCAAAATACCTGCATTAAAATGATAAAAATAATCAACAATACATAACAACTTCATTTTGCTGCCATTGCATCTTTTATATGTTAATATAAATCAAATGATAATATTGATCAAATGATATTAGAATGATAAGAATGAGGTACATTTTGAACACAAAATTAGCTTTCGGCTATGTAGTATGTAAAGCATTCATACTTAGCAAGAAAAAACTTAAAATTGATCCTTTTTATCCTCTTTATACTCACAGCCCATGAATTGCTAAATTATTTATAACCATTTTTAATAAAATTTTACTGAGAAGGTTTCACAATGGACGAAACGCGTTAATCAAGTTCCTCTAAACAGTTCGAGATTGTTTGATTTAGTTTTAACAACAACCAGGGCCGAATTACAAGATACAGCGAAGATTCCTCTACATCCAACAGATTGTAAGTTACAAGTTAAGTGATTGTGCAACTTGACGGTACTTTAGAAGGCATATTTATACCCCTGAGTACGGACGAGTAGGCAAAGAGTCTAGACTGACAACTCAATGGTAGTGAGTTCAAATCTCAATTGCGGTAGAGTTTTCAATAACACTGGTTTGCCTTAAATGCTGGCGCTTTAAGACTTTTAGTCTTAACATTTATTCACTTTCTAAAATAAATATATGTTTCTCATGAAGTAGGTGTTCTTTGTCAACGGATCCTCGGTCCTAATTAGCTTAATGGGAGTGAACAGAAAACATTTGAAAAAAAAATTGTATACTAAGCACTCTCAGGGTGACTCAGGGAGTGTCACATCCCGATTTCCAAACATGGTCCTAAAGTAGAATAGAAAGATAGACAAACGTAATTTCATTTAGGCATTAATCGTGAAGACATATATATATATATATATCATCTTGCGGTAAGCCAAAGATACAAATCGCGATGAACTTTTCCTAATATTATAGATATTAGGATGAATATGAAGTCGAAAAAGAATTCCTACAAGCGACTGTGTAAACTCGTTGAATACGTTTCCAATTACAAAGTAACACAAAAATAGCATTGTTAACTGCTTGCGATAAGAAGGATATACAATTCTCTCCAAGTTTTGTTGTCGTTTTCATAGTTATAATACCCTACAACACTTCTATAGTAGTAAAGGTATAATGGATGTATCCATGGAAGAGCTAAGATAGACCCAACTTATGTGACTCAAAATGGATTAGACCCGCACGTTATTACGAAAAAATGTCAAATGTAAAGCGGATTTAAAGTATTTCTGAATATGCGAAAATTTAAGGCCGAGTGATCGTTTCTTGAATCCCTCTCTGCCTTGCCAACGTGTTTTAAATTACTATTCTGATAGAGATTCTTCTAATTGATATTTCGGGCTGGTTCACGTGTCTGATCTTGCTGAAATTTTCTACACACTTTTATTTACCGATTGAAAACTTTTAAAAACGTTTAACTCTTCAGACAGTGATATATGCTTCCAAGCTGCTTAATTATAAATCCAAATAAATGCATGAACGGCATATACAGATTAGGATTTCTGTAGCCTATAAAACGAATCACTTAATATAATAAACTCGGAAAAACAGAAAATACAACAATTTATGCAGATTCTTTAAAAGGTATTTTACTTTGGAAAACAATAAAGATTAAAAAAAACTTTAGCTTTAATCTTTTACTTTTCGAAAGCGAAAAAAGTTAAATTAAGTGCCATTCAGAAAATTTGAAAACCAGTATTTTCTTGCTTTTTTTACATTACAATCTCCTTAGATTTTCTTCCTTTTTTTATTGTAGTCTATAATCACTTCTGATAATGAAACTTTTTTATAAACGTAAAGGAAACACTTTCATTATTTGGTAAAAAGAAGCAGAGACAATATCTGCAAATTATTTCATGTTAAGCTGCAAGCATTTATTATGTTACCTTTTGCCGATTGCTGTAAAAAGACTTTTAGTCGTACTAGTGCAAGCATCTTTCAGGAAGGAAAGAAAATAATAATGAATTATTTTGGCCGTGAAGGCAACTTCAGCGTGTCCGACTGTTGACAACGTGCGTATATGCTTCTAGTTTGCTTTCCAATTTGATTACAGAAATCAGCAAAAAATTGTACAAATTATGTCTTTTGTCAAGGGAAATTAGGCAACCTGTGTGTTAGGCATTTCCATCGCAATGAAGCAAAATTTCGAATCGTGAGGATGCTTCGCCATATTTCACTAGTTTTTGCAAGATCTTTATAGCAATGAGTAGGACAAGGATGTGTTATTGGACACCTTAGATGAAGACACAGTCAAAGCAGTAGATTGAAAGAGACGAAGAGAAGAAGAGAATCCAAAGAAGATATTATAACCCAGTGGCTACATCATGGCGCCATGATGGCGAAAGAAAATGTTGGGTCCATTAAGGAAGTACGCTGGCCTATAATATAATGCATCATTTCAGGCGTCCGGGAAACAAGTTATGGCAACCTATTTGCCCTATCACGCCTAAATTTATCTCTTTTGAAAAAGTTTCTTAATGGCAACAGATTTGTAAAACAGTGAAGCGTTGGCATCTACGGCGTGAGATGACTCCTTTGGGAGATACGATGATTCTAATTGTATATAGGATATCGAAGATACAGAACATCCTTGCGACAAATTCATTGGTCTAAAAGGATACCATTTAGGAAAATAAAAACTTTTTTTGTAAAGCGCTGGTGTATATAAATAGTGTCATGTTAAGTCGGCTACGTATGAGGATACGTATTTTTAAAATCTGTTATCCCTATAAAAAAATATAAATAAAAAACAACAAAGTTTTCTAACAAAGTTATTTTTAATTCCGAGTTGCTTCGATAGCTTCTACTACATTTTGGTTTGGGTTTCACACTTAAACTACCCACAGTTTGCATACATGTATTGCTATCGAAAGAAATCATCTTAATTCGCTTTGTTTCGATTTTTTGACCTTGGATTAATCGATCGGGAAATGTTTGTGCCAGCTATCTATCCTTATATTTGCGATAGTACCAATTCGACAAAAAAAAAAGATGTCAATCGTGGAATATTTAGACATCATCGACTTCATGGAAACTAGGTTAACTATAAAAAAAAAAAAAAAAATACGAAAAAATTGTGGAATATTAGATGCCTTATGAACCATTTTTTAAAAGAACAATAACAAAAAGAATCGCATTTATGCGTAACTGTCAAGGTATGAATTTATGCTGGTCGACAAGTCCATAAAATTGAAGAAGGTTAAAGCAAACCATGATGCATGCAGCATATCTTATTCGATTTAAATAGCATCCGCAGTGCAAAATTGAATCTCATGAATTTTACCGATTCAAAATGCAGCTTCTTTAAGTACAAGAGAGAGAGAGAGAGATGTCTGTTAAATATTTACATTAAATTTTCTTCAAAAGCCAAGAGTCACATCTACTGTTTCTCACATATAATGTTTTCCATTTCCTGCATTTCGCTTTTATTAGTGTGGAAATGCCTTTAGTCACTTTTCTTAATTAAAATCTTCTTCCTTTTTTTTTTGTTTTTTTTGTATATACATTAGATATATGTATGTACGTATATGTGTGCTAACTTCAATGCACAACGCATGGAGATTCGTATAATATAAATTGTATTCGCTTTGCCGAACTAGAAATTTGCCAGTACGTATGGTTTGCTTTGTTGCCCAAAAGAAAAAAAAAATTTTTTCTTTCAGGTAACATTGGATTCTGATCGTCCGGTAGTAAGTGCATGTCGCAAGACCAGTTTTTATAACCACAATCATCTTCATCATTATCATCATTCCCATCAGCAGTCAGAATATCAAAATTCAACGCAGGCAACAAATACAACGAGCCGTCATAACGTACACAGTGGACAACGTGTTACACATATATCGCATTCCTCATCCAATAATGTGTTACGTGCTCGCCGTGGGGTCGTACGAATGTTAATCATATTCGTTTTAACTTTCGCATTATGTAATTTACCGTATCACGCACGAAAAATGTGGCAGTATTGGTAAGTGCATAAAAACATTTTTTTTATTAAATAATTTTTTATTTAATAAAATATTATTAAAAATCTTTTAACATTATTAGGTCACATTCGTATCGTGGCGACTCAAATTTTAATGCTCTATTTACACCTTTAACATTTCTGGTGACTTATTTCAATTCTGGCATCAATCCATTGCTTTATGCATTTCTTAGTCGTAATTTCCGCAAAGGTATGCGAGAATTGCTAATGTGCTCTTGGCGCGGCAAAAGCAAAACAAAATCATCCATCAACTCATCTATACATCATAAACGTGCAGCATTGCAGGTAAATGCTTAAATCATTATTGACAAAAAACGCTCTTCATTTTAATTGTTATTTGGCAAATATAAAACATATAACACAAAGTGGTGGCCAGTGCAATAACGGCGCTATTACCTATGTACGATATTCACATTATTGGTTTCCATAAGCGTAGCATAACCTTCTGAATGGACATGTCCGTTAAAGGAGGTAATCAATCATAGTAGACGTCTCATATACTGCCTCGGATTAATTAAAAAAATTTTCAAATTTTCATATGTAGTATACTTAGCTTGCTTACGGTCTAGGAGAAAAAAAAGTAACTTAAAAATACTAAAAAAGTTATTCAATATGAAAATGAAATAAAGTTTGACATGACAGTCGCAAAAAATGTTCTTGACAAAAACTAATGTAAGACATAGGCATAAGCAATTTTGCACTGTTTTTACTCTTGGTCGTGTATGCTTCGGATTCGCTTCAGGTTGGATAACCGTTTTCTTGTTTATATTCATTTCAGACACATTCGTTACCCACAGACACTACGCATGTAGGAAACGAACAACTATGATGATCCATTTTGATAAGAGGATTTTTCGAAACCAAGACGCCAAAATCAAGGAAATCTCAATTAATTTAATTATCAAAAATAAAAAGAATAAATAAATAAATTCGAGACTGAATTTCAAATTGAAATCCTTTCGACTGTGAAAAATGAAAGAGTAACGTAAATTCATTTAAAAAAATTCCGTAGAGAAGAGAAGGCCTGCGGATTGAGTGAGATCACCTTTACTAAGAGTAATTTTATAACATTTTAATAAGTATATGTTGGTAAAATTTCTAATAATTTCTATTATACTCTGCAAATTATTGGTGACAATACTTAACTTAAACTTAAGATTATTTTGTTATGCTCGCCCATATTTGAGTTGATGGAGCTTATGTAACTAAGGTTATACGACTAACTTCTTTGGGTATCCCACTTTCGGTAATAGTTGAACTTAACCGATAGAGGCTACTGCGGAGCATTCATGCATATAGCTAGGCGTACACGTCAATAAATTGCAAGGTCATTGCAAGTTTAGTTATCAAAGCGAGTTATAAAGTCGAAAATATATATATTTTTCGTAAATACTTCATTAATTTTTACGATTAAAATTGAAATAAGTAAAAAACCTTGGAAAATAATCTTTGGCATCCGCTATCTTTTACGGTGTTTGCACTTAGAATAGATTTCGATGATTTCATCCAATGATTTTCCTTCAAAACAAAATTGTTTACATTGCATTGAAAAGCATTAAGTGATTCATTTTGATTGTTCTTCGTTTAGATGCAACACCATAAGTTTACACACTTGAACAATACACGGAGGCAAGGGAAAATTTATCGATTTTCAACATACCAAATTTCAATGCTGCCAAATCGAGAACTACTTTGACATAAAAACACGAATTTCACTGAAATTACAAAATATGTGACGAAAAATGTGATTTTTTCCACTCTTTCACTGTAAACCCCGTGCATAATTGCATTTTTACGGAATCACTTAGCAGTATGTGAAAAATATTCAATCTCGATTTAGTGAACTGCAATATATTTCATATATAGTTGGATCATGTTCTTTTTTAAAGTTAATTATCCTCTAGTGAGGGAGTAGTATAAGTGAAAACGCAACTCAAAACTACTTTTTATATAACTTAGTATAAAATTTGTTATATAAATAAATATATGTATATATGTATGTAGTTTTATGTAAAATAACAAATCCGATTAAATAAAATTTTACTCATCGCTCATATCTCATATCTTTTAAACTGGACAGACAAATCCCCCAAAAATTTCATAAGAAATGCTTTAATTTGCAATAAGTGCAAGGCTTGTTATTGTTAAGAAGGATGGACAAGATTCAAAAAAGTGTTACAAATTTTGTTAATGCAAATGTGCCTCTTATCGTCTTATGTCTGTTAAACTTGTGCGCATACAACTCTGAATGAAAACTGAATGGATTGTAATCTTTTTCTCTAATTAAAGAAATGTTTACGTCATCCTTTATGATGCTTGGTATTAAATATACATAACATATACCATGTAAAGGGCATGTAAGTTATACAAAATTATAAAGCTATGTAAATAATTTAATACTTATAGAAGTTTTAATGAATTTAAAGTTAATAATAATTATAAATGTATAATAAATTAAATCTTATGCTAATAAATATAAAATTGAAATCATTATTTTGCAAAAGTGAAAACGAAAGTAAGTACTGATGGCGAAGGATTAAGGAGAGCTTATTCATTGCTGCAGACCGAATTTTTTTTTTTTAGAATTTTTATTCATTTTTCAACTGAGTAAATAAATTGTGCGGTTTTCGATTTTAATTGTCTATTAACTGTCATCTCTTGCTCGCGGTGCAATATAATGATAATGCCGTGACGTGCTGGTTGAGCTTGACATGTGTTTTACCGGATTTAAATAATAATAATTGCTGTCACAAACACACTTTTCAACTTCAGTTTTTAAATTATTTAAATAATTTTCTTTTTGTCTTACTAATTGCAATACACTTTGTTAAAATTATGTCCTTCGTATGCGACTGCACTAGTTTCTGAGAATCAATCAAAACTCACAAATGTTCCGAGTCAGCTTTTTCATCACATTTCCTATGCGCAACAATGGATACAACAATTTTCGCTCTTTTATCGCACTGCGCTGAATTGATAAGAAACAAATATGGCAAAAAGTACCCGTAGTCAGCACCCAGTTAAAATGCAATATTGTGAGCACAAAGTGAACGTCTCATTTAAACTTCGGTGATACTATGATATCACGATCTGTCTTTAGGGTCTGTGTAAAGGATGTCAATATATTTAAAGCCTTCAGAGTTAAACGAGGAATTTTATCTAGTAGACGAGGAATTTTATATAGGAAGACGAGAATTTTATCTAGTATTCCACTAACATCTGCTTAATCGTTCCAGAAATATCCGGTCTTAACGTACTTGTGTGAGATTTACTTTAATAGAAGTAAATGAATATAAAAAAATAAAAAGTAAAAGCAAAGTAACGAAGAACTGCTCCTTCTGAGGCTATCTCTAAACCGTACGCTCTCAGATTTCGGATAATTCGTTACCATTGAAAAGTAAGAAAAGATTTAAGAATAAACGCGATTATTTTCATTTTGAACAAAAATAAATAAAAATATATGTCATCCCATTAATTCAAGTGCCCGCTTTTGCTCATCGTATCATCTTTGATTTTCCTCCTCAGTGAACTTGGTTCTGTTTCGTAGTTTTTTAAAATTATCAGTTAAAAATAACTCCGCAAATCGGTATAACTTTTATGAATGATGTCGCGGAATAATCGAAAAATCGTTTGCTTAGACCACTGAGATACCTAAGGCGAGCCAAAGATTTTGTGATAACGAGCTTCGGGTTATGACGTTATGCCGTATATTCAAGAAAAAATTAGGAACCGCCGCGTATTCATTAACGATATTTAAAATGCAAGTTCTTTATGATTGTGGGGAAGGAGAATTTGTTTTCTCTTGTACGTTTCCCTAAATGTTATTTTTATTTATTATTACAGGTAGTTAACACAGATTGTTTTATTAATTGTCATTTAGATCTTTTCTTGCATATGAATGAATGAATGAACGAACTGAAGGTAATTGATTCCGTTCTGTTAAAAGGAACTCTTTGTTATGCAGTTTTTACTTCTCATAAGCTAGCGTTGCTTGTGTGTGTTAGCCAACTAGGTTATTTATAAAGTTACAATCAATTTATTAAACTGGGTTGTTGGTTAACTTTGAAATGAATACACGTTAGCAGCGCATTTAAAGTAACGCCTTAATGCGAAAGTATGTTTTCACATATGACGTATTGTGGAGTTATGGAAAACCCCACGAATATTATTCGTTGGCAGAACATTTGAAATTGAAGAGCTACCGAGGCTTTCATAAAAATCTGTCGCAGGAGCCAATTTCAAAGAGCAATTCTGATTGATATGTTTACTTACTAAGAGAAATTAATAATAATAAAGAATATACGACTTCGAACGTTTAACCATCAAGAGACTATCACTTTTGGTGTGTTTGATATGTTGATATGTCTCACCCCCGCTCAATTCAAAAGAAAAATTCAACTTCTCACAAACACACAGCATTAAAATTTCTTTAGTTATCTGTAAGAACATACCAGTCAAGCAAAGTCGATTGTTGAATACCCTACACAACTTTGCTTAATGCAATTGTTTATTAATTTTCCTGAAGGAACACCCAAGAATTATGTAAAATCATATTTTTCACGAGAATTCCTATACGGGAGAGAGCCCAGGACGTGAACTGACGTGGCCTAAATTTAATAAATGTCAAAATGACTCGTCAAAAATTTTATCTTACTTCTTCTACTCGTATCAAAAAGTACTGAATATTATACTGTGTTATTATACTATGTCCATGGAAGCGGCGGTGTCCAAAATATAGATCTAAATTAATTCTTAGTTGAAGTAACCGTTACGAAGCAAAACGCATCAGAAAATACAAAAAAATTGAATCCTTCTGAGGGCTAAAGCTTTGCTTCTTCTAGAAAAGGTTACATGAGAGGAAAAACCGTAATATATGGTCCATATCTTGTGCTAATTTATGCTGAATACTTATCGGGAAGTATTGAAAATTGCAGTTTTTTTTTTATAAAAGCTTTTTTGCAATGACACAATATAAGGAGAGCGGTCGAAAAAATTATCCAACCTATGCCATTTTCAATAACGCACGTCTAGGTCAAAAGACATCAATGCACCAAATTTCTAATAAAAAGAACTTTTTTTTCATCAATTTTTATACTGTGCATCATTTGCGATAAGATCACGAATGCAACACAACGAAGGACTTCAAGAAGATGTGCAACTTTTATAGGTTCCTGTTCAGCTGTTGCGTCGATTTAAACATGTATTTCTATTTGCCCGCCTGCTCGGCTGGTGTCTGCATATGTGGCGTTGTGTTGAGACGGCATAAATTACTGTCGATATCGGACAATCGCGAAAGTAATTTTCAATTTTGTAATGATGACTTTCGATGTCGGAAACCGTCATTCGTTAAAGTTTGCGTTTCTTTCCACAACGAGTGTCGAATGCCACGTTTTACGTGTAAATCAAAATCGGGAAATGTATTCAAAGGAAAGGAAAACATTAATAAAGAAATTACGTAATCTCACGGGCAATAGAAATGACAAAATAATGGAAAAAGAATACAAAGTAATACCTTAGCTGTGCCATAAAACGGCTGTGAATTGTAAAAGCAGGGCTTAATAAAAAAAATTCTTCGAAACAAATGAAACCATAAATTGAAATGCAGTAAAGTTAGCAAAACCTGCCACTGTAGATGTAATTTATATTCTTAATATAATATAACTTACGGAAATTTAACTGACACGTCGAGGTTTATGTAAACAAAGTGAAGTTATTCTTAGGATTCTTGAAAATATGGTCGAAGGAATTTCTTGACACTTGCTTGCATGTGTATACTGCTCTGTTTCACCCTACTCTTGAATATACAATAGTAGTGTGTGAATATTCTTGTAGACGTCGTGCGGATCTCGAATGGGATTCATTGACCTCCCCAAATTAATACGGGATGACTTCTTCTCCCCGGCTACTTGGAAAGCTACTTGGAGGCTACTTGGGAAAATTTCCTTCAATATGCCATCTATGTGATACTAAGACGCCCACTGTGCCGAACAAGCTAACAACTTCATAATTCTTTACGCTTGTTCTTTACGAAGATGTTAATTCCATTAACAAGACACGCAACACTCTTCCGCGAACATACTCTATGATATTCCTGGTTTACCGGATTGCGTGCATATCTAGAGTGCATATACTGTATGAGAGGAATGTGTGCATTATATTATTAATTAAGACGTATATAGATGTTCATGTGTATTAGATTTCATGTGTATATATTGCAGTTTCTAATGTATGGAATGATTTTCTTTTCCAGATGACTCTATCATATGTCCTATACATATATTTAAATATTGTTACACATAGATACCAACATATAAGTTCTTCTTTACTGGGATGTACGCTATATATATATATAATCAATAATTGAATAAATAAATAACATTTTAGACTTTTCCATTAAAACGCTTGTAATTGTAAATAAATCAGAAGAATATTGTTTCTTTAGTTTTTCATTTCGCTTCTTCTTCTTTAGCTTAACTTTAATATTCACGCGTCAATTGCTATGGGGTTATATCGTTGAAAATGCAATGAATAGAAAATAATTATGATCTAGGAACAATCGGAGGATATTGTCATCAACGGACAAATATTTTTATACATCAGCGCATATCTATGAATTTTAGGTATGCAAGATCAGATTGAATATATTTATACCCTGCTTAGCTTATTCACTACTGTGCAAGCATTTTACATCATAACCTTAGCCATGTAGCCAATTTTCATGCGGAGAAGGACGACTCTACACTACTTCGTCTAATATTACATAATTCTTCACCTATTGTTGTCGATAACTAATAAAAATTATGCATTGCCTCTATTGAAATATTATATCTTGTGAGAATGCTTGTAAAAGGAGGAGAATATAAACTTATATAATCCAATTTTATCACAGTAAACTTACTTAAAGATTACTATTATTGAGGATGAAGTACGAAAAACTGCAAATCCATTTTCAATTTGGGTTTTTCCTTGGACCAGTCAGGTTGTTTTTGAATATCGCAAAAATTGAAATTAATACACAAGAAAGTTAGGCAGACAAACAGTTAACCAGGGGCGCCAGCGGACAGATATCATTCCATTGACCGAAAAGATTATTCGAAATCGATTGACATAATATAACGAGAATTTATTGGGTTTACGGAGCATTGCATACATCTGCACTACCTGACTATAACACTTCAAATGGTGTAGAATGTAAATATATTTAGAGAAAACCCTTAGGAAAAACCTTAGGAAACATTAACATATAAAAATGAACTTGGAATACCCTCGGTCTTTGCTCAGGTACTACAAACCATAGTCACTTCTGCTTCTATTTAACATAAGTTTTGACAAATAAAGCCAGATATAATTCATTTTCATAAAATTTCCCACAAAACATATAATAAAGAATTTTAAGATTTGCCGTCATTTCAATCTTAATTTGACAGCTTGTTGTAATTAAAAATTCATGAATTTAATCAGCACAAATATTCAAGATATTCTTGGAATTGATTATAAAAACTTATGTTTTTCCATAAAGCGATTAAAGAAAGACCAAAATATTCCATAGATATAAAATCTAAACTAAACGAATAAAAAGAAAAATAATTTGATAATACATCCAGTGGAAAATCTGACTTTGTCGACTAAGGAGTATAACTAACAAGCACTGTTAACGAATAGTTGAAATAGTTGAAATCACTTATTCAACAATTACAACCGTCGCTTAAAATCGAATCCGGATATATTTCAACTGTCTACTGTGAATATTGAAATATATATCTACAAGAAGTTTTGGAGCCTTCCACTCAATCATATCCCAGGATGTCAAATATGTAAGTAAAAATTTCAATTTAATACTTTTACAGTTATAAGAGATTCGTCGTATGTCTATCACTGCGATTTTGCATCGCCCTCTGTAAATGCCAGCAAAACTTTTCAAAATGTTAAAGATTTCGGAAAACCCTATCATGCATTCAACATCATTGCGCATAAAAGAATGCGACAATTAAATTTTTGAAGTAAGTAATATTTTTGGGTAGAGTCACAAACAATATCCATATTTTTTACTTTAGTTATCAACTTTCCCTAAATTCTTCGAATGGAGGCAAACATTGTGACTGTGATGTATTTAAACTTTCTGCTACATTTTTGGCCAAAGCCGGAAGGATCTTAAAATTCGATTCACGCTTCAAATTTGTATCTCTAGAATCAAATTTGTTAATCAATTTCCAAGTATCCGCTTTATACGCTGACAAGCTCATCAATTCTGCCCACTTATATCTACCCTCCCATAAAGGAGGCTATTTATGATTCGGCCTAATAGACACTTTTACTTATCAATCTTTTAAAAATATCTTTGGTATACTTGGAATTCATATTCAGTTATTCATCTATCCTTACACATAATCTCTGGTCATATGCTAAGGTGTGAGCAAACTTAGTTAAAGGCCAGCTAACTTTTGAAAGAGATTTGTTCTCTACAGAAAACGTTCTCATATATTCTTAACTTTTATGATTAGCATCGCGGACAATGGAAATGCATGTAAACCACTTCCTTTGGAAATGTGCCGCAGTTCACCTTACTACAGTGCAAATCAACTGGATCACGATCCAACCGCGGAAGCTATACAATCAGACATAGAATCTAAGGTAAGTTTAACAATACCACTAAACAATATCTATAAGTAAGACTATACAACAAACACAAGAAAGTTTTATGGTTTCCCGCTATCTGACTATTGAATAAAAAAAATTCGGTGAGATCAACAAATAAAAAGGCAAAAGTGTTCGTTCATTGGACAAGAATCAATTACGTTTTTCGCTTTCGTACAAAATGAAGGGAACGTATTAGTAAGATGCCGCTTGGGGAAGTATACGCCCTGTATAAAATCTACTTTTGTTTCCCAGATTTTATTATATAAACAAACAAACGGATGCAATCGATATTGCGGAAATAGTGATGCATTTTGCATCGTCATGTAATGTTTATCTAAAGTGGTTTATAGGGGACGCACTCTTAGTAAAACCTTGTTTGTTCAAACACTTTACAGCACATTTGCTTAACTACATTTCTTTCTGTCGATAAAGGTCACATATACACATATTAAAGCAGGATATTTTACTTATTTCAGAGTATATCATGCAGTAAGCAGAACATACGAAATGACGAAACTAATGCAGCACTTGCCTTACCCGATGAAATGTGGTTACAAATTTTCTGCAATTTATCATATGCGGATTTATCACAAGTAAATTTGGTCTGCAAACATTGGTCTCAATTGGCTCGTGCACCTGCACTAACACGCAAATCCAAGTTGGTCATCGTTAGAGAAAACTTGAAAGATATTTGCGATCTTCTAGAACGTAAAGATTTTAAATTTCAAACTGTAGAAATAGTTGACGGATTCGATAGCGCTAATTGCGTAGAACATGCATTATTATTAAAAATGTTCCAATATTTGAGGTCGGATATCGTTCAACTAAAACTGGATAGACCCTCAAGTCTTTCAGTGCTCAATAATCCTTTAACGAAACTAAAGGAATTGGATTTGTCAAATATGCGCTTAGCGGAAAGCTTATCGATAGATTTAAGTAAATTTTCAAAACTTAAATCCTTATTACTGCCTTATGGCGGAGAGTGCCATCTCAAAATTCAATTATCGTCTCCTTTAACCGAAATGCCAAAAATACGCTTAGAAAAACTACGCATCGCTAGCTATTATCCCAACTACTTAAACTTATTAACAACGAATGTGTCCTCATTGCGTACACTCGAAATCAACCTCGTATCTCCTAGTTTGACGGAACAGATTCACTTACATGAAATCTTTAACAAGTTTACACAATTGAAGGTACTACGTGTTGGTGGATTTGTGAATATGATAGACCATAGCACGAGATTTCTCTTAGAAAATCTTCCAAAAGAAAATCAACTCAAAACTATAATTGTCGATTTGGATGCTAAACCGGTGGAATTTTTGGATTTAATTTGCCGAAAATGGTTTAGCTGCATAGAAACGTTGGAGTTGCGGCTGACCGTATTTGACGCGGAAAGGCGTAACAGCGGGAATTTGGCTAAACGGCTAAGCGTCCTGAGCGGCAAGTTGCGCCGTCTGAGTTTGGATGCCAGGGAATTCACTCCCCAAGATCTCATTCATAGTATAGCTCCAAAAACAAATACAAAACTAACTGAATTGGAATTGTTCAAACCCCATTTGACGGGAGAGTTGCTCTTTACGCTGTTTCAACGTTTGCCTAATTTAACGACACTCGATTTGAGTTTCAGCCAGTTAACCGATGAAGAAATGTGTGGCATTTTTCGCCGGCTCACACGTTTGCGGCACCTTTTTCTGGGTCCATGTTGCTCAAAAACCAACATAAAAAATCTTTGCTTAAAACCCAACATAAGCAATTTAAAAGGTCTGCGAAGACTTCGTTCATGTTTTTGTCCCATCAGGATTCTCTGGATATTGAATTTAAATTTTAAATTTAATGAATTAAGCCATCTCGAGCTCTATTCGTGTGGAAGGACCAGAGAATGCTCTTTTTCGAATTTTGAAGAAATTAGCACATATTTTCCGGCTCTTGAAGAGCTAGACGCTGACGGTTACGATTTATGCGTTAACGATATCACAAAAGTGCGTAACAATTGTCCTCGCTTACTTTATTTGTAGAATATATTCGACGAGTGGAAGACATTTGCAGATATATCTATTTAAATGGAAAAATATTAAAGGAATTGTACCAAATATTTTTTATTTGGCAATAAAATTAAAAAAAAAAATTTGTTAGTAAGAAGAGAGCCAAAAACTAGTAGTTTTACTTAAATACATCGATGGCGATTATTCTCCGCAAATATCGTAAAATGATTATAATTCGGACATGTAGGTACGTATAACATAAACTTACAAAGTCAGACAGGAGCGCCTCTCACCTTTTTTGCTATTGCCATCGCTAATCTGTCTTTCTCATATAATATTAATAATGATATCTTATTATCGTAGGAGGGCTGATCTCTTGAGAAACTGAGCTACGCATAAAAAAATTGTATATCAAATGGCTGTCCATCGCTTTTGATAACAAAATACTGAAAATTATATCTTTTTGTAAATATTTACTTTTTAAAATTTTTTATAAAAAAGTTTAAAGGAAGTGATATTCAAAAACTGATCGCAACACATCTGTATTTAGAACATTCATGTAGTATGTCACCGATTAATGACGATAGTACGAGTTTTCTATATAACCAGTTATCTGAGAAGCAATCGTAAAAATAGCCCGATTGGAACGTAAATGGCTCTTGCCGGGTTTTAAGAGGTTTAAATGGAAGATACGGAGTCGCATTCTTCCATTAAAACTATTTAAGGGAATTTTTCCCTTTCAGTGATGGGCAGAAAAATTGTAAGCTTAGGCCAACAATAAGCATCGTTTGTTACTACGGTTTTTGAATTTCAAAATTAAATGCTGCTTCCTGCTTCCTTCAAAGAAAATGTGTTGCAAAGGTCACAAGATGCTATCCGAATTATATGAGAAGATAAGCCTTATCATAGCTGTCATCTGTTAGAAGAAATCGGATACCGATTTTTCATGAATTGAATAATTGCTTGAAAATCTATGGTTCAGGATACTTGCTTCCATTCCTTAAGCAGTAAGTTTTTGATAATCTTTAAAGCTTCTCTACGAATACAGTAGAACTAAAAAGCATCTCTGTAATTGCTTGTTTATCCAGACAGTCTGCTTCTTCGCTGAGTGAGAAAATAAACTAACTTGGTACCAGAAGAAGCTTGAGTTCAGTTACTGAGTAATTTCCAATGTACGTAAAGATGTGAGCTGCATACAGATCATGCCTCTCCGTGTCGAAATTATTTGAATAGCAGACTTACCATCAGTTATAAAGGTTATCTTGCGATAACCTATTGGCTCGATGTACCCAATTGCGCCACCAATTGTTACTAATTCTATAAAAATCAAGTAAAGCCGCTTTCCATTTTTTTGTAAAATTAGACTGCATTTCAATCGTTTCACCTGACCCATTACCATGTAGAGATGCATCATTGGGATATGTATTAAATATATATTGAATTTGTCTATACAGATGATATGGGCTAACACTGAAGCTAGATTTCGAGCACCATGGTGAAGAAGATGCTCAAGGAAGTGTGTATTCAATTAGTGAATGAGCAAATTCGGTAGTAATTTGTTATAGCAGATAGCATAACTTGAAAGCGCATTTCGGGAAGTGATTTCTATTGTACACTGACGGTCTTGTACATAAGGCCGTGGATAGAAAGGCTCTGTATCGTGTTAGTAGTTCACACGGGAGTAAGTACAACGAAAAAGGACAATTGTCTTAACTGGTGTAAGAACTGAACTGTGTCGAACTTATCTGTTTTGAAATGTTTAAATTTGTCTATTAAAATATTAAAGCTTACAAAAGGAAGACATACTGTCAAAA
This sequence comes from Glossina fuscipes, assembly GCF_014805625.2. Lineage (NCBI taxonomy): Eukaryota > Metazoa > Arthropoda > Insecta > Diptera > Glossinidae > Glossina > Glossina fuscipes. The sequence goes on from NW_023998416.1 coordinate 1,292,053, forward strand.
CACACATTAAACCATACTATCAAAACCATCTCTCATTAATTTCACGGAATTGACAGTGTTATTGGCGTGCTTAATTACCTTTTATACCCGTCACCGAAGGATGCGAGGCATATTCATTTTGTCGAAACGCTTGACGCACCCAGAGAGAAGCATATATATAAATATATATATGAATATTTTGTTGCATTAGCTAATTGCTTCTCGACTTAACCAAATAAATGATGATAATTTAAAACATAATAACTTATGAAAATTGTGTTTGCTATTTGTCATTAGATTTTCAAAGCTTTTGTAAGAATTTGCTTGCGATGTTAAATTATTTTTTTATAATCTCTTTAATAACGTGTGCTGTGAGCCATCGATCATCGGCAACAATCTCTCTGAGTAATATCACGGATTTTATGCGAGAAACAGAGGGTATTGCAGGGAAAATCTCCAAACGTGGCGATCATACAATATGGAAAATCTTACATCCAGTCGAATCGAAATACTCAAAATATCTGGTGTTCATAGAAGGCTCAGTTGAACGGAATATTGTATTCGTTTTTGCTGGCGTTATAGTGAGAGAGAATCGCGTCTTAACCACCGGTTTCATGGTTAATTTGCTTCAAATTTTGAATAACGTGTAAGTGTACACGACAAACACACGAAAATCGAAAGAATACGCGACCATTCGAATCCAAAATGCATATGCATCATGTTCGTAACTCATAAATCATTGTTTATCATGTAGTATGAGTGATGACTCGAAGGCACTTTTAGAGAAGAGAGTTGTGGCCGGTCAACCAAGTCTTGAAGTTGAAGTAGAAAAATCTCAAGTTGTTCACTTCAAAGAGTCGGAGTATGAGAATGATGGTAGTCTTCCGCGTACTAATCAGGTTGCAATGATTCGATTGTTGCAGAAGTTGAAATTTACTGCTCAAACGGTTTCGATGATGCCAATAAACAGAAAAAAATTTGATGACGAAGTTATCTGTGTGATTCCAAGTTGGGGCCAGAGTGAGGTAAAGTTATTTCTCCATTTAAATCTTCAAGTTTTTTTAATTTTAATTTTTAACCTCTTAACAAATCGCCCGAACTAGACTTTATGTTCGAAGAATCACGTATTTGATACTAGAGTGAGAACACTAAGAAGAGATGATTGCCTCAAACATATCCCTAATCTTCAGGAAGCAACGATATGTTTTCATAGTGCCGAAGAAGGAGTTAAACCATGTGATATTACTCCTGGCGCTCCTCTTATATGTAACGGTATATTAAAAATTTTAATTGCTTTTTAAAGAAATTTTTTCATTGATCTTAACCATTATGATCTTATTGTTTGAAAGATGAATTAGTTGGTATAGTCGGTACAAATCAGAACTGCTTTAATCAAGATTTTTTGAACGAGCCCCGCCAAGCAGGCAGTATTAGCGCAATCTCAGATAAGTGGCTTGCTAGATTTCAAGAAGAAGACGACGAAGAAGAGGATTTTTTGAGAAAGAATTATAGACAACTTCGCTCTTCATCATGCTACAAGTTTCCAACTGCTCACTTATTTATAGGTGGTACCATGGTATCTATATATATTGCTTTGATTTTTTAAACACATTAACTTGGGCTTTGATTTTACTTCGCGTGATAACATCGTTTCGCATTGCTTTCTAAGTCAAATTAGTTTCAAATATATGCTTTATTTTTAATAAATTTTCTTTATTCTTAACGAAAATATATACTTGGAAGCTTTATTCTTCTCCCACTGAATATGGTTAGCGAGAGACTTCTCATATTACATATCTATCTTATTTTTTAATTTTTTATGGAAGATGTGCAAAATTTATCCATAGCTGCGTAGCTTTGTTGGCCTTTATTTATGAGTGCTTGATACCATCCATTTTTGCTAATTATTCGTTGCTAATAAAACGTTATCGTCATTTATAACAATTATAAGAAAAACATATATTTTCGTTATTGTTGTTTGTTAAGATGTGCACAGCTCCTTTGTATGCAAATGTAACTAACCTTTGCTCTCTGTAAATACCTGTTGAGAAGTCATAGTTTCGTGTTCGTCTGTCATGTTCTCATCTCAGGCATATATCTCGTGTTACCAATATTGCTCTTATTTACATATCAGAGATAGCGTACAGAAAGAATTTCATATGGTCACATCTTCACACCCCTTACTGTTGGTAATGCCAAACTAAAATAAAAAAAAAACTAATATCAATCAGTAAAAGCTTTAATACAAATTTTTCGAAGCCATTTTTACGCTTTTATTTATTAGGTGTTTGCAGATGTGTTTTGATCGTTTTTTCAATTCCAAAAGTAATTTATGTTACATCATACATGTTACATCGATCTGAACAATCGGTAGTCAGAAAACGTTATGTCTGCGTTATTGCCGCTGCGTGCGGCAAAATTTGCCATTCGAGCTGCAATAGTGTATCCCTGACAATTCTTGCAGCTTGTGATGTGGCGTTTTTACGTAAGAGGGATATTTTGCGTCTGTTAACCGCTATTGCGGGTCCTTTTTGCGACACAAGCACATTATGCAATTCGTTCAATTGACGTTAGTAGACACCTGCAGTAACAGTTTCATTCGATTTTAGCAGCTCTTAATACACTACAACTTGCTGATCCCACCATATACGCAGCAGAACTTTGTGAACATGAACATTCCGCTTTGGTGTCGATGTCCATGGGTCTCCTGGACTTAGGCATGACTTTCTTCTTTTTTTGTTTGACAAGCAACGAAACCGTGATATTGAAAAGGTTTGAAATTTTCTGCTTATTCGTATGCTGGCCATTTCCATTCCTGCTGCATCTATCCCATCCCATGTAAACGTCTAGACACAATTGATTCATCAACTGGGAAGCTGTTTGAAAGTTTTTTAAGAGTTTGAGCTGGGTTTTCGTTCAATATGCCTTGCATTTGACTGTCTGCTTTTTTGGCCCTTCAGACCGTTCTTTCTCATTGACATCAAAATCACCACTTTTCAATCGTTGGAACCAAAACCGACAATTGGTATATGATAGAGCATTATCACCATAAGCTTCTAAAAGAGTTTTTGAGCTGAGTGATTCGAGCTCTTCATGATTAGCATCTGTGCGCACTAAAGAAATCAATAATACTAAATGGAAAACTGTTATTTTATGTAGAGAAAGGTCAAACTCATCGGATTTAATCGTTATGTGCACTGGCACTTAGCTTTACTTTGTTATTTTCAACAATAGATGTCGCTAATAAAAATGCTCACAAACGGATATTATTAATTTTCCTCTTCACATCTATCGCAGTCAGCATCCTGGGTTTGTCGTCTGAAAAAATAGGTTTTCTGGTTATGCTTGCTTGGATGGAAGGAAACAAGGATGCGATTATTAGGCGCATACTTTGCTATTGAAAAGAAAAAGTTGCTTCTGATAAATGTTACAAAATGGAATCATTTTTGGGAGGCAGTATTCGTCTGGGACGTTCCCTGGCAAGCAGCGTAACTGGTCCAAATTTGATTAAAAAAAAAAAAAACCGTTACGTCTATATTCCTACCTTTTCAATATTTCATTTAAGGTGTAAAAACAGCCCAAAATGAATATAAAATTCTTTGTCTGCGTCTTAATAAAGTTAGCGTTACTTTTGTTGTTGTATTGTTGTTTATATAATTATATTATGTAATTAAACTATATTTGATTAATAACCCGTTAATTTTGCGTGTTATACGTCCGCGACGTTTTTTTTTTTTTTTAATTTTTTATTGTTTTTTGCATACTACTCGTCCGCTACATAGAATAGAACAGCGTAGAGTAAATATTGTAGTGTAAGAAGTAATGTGTGTATGAAATGTCATATGAAAGAACTGAAAAGTGCGAGAGTAAAAAGAGTTTAAAAGGGAGCAGACTCATAATATGGCTGCGGAAGTGTATTATATCTTGTCTCTATTAAGCAAAAACAAAACAAAAATTTTTGATTGACAACGTTACGGTGCACAGAAGTATACTGTATGTAGATTATTGATGAATATATGTCTGTTCACTACTTGACCATAAATTGAAATTTCAAATTCATCCATGATATATACATGTCAGTTAAATTGGATCATGAGATCTCTTTTGTATAACTATGATAGGTTTTTTTTATCTCCGAAGACTAACACCATTGTACCTTTGTCAAAAAAAAAAAAAAGATTCCTTTATCGGCCTAACATTTGAACGGTCTAGCACGTATGGAAAACTATTCATTCAAATTCATTCTTTTTTTTGTTGACATCAAAATCAATATTTTTGAAATCTCCTACGTGTTTCACCAGCTATGTTTGTGTAGATTAAGCCATTGTTATATTGGATTTAAATTTGCACTGATTTACAAAACTGAAGGTTTTAAAAAAATTTATTTAATAAATGCATTGGATCTTCTAGAATCTATTAAAAATAATTCATTACTTGAGAGGAAATTTTCCCTTGAAATTCGAGATTCATCCTTGATTGCTTAAAAAAGACTGGCTCTGGCAAGTGAACCCTTGCTGGTAAGTTATAGCCTAATGTCGTACTTGACGTCATCTAACTCCGACACACTATAAGGGCCAAAACAGGTCATTGCAGCGGGGTCATCAAGATAGCTTGGAAATTGCGACATATAGATTAAGCGCAAGATTGTATGAACGGACATCAGACAATCATGAGCCAATATTCCTAAACCAACTCCAAAGATGATTGTTAATTTGCTCGTAAAAGACAAAGGGTAGAGATAGAATTGAATCAAGTTCTTTTGGGCGTTACATACATTCACACGAATTTAATCCTTTATAGGTTTAATTTTTCTTTTCTTTTTACACACCACTTAGAAGACAAAAGAGAAAAGAAAAAGACATAAAAAGTGATATCAATAAAAAAAAAAAAAATTTAAACATCTGGCGTAGGACACATTTAGAGTCTAGTTCGACATAGAAGTTAGCGGAAAAATACGATGTCGACATATAGTCGACATAGGAATGGAAACGCCGATAACGTTGGGTGTAATAAAACAAAGTTTTAGTGTGTACAATTGTCTACGCATATACACACACATTCGCATACATACATACATACACATAAATATATTTTCACGTGCAAAGAAAATTGAACATATTTTCATAAGCAGACAGAACTTTTGATCCATTAATCTTATCCATATTAAAGTTTGAGTTGACAGATGTAAGTTTTTCTTTTCCAATACATGCGACTATAAACAATTTGTGAAAAGGATGAGAATAAAACATATGAAATTGGTTGTTAGTAAATTTCTTTCTAATTTTATTGCAATATTTACGATCGCTCGATGTGTTTCTCTTTGTTTTTCACAAATTGTTCCCCACTTCAGGATTAATGTTCGGCTTTATTTTATAATTAAAAACATACAAGTATATCGTAATTTTGTGTAACATCTTGCTAAAGTGTTTGTGTCTTCTGTTAAAAAAGAGGTTAAGAGCATTTGAATTGACATTTTCATAAAATCCTTTGCCACTAATAATAAACGTGAAATTGTAATTTTAGTAATGCGTAAAATAAAGTGTCAACAGTTGCTGACAACCGCTTTAATAAATTTTTGCTAAAATAAGCGCGAATGTCAGAGGCTTGCCTTAGTATTCAACCCCCGCAATCCTCCCAAATAACTACTAATTTTGTAATTCCCATAAATAAGCTTTCAATGATTAAGGTAGCGTCGAGATTGCATTTATCCAAATTTATCTTCCTTCCACTCCTCCACTTCCACTCCCTTCCATTTTCCCATTAGTATTGTGAGCAAAAATATTATTATCATTAAATACACCTTAAGGCAGGTTTAACGCGTGACTGTCTTCATAGACCGCGTGTTCCAAGGTATTACCAAGTCGTGAATCTTGAAAGAGAAGAGATCAAAACTGATAATGGTGAAAAGAAGCGTTACATTTGCGAAAGTTAACCATATTGATCTGAATGTAGCACGATAAGTGTGTATGCGAAATCATTATTTGAGAATATTTTAATCATATTAAAAGCAAGTACAACAACACTTTAGTGGGCTATTAACTCTCAATAAATACCCTCCACGACTTCGCTTCTCATACAAGGGCTTTTCAAAAGAAAGCCTTACATGAGGAGTTGTTGGAAAACTATTCCGTGCCATGGCATTTTCAGTAGTGTTCGTTCTTGGTTTAAAATCCGTCGGCGCCATATATTTCACCAAGATGTATCAAAACTTGCGACAAAAATAGAAGAGGAACAGGCTGACAACCAAACTTAGCTTCATTCAAAAAGTGAATGTGAAGCAAACGTGATTCTGAGTCGATCGGTATAATGAAATACGGGTTCATCTCAAGTTCTTCTGGACGTTGCATGCGTCCGCACATCGTTTGAGTACCACAAGTGGTGTAAGTTACAAAGAGCATCTGAAAAAGTATGTCGGAAAAAGTAAAAGGTTATGTAAGGTGTTTATTTAATCATATAGCTTGAATTTTCCGCGGAAAGTCTTTGCATAATTATCGTGCTGTTTGACGATTGATGCGATGATAACGCCCAGAATGTGTTGAGGGGACTTAAAAGTTTTGCTTACATCTTTCAATAGCTATTTTCAAATGTGAGTTTCACGACTTGAATAATAAGAAAACCTTTGAAATGTCAAAGTATTTCAATCAGTTTCGATCTCAGATACTGATCGGATAATTATCGTTAAAGAAAGTCTTCTAAGTTCTAAGTTTTAGGAAACAACAACGGGTTTCTCTTGCTTACAATGGCCTAACAATTATAACGGAAAGCTCTTCATTTCATGTGTAAACGGATAGTATCGTTTAATTTGAATCAAATTTTTTCTACGTTAAAGCAAACGGTTGCGCACTTTAGTCAGTACACACTTAGTTCGTCTTCTTCTGCTATTCTGCAAATTAACAACCGAAAATTCGCCGGGATGTCCAAAGAAGGTATGAAAGAGATACATACATAGTGTATTTTTACAAAAAAAAAAAAAAAAAGGGAACGAGATGAATAAAAATTTTGAACGCTTGCTCCATTAATTCCGCCCTGATTTCACTAATAGCACGTTAAGCATTCAATTTTAAATTGGTTTATTGCGGGACGCTAACGACTTGAAATGACCGCTTGAGAAAATGTTAGATAACAACTCTGTTCGATATCAAAATTACTTGGAATTAGTGAATCGTTAAATTAACCCAAAGGCGATCAGTTACTCGACCAATTGCATGATGCAACCAGTAGCCATAGGTTGTTCAAACCAGGCAGACAAGAGTTTCTGATGCAGTCAATATCAAAATCGACCTATAATGCACTCGATTCTATTGAATGAGAGTGCATGGGGTTACTGCCGTATGCGGAGAAAAGGCGCCTCTGTTCTGCAATTTCAAATGCTTTTGCTTATTAGTACGGCAAGTGCTTGCAAATTACCTTAAGACGTTGTTGGTTTATATCAGGATATAATTTTCCATTTTTGAGATTGCGAAAAAAAAATGGGCCGTCATTCGCATAAGAGTTCAAGTATGCGTGCACGATATTTAATTACTTTTTTATTTTCTTATGAATTAATTAAATTTTGACTATTTGTTGCCTACATACACATGAACATTTGCTATATAAAAGTATGCATAAGTTTTTGTTTAAATGAAACGCGCTTTAATTGCCACTATATATACACATGCAAGGATGCATCTGTTCACCCAAAACTCTTATGAAGATAAAGAGAGAAAGATTTTTATTAAAAAGTTTGTGACAGGCACCGATTAATTTAAAGAAATTTATTGCATTTAACTTAAATAAGAGTTAATGTAAACATATCAAGATAGAAATAGAAAAAAAAATATTCGTATCATTTTTATATTAGATAATTTTTTTTGTAAATTAATTTCATTTGAGATAAATTAAAAAATGCTTCTTCTTCGAATGTACTTTGCTACAGAAAATTCTTCCACTCTTTTCTAGAGATCTTTCCTTACGTTTGCATCTCATTAAATTGCATTGAGATAAGTAATATTTATTTAATAATATTATTGAATGCAAATATTTTTTATGGGAGGTATTTCAATGAAGCATATTTGCCAAAGTGTATCCGCGAAGTGTTGCGAATTTAATTGTTGCAAATCAATGAAATTTCATTTTTTTATATTCAATTAATAAATGCGTAAATAAACATGAATGGCTAACGGGGTATCAACAAACTTCCTTTGATCAAACATTTGCATAGCTTATGTGCAGTCCTCAGTTCTTAAAACTTAAGGATTCAATAAACGGCATACAGTTATTTTATTGGCTGTAAAAGTGAAAAGTCGCTGACATTTTTCATTTTTGAAAATATTAAATATCATAAGCGAAAGTAAAAGTGCACAATATCAAGTACCATTAATGTTTAATGCTTTCCTCAATGAGCTCTTAACGCCAAGCAAGTGTTTAAACAGCTTAACGTATAACTTTTTGTACAAGTGGATTGTAAGAAAGTTTCTCTTTTGTCATTGTTTTCAACTGAATGCTGAATAAAAAGAAAGGAAATAAAATACGCTATAAAAGAGTTAATGAAGCGTAATGCGAATATTTATATAGATTATAGCAGGATAGCATAATTTAGCTTAAAACGAATCGGAAATACTTAGACCGTTCACGATAGCGATAAATTTCGATCTTATTTTCTATTTAAAGCTTTTTTGCTTTTTTTGTTTATTGCATTCATTCAACAAAAATTGCTTTTCCTTGTATATCCTAAATGTGAAAACAAATATGAACGTTATAGTCGGACATGGTCGAACTTTAGATACCCTACACTACTTTGCCTAGTACAAGATTTCGTTCGTTTTGGTGGCAACACATCAAAAATTATACACTATAGTCGGACAAGACCGAACGTTAGATACCCTACACCACTTCGCCCAGCACAAGGATTCATTCATTTTGGTGGCAACACATCAAAAATTGAACATTATTTGCTTGTGTAGGCATACTTTCGTGAATATCCGCCTGTTGGAGAAGGCCCAAAACATCGCAGTAGCTGATCCAAATTGTGCAAACTTAATTTATTTGCCAAAGATAGATTTTAATATTTTGTTGCTGTTTCGGCCATGAAAAAACCATACACTAGACTTTCTTGCCATATAAAAGTTAGCTTTTCCACATAAGGCCTAAATAATAGATCTAGGTGATCCAAATTGCTTACGCTTAAATATTCAAAATTAAATCTTATTCTAAAGGGCTTACCATATAGGGGATATCAAGAAATATATGGTTCACTTAAATTTCGTTTCAAGTCACAATTGTGGACAAATTTTCATCATAAAAAAAATTTCGATCATTGGACATTCTTCGCTTATAAGGCAAAAACTAAATGTACGTTGTCCAAGCTTGGTAAGATTGTTTTTCATGTCAAATTAATATATTGCTACAATTTTCACCATGGAGTATTGAATATAAAATTTTTTTACACATACGAAGATTCGGTTTTCGTGGGAATAGGTACATGAGAGGAGAGCAAAAATTGCTGCAATCGGTTCAAATTTTTTACAAGAAGTAAGAATGTCGAAATAATGTTACGCAGCGATTTTTGCCGAGAAATTTCGAAAGTTGCAATATTTTAGTTTATATAACAGCTATTCAACCACTCCGTATATAGTTTCGGTGATCCAGTCCGCACCATTCCCGATAGGGCTCGTCCATGGGCCAAAGCACACCAGTGTGCATAATTTCTTCAAAATATCTCAAAACTCAATATACCTTTGTGCTACAAGTGGTGTAGAGTGTAATACAATCAAATCGAAAAATTTACTTTTATACGCAAAAGTGAACAAAAATGTTTCATTAACTACTTTAAAGCATTGGCATTAGATTGAACAACCAATGTCGATTAGGATATTGTCCACATACGAAGAAAATTTCAATAAACTTGCCAAAATTGCACTTTGTAGAAAATGAGCACATTATTAAAACTACTTATGCCTATAGCCTTCAGCTTGTTGATGATGGACAATAAGGACTTATACCGTAGACTTAGCAAAAGTAATTGGAATTTCCGGTATTAGTAGAGATAAGCAGTGCCTTTTGAGTCGTATGAAAAACATTTCATTCAACCTTTTAGAGATGAATATCTAAGGTTGGATGTGTAAGGCATCGTTCAGTGTGATAAAAAAATTGTAAAAATAACGTAGAGTTTAGCTAACATCTCATTTAAGGCAGCTCGCAATTTAAGTTCACATGAAATTATGTCATCTACAGATTGGCGTTTTCGATGTAAACAACAAACTATGCCATGTAATTACTATCGTCGCTGATTTTCTCTGCAAGAAAAATTTTTGACTTGAACAACTGCGGTGCGATTTTAATCGTTTCATAAAAGTGCTGGTTTTTATTGAAAAGACTGCACAGATAGTCTACATTCAAATTTCCAAAACGAAAGATTCCTGGCAACACGTCATTCATATACAATGATGGCGAAGGAGACAATGATTATTACAGGTAAACTCAATAAGAGAATTTACAGATTGATAGCACGAGATATTTTAATCATTTTTTCGATTCCCTTTCCATACCTTGTTCCTTGTCCTTCTCTAATTTTGATCTTATAGCTTGTTGATTGATTGATTTCTTTATTATATCCACCATTCAAGGATGGGGATATACTCCGCTCCGAAGCTCTCTGAATTTCTTTCAAAAGTTCTTAGTACCACTTGATTACTTTAGTGCAGTGTGTCTTGTTTGCCAATATATAGTCTCTAGGGCCGAGGTCTTGAATTCGGTTGTCTACTTTTTCCAACTTGATGACTTGGCTTTTTAATAAGCCAAAGTTTTGCGCCGTCTTTAACACTTAAATTGTCTGCCCACACATGAGGGAGCATTTTCCGCTCAAGCCGAGTTAAGACCGACAACTTACAAGTCACAGCAGATATTCGCCGAAAAGTTAATAAAGATGATCACGCACACCATCATGCCATACAATAAATTTCAACTTGTAGCGTAATAGTTGCTAAGTGGTCTGTGAGAAGTGTCAACTAGTAGGCTAACAACAATATGGATCTGATCGCCCAATTGCAAATCCAATTGTATTGATTCGGGCTGGTGGATGTCAAAGATTCAGCGTAAGGTCAACAAAACTTTCAAATTTACTGATAGTAGTTACGCGTGGCATCATAAATCAACTGAAAATATCGGATATCATGGAATTTTTTGTTGGACTAACTTTGGAACCTACAGACAGAGCTGCTTGCACCGACTTTGGTATTCGCGCCTATTACGAACATATATGGTTTACGGCATTTTGGACATGTATAGGGTGCACTGTGGTTGATATAACAAGAATTTCGATTGTTGACGCCTATTAGAACATAATTTGAAATTGATATGTGGGTATGTAGGAATGTAGGAAAAGACATTAGCCGCCCCTTTGCCTAATTAACATTTTGAATGGATAAAAAAAGTGTATATTCCTCGGGGAAAATAAAACCATTTTTACATTTCATTTAAATTTACTATGCACGATATGCTATAATGCACTGGAGATAATGATTTGTTATTATCACGTTAATTATAAAAATTACCAGTTAATGAAAGTTAAATAAAATTTTAATATTATTCCATGTAATTGAAATAATTTCTTTTTTTTCTATTAATATTAAATTTTCTATTTAAATAAACTCAATAATGAAGGCATTAAAGTAAATATGACGTCATGCCTATTATTGCTATGATTGTCCAACTTGCGCTGAATGCGTGCATAAAGCGTTTCGTTATTTTTTTATGTAAAAGAGTATTAAACTAATACACAGTTTAAATACTACATAGTTGTAGAGAATAAATTTGATTACCATTTGATATATTTTACGCATTTTAAAAATTCAACAATCATAATGTAAATATATAATATAATATATACACACACACAGCTAGTCATGCTAACCAAATAAGAAGTTCATATGTGTGGCCTTAGTACAACAATTGAATGAAATTTCTTGATTGTGTGAGTGTTGGAATTTTTAAATTATTAATGAAAATATTTTGCAATTTTCAATATTTCTTTTCAAGTTACTTTCCTTCTTTTCGCAAAATCCATTTGCATTGCAAACTTCGTATTTCGCAATCAATTGGAGTTGCATGCATTTTGTATTGATATATTGAAAGCTGCATAAATAAGCAAAGGAAGAATTAGACATCGCTAAAACATATATGTATATATGTTATCGGACTCCGAATGTGATAAGGAATATTATTGCACTTGCATATTTTTGCTTGAGCCTAGGACTACACCTGTTAGATAAAAGAATCAATGAGAAAAATGTCATTTGAGAGGAAACCACTCTAAAGCCATACAAAAAGTACATTTTTCACATTTCTTTTTTTTTATGGAAAGAGATAGAGCAATATTCGCGGACCTTACGAACGAACAACAAATTCTCTTTGACAAATTTTGGAAAACTGAAAAGACCAGAGATATTCTGGTGGGGCATAATGAATGAACGATGTGCCTGCGACACGCAGCATAGAAGATGCAAATTTGCATTGAAAACAAGTAAGAAAATTATGTTCGATCTTGACCGAACCTTTTATACCCATCACTGTTCCACCAAAAAAAGAAAACAGAAAAAGTAAAAGAATTATATTTTCATGCTTCGTAATATGGAGAGGTCGCGGCTGATTTTTTCTAGTTTCAGAATAAAAATTTTCGTCGCATAGGAGCGTGGGCGTTGTAGGCGTATTCTTTGAAAATCTTAAGCCATTCTTTTGGAAATTTGTAGATGGTATTTTTACTTAAACTGCACACTACACAGTTGGCCAAAACAGACAGATGGTCAGAAGAACAGGCTGACTTGTTTAGGTGCATACAAGGGTTGTAACTGGCTACGAATCTGTACAAATTAAGGGGTTTCTGAAGCTAGTTTCTGCGTTTTATAAAGATATAGAAAAAATAATTCAAGTTTGATACACTATAATATCGGATAGGCTACTTCGAAGATATTGCAAAAGAATCGACTACTAAATGGGTATATATAACTTGGTTGAACTTAAACAAACTTTTAAAGCGTGCTACAGATAGGTTGCTTATAGTATTCATTCCTTTTTTTATTAACCTTTGTTCTCCCAACTTTAAATGTTTTTTCCTTTTACTTTTCCTCGATAATTTTATACTACAGCTTCTGCTGCGTTTGTTAAAGGCAAATTGGCTTTCAAGCGAAGAGAGAAAGGCAACAGTAACTGTCATCGTAGTTAAACTGAAAAAGAACGTTTTTTTTTCAAATCGACCTCATTTTTTTGTCATTGGTATTAAAGTCGAATTTAAAACCATCACCATAACCTTCTAATAGTGTTTAGTTGATTTCGGCAGCATATTTCTTAAAATCAGATAACAAAAGTAATGAATACCGACAATGCAATTTTCACCGTTTCATGATTACTGTCTATATATACACTGAATAATTCAATAATGCTATATGGAAAAATTCTTTTTTTTTTGTGTAGAAAAAGGCTAAAATCAATGAATTTAGTCGTGGTGTATATTGATGCTTTGCATTAATTTATTATTTTCAGGAATAGATATCGCGGATCAAATCACATGCAAGCACTTAAAAATATATATCGTAAGATGAACCTTGATTTAGAGGCATAAAAAGACTAAAGAAAGAAAAACATATGTGTGGTAAGACCAAGACTTACCGAATGACTTTTGCATTTCATCGAAAAATCAAAGTTTGATTACTTTTGAAAACTTTAAGACAAACACAATATAAGACGGGCCGGACTCAAAAAACCCGGCTAGGCCTACAAAGCTACTTGTGGAACGTCGGAAATAGATTGGAAAATTTCGCAGAAAACATTTCAATCTCTGAGACATTCTTGCTGATGATGTCGCAGACTTTCTTTAACCCGGCATTTGACAACAAGCGCAACATTTATCATCTGTCTTTTTTTTTGATTTTATTTAGGTATACTATGCCAAGTTTTTTCCTTTTCAAGTGTATTAAGAACAGTTCTTATCTTAACAAAATTTCTTAAACAAAATGTCTGGAAAAAAACTTGCAAATTAGAGAAAAGAAAAAAAATTGTAGGAAAAAAAAAATGTTGCAAAGAGAAATTAAAATTAAATTGACTATTACGTTGTTTTATTTTATTTGGCAGCTTTCGATAAAATTCAGAAGGAAATGAAAAAAAAAAGATTTAACAAAAATTACTTAAAAAAATTAAGTCTTAATAGATATACAAAAAATCTTTAAGAATTAAAAAAAAAAAAAGCGTCTATGTAAATAGCATTTAAAAGGATAACGCTTTCGGCAATACGCATACCGCCACCTTCAATAGTGATTATCAAAATAACTTAGTTGGAAGGATTCTTGGCATTCGACTGTTAATAAATCCGCTTCATTTATTTCAAGGATTATTGAGCGGCTTTAAGTTTTCATCTTAAGCCCATTAAGCAAAGTTATAATCAGAAATCCAATATGTATATATACACATTTTAGAAAATGTTAACTTTTTTTAACATCGTGTTCGATATTGTTATCACTTTCTTTACATATTGTTACGAAAATACCACATTTGAAAACTTAAGTTTTCATGAGAATTAGCGGATTTTCTAAGGAACAAAATTGTAAAAACAGGAAAAGTAGACATTCATGCCGCCATGCTATCCGCATCTGACGACTGGCGGCAGAAATTTAGCGGAAAAATGAATTAAAAATGCGGCAATGAATTTAGGTATTGGCAACTTGCCTTTAAAAGCGTAAATAAACAAAATATTTGCGGAAGGCAGAGTTAGATGTAAATGAGTCGAGAGTAAGTTATGACAATCGAATCAAGAGATTTGAATTAAAATGTTCGAATGGACAAGACCACAACGAGAATAAAAGCCCTGTAAATATATGTTCCTGCAAATAATTTGTAAAGAGATTCCCTAATTTTATAAGTAAAACCTACACTATCGTAGATATCAACAATTCAATGGTACGAACTTTATATCAAAAGGAGTCGAATAAATAACAAATGAATCACGAAAGACGGATTGACATTACAGTATAACACTGGATCGAAAATATAGGGACAGATTTAGTTAATTTTCATTATATTTGATCAACACAAGTACTATTAACGTCCGAAAGGAACTCCATGTCGTTCGGTTACTTAGTTTATAGATTAAATAACAAATCTTCTTACCAGAAATACAGGACTATTTAAGGCACTAAGCAATAGCGTAATATAGAAATCTGTATATGGTTTTCCTTAACCCTTAGGTACGAAACGACTCACGCAAACGGTAATATTCCTCACCAGTTGGTTGGTCTTGTAGAAGAAACTGGCTGTGGACAAAGTCATCATAATCGAAGAAACTCTTCGACATGATTCTGGTTTTTGCCTTTTGATTTTCTTGGTTTCGGGTCATCTTTAGTACGACGTTTATTTAATTATTGAGGTACTTTGGAAGCGTAAGCATTAACCTGTATCTCCTTACGATTAATTATGCATTTCAGATCATCAGCACTTAGTTACTTGGACAACACGTATTTTCTTTCAAAAGATCCTCTTTTGAGATACAATATGAATAGAGAGGCGAGACAATCGTAAATCTTTCTTTCTAAGGAACTTCCTACCTTCAAAGTTCCTAATATTCAATGGACGAAGAAAATGCAGAATATTTATCGAAAATAATATTGGAAAAATGAAAGCAAAGAATGAAAACAAAAAAAAAAAAAAAAAAAAAAAAAAAAAAATACGAAAGGACTCTTTAGTACAATTCCGGCATATTAACCATTTTAGCAACGTAAGAATGTTTCTCAATAAGATTGGCTTGCAACTGATTATCTAGTTAAGATCACATTTATATGGACGGAGTCGATTCCAGTTTTCAATTAATATACAATCGTACATATACTTAAAGCAAGTCCACTATTTTCCTGGCTTTCACAACTTGTACACTAATATTTGAGAGAATAGTAAAAAATTGGATGCAATTTTTACTTTTACTTTAATTTAAGAATTTTTTTTACAAATCCAGGGCTGACATTGGTTTTTTCAATTACCATTGTTTTCTTGTTAGCAAATGAGTAGAAACTAAAAATAATAAAAAAGACCAAAAGCTGTTACAACATTCTCTTACTCGTGTAAGTCGAAATGCTCATAAATATTCACTATTTCATAATTTATGTGTTTGCATAAAATAATTTTAGAAATTGTTTTCACTAAAGGCAGAAACGAATCAAAAGTGTCGCACAGAAAGCGTTCACTATAGCCGTTTCAACCAATTTATTATTGCATAAGGCTTTTAATTTTTTCTAGCTTTAAAAAAATTAAATTTCATTTGTTTGTCCAATGAAAGTACAACACATGTTTGGCACATGTATTTGTTCTCCGTCATCTTGTGTTTCTAGCCGGACTGCAATGATAACTAAACCATTTCAAGGTTTTTGTTTTTGTTATGAAAAGAGCCTCTTCGGTTCAATGAACTTTTTCATTTAAAAGTTATCAATTGTTTGCGTAAAAATTTATCATAAATCCTAAGTTTTGCCTTAAAAAGCATGTGTCACTTAAATTGGAAGACATTACTCAATAAGTCTCCGATTTGACACATATGAACATAATGGCATGGAATTTTGACACATTACGTTTGTAGATGTTGGCACTATTAAGACATCATACGGGTCTGTCAGCAATGTTGCCATTCAGGTGTCTGACCGGACATTTATTAAGTGACGTGTGTTTATCTCTCCGATTGTCACTCTCAAAATAGATGTTGAATTTTCCGTAAAATATATTTTTTTGTTAATCGGAACATGCTTAGCCGTCTAAGTCCAACTCATCTGTCATCTTTCAACTTGGCTTTGCAAATTTTGAAATATGTGCAGCTATCCACGTAAAATCACAAAAAATTGAACGTATCCAAGAATATCACTATTTACGCAATTAACTTGAGAGGTTAATTATTTATTGTCTATATATTTATTTATTGTCTATATATTTTGTAAATAAGTTAATAAAGTACGAACTTAAAGACTCTCGGATAACTTTGATTGGATGCTCGCCTGTATTGAAAATTCTACCGCACTTGAGCTTTGAACCCGCGATTATTAAGTTGTTAATCACAATCCTTTGCTTGCTCGGCTACTCATGCGGACGAAGTTTGAATTATATATTATGAGCATTAAAGATCTTATAAATGTGAAACGTAATATTAGGTCTATCGAAATCAAATACGACAAAATATTGTGAAGCTCGCAATGGCATTATGCACTGGTGCGCTACGTTTGTATATGGACAGTTCTGGATATGAAAATTAATCTTAAATTCTTGATCAGCGTGAAATTCTGTCGCATGGAAGCTTGTCGGTCTGTCTCTCTAGGTAATGTAAATGATAAAGAGTGAAGCTGGTGATTACAAATTTCCCAGATATACTGGAAGTTTTTACACACAAGGTGGTATTAAAAATGTCTCAAATCGAATGAAGGACACGTCTACGATGTCACGTAAACTGAGAATACCTTCACTTTCTGGTTCTTTTGCCCATTGAATAAGCATGTCCGATTTTTTATATTTTTCTAGAAGAAAAGGGGAAATTTATATCATGGCATCGCAATTTTCGCCATTCGGAGTACATTCACCAAAGCAATTAAGAAACAATTGGACAGACGGACTAACGAATGCATCTAGAATGGTGCAGATTTGATACTAATCGAAGATATGCAGATTTTATAGAGTGGTCTGAAGTTTCGTTCTGGCTGCTGCAAATGTTTAAATAAAAGAATGATATTTCAATAATCCATAATATTGAATAGGTGTCGCCGACTGTTTTCATTTTTTACAAGGGCTTGCCATAAAATATAAATGGAAGCGAAGTGGTTTCACTTTATGTTGCACTCTGGTCCGACTTGGCTTGATTTCAATATCAACCTGCGTCCAAGATCTTTCCATCTTCGTGGCAAATTTGGACCCAATTGCTACATTTTTAACATTACACAGGCAGACGGTTTAAAATTGGATGCTGATCAACAACATGTATACTTTGTAGGGTCTCTGAAGCTTCCCTCTGGGTGTAGCAAACTTTTTAACAAAATGAATGTACCCTTCATCCTTCGGTGATGGATGTAAAAACACATACACACATCGTGGTATAATTCGTTGTAAAAAAGTGCCAAAGGGAGAATTAATATAAAAAACTCCATCCCAAACGCTTTATTTCGTAGCGAAAGCATGGACGACTTATCGCTCTGAGAAACTTACAGCCCCTAAGCGGTCGTCGCGATAAAGCTACAACAATGTATCTTCGCTTGGAAACACTTTTAAATGAAAATAATTAAAAACACCTCTTATGGTATTGCACAACTTAGACAGCAACTGGTAGGATAGACTGTAAGTTAGCAAAAGGAATTAATTTGACATAGGCAGATCGTTTAAAGAAGAGCTAGAAATTTTAAAGAAAAGATTCTTTTCATGAGCTTTTCCCCCAGGGTTAGAGGATTCAAAATATCTCTTAAGTCAATAAAAAGAAATTCTCTGAAAAATGTTCACTGAAGTTAATTACCCTTAAATTTTAAACAGCGAATGAAAAACATAACATGTACTGCAACGAGTGTAATGTTTAAAATTTTACAAATTTCCAAAAAGTTAACAATCTATATATACATATAGCTTCCTAAAAGACAAAACATTTATGTCTTACAACATATCAGATACACTTCATAAATATTGTAACAAATCCCAACAAAAAAAAAAAAATATATATATATGAAAGAAATATCTATTAAAAATTTATATTCTCCTATACGTTTTAATTCAGGGAAAAGACAAAGTCTCGCTTTTTTTATATATATAGTCAGCCACACCATATGCTGACATCTGTTTCGGTAAAAGATAAAATGTAAATATTTACCCAAAAACTTTAAGGCTTTTTATTGTTTTACAATAAAGCTTGCCCTGCCCTTCGTTCAATTGGTTATTGCTCATGATTTTTACAAAAAGAAGAAAGTATGACGTTCGTACTTTGGTAGCATGATAACATTTACGATAACAAAAAATACAAAAAAAAGAAAAAAAGGAAAAAACGCATAACAAAGAGGTTCGATTCACTTTGAAACGAACTTTGAACACTCAGTGCCAAGACATGGTGCAATTGTACGATCATGAAATGAGCATAGGAGACTATGGAAATTCTTAAAGGTAGTCTATGAAGCTTAAATAAAAATATATTAGGTAACTATCAGGTTTTTTTTTATAAAGATCTCCAAAGTTTTTTCAGCCTGGTAACAGCAAGGCATAATTGTATTGTATTAGACTTTTTAACTGCACCAAAATGTATTTTCTGATTGCCTTTTATGGCGACTATAAACGAGGCAATAAAATAAATATATCGCCACCTTTTGCTTATGGGCTCAGAAATGAAAGAAAGAGGAAAAGAGAGAAATAAAAAGGGAGATAGAGGCAGAGAGATATATAAGGCTATTTTGTGCAATTTTTCCTATCCATTACCTGTTTATATACAAAGAAGAGCAAAGAAACAAAAGCACAAAAAAAATTCAGGGAAAGGAAAAGGGAAAGATTTTGTTGATAACTCCACATATCGCCAGTAGAAGAAAGAAAAAACTGTACACAACCGTGATAAAAAAACCGAAATCGCTAGCTCTACACTCCTACTATTAACAGTAAGTAAACGAATGCCATTCAAATTCCATAACCGGAACTGCGATAGTAAATCGACCAAAACCCTTGGTATGGCACTTTTCAAAACAGAGCCCGAGGATTTAGGCACAAATTAGGTACAATTGTGACAATTTTAAGATTGCAGTAGATATGAAAAAATATTATACGGCCGATTGTTATACGAAGAAATGGGCAATCAAAAAGCAAAAAAAAAACTATTCCTCTTATTATATCTACGCAATACTGCAGTAATATTGAGCATCTCTCTTTGAAATTTTGAAAATTTTTTTGCAAATATTGCGAAAGTAAATTGCCGCTTGACTACACCTACATGGTTTATATATATGCCCTTTGTTATCATGTTAGCTGGCAACGTCAAATTTAAAAAAAAAAAAAATCCCCCACCAGCACTTAATTTGTATTTTGGGTAACTTTCGTGGCGTTCCCCTTCGCTTTCTTTCACAAAGTCGTGTAACATTTTTTATCGATTTTTAATATCAATGTCGCCCAATTAACATGGCTATGATATCAGTCTCCCTACCTTGCTGCACTTCTTTTCATTTCTTTTTTGTTTTTGTTGTAATTAAGTAGAGAAATACAAAGTAATTTAAATCGATTTCGATATATCTTTGCGAGTGTCACACACACTATATGACCAAATGAATATGCTTCTCTTTGGTTAATGGACATAGGATTACTTTAATTTTCCCGTAACGTCCTGCGAGGAGAAATAAATAAAGTTATTTCTGTTTTTGTTCTTCATCGGCTTATTAACTTTCCTTTCATTGTCTTTAGATTGTTTGCAAACATATTTAAATTGTTATTGCCTATGCACGATGAGATTATAGTCAACTGCTTAGTGTATAATGGTTAAGTTGTTTGTTTGTTAAATATTTAATTTTCTGCTCATGTTACTTTTCCATAAGGACAAAAAATTCAAAAAAAAAAAAAAAAAGAAAAGAAAAATTCAACGGTATTCCTTGTTGCTAATTACTAATTAATGTTAGAATTTGTTTTGCAAATTTTTAATCTTTCTTCGTAAAGCTTTTTGCTTGATAAAAATTGTTTAAAAACAAAAATGTAGGCCAACGAAAAGTTTCCTAATCCTCAGCGGAATTAAATTTGTAAACTTTAAAAGATAGTAAAGTATTTTATACCCTCTTCATGACAACATGTTTGTGTAATTCTAAAGATAAGTTTATTTTCAAAAAAAAAATTGTTTTTTTTTGGCTAATTGCCAAAACAGACAATAATAAGTAAACGCTTCACACTGTATGAAAAAAAGTGGTTATATCTTTATATATAAAAAACTGAAAAATACATTTTAATTTCAACCATTGAAGAATATTTCTGTGTTCATGTTCTCTATTATACGTATGGAAGCACACGTTTGCATATACTTGATCAGCATGAAATTATTAAAGGGGTACATTAGCCTGAATTCACTAAGTAAAGGAATATATATATGTACATAAATTTCCATATAGATACGTACATACATATTGTATATATGTGTAGAGCAGTTAAAGGCGTATGATTATGGTTCCGTCGTTTTTTCCTTCCAACATTTACGGCTCTATTGTAAAAGACTTGCTACACATTTACCATTGAAAATGTTAGGCGCTATTTCTAATCCCTTTTAGAAATAACATGAATTCCCTGTAGAAGGCACAACAGGTTTTTTAAGGATGTCATTATAAGAGTGAAAGCGCTATTCGAAGAAACGGCAAGTCATCGGTTGTATTTTGTGTTAATCGAAAGGCTTAGTATTGGCTGATAACAGCAGGGAGGACAGGGCATTCCAGATTAGAACTGCAAACACTTCCTGAGCAAATATTGCTAAATGGGGCCAACTTTCTTCATTCTCAAGGGACGCAATATCATGACTTTTGGCACATCATGTCCATTATAAACGTATTGAAAAAAAAATTACATTTGGATACATCATAATATTGGGTAGACGTGGTCAAATCATCTCATTTTTATACACGTCCTGTCTGGAGATCCCTTACAATAAACGTTTAAGTTTTTGTAGATTTATCTACTGCAGTTTATGAGTAATGGGTAAAAACCATTTTTTTTTTTTATTCTTTTTGAAATGCAAAGATATCCTCACTTTAAGCAGTACTGCGGGCGTGTCCTTCGAACGATTTGGACTATTTTCAAACCAACCTCCGTGCAAGAACTTTAAAGGTTTTTAGCAAATTCGCCGATAGCTTACTTTTACAGGCACGAGAATATTTACAACAAACATAAGACGAACAGAAAAATGATTCTATGTCTAGTGAACATCGTGCCATTGTTCTGAAAAATATAAAAACAAAAGACGGTCGATTTGATGTTTTTCTTTTCATATGGAAAACGAAAGTAAAAAAAAATCGGGCATAGAATTGAAGTCATGTCACAAAAAATCAAGTAACCAGTTAACTTTTATGCGCGTACAAATCCTTTGGGAGCAGTGGGTGTATTTCCTTCCACTAAAGAGACAACTCCCTTTATTTAGGAAGCCATTTGCTCAAAGATAAACATCATACCACATGCACGGCACGTCACTCTGGGTTCAATGTTTTCGTAATATGTTTAACGATTTCGGTCAGGTGTGTTTTTTCTTTTCCACAAACAATGCCACGCTTTAAGCAATATACTGGAGAAGAAATTGGTTCAAAATTTCGATCAGAAATGTGTGTTGTTTACGTTCACTTTCGGAATCACAAAATGGATGACCCAACTCAAATTCATTTCCAAAGGCTACATTAAAATTTATTTCGATCCATTTTCTAGAAGACTGTCTGAAAAGGATATTTGAGATATTACTGAAATTTTATATAAATAAAATAAAAAATTTGCTTTACATTAAATTTTATATCTTGGCATTAAACGCTTTATTACTCATAAAACTGTACAATTTTCTTTAATTTTGTTTTTTTTTTGGGGGGGAGGGGGGATAAAATCTAAATACATTTTATTGATTCCAATATGATTTTGAATATTTTTTTCAATATAAGCAGAAGATGTTTTTTTTTTTTTGGTATTTTATAGAATGAACTTATAGATTAAATTTTTACTCATTAATCTAATAATAATTTATATACATATAAGATTTGGTTGATTATTAGAACTTTAAACTAGCAAAAGATATGTTCAACTTGGAAAAATTTATACACCCGCCACCTCAAATAGGTTTTTTTTTTTATATATACTTGCAGGCGCTTCGTTTGTTTGGATTCTTTTCACTTTTAATATTTAGATTGGTTTTATAGACTTATTACTAAGTATCGCATACCTTTGCATCGCGGACGGATGGATTGATGATGAAACTTAACATAAACGCAAAATGAAAAGTTAGCATATCTGTTAACTAACGGGTGTTAGATGCGAAAGTTAAACAATAATTGCCTTTAATGAAATTGAAAATCAAGGAAAAATATATCCAAGAATCCATTTCATAAACCATAGAAAAGAAAGCTTATCCTAATGTGTGTTTTTCTTCGTTCTTTGGTTGGATTTTATTAAATTAATGAGATAAAATACAAAAAGTAAAGAAACTGCTATCGATAGGTGTATTTTTTTTATTAATAGGTTGATATGACTGCTGTGCACCGCTGTTGGATTAGTAACAGCAGCGTTTTTTCGCTTAAACAATCATGTTGTCAATGATGTTGCATAAGAATTTTCCAAAAGTGTTACGGTAATGAGTGTGACGTTACCAAGATCATAGGCAAATCCTTTAACAGGGGTCGTAATGTAGTCGAAGACGAACCTCGTTCAGAAAAACCTTAACTACTGATGAGAACAACAACGAAATAAACGAGCTAGTACTTGATTCACCCCAAAGAGATTTTGTGGATATTGTTTATATAGCAAAAGGGTGAATACAAACAATTTTGAAGGATGATTTGGGTTTGTCTCGCGTGTGTTCCCGTCTTGCTCAAAAGAATAGCTTTCTTTGAGTCGTAATAATCTAACATCGGGAAACAGTCTAACAATATAATGAGTATCGTTCTACAGGTGAGCCAAAAAAATGAACAAAATGCTTATCAACAGCAGTTCGAAAATCATACGAACCTAACAAAGAAATTTATATATCATTACCATAGCGCGGGTGTTTTAAAAATATTACTTTACTTCTTTTAATATAAAAGGCTGTGCGCAAACGTTGCACTCAGAGTCCACAATACTTTAAGCGTATCTTTCTATTACAAAAATTATGTACCGTTAAATAGTAAAAACTTTTGCTGGAAAGATAATTCATTTACAGATGATTGTTCAAAAAGATACTCTTCCAGTTCACTACGACTTATCTTAAAGCTTTCATTACCTAAAAATCATTTACTATCAACTCGTTTCTTGTAAAGTGAATGTTACTTAATTTAGTCGAGTCTGAGGCAAATAATCGCGTATAGAAGAATACAGACTGTAATAAAAGTTAAATCATTTCTCCAAGCCTGATTTAAACCACCAACTCTGCGATTATAGAAGAATGAAGGCAATGGACCTTTCGAGCTGGATTCGAACTAGCGACTTTGAACTATCATTCTTCCAGATGACCATCGGTCCACCAGCTAAGCAAGACGATCAATTAATTATCTTTAATGGTGTATGAATCGGTTAAGATGAAAACTTATTAACTTATTATTATTAGTGCTCAGCTCTAATCCATGCAGTTGAAATGGGCATTCGTAACTTCTTGGTTGCAGATTGTGTTCACTCAAAAAGCATATAATAAAACTGACCCCTTCTCAAGTAACCCAATCGAATATATGAAATGAATCGGTTCCACGGGGATCTGGACACCTGAAAATTGAAACGCAACAACTTGAACTCGCCACACTTGAATCAAAATTGGAGAGATATCCATAATATTCGAGGTTAATCCTCCTAACATTTACGTATCTAAGGCTTTTAAGATTAGAAACCAATCATCGTATTTCATTTCATTTTCTCAGATTCGTTAACTAATATATCTTATGAATAATGTTCCCTAACTGTCTACGTAATCCGAATTTTTTTTTATTATTTTATATTATTTTTGATCTTAAAAAAATATTCGATTCTTAAAAATGAGAAATTATTTTACGTAATATCTTTATACAGATATTTATTTCTTTTTTTCTTTTTGTCTTTCTTTGGCTTAGGAATCTATGGTTACTTTTATTTCGCTTGAACTATTTCTTGCTCTCTGGGTACGTTCCTTTTATATATAGATAAAATGTCCTAAACCCTTAGCTGGATTATTGTTGACCTCTTCTCCCAAAAGAGTCATTGTCTGAGTTTTTGCAACCTTAGGTTTTAACGTTATATTATCATTGGTCTCATCTAATGTTTCATACGGATTTGTTGCATCTAATATCATACGAGAGCCTCCTATTGTACGACTATCCGGTCTATAGAATTTTTCTGAGCCTCTATGGTAATTTGCCTCAAGATAAGCACTCGACTCAAAATCTAAATACTTTTTATCACTACCTAACGGCGAAAAAGAATGTGGTGTAGAACGTATTTCACGTATATTATAAACTGGATTGTAAGAGATAGATGCTTGTCTTTCGGTATTGTTTGGTTCCGCGGGATTTTTGAAACAAGCGTCACAAGATTTGTAACTGTTGTGACATTTCGTACAGATATCCCTTGTTTTCGGTATAACTGTAAGAGTGGAGGGAGTCCTTTGCACATTGTGCATAGCCTCATTTGAAGTATCTGAAGAGCCGGATATAGATGATGCACAATCTTCCTCTTCCGAGCTTGTCATAAGACTTTGCATGTCGTCGGATAATGATTCAATTGAGACATCTAAAAGACTGGTACTCTCATCTAACGACCCTAAGCTGCTATCAGTATCGAAGGATTTACTTGGGCAGGACGTATAATTTTTTACGACTTCATCGAGTGTGGTTAGTATCTGACGACGACGTAAATAGTTTGGGTTTCGTCTCACCAAAAAATGACAAATTTCCCCACGTTCAGCTCGTTTGGCTTGCGCTCTTAACGGCACATCATCTGGATGTAATTTACGTTGATATTCCTGTCCAGGACAAACCTGAAAAAAAATTAACGAATAAATATTACTATTTAGCGAAATGCACGCACAGTACCTCATATATAGAAAATTGTTCCACCGGTTCTGGAGAATTGTAGGATGATAGTAATAGCTGTAATAATTCATCTGATGTTGTTTCCTCGGAAATAACTAGAGATTTGTACTGGGAAGAAGGCTGCAACTCTGATGTATGGACACGTATTAAACCCCCTGGCTTGAGTTGCAAATAAAAGCGAGATTCTCCCTTCGGGTGGCATGCTTGCAATATAGCAGGGCGTGTATCATCGTCCAAGACTAGGACAGTTTTGACACCAGCACGACGTACAGATACTTCCATAGATAGGTAAAATAAACGTGGATCGCGGTGACGCATTTTTAATCTATATAAAGTGATAGTAAACAAGAGAATTATTTTCGGCAAAGATTAATGTACATTCAGATATATCATTGATCTAAAAGATTTTATCTCGCAGACATATATCGGCGGAACATCGTTCAATTAACAAATCCCCACTGGATTGTATAAAGGTTGTCAATAGAAAGAATTTTAAACCAAAAAAAAAAAAAAAAAAACCAAAAATTGAATTTTGAACGCACTAATGTTGAAAACTTAATCCGAAGTTAAGTTCCATTAAGACAAAACACAGTTTGTGTAAAAATACAAATCACTTTACATATTAATGAATTAAAAAAAAAAATTTACCCCCCAAAAAAAAAACCCCGAAATTGAAAGCAAGAAACTTTAGGAATTTCAAAAGATTGAAGACAAGAAAGGAAAAACCAGTGAAAACACAATCGTTAAATATCCTACAAGACCTCGCTTAATAGAGTTACTTATATAACGATTCTTCAAAATGAGGCATTATATGAGAATTAGTTAAAAAAATGGTCCTATCCAAACCATTTCCAATAGCATGAGTCCTTGGCCCAAAATATGTCAGTTTATAGAAAAAGAAGACGGACAGACAAATTAAGATCATGTTGGAAAGTTATTCAGAAAGTAATTCGGAATCGATCCGTATAATTAAAAATGGATCTATCTCTTAAACCTAATATTCCCTTGGACTACAAGTGGTGTAAGATATAAATTAAACGTTTTTGTGGGTAAATATATTTTTCGATTTTCGATTTCGAACCCCTCAAGTTAAGCACAATTAAATTTGCTCTTTATTACTAAACTTACCGTCTTAGCAGTTGCATTATGACATCCTTACTCGTCGTATCCCACTGTATACCTAATGTTTTATATTCGATATCAATTTTTAAACAGCTGGTAAATACTTTAATAGTCGTCTGAAAAACAAAAATCATTAAATTAAAACTTTTAAAAAATATCGTCATTACAGTGCATACTTGTGGCAAGTGATCACTTAAACTGGAATAACTCGAGGCGCGGGACGGTGTACGCGGTAAGTCGGTGCTTGGTTCAGGACTACCACACATCGATGAAGCACAAGAGTTATTGGAACGTAACGAAACCGAGTCGGAACGGTTACGTAACGGAGATATTTGAACATGTTTCAGCATCTGTAAGAAGATTTAAAATAAATTCATAAGGATTTCATACGGAAATGCAAGACTACGTTAGAAAGCAATTTTTAGGACAATGCTGGTGCTAAAGTTCAGTCAGAACGCGTAGAATTTATCGGAAATTGCCGTGAGAGAAACTTTCCTTGTTCACATGACCGTTGAAACTGGAAAAACGTGAGATACAGGTCGTGAATTATGCATAATAAAGTCACGTTTTTCGATCTCCTTATAGATATACAGATCGATTTTAAAGATTAAAATTTTGTTCAAATAACATCCCATTCATTTAAATATTTCATTTACAATTTTGGAACGAAGTAAAATTTTTCAACAACTTTTCATTCAGTGTGTTTCACGTAGGCGCTACATTGGAATCATCATAGTTCTCCCTAACTTTAATGGTGTTAGCGGGCCGATATGGTTCGCTTTCAAGTGAAAATTCTTCCTCGTCATATCTAATTAAGTTCGTAAGTCGTATGTTTTGTCAAGTCTTCTTTCTTCGTCTTGGGATCTTCATTTTGTCTAATTAAGGCCGTAAGTCATCCGTATGTAAACATTTACCATACGAGCATCTCGTTAGTTTAGTCTTTTTAGTTGCGGTTTAAGGGCTCTAAGCAATGACTTCCGGATTTCACGTAAATGAATGGAGCAACCAAGGCGTTATTTGCAATTTGCAAACTGTGAGGTCATCAGGTTCTTCAATTAGGTTAAATCGTAGATAATACATCGGTTATAGACAGTGATTATTTTGTATTGTAACAACATGTGTAGCTTTCGGTCCCGTTTTTTCTTAAATTATTGTTGGGAGTACATTGTGTGTGTACATCCTCCGTTCAACATTTTCGTAGACTAATCTGCCGAAGTTGATGAGTTATGAGCCAAAAACCAAACTTTAGTTCCTTTTGTAAAGCAAAGGTCTCCTCACCTGCGTGCAAGATCTTCCAATATTCAAGTCGATATCTTCATTTTTACTGTCAAGAGAATGCTTACAATACACATTACACAGACGGGAAGACGGACATGCTTAAATCGATTTAGAATTTGATGCTGATCAGGAATACGTATACTATGTGTTGTCTCCGATTGTTCCTTCTGGCCGTTGCAAACGTTTTCTCAAAATGAATATACCCCTTAATCTTCGGTTATGAGTATAAAAATGTAGTAGATTATAAAAAAAAAAAAATATGTATATATATTTATAATGCCAAAGCACTCTTTCCAGCAAAACTTTTTTCTTCTTTTTTCTTTAATTAAAAGAAACTTCTATTATTATCTGAATACAACGATTTTTTTCTGTCTTCATTAGATATTCTATATATTTTTCCGATCCCATTCGTAATAAGGAAGCAGTCAATTATTATAGATGATTTTCTGGAGAACAGTTTATTTGCTTAAAATATTTTCAATTGTGTTTAGTTGTATTTTAATAGTTCAGCATAGCTTATGTCAAGATTATCACGAATATGCGAAATATGTTGTGTCGTTAAGGAAGCAAAGGGAAAAGAATTTCGGCGAATCTCATTTTTGTGCTGCTACTATAATTAAAGACGACATGGTATTGACAGCAGCAAATTGTGCATTGCAATCGTAATTCTAAATAATTGCAATATTTTTTTTCCCTTCAATTTATATGAATTCAATTCATTTCATTTTTAAAGGAGGCATGGTAAACCGCTTTGGCACTATAAAGTAGTTACTGGGGCACCGATACGCACAATACCATCCGATGGGAGTGGAGAGCGGCCGTGGCTCTATTTTGAAGTTTACGAAGTATCAGCTGACTTTGAAAGGACTATTGATTTAGCCATTATACGGGTAACGCCCATATTTAATTTAGGTTCCGATGCAGTGGCAGTCATACAACTTGCTATGAATTTGTACGAAGGTGGCGAAGAGTGCTATGTAGGTGGTTGGGGCGATCAAAAGGTAAATGACTTCAATCAATCAATGACTTCTCTCTTATGAATTGTATTTTCTTTTCTTAAGATTGGCTATGATGACCATATCAGCTTCGATAAGGTGACATTATCCTCCGATTCCACGTGTATAGACACCCATCCTACTTATCATTTCGATATAACATGCGCTTCTAATTCTTTTGATCCCGTATGTAAGATGGATTGGGGCGGCCCGCTTATTTGTTCAGGAAAATTAACCGCTGTTCTTGTAGGCGGCGAATATTGCGGCGAAAAGAAACCCTGTATATACCACAGTGTAGTAAAATATTTTCACTGGATTAACAGAACTGTAAAGGAATTATCTCAAAGAGAACCTCGATCCGGTGCACGCTCTTCGACCTTGTTTTGCGGATCTATGTTAGTAACGCCTTGCGGACTTATAATTTTGCACAGTTTTCGTACGTAAAAGAAAGCAAAGAGAGCCCATTAAATAATAATAGATTAGAGAAATGTAGGCCATTAATGTTAATGATAAAAGTGGGAAATGTTAGCAGCGAGCTCTGAACCTAGCAAAGAATATAGAGTGGGGATAGGATATTGAATATTTATCTCCAGAGCAAACATACATAATATCATTTTTTTATTCAATACCATACTAATAGAATGACCCTTTTCACGTTAGACCGTTTCGGGCTTTTCATCTACCTTAGTGAAGAATTTTTTCCTCCATTCAAGTCTACTTAGAAACAAGTGCAAAAGTCGCCAAATTAAAAGTTTGCAGCCTATTTGCAAATCTGCAGTAATGAAATGCAAGGTGCACGTTCAACTGCACGTAAGTATGCGTAAATAATTAATTTTTTTTAAGTTAGGTATTTAATGCAAGTTCAAGCTGCCAGTTAGGTTCTTGATGCACGACTATTTATGTAACAGATTATATGCTGCCCATTATTTAAAGCCCTATGATGATAAATATGATATATGATATATAGTATGATATATGTTCAAAATTTTTTTCAGAAAGTATGGACTTGCACCGATGTGCGAAAATAACTTCAAATTTTCATTATAAAAATATGTTCGAACGATTTTGTAGTAAAAAATATCTGCTTATATACAAAATTTGATTTGTTTTACTTCTTTTCTGGAAAGAAAGGCAGCGGCACCTCCACTCAAAAAATGAATTGTCCGACATTTTGCTCGAAAAAGAGTATGCAGACATTGGTTTCAACCGTATACCAACAACATATTTACCTGAAATAAGCTCAAACAATGCCTTGATGTACATTGTTGACAAAACATTTACATGGACAATGCATTTGATATTTAGAATAGGACAAGCATCATGTTGGCAGCACTCTTTATGCACATCTTACATTATCTAAATTATGATTCATTTTTCTTATAGTCAAGTAACTATAAAAGGTGCAAATAATGTGCGCAGTAGTCTCCATCGACTTAATTTTTTGGTTTTTTTTTTATCATTTACTCCATGGATGTCGCCTGATCAGAAAGGATTAAATAGATTGGAAGGGAAAAGGGGAATCGCATTTGTATACGTTCGTCTTTAAAATGCAAACATCCGAAACGGTGGCAAATGTCGCTGCATGGAAGTTGCTCCAAAGTCTTCTCTGCCGCAAATATACATCAACTCAATTTTCCATTCAATACCAAAAGCATTCTTTTACTGCTCCTAGCAGGTATACTCGGCGCTATTCTCCAATTATGTTATCGCAACGCTTTACCGTAACTTTGACCTTTGTAATAATTTTAAAGATTTTTTGCCCCAATGTAGAACGATGATTATCATCTCTTTGACGTGGCCACGGACTCGTGCGATACTCTTAAGAAGACCCTGATTGTCTTGTGTATTATTTATATTTTTTCTCAAATTTAATATATTCACAGTTTTAAGCTTATTATTAGCCGATGCTGACGTTGTTCTTCTCATTTTTTGAGTATAATCATCAAAAGTTATCTCTCGGTGCTTAAATTGGCTAAAAATATGACTATATTTGTGGCGAGCTTTTGTGCGGATCATTGAGTGATCCTTTTCACATTATAACTTTTGCACTCACTTTAGTGAACGATTTTTTCATTTATTCAAGTCGGCTTAGAAACAACTATATAACAATTATCAGACAGAAATACCCAAAATCTGTCAGAGTTAGAAGTGTGAAAGCAGAGTTTATTTACACTGCCATTTATTTTATCGATTTTGTTATGATGAAATTTTCTTTATATTTGATAAGTTTTTATATTATACAAATTTCAAATTGCAAGACTCATGTTGTCCAAGTGAAATCTAGAGAATACCCATACGCTATCTGTGTTGGTGCTAGAATAGGCGATCATCTAATACTAACAGCTGCCAAATGTTTGTGAGCATATATATACAAGTTTATGTATCCCAAAAGAAAAACAAAACCTCTCCTAACCAATTTCTAGTGTCGATGAATATGCACCGTATAGTGTGGTTAATGTAGGCGCTAAAAAATATCAAGTTCGTTATGCCCTGAGACATGCTGAATTCCGAGATAGGCAAATGGATAATATTGGTGTAATTAAGATAAGAGAATATATATCGACGGACGACGTTGTAATTACACAATGCGCACAAAAGCGTCAGGACGCTAATGATAGGTGCACGGTTGATGATGGAAAATTTAGCATGGTAACAAATTTTGAATTATGCCTAAGAACATGTTTGAGAAATTTGATCGCTTCTCTCGCTTAGGCTGTTTTGGTGGTTGACGAAAAGTCCTGTCGTAGAAGAGGAGTCGGCGATATGTGTTTCGTTTATGAAACTACTAAAAATTGCGATATTACCACTGGAGCCCCTATACTGTGTCATGGTCGGTATATCATTTTCTTTATATAATATATGCAAATAATGAAAAAATGGAATTAGGTCATGTCGCGGCTATATATATAAAATATCATGATTGCCTAGAGGACACAAATGTGTCTTTCCCATCAGTATATAAATATAAGGATTGGATCAAATTTGTTGACGAACAATTAGATGATGACGACACGGTTTATGAAATATATGATACCGACAGTTTGCCTAGATATAATAGTACCAAAAATAATCAGAGCGATTATTACTCCTTTTATAACGATTATGATATTGATTACGTACACGACATGGATGAGTCTGCCCATTTTCTGGCTCAAGATGGCAACTACCCAGATTATTTCTCAAGTATTGCAGAAAATAAACGCGAAAATATGATCGTTCGTCATACTCTCTTCTGGTATTCTACTATTGTCTACCTGGAATTCTCAATGAAAACATTTTAAAATGAATAAGAAATGTTTGATTTTTTAAAAATGTTGAATGTAAAACGTGACCAAAATGTGACTAAAATAAGACATTATGTGTATTTGCACAGTTACATACTCACAGACAATGTACATATAGCTGTACGCGTATCGTCGGTAGATATGACAGAAAAATGGAAAAATGTAGAAATCATTTAAGTAAATTAAATATTGATTCTGACGTCGAAGATTAACTGTGACATCCTTTAGAATGATGCACGCATATCAAGAAACAAAACAAACCAAACTGGTAGGCACATGCAATTTTTTGGGTGTATCCGATTATTATCGATTATTTATACTGTTGGCAGTCGAAAACGGCAACGTTTTTCAGTCACTTCGTCGTAACGCGGATATGGACGCATCAGAGTGATGATGGTGTGGTTGCTGCTTCGGAGGTTCGACTAAGAAGAGCGGAGCTGAAAGTCCACTTTTCCATTTAATCTCACTTCGGAAGATTGGCATTGCCCATCGTTACGATAGTATCACTTCCGATAACTCTCTCAATTCCGTGTCAAACCACAAAGTTATCTTAAGTAGCTGAGGTAGAATTTAACAAACGTGAAATATGTGTGGGACCAAAACGAACTTTTAGCTTCGGTCGTCACAGCGCTCCAAACTTAGCACTGGAAATTTCTATGTGCGGACACTATTTTGACCTCATTGTCATCATAAAATATTAAAAGAAAAGAAGAAGAAAAGAGAATACCCAAATTATCGATATTCCCTCAAATCCCCTCAAATATCACCGATTTTAGCGATTTTTGTTTAGAAACTACAAATCGAACTTTTTCATATGATGACTTTTTAAAAATGAGGCACTGGGATGAAAGGTCGTAAAAAAGATTAAATCCAATCCATGAGCTAGAATATGTCAGTTTACAAATTTCATGAAAATATCTCGAACATTGCGATTTCTAAGTTGAACGTAAGTGTCGGTGGGCAAACACTAATCTGGCGAACTCATCACATTCCCAAGGTAGGCCGTGTAAGATGAGCTTAAAAACAACATTTAATAGTTGAATGGCAACAATATGTTGGGTATTTTCCTCTAAAACAATGAGCCGCGCGGTAAAGAGACAATGGACACATGTTTTTGGCTTTGTCTCGGCTGAGCTATCTAATGTATGTAAGTGCGATTTTTGTTAAAAGTGAGGTATAATCTTTGCTTTTCCATTTTTCATTTATTTATTTTTGTTTTTCTTTTTCTCTTTATATTTTTACATATGCTCTTCTCTTAAATATTCGTGTAAAATGGAAATTGTATTTAAAATTCTTCTAAAACAATGAAGCTGATTATGATCCTTTCAAAATTTTAATTTGAAATTCCAAAAAGTGCACACATGACATTGAATTCTTTTTAATCCGATTACTGGTTACAACACAACCCTTTAGATACAAGTAGCGCATCTAAAACTAATATGTATATATATTTATCGTATATTTGAAAGCATTTTATTTAACAAACGTGTGCAGACGATTTTTTAGTCATAAAATTTCCAAAAAGCAAACCACAAAAGCTGCTGATTATGCCGAAAAGGAATAAAACTAAAAATGAATTGTGACATGACTACTAAAACCCAGAGTTCGCTACCATTTCCGAGATGTTTATAAACTAATCGAACTGCAATGAAATTTTGAATAAAAATTTATTAAGAACTTGCTAGATTTTATTATCAAATTTTGGATACTGTCTTAGTCATTACATTGGCGTCATAATGCGGACTATGATTTCTAAACTTTGCATGAGAAAGCAAAATATATTTCAAGTACTGCGCGCTATCTACGCGCATTTAGCGTTCATATATTTTTAATGAAATTTGCTTTCGAAAAGCCACACCCACTGCAATGCATCAAAGCGAAATCTTTCCAAACATTCATCATGATAGTAATTTATTTATTTACATGATATAACGAGTATCCAAAATTCGACGAAGAATAGTCTTTGTGTACTTGCTTCTAACTAGTTTCTTACATCAGATGTCAACGTCATTTAATATGATGATACAGTTATGTGTGCAAACTTCTTGATGTGTTGTCATGCGATTCAATGGTAATGAGTTTAAGTTTGCAAAACATTTATTTAACAGTTGAGAAAATATTTTGCCAGTCAACAATGTAAAAGTTTGAGTTCCTTATGTCTTTGCTTGTGTATGCACACATTATTAGGATATCTGTAGAATAAGCTTCTTGATATCATTCTTTTTCAGCTAATTACTTCTCATATGTATTGACATTCGAATCTTTTTTTTTACTAATCCTAGGCTCAATACATTTTTAATGGATTACCAAACGCTTCAAATATTAGAAGCATATATATGTGTACATATAAGAAGATAAAATATGAAAAGCGAAAATTTTCCAATAAAAATTTAATGAGAAAAAAACACAGAATAAAGAGGCTATGTAATTTAAATTATCTTTATACACAAAAAAAAAAAAAAAAAATTATATTAAATGAATATATAAATAAATTTACATTTCATCAAAATTCTGCAAAAAACCAAAACATAACCATTTAATTTTATTGTATTTTCAATGAAATTTTATAAAGAATTTGTAAACAATATACTCAATAAATAAATAATACGAATTATTTAAAATGACCACATATTCTAATCCATAGACGAATAAAAAAGTTTTCATACCGCGTGTAAAGCATTGTGCGTCCGTTCGTATCTAATATTGAAAAATGATACTATGTAAATCATTCCATTTGTAATATATTTCGTAACATATGTCATTTACCTCCATCTGTCATGTAATGAACGTCGACAGATGAATAGAATTATGTCCTGGTCGGGATAGGTCTTTCATTACATTCCAGAAGGAGCGATTACTATGCTTAATGGCCTTTTTTCTTCTTTATAAAAATATGAATTATTAATCAAACTAAATTCGAAATAGATTTCGGTAAATTTACTGCTATTGCTATCGTTATGGCATTGATATAACTAGAAGGCCTATTGCATTCGCTCAAGCTTCCAGTGCTCTGGCTCAACTATATTTACGCATCCAGCCACTTCCTTGGCATCGGGTTGCCATCCTGCGTGTTGCGCTATTGAGTATTCGCTAAAGACTTGATTCTGCATATCGACGATTTAGCTAAGCCCACCTGGTCTGGCTTATCAATTCTTAAAATTCCGATTTACTTTTTAGTTTAGTCTGTTCTTTCATACACATACCACGTCTAATAACACGTGTTACTGGAATAAGAAAATTAAAATAAAAACTAAAACTTGACAAACACATTTGCCCTTGTTTTTCGTAGATTAATGCTGAGAAGGAAGGGATATGTTAATAAGCGCGATCGTTAAAAATATTTAAAAAAAATAACCTCAAGTTATTACCAATAATCTACGGCTTTCCTTACTTGCTTACTTAAGTAATTAAATAACAAGATGACGTTTCAAAAATAAGTAGGAATATTCCAGTAAACTCTATTAGGGTCATATATTGATCACTGGCTTGCAAAAGCGTTCCATCGTCTGCCATATGCTTCCACACGTTCAGTTGCTTGGCCTTCTGTCTTTTCAATTCGAGATGCCGCTGGAATGTGCAATTTTCAAAGACGTGCTGTACATTTATACTTTAGAAAGCGCTTTGTACGAAGCAAAGTGGGATTAATGAAAAGAGTATGTCATCATATCCACTATTAGAGGAAGGCAGATATGCACTAATGTGATTATTCCGTTTCTAACAGAATGAGATAGCTATGCAACTGTCGGATAACCTTTGATTACAGTCCATCTGTAAGGTGGCCTAGTGTTATAAATCGTTTCCTTACCCTCCACCAGCTATGGTGGAAGAGTACGAACGAGTGGACTTGAGATCCAACTCATTCTATTAAGTTCTTATTATATCCACCCCGGTTTTTATTGCACAGAAAGTAATTCTCAAGCGCTCTCAGCTTATCCGACTGTACGTTTTTATTTCCTGCTTTGAATCTACAGGCCGCCAATTTTTGAGATATTTTGCCAAAACTTCGAACACTGACGTGTTTAGGCATTGGATTTGAAGTCCATTTAAGCTTGTCTTTCAATCTGTCCGTCTGACGTCTGTCCGTGTACATGGATGTACTCAACCCACATGTGAGAAATTTTGATGATATTTGTTTTGTTTACTTAAGCTCGTCTTTCCATGTGTCCCTCTGACGTTTGTCCATGTACATGGATATGCTTAAGCCACAGATGGCAAGCTTGGAGATATATATTGGTGATAGTTGTTTTGCGTCAAGGAGCAACGCTATTGAAAATGGTTTGGATCAGTCCACTTCCCATAGAAGGCCTTATTTTGAAAAGCGGTTAAGTGATGTAGGGTATGTAATGATGGGCCGTGGCCTGCTATACTGTTTTTACTCGTTATTGTTGAATATTGTGTGAAAAAGAAAAGATAAATTTGAAACATGTGGAAAAGTTATGAATAAAATTATTTCAATTAATACAATACATTATACTAAAATGATGCGAGTACGTGATAGCTGTCATTATTGTTTGTGTTTTCGATGTCGATTTAACATTAACATAATATGATACTATGTGCTCTTTGCTGGCATATAATAAGTTAATGTAAATAAAAATCTTTTAAATGCATAAACCATTGGTGCAAAAAAACTCTTCAAATTGCCATTTACTACTTTATTATGCTTTAATGATTTTTAAGGCATTTTTTTTTTTTAACTTTTTGTTTTTCAATTTTTATTGAATAACTAGTTAAATAAAAAAGAAAATTTTACTACATTATTGTAGTCAATGTTAAAGGCTTATGGCTTTTCAAGAGGAAATTTTGTGGATGTCATTTCCGTTTTTAAGTTTTCGCAAAAGAGAAAAAAAAACTACATATAAACGAATAAAAATAAATATATGAAAAGCTACGATTTTTTGTTATCTTTCAAAAACACTTGATCAGTCGAGCAGAACAACCCTGTCTTTGTTCAAGTATAAGTATACATATATATGTTATGTTCATAAATTTGGTTTTGCTTTTCGCTTTTTTTTTTATGCTTCTCGCAGCCGAACGTGAAAAGTATTTTAATAAATTTATCTTTGAACGTCTATCATCCAGTAATGTTCGTCAAAACTTGCATAAGGTTTTTTATGGTTTTGACAAACTCTTTTGAAGTTAAACATTAGAAGAACGCCTTTTTATAAAACGAAAAAAATTTTCTTCTCAAAACCAACCAAATATCTACTTATACGGCATTATGTCATATGTAATATGAAATTTAAAATCGAATTTAAGTCATAAGGAGTGATGGGTACTTTAAACTGAACCTGAAGATAAAATTAAATTCCTTGTCTTTCTTCCTTTGTTTTGTTTGTGGATGACATGAATCCGTGAGGTAAGTAGACTATACTTCATTACGTATGCAAGTCTTTATATATAATTTACCATATTATATGAGAGCGTATATAAAAATGCTGTTGACAAAAGAAAAATTCCCACGACAACAATTTAAATGCCGTAAGGCTTACATGTGTTCTTTAAGAACCAAAAAAAAAAAAAAAAATTATATATGTATATATATAAAAAGCGAGAAAAACATTAAATTGCTGCATATTATTTGCAAAGAAAGGCTTAAAAACCACACAAAAATAAGAGCAAAGTGTGAGGTTCCTTTTTTTATTTACTAACTTACACACAGCATTCGTACTCTGCATGCTGCATGTGTAATTTTGTTATGCATATAGTATTCACGTTTGTACCGCTGTATTGCTGTGTTTTTATGCACTATCCTGTTAAGGTTACTTTGCGTTTCTTCTTTCACAGAGAAACAAAAAAGAAGTTTCATGCAGTTGCAGTCGAATCTATTAATGCCTAGATGATGTATGAAATTTGATCGCAAGATAGAGTCAAAATCAAATTCATCATATATATCGCATGTAATATATATCGTACGTATCATACGTTTAAAATTATAAGTTCAAAACCTATTCACTTCCTTCGCCTTACGCATACGAACATTTCGGAATTATGAGCGGCCCCTTGGGAAAAAGCGATTGATTTTCTACCATAGACGAAGTACGCAATAATGAATCCTAGATCCATTGATCGACTTTTAAGGTTGAACATGGCTAAATCTACGCTACCATTCGTGCTCATTTAAAACTTTATTACATAGTAGGATCGCTAATGTATTTTTCTCTACGTTACGGACATCCGGCAAATTTAATATATTTACTGTGGCGGGGATAAGAAAAAGGTTATGTGGTAATTATATAGAATTTCTTTCAAACGTACATATCCTTCTATCTTGCTTCTGCCTGAAATGCATTTGCGGAATAATACTTCTTCATAAGCGACAACAGATTTCGCCACAAAAAAAATTACTTGTAAAAATTATCAAAAGAAATAACACAATGCTTACCATTTATTTTTCTTTTTCTCTATACCCCATCCCGCTCTCACTCTCTTTCCCAGTTTCTCCCTCTTTTTATCTTTCTTTCTCTGTTCCTTCAGTCTACTATAAGTATTCTGCCCTATAAACGCTATGAAGAGGACTACAAGCAAAAACAGTGTTAAATGAACTACACTCGCTTGAGGAGAATCTTTGATACCCGCCATCAATTTGCTTGCAGTTTTAATTCAACGAATACATGAATGGACAGACAAGATTTTACTGCCCCGAACATAACGTATTTACACACCGACAAACACTCCACATCTATTGTACGGACTATTCGTGCCTTAAGCCGGGATGAGTAAAATAATGTTTTCTCGTATTCTACGGTGTTATGTTTAAATAGATGTTAAAAAGCCTTGTGTACATTGAGACGGAATTTTAATATAATCCCCTATTCGAGGTAAGTGCAATGGAAATTCTTGGTTACAGTGATTGAGACCATTTCGCATTACATATGTATTTTTTTCGAAGATCTGCGTTTATTATAAACTTTTACAATTGAGAAGCAAGAACGCCAGCTTGGCGACGTCGTTGGCAACTATTTTAGCAATAGATGTAAACAGTTGTATAACATTTTGGGCAATCAGAGCGGGAAAGAAATTTTTACGAATAGTGACGAGTTACGATTGAGGCGATCCCAAGTTAAAGCATAAACTTAAGATTTTCTAGTTTAAACAATAAATAAATGAAAAACACAAATATGTCTTTAGTAAGAAGCAATATGGTTCCAATTATGTACAAAAGCAAATATTAGTTCAAAGCATGAA